>NC_139028.1:24729013-25388463 GCF_964662115.1 Mustela nivalis | reverse complement strand
GGCTAGCCAGACAAGTCTGACGTGTGAAGGGCAGGCTGTGAGGATTATAAAATGGAATCAATCACTTTTTCCTCATTTAACTTGCCCTCCTAATCATTTTCCCTTTGAATTACGCTCTTGGATTTCCAAGCTGAAGTCCTGAAACTGGTTTTGTTCTTTCCACTTCCCTGTAGTCAGTTGTTAAGTCAGTCAGTTATTAAGGTCAGTGTTTCTTTCTTCCTGGTGGTTCTTACTTTGGTCCATCCCTTTCCATTCCTGCTGTCACCTCTCTGGTTGGGAGACCTCAGTCCCCATTCCCGGACTAGATTGCTAGACTTCTCTTAAGAGATCTTTGACCTTTTTGTTCTTCACTGCTTCCTACATAACACCACCATATTATTGGTCTCAAAGTACTATTTTTAGTTTTGCCACTCCTCTAACAAAACTTTCCTGTGGATTAAAACTGTATGCATGGACCTGGAGGGATATCTATGGCAAATTGTTAGATTAAAAGGGCAAGTTGCAGAATGTTGTGCACAGTAAAATGCTACTTGTTGGTGCATCAAAATTATATATTAGAATATGTTGGTTTGAGGGGCACCTGGGTGGCTTAGTGGGTTAAGCCTCTGCCTGCCTTCGGCTCAGGTCATGATCCCAGGGTCGTGGGATCGAGCCCCACATCGGGCTCTCTGCTCAGCAGGGAGCCTGCTTCCCCCCCCCCCCCGCCTGCCTCCCTGCCTACTTATGATCTCTGTCAAATAAATAAATAAAAAGCTTTAGAATATATTGGTTTGAGTGTAGAAGAAAGGGTGGGAGACATCATTCACTGAACTGTTAACACGAATTCATTGATGATCTAGGGCAGCCATTCTTAATTGTGACTTGACTGTGAAATCATCTGGGGAACTTCAAAAAAATACAGAGATTTAATTAGACGGGTTTGACCTGGGCATTGAATTTTTTTTTTATTTACTACTTTTTTTTAGAATTCAAGTATAATGAACATCAGTGTTTAGTGTATTAGTTTCAGGGGGCATCAGAATTTTTAAAAAGTTCTTCATGTGAGTCCAGTATGTTGAGAACCATTGATGTAGAGGAGCAGCCTGGCTAGAGTGATTCAAAAGATGTTTCTACGCATGTGAATGCACGTACGCACAATTCAGGCAAGACCTCCATAGCCAAAAATGCACTTTGATTTTGCTTAGTGGCATGTGAGAAAAGGCAGCTTGACTTAAAAATATATTATAGATGATCTATAAAAGTGAATGAATAAAATTACATGTACATTCTACCTACCTATCTTACTTAGCTAGACACATACACATATACGTGTATACATATGTGCGCATGTACTTGACATTTAATTATGGATTCCTACGAAGAGACATTATTATTATTTTGGAAACCAGGGCGTTTTTGTTCGTATTTTCTTTCTTTGCTTTTTTCAGTGAGACATCCACAATAGGAGAAGGCTTCCTGGTGTCATCCTGGTATTTGACACCATCTGATAAAAAGACATTCTTCATGGAGCTTTGATGAAGAGGATGTGGGTGAATGTTATCTGATCATCACTAATTAGGATTCCAGGTTCCCTGTGATTTCCTTTTCTCAAAGCCAAACAACCCAAAATAGACACAGGTCTCTAACTAGACAAACTCGAATCAGATTTCACAAGGGGCAGGTAAACAGATGAACTTAGGTAATGAGCCAAGCAGTTCTTGGTTTTGTCCTGGAAACCTGAGAAACCATGCGTAAGGAGCCTAGTTTGTTCAGACCTTGAGAACAGGTAGGCCAGGGAACCAATGGCATATTCCTTCTGCCACTCCAAGTCTGGAAACCTCACTGCTTACTTGTCTGCTTTGATCTGGATTCTGCCGAGTTAGTTTCTGGTTCCGTGATCTCAACAGTGTATGAAGCACGCAGATTGAAAGCGCCTATCTACACAAGATCTCAATCAAAGTTTGAGTGATAGGAAGTATTCAGAGAGGGCAGATGTTCTATATGAAAGGGGCAGGCTGGTCCCTTCAGTTTCGGGGACGCCCCCTCACTGTCTCATTAACAGAGCCCTTGAAGGTCTGTAGTGTCTTGGAGGAGCAGATGAGCACTTGGCCACCAAGATGAGATGTGTTCAGTGATGTACTTGGCTGGCTCCAAAGAGGTGACTGTTATATTTTCCCATGTTTTGCTTGTTTATTGTTAAATACGGACACTCTTTTTACTTTTTAAAATTTTTATTTTTAGAGAAAGAGAAAGAGAGCCAGACTGTGAGCAAGCGTGGGTGGGGAAAGGGGCAGAAGCGGGATGGGGCGGAGGGATTCTTAAGCAGGCTCAAGGCTCATCGCAGAGCCTGACTTGAACGCCATCCCACGGCCTGGAGATCATGACCTGAGCTGAAGTCAAGTGTCTGATGCTTAGCCAGCTGAGCCACCCAGGCGCACCAAATGTGGACTTTTTTTTTTTTTAGGTTTTATTCATTTGTCACAGAGAGAGAGAGCACAAGCAGGGGAGTGGCAGGCAGAGGGAGAGGGAGAAGCAGGCTTCCTGCTGAGCAAGGAGCCCGACGGGGGACTCAGTCCTAGGACCCTGGGATCATGAACTGAGCTGAAGGCAGATGCTTAACCCACTGAGCCACCCAAGCATCCCCTTGTGGACATTCTTAAAAGTTATGCAAACTTGCAATTAATTACATTAATTAATTACATTGAATTATATTAAAGACAAAAATAAACCCTATCACTTAACCATTTCCTAATCGTTTTTACTACAGTTGACTGTTACCTGTGCCCGTGAGGTCATTCAGGTCTAGTGTGTCTGCACTACAGAAATCCTCTATGTTGACATGATGCTTTTCTCTTCCTTACTCTGCATTCAGTAACTTCACACCAGTAGCTTGAAACCGGCCATTCTGGGCTATAAGGCAACAGCAAGGCCTTCCTAGAGGCTGTGCAACCCACGTAGTCATACTATGGTCATTTTCACCTACTTAATTACCTGTGTGATGAAGTGTAAGAATGGCCTAATACGTCAGAAGATGGCTAGGTCATAGGATTTGGCGTACTTCACAAAGACATGCAGGAATGCTGGAGCCCAGAATGGACTGCCTCTCCTAACAGCTATGGCTGCAAGAGTTTAGTAAAAGTCAATGAAAGCAAACTAAGAGGCAACCGACAGCATGGGATTTATGACAGAGTATTATATATTTTATCATTATTTGTAAAAGGTGTACTACACATCCTCTGCAACAACAAAATTTTGGTAATCATATACTCACACACGTATACACTTTTTTTTTTTTTTTTTTTTAGAGAGCTATTAATAGTTATTAGCATACCACTGGATACCTTCCATTATAGAGTTTCTTGTTAGCAACATAACCCTGGCTTGGAGGTAAGGATGCAGTAACAAAAGGAGGAGGAGGAGGAATTTCTCAGTGGTTTCTGGATTATAAACCTTGAAGAACTCAGAGGAAATGGGTCTTCCTATGTGAGGCAGGGGCCCAATACTCATAGACAATGTAAGACCCTCTTATTATATAGGGAGGCATTCTGAGATGTGTAAATTTCCCACCTTTGATACTCCTACTAAACAGATAGGGGTTGTCTCAGAGACATCAACATAGATGCCACTCTGAAAGCATGAGTTGCCTCCAGTAGCAGCCACAGGGGAGAAGCAGGGGGCTGGAAAAAAGAAAGTGGAGTCTCCCTTAATTTTTCCCCCCTTTCCCTTCCTGCAAAATATCTAATTTACTTGTTAAAGCCAACCTCACATTGTTTATCCAGGCTGTCTATTTTTTGGTCCTAATTGATACTAATTAAAATCAAAATAAAATTACAACTGCAAAACTTGGCTGGGGTTTTGACTCACTGCCAGCATGCCCACAACCAATGAGACTTCCTACATAAACACTCTCGGTTTGAAACTCCAGGTATTTTAACAGTGAATGAATGTGAAAAAAGAGAAAGAACTGCACCCTCGTTCTAAAATTTCTTTCCAGCTTCTATTAGGGAACATAAGAAAATAAGAGCCCGATTCTTTATTGAGACTGAGTCTTCCATTAATAATAAAAAAAATTAACTTGGTATATTTAAGTAAATACTGATATGAACTTGGAATGGTTAAGACGATTGTTTAGTATTTGATACTAATGAGGCTGGACTCCTGGGTTCTGTCCCCCTCTAGGATGATTATATTTACCTAGAAGAAAACTCTGATCCACAATTGGGAAGGCATTCCAATTGTCAGAGTGATCTTGCAAGTGGAATAATTGGTCATTTGGGGACTGGGCAAGTTTATGAATGGTTCAAGGCAAATCAACCACCACCACTTCTAGAAAATAAGTCAAAAGTCCATTTTTTTTTAAAGATTTTATTTATTTATTTGACAGAGAGAAATCACAAGTAGATGGAGAGGCAGGCAGAGAGAGAGAGGGAAGCAGGCTCCCTGCTGAGCAGAGAGCCCAATGCGGGGCTCGATCCCAGGACCCTGAGATCATGACCCGAGCCGAAGGCAGCGGCCCAACCCACTGAGCCACCCAGGCGCCCCTCAAAAGTCCATTTTTACTGAGGGTAGGTTATTAATACCCCCTCCAGTTTGCTGTTAATATGCCCAACTGTAGCACTGAATTGAGTAAAACACTAAGTCTTAAATCTTATCCAGAGAAGATCGTTGGGAAGTATCAAGTTCATGAGGTGTTGTAGAAAGAAGGTTCTACCTTGATTTAGATGTGGGGCTTCTGTCATTGATAAGAGTTAGCGTTTGTTACTCTGTGCTGGACATAATACTAAATTCCTCCCATTTTCTCATTCAATGCTCTTAAAAATCCTATGAGTTAAGTGCTTCTGCAACCCAACTTCCTAAATAAGAAGTTAGGTAACTCACCTGTTGTGACACAGGTGAGGGAGCGAGCTTGCATTTGACCTCAAGTGTGTAGAGTTTCAGAACCCAGAGTTTTAACCACTTTACTAGGCTATTTCCACACCAGCTCCCTTGTGTTGAAGGGAGAGTTGATGAACATATCCAGGTCTTGGTTTTCTCTCTTTTATAAAGTAATAATAGTGTCTATTGCTCCCCCTGGAAGGGTGCTAGGATCAGGGGATAAAGTAGGTGTCTTGTAAAAGGTTGTACAAATGTATTATAATTATGACATTGGCACGAATCCTAAGAAGAACATTATGTAGCAAGACTTATTTAAATGTAACATAAATATGCATCAACATTTATCCTTGACCAATGCTTCTGATTTATCCATTTATTGATTTTTTTGAATGGATGTCAGTTTAGCCACTAAACAGTAAAAGAAGACTTGGCCTTGGGGTTGATCAATTTGGAATTTCTGGAGATCAACTCTTAACTGTCTCTTGGTTGCTGAGCCTGTAGGACAACAGCTGTTTTAAAGGGGCCATGGACAGAATCAATCAAGCATATGGGCACCCCATTAATGTAAGCTTTGCCAGTCCAAACTCTTGCTAGGTGAGGGTCATAGGAGGTTTACGAGATAAATAGAAGACAAATACCAATATAATTTTAGACCTAGAGGAGAATTAGAACTCATCTAGTCCAGTATTCTCTTTTTGCTGATTCAGGCAACAAGGTTGAGAATCTGATTCAAGATTACACAGCCAGCTAGCAACAGAAATAGAACTGGAAGCCACGCCTTCAAACTCCTCTAACATTCAATTGAACATAAATACACTGGCTCAGGGCACCTGGGTGGCTCAGTGGGTTAAAACCTCTGCTTTCTGCTCAGGTCATGGTCTCAGGGTGCTGGGATTGAGTCCCACATCAGGCTCTCTGCTCAGCGGGGAGCCTGCTTCCTCCTCTCTCTCTGCCTGCCTCTCTGCCTACTTGTGATTTCTGTCTATCAAATAAATAAAATCTTAAAAAAAATACACTGGCTCCTGAGTGCCTCTCAATAATGACAGTACACCATCTTCATGTCCAAGCATCAGAGGAAAAGATACGTAACTGTTTTAGAAACATAGTTTGGAGATGGCTGTTGTGAATCTAGCTTTATGGACTTCACAAGGATTCCTCTGTTTTACATTTGGAAGTGCCACCCTTGAACCATTCCCCTTGCAAAATCACTGCATATTTATTGTATAAGCACTCCAAATTTCTTTTTTTTTTTAAGATTTTATTTATTTATTTGACAGACAGAGATCACAAGTAGACAGAGAAGCAGGCAGAGAGAGAGGAGGAAGCAGGCTCCCTGCCGAGCAGAGAGCCCAATGTGGGACTCGATCCCAGGACCCTGGGATCATGACCTGAGCTGAAGGCAGAGGCCCAACCCGCTGAGCCACCCAGGCGCCCCATAAGCACTCCAAATTTCAACGTGGCTTTTGTCCTCAAAGAGCTTCCTCCAGACTTGTGGACACAGGACGTGGACATATAAAAAAGTTGAAGAAGAAAGAAAGAAACATAACCTAGAATTATTGCCTGGTGAATGATCTAGAGAAATGAGGAAAACATTTCAAAGAGAAAATTGTTTTTGTCAGAAATATCTCAGGGAGACTGTGAATGTCCATCTTAGTCTTTAGGGGTATGTGATCATTGAATATAATGAAAAGGAAGAATATTCTGGGCAGAGATCAAAATGTGAGCAAAGGTCTGTGTTGAAGAATCCGCACAGTGCATTTAATTAGTAATTAGTCTAGCGGAGTGCTGGGGACATGTTGGGGACCACTGGGAGATTAGGATGGACAGATAGATTAGGACAGCACAGAAGGTCTTGAATGTTATATTAAAGAGTTTGAATTTTATCCTACAGAGGACTGGTGACTGACTGAAACATTGGCGGCAGGGGAAGGCTGTGAACACAGAGGGAAGATTGATCTGGTGGTATGATGATAGCTAGGAGAAAGACTTGGAGCCAGAACACTGGTTAGAAGTTTATTTTGACAAACTGATAGAATGATGGCCAGAAGGACACAAATCAGAGGTATTAAAGAGGGAGTATAGACGGTCTTGGTGAGTTAGAGGCAGGGAAAATTCAAAGATGATTTTTCAAGTGGGTAACAATTAGATTAGTAATAATATGACAAAGAGGGGAAAAATAATGAGATGGAATTTGGGGAGGGAACTAGGAGGGTACTTGGAGATAGTGAGCTTGCTTCTAGACTTAAGATTTTTGATGTAATGGTGAAGTATACAAGGAGAGATGTCCAGGAGCGAAATGCATGTAAGGTGGCAAGGGCAGAAATTTGAATTTTGTTGGTGCTGAAGCCCTTGCATGCCAGCTTGGAGCCGTAAAACTAGGAGATCCTGAATAATTTAAATCCCAAACACTCTAAAATATAAAATCCAACCTGTTGGCAAATTATTCAGATTTGATTTTATTCTCTTAATGACCTAGAGAAAGAATTTACTGTCCCATGTATTTTTACAAGTAAGGAAAAATAATATTTAAAAAAAATCATTAATGGTCTCTGAACTTACCTGATAAGACTTTTTAAAACTGAGGAATTGGGGTGCCTGGGTGGCTCAGTTGTTACGTGTCTGTCTTCTGCTCAGGTCATGTTCCCCCCATCAGGCTCCCCGCTCAGCAGGAAGCCTGCTTCTCCCTCTCGCCCTCCCCCTGCTTATGTCCCTTCTCTCGCTGTGTCTCTGTCCAATAAATAAGTAAAATCTTAAAACAAAACAAACAAACCCGAGGAGTAACCCACGTACTGTAAAAACCTAATGATGGATTTTTACACACACACACACACACACACACACACACACACACACTACCACCACAACCACCAAGATTAAGATAATAGAACATTTCTAGCACTACAAAGAACACTCTAGAAAGCTTTCTTCCAGACCACACCCGAGGATGCCCACTGTTTTGACCACTATCCACATAGATTACTTTTGCCTATTTTGAATTTCATATTAATTGGGTCATACTATATCTATCTACCCATCCATCCATCCGTTCATTATCTAATTTATCTATCTATTTGAAGATTTTACCTTTTTTTTTAAAAGTGTGTGTTTATTTATTTGTCAGAGAGAGAGCAAGAGAGAGAGCACTGGCAGGCAGAGGCAGAGGGAGTAGCAGGCTTCCTGCCGAGAAAGGAGCCCGATGTGGGACTCGATCCCAGGACACTGGGATCATGACCTGAGCCGAAGGCAGCTCAGTGACTCACTGAGCCACCCTAGGCATCCCTAAAGATTTTACTTTTAAGTAATCTCTACACCCAACATGCAGCTTGGACTCACAACCCTGAGATCAAGAGCCACATGCTCCTTCAGCTGAGCCAGCCAGGCACGTCCTATATATATCTGTGTACCTAAGTATATATTTTATATTTACACACCTTTGTTGTTTTATATTTATATACTATATATATATACATATATATTTATTTTTTCTTTTGGTTGAAGTGCATTTTTTCCAACATTTTATTGATGGAAAATTTTAAATGTATGCCAAAGTAGAAATAATTTTCTAATGTACTTACACTCAGATTCTACCATTAACATTTTATCATAGTATATACTCTTTGAGGTTTAAATATATCATCTTGCTTTTTGTTCTCCATTCTACCGCTCTTCTTTCATACTTTTCCCCTTCTATGAGGTCGTCTTTTTTGAATACTTTCTATGATTATTTTACATTTTATTTCTATTATTGACTTAAGACCTATACTTCCTTTTCTAGTAGTTATTCTACAGTTTACATTAATATTTAATTTACTAAGTCTGTTATTAAATAACATTAAAGTATTTCATGTACACTAGAAAACCCTTCGTCCAGCATACTTCAATTTCTCCTCCTGTGCTTTATGCTATTATACTTCTGAAAATATTATAAACCCCATAATATATATTGTAATTTTTACTTGGAGTCAGTGATCTTTTACAGAAATTTAAAAATGATTTTCAAATGTGGTTTTTTTTTCCCCCTTTTCCTCTTTCTTTTTAGAGAGAGGGAGGGAGAGGGGGAGAGAGCACACTGGAGTATGTGCAGGTGTGGGGGCCAAAGGGGGCAGAGAGAGAGACACAGAGAGAGAGAGAGAATCTCAAGCAGACTCTCCACTGAGCACGGGGCCCATCATGAGGCCCAGTCTCACAACCCTGAGATGGTGACCTGAGCTGAAGGCAGATGCTTAACCGACTGAGCCACCCAGGCATCCTGGATTTTAAGTTTTGTTAGGGCAGATTCTAAGCAGTCTTATGCTTAGGGCTCATTTCCCCCACTACTGACGCAACACCCTTTTTGGGATTCTACTCGTTACTCCAACATTAGGAAGTTTTTCACTTGGACTACTTGGACATAAGCTATTAGTTGGACATAAACTATTCCCAGTCTCATGTGAGCTTTAAGAATCGATGTGCCTACGGATTTCTGGGTCTTCCCGTTGACCTCCGGCAACTTCCTCCCTCACATTTTCAGATCAGTGCAGGTCTTTGACACCGTCTGTCTGTGAAGCCTCCTCCTCTAACTTTGTCTCCCGAATTCTACCTTCCTTGCTGTCCCCCAATTCTGAATTCTGTCTGTCTCTTCAATTCAGTGAGCTGCAGTTTGCAAAATGTCTCCCCAGGTAGTTAGCAGGGGGCAGTTGTAGGATGCACCTTGTTTGTTTCTCTTCTCCCAGTGATCACCAGTCATTTCTCTAATTGGGACAGGTGGGAGGGTAAATTTAGTCTCTGTCATTCCATTATGGCCTTTGTCTGTGGTATATCCTCTTCAGGTCTGATTCCTTTCACTTAATAGTATATCTGTAAGATTCTTTTCTTTTAGAGTCTGACAAGTGTTTTTTATTTTATTTTATTTATTTATTTTTTTTTTTTGTTTTTCTTTGAGTATGGTTGACACACAACATTACATTAGTTTCAGGTGTACAGCTTGGTAATTTGACAAGTTTATGTATTACACTGTGTTCACCCCCAAGTATAGCTACCATCCGTCCTGTTACATTGTTGTTAAAATATCGCTGACTCTATTCTTTATGCTCTGACTTTCATTGCCTTGACTTACTCACTCCATAACTGGAAGCCTGTATTTCCCTCTTCCCTTTACCCATTTTGCTCAACCCTTCCCTCCCACCCCTACCCTTGGCAATCACTAGTTCATTCTCTGCATTTATACTTCTGATTCGGCTTTTTGTTTATTTATTTGTTTTGGAGTCTAAGAATGAGTAGAATTCTATGGTATTTGTCTTTCTCTGTCTGATTTATTTCACTTAGCATAAGACCCTCTAGTTCCATCCGTGTCATCACAGATGGCATGATCTCATCCTTTTTTTATGGCTACAATGGTAATATTCTATTGTATAAATATACCACATCATCTTTAACCATTTGTCTGTTGACAGACTCCAGATTTGCTTTTAGTCTTGGCCATTGTAAATAACGTTGCAATAAACATAAGGGTACCTATAACTTTCTGAATTACTGTTTTTGTTTTCTTTGGGTAAATAGCCAATAGTGGAATTGTTAGATCATACATTATTTATATTTTTAACTTTTTGAGGAAACTCGATATTGTTTTTCCACGGTGGTGGTACCAGTTTACATTCTCACCAGTGGTGCATGGGGTTTCCCTTTTCTCCACATCCTCACCAGCACTTGTTATTTCCTTATTTTGATTTTAGCCATTCTAACTTGTGTAAGGTGGTATCTCATTGTGGTTTTGATTTGCATTACCCTGATGATTTATGATGCTGAGTAACTCTTCATGTGTCTGTTGCTGTGAGATTCGTTTTTATTATTGCATATACCAGTAGGTTTTTTTTTTTTTTATCACTGTGTGGTATGTCACTGTATATATACATCCCACACTTTTAATTTTCATATTTTTTCCATTGCTGATGGATATTTATGTTATTTCCAGGTTTCAACTATTATAAACAAATCTGTGATAAGCATTCTTTTGAAAAGATTTATTTATTTGAGGGGCGCCTGGGTGGCTCAGTGGGTTAAAGCCTCTGCCTTCAGGTCAGGTCATGATCCCAGGGTCCTGGGATTGAGCCCCATATCGGGCTCTCTGCTCAGCAGGGAGCCTGCTTCCCTTCCTCTCTCTGCCTGCCTCTCTGCCTACTTGTGTTCTCTGTCTGTCAAATAAATAAATAAAACCTTTAAAACAAAAGATTTATTTATTTGCGAAAAAGAGATGGAGGAGGGGGAGGGGCAGAGAAGAGTTTCAAGCAGACTTCCCACTGAGCACTGAGCCCAACATGGGACTCGGTCTCGGGACCCTGAGATCATGATCTGAGCTGAAATCGAGTCAGGTGCTCAACTGACTGAACCACCCAGGCGCCTTGTTATAAACATTCTTATACATGTCCTTGGT
This sequence comes from Mustela nivalis, assembly GCF_964662115.1. Classification (NCBI taxonomy): domain Eukaryota; kingdom Metazoa; phylum Chordata; class Mammalia; order Carnivora; family Mustelidae; genus Mustela; species Mustela nivalis. Next base: position 25,377,200 of record NC_139028.1, on the reverse strand, counting down.
GGCATGAACACGGATCTGATTTTGAAAAGTGATTTCTGGGGGTGCTCCCTGTCAGGCCCTGGACTCAGCACTGAGTCTGCTTCTCCTTCTTCCTCTGTTCCTCCCTCTGATTGTTCTCTTGCTCTCTCTCTTAAATAAATAAATAAATAAATAAAATCTATAAAAAAAAAAAGTAATTTCTGGAATTCTCTGGAAGACTGCATTCTATCAGTCGATCCATTTGTGTTTTTACCAGTGATGAATCTTTTGCAGAAATAACTTACGACTTTCTAAATGGTTGGTAGGAGCTAAGAGGGGCTGTTCATCAAATATTTTCCTGTATGATGTCCCAGGATGACTGTGTGCTTGTATAATAAGATCCTTAAAACTTAAAAGCAATACAATTAAAACCAGACTCTCTGCGTACCTTGTTTGAAAAATAACACAAATAAATTCACATATATCATCACAAACTAATGCAGACGTGCTTAGGATCCGTGCAGAGACACAGGATACTATATAGAGTACCATAACTTTGATACGGTTAAGATTTGCTGTTGAATCCTTACTCTGGCTCTTTCTAGCTGCTTGTCCTTAAACAAGAGACTCAACGACTTGCCTTAGTTTTCTTAAGTAGAGAATAGTGAGATTCTTACACATATAGGTGTGAAGATCAGAGGAGATAGCAGATGTCAAGCACCCAGAATAGTGACTTTTCTCAGGGGACTTGCTAAATTCTTTAAGGAAGGTGGGCACACAAAGACTATAGACGAGCAAGGAGGCATTCTTCCTGAGGAGTGTGTGTGTAAGCAAAAGCAGGGAAATGGCAATTTATTTGACACCTTCTTCAATGATGAGTTGCAAAGTTTGGCTGGAGTGGTGTGCGTATGAGAAGTGGTAGTGATCGTAAGATCTGGGCGGAGAGGCAGGTTGGGAGCCGATTTAAACATTACTACATGTCGGGATGAATGGTTCAACTTCATCCTGTGGGGAAGTGATTTTTTGGAGGGAAGGAAAATGCTCAAGTGTTTGGGGCGGGGGAGAGCAGCTTGGCCATGTTGAGAAGTTTGAAAGGAAGGGAGGGAGGAGGCATAGAAAATCTGTGCTTTTCATGGATGAATGGACTCTGTGGGACACGGCTACATTTTCCAAGAGAAGATTGTTGAACCAGTCAGGCAGACCTGTTCACTGTTCTCTTTTTGGTCTCCTGGTTTAGATGATTTCTTTCCCTTTCCTCTCTGCCAACTCATGTTCCAATCTTCCTTCAGAATTTGGCTAAAGGCTCACCTCCACCAGGAGACCTATTTGGTGTCTGGTCTGTAACTGATTTTTAATTTGGGTCAATGATCCATTAAAGAAAAATGGTTCCCTATTCTGAGCTCTAGGTCAGACTGCTGCCAGATATGCCAAAGTTTAGTGGACAGTGTTGAGAAACTGCCCTGATAAGTAGCAGTCAGCCTCTCTGTAGAAGCTGTCAGATAGTGGATCTGTTGGAAATGAAGTCAACTCTTCATTATATTTTCCTCTTTGTGTACTTTTCCTGGGATGGTGCCCAAGTCTGAGAAGAGGAGAATGAATATAGCTCCGAATGGGTTAGCTGTGAGTAAGCATCTGTGTTCTTGGATCTCTTAGCCTAGGGAGCAGGAGGAGGTCAGCATGCCTGTAAGAGGGACTGGAAGGATTTTAATTAATGCACGGATATGCCCAGCATGCACGTCTACACAAAGTGGAAAATTTTGCAACAAATTAATTTATGAAAAATGTGTGAGGCTGATCATGTACTTGCTCTTATTTTGTGACCATAGAGTAAAAATAAATAGGGCCTTAACAGTATGTAAGTTTGTATCTGGCTAAAATACATTTTCAGCATAGCATTCGGTCATTTCAGTCAGGCTTCTTTATTTTTAAGTCGATTTTATTGAAGTGCAATTTACATAAAATAAAATGCATTCTTTTTAAGCATACAGTTAAGTGAGTTTTGACACATGTTTACAGTTATGTAACCATCATGACAGTCCAGATATAGAACAGTTTCAAATCCCCAACCCAAAACTCCCTTATTCTCCTTTGCAGTAACTCTCGTGCTTCCGTTCCTGTCCCCAGTCAGTGATCTCATTTCTGTCACTTGACTTTTGTCTTTTCCAGAAGGTTATATAAACCATATCTGGCTTCTTTCACTTAATCTATGCTTTTGAGATTTATCCATATTGTTTCATATTTGGGTGATTTGTTCTTTTTTATTGCTGAGTGGTATTCCATTGTATGGAAGTACAGTGTAGTTGACACTTGAAACAACCTGAGGGTTAGGGGGTCAACCCCCTGCACCGTTGAAAAATCTGTGTATACAGTCAATGAGCCCATATGCCTTATGTATTATGTACTGTATTCTTAAAATAAAGTAAGTTAGACAAAAAGCGTTGTTAAGAAAATCATAGGAAGGGGGGGCGCCTGGATGGCTCAGTGGGTTGAGCCTCTGCCTTTGGCTCAGGTCATGGTCTCAGGGTCCTGGGATCGAGCCCTGCATTGGGCTCTCTGCTCAGTGGGGAGACTGCTTCCCCCTTCCCCTCTGCCTGTCTCTCTGCCTACTTATGATCTTTTTTTTTTTTTTTAAGGAAATTCGTAGGAAGAAGAAGTACATTTACATTGTTGTACTGTATAAAAAAATCCATGTGTTAAGTGGACATGTGTAGTTCAAGCTTGTGTTGTTCAGGGGTCAAACGTAATTTCTTTATCAATTCACGAGTCCAATTCACAGCAGACATGTGCGCTGTTTCCAGGTTTCGTTCATTAAGAATAAAGTTGCAGGCTCCTGGGTGGCTCAGTGGGTTAAAGCCTCTGCCTTTGGCGCAGATCATGGTCTCTGGGTTCTGAGATGGAGCCCTGCATTGCATCGGGCTCTCTGCTCAGCGGGGAGCCTGCTTCCCCCTCTCTCTCTGCCTGCCTTTCTGCCTACTTGTAATCTCTCTCTGTGTGTGTCAAATAAATAGATTAAAAAAAAAAAGAATAAAGTTGCTATAAACATTTGCGGGTAGGTCTTTGTATGAATGCATATTTTTATTCTGTTGGGTAAATACCCAGGAGTGGGATTTCTGGATCATATGGGAAGTGTATGTCGATCTTTATAATAAACTGCCAAACCATTTTCCAAAGTGGCCATATCATTTTGCACTCCCATAAGCAAAGTATAAGAATTCCAATTGCTCTGTAACCTTGCCATCCCATTGCTTTTTTTTTTTTTTTAAGATTTTATTTGTCAGCGAGAGAGAGAGACAGAGAGAGAGCAGAGGGAACAGCAGGCAGAGGGAGAAGCAGGGAGCAGGATATGGGACTTGATCTCAGGAGCTTGGGACCATGACCTGAGCTGAAGGCAGACATTTAACCAACTGAGCCACCCAGGCGCCGCTCCTTGCCATTACTTGATATTGTCAGTCTTTTAAGTTTTAAGCATTTAAAGGTTGTATAGTGGCTTCTTATTTTTGTTTTGATTTGCATTTTCCTAGTGATTAAATATATTGAGCCTCTTTTCATGTGGCTATTGACATAAATTTTCTTTGGTGAAATATGCATTCACTTTTTTTTTTAAGATTTTATTTATTTATTTGACAGCGATCACAAGTGGGCAGAGAGGCAGGTGGCAGGGGTTGGGGAAGCAGGCTCCTCGCTGAGCAGAGAACCTGAAGGGGGGCTCCATCCCAGGACCCCGAGACCATGACCTGATCGGAAGGCAGAGGCTTTAACTCACTGAGCCACCCAGGTGCCCCTGCATTCAAATATTTTTGCCCTTTTTATTAATGGATTGTTTGTCTTCTTATTGAATTTTGAGGCTTTTTTATATATTCTGAATGTAAGTTCTTTATCACATACAAGTTTTCAAATATTTTCTTCCAGTGTACTTATTCATTAATTGTTAAGGTTTTTTTTTAAAGTAGAAATTTTAAATTTTGATGAATTTCAAGTTACCAATTTTTCTCTTACATGGTTCATGCTTTTTTGTCCTATATACAAAATCTTTGCCTGACTCAAGACCACAAAGATTTTGTCCTATGTTTTACTTTAGACATTGTATAATTTTTAACTCTTAAGATTTATGTCTCTAATACATTTGAAGTTAAATTTTGTGTATAGTGCAGTTAATTCGGGGTGTGTCTATGGATGTCCAATTGTTTTAGCATTCTTTGATTCTAAAAGGCTATCCCTAGTTACAAGACCTTTGGTCCCCTAGTGAAAATCAGTTGATTGTATGTTAGCTATTTCCTGTTCCATTGTTCTATGTGACTCTCCTTATGCCAATACCATGCCAACTGATTCCTGTAACTTGGTAGTAAATTTTAAAATTAGTGTAATTCTTCCAAATTATTTTTTCTTTTTTCAAAATTGTTCAGTCTCTCCTAGGCTTTTTGTATTTCCACCTAACTTTTAGAGTCAGCCTATAAATTTCTAAAAGCTTGCTGGGACTTTGCAGGGGACTGCATGGAATCTATAGATCAATTTGTAGAGAATTGTCACCTTAACCATACTGGGCCTTCTGGTCCATGTGCCCAGAATGTTTTCTCCATTGACCTCAATCCTCTTCAAGACCTTTTAGTAATGTTTTGTAGTTTTCGGTGTATGACGTTTGCATATTCTTTGTTAGTTTTATCACTAAATATTTCCTATTTTTGAGGCTGTTTGAAGTGGTATTAAAAATACTTTAGTTTCCACTTGACCACTGCGACTTTTTAGAAACACAAACAATTTTTGCATATTGACCGTGTGTGTTAGTTTCCTAGGACTGTTGTAACAAACTACCACAAATCTCATATTTTTGAAGGCTAGAAGTCCCAAATCCATCTACAAAGTTAAAAAAAAAAAAAGATACTAGAACTGGTAAGTAGATTTAGCAAGGTAGCAGGACACAAGACACTGTGGGTTGGATTGTGTTCCCTAAAAAGATGTTCTGTAACTGTGAATGTGACCTTATTTGGAAATAGAGTCTTTGCAGATATAATCAAGTTCAGATGAGGCCGTATGAGATCAGGTTTACTTACTCGTTCTAGTTCTTTTTTTAATTTTTTTTTATTTTTATTCCTTGGTTTTCTATATAGATGCTAGGTTAGCAGTGCAACAGTCGGCAAAAATCTGCTCTAATGTAACTACTTACAGGATTAAAAGGTTTTTTCCCCTTTGAATTGTTTCTGTTAGTTGCAATCTTGACTAATACACCTTAAGCAGACCTCTCTAAATTTTTCCAAGACCCTCTTCACACAAGGTGTTGTTCCAATCATTACATGCTTTTCCAAGGGTGAGGTGTGCATTGTACTTGCTTCAGGTGCAAAACTTAAGGTGGCACCAAAAGCACCAGTAATCAAGATACATGACACCTTGATGTAATATTTTAAAAACAAACACACACAAATTAACAGTGAACAAAATATCAAAATTTCAGAAAGGATCCTGCCCTGCGTGTGCATGACCCTGCCTCACTCATCTCACCCTCGTCCTGGCCCAGCTATTTAGATGGCCATAAACTGGTCTTCCCCAAAGTGGACAGTTACGGGGAGACCACAGTTACGGGGAGACCACAGCTTCAAGGGCCAGCGTGGTCAAACTTAATACTGTGTCTGTTTTCTCTTCCTCTTTCACCTGATTCAGTTTTGTAGCTCAATTGTTTCTTAGTCTTCTGTTCTTAAGGATATAATTCCTGCTGTGATGGGTTGCACGCACAAGCCTGGATTTATGTCAAAGTCTCAACTGCAGAATCTTCGGGATATCCCGAGGGCACATGTTCAATAAAGAAGCCACTCCCTTGGGGCGCCTGGGTGGCTCAGTGGTTAAGCCGCTGCCTTCGGCTCAGGTCATGATCTCAGGGTCCTGGGATTGAGTCCCGCATCGGGCTCTCTGCTCGGCAGGGAGCCTGCTTCCTCCTCTCTCTCTCTGCCTGCCTCTCTACCTACTTGTGATTTCTCTCTGTCAAATAAATAAATAAAAAATCTTAAAAAAAAAAAATAAAAAAAAAAAAAGAAGCCACTCCCTTTGGGTGCCTGGGTGGCTCAGTGGGTTAAGCGGCTGACTTCGGCTCAGGTCATGATCCCAGGGTCCAGGGATGGAGCCCTACATCGGGCTCACTGATCGGCGGGGAGTCTGCTTCTCTCTCTCCCTCTGCCTGCTGCTCTGCCTACTTGTGGTCTCTATCTCTCTTGTCAAATAAATAAATAAAATCTTAAAAAAAAAAAAAAAGAAGCCACTCCCTTGTCTCATTTCCAGCCTCCACATGTGGTATCTCCCAGCCATGTGATTGCACCGCATGTGGACAGCTGAGTGAAAGTGAGCCAGCTTAATTGTCTTCCAGTTTGGAATCTGATTTCAAAAGCAGTGTATGAAATACTGTGTTGAGGCAGGAACAACAGCACATAAACTGTTACGTACCCATGTTCTAGCAAGTGGAGAGAAAGATGGTTAGCAAAGAAAAGAGTTTTAAGCAGATAGGCAGGACTGAGACAGAGAGGTAGAGGCAGCCTTGGGTTTCTAAGAGCTTCCCAGTTCCTGCTTCCAGTCCCATCTTTAGCCACAGCTCTGTTCTTGTTTTTGAATCCTATTACCACCATATCATTCATGGAACAAATACCTGACCCAGCTTTTTTCTTAAGGTCATTTGTTTCCAGTAGTTGCCGTTAAAGAATGTTGACTAATAAGCTCTTTCCAATTTCCCAAACTCGATGCATGCTTTATCCCCCTTGGTGCACCAAGGAAGCTACCCAAACTCTTCTTTCCTGTTTTGTTGCTGCTTATATGTATCATACCAACTTTATTCCCAAGATGATTCTTCCATTATAGTTCATTTCTTCTCAGCACAGTTTTTGGTCTATCCCAAATATGAGCATTTATTAAGTGCTATATTGCATAAAAGTTACAGAAATCAGCTTTTTTTCCTGATATTTTCCACCTTATTCATTGTGCCATCTACAGTTTAAACCTCATTTCCATGATGAATCCCTCTCTCACCAATTTCTTTCCTTCTGCTCCAGGAAAAAAAAAAATGTCAGTAGTTCTTTGTATATGAATCTATTATAATATTTCTCTCTTATATCCCCTCAAGGCAAGGGATAGCTTACTCAATTGTATTATGAGCACTTAACCCATAGTAGGTAATTAGTAGGTGCTTGCTGAATGCATGCATGAAGGAAGGCTAGTTTGCCACATATGAGATTGGAGAAAGTGCCTGATGATCACACGTATCCTTTGGATACTGTGTTCCTCAGGACTCTGTTTACCATGTCTCCTCCCACGTCACCCTGTTTCTCTGCATGATCTTCGTTACCTCCAGGACTTCATTTGCCACCTGCCATATGTCAGTCCCTCCCAAGTCTATATTTTTAGCCTAGATCCTTCTCCCTCGAGCCAAACTCATAATTTCAGCTACTTAGTAGGCTTTTCCAGTGGGTGTTTCTGAAGCCACTTCAGACTCAGTTTAGTCTGCCCCATCTTTATTCATTACCTTCTCCACCCACTCCATCCCCGCTTCCTTCTCTTCCTTCTTTCCCTCCTCCTCCTCCGATTCCTGAAACAGTCAATGGCCCTGTGTAGTCAACTGAACAAACCTGATGTCACCCCAAACTGTAACACATCGCTTGGTACTAGAGGTCACGGTTTGTTGAATAAATAAATGCCATTTACAAAGATGGCCAAGTCAATTGAAAAGGATAAATTTGGTGGTTACATTTAAGAATGGTCTGACTCAGCGATCAAAAGAGAGAAGGAGTGTAGGCTCTGGAACTTCTGCAGATTTCACTTTTGGTGTCTTGGAACATGAAACAAACCAATGTCATTCATGAGGTCTTTGCTTAAAATCAGACCTAGAGGTTAATTACTTGTCATCCTCCGTGAAATGTTTTCCTCTAGACCTGGGGGCCTTCGTAGTGATGCCCTCCCATAAACAGGACATGGACTTCTCTGGAGAAGTGCCATGGTTAAGTTTTTCTCTCCTAGAGATTGGGGATATTTTGTGTAATATACCACTGGGAACAAGGCTCAGAACTAATTTTTCACTCTTCATTTTTGGGTTAGTATTAGAGGCATCAATTGTGATGGAACACCAGGGGCTTCGGGAGTCAGACTAATGTGAATTTGAATTCCGGCTCTTTCATTTACCAGCTCTGTGACTTTGGACAAGCTCCTTTAAGTTCTTTGAATCTCAGTCTCTTCATCAGGAAAATGGAGACGATATTAGGCATAGCATAGGGTTATCTGAAAGTTATGTGTTGGACGAAAGAGAGACAGGGAAGCCTCATTAGACTTGAGCTTTCTTCCATTCTTCTGTTAGATGAGTGGTGTTCTCCAAGAGACAGGTCTTGATTGTGTCTGTTTTCTCATCTGTGAATAAATTAATAGTTATCCACAGGGTTGTTGTGAGGACAAAATTAGTTATACTCACATGAAGTGCATGGTTATTTAAGAAATAGATTCCTGGGGCACCTGGGTGGCTCAGTGGGTTAAAGCCTCTGCCTTCAGCTCAGGTCATGATCCCAGGGTCCTGGGATTGAGCCCCACATCGGGCTCTCTGCTCAGCAGGGAGCCTGCTTCCCCCTCTCTCTCTGCCTGCCTTTCTGCCTACTTGTGATCTCTCTCTCTCTCAAATAAATAAATAAAATCTAAAAAATATATATATATTAGATTCCTTCCTTTCTTCCTTCCCTGTAAGATTCTGGGAAATGCCCAAGTGTATTTTCAGTCTGTCAGAACATTCTAGTCAACCTTCAGGCTCTTGTTAGACTACAGGAGACCTGGGAAGATACCAACATAGAAGAGTGTTACTGCTTTGCTCATTTGTAGGATTCAGGGCCGCTCAACAGCAGTGATTAGGAGAGGAACATTGCCATCTTCTCCGTGACAGCAGCATGTTTCCCCGGATGGTATCAGATTTGCTTTGGGGTGGGGGGTGGGTCTTTCATCATGGTGCATTTAAGCAATGTTAAATGACTAATGGCTTGCGAGCGCTTGCAGGTTACTTTTGGGTACGCAGTTTCTGATTGGTGGAAGCATCGGCCAATCCTTATCCACTCAGCAAGGGCAGTTTGCTTATTAATTAGTCAGTTACTGATTTCAGCTGAATCAAGGTGTATTTCCCAGCCATCGGGACTCTTCCTCCTTCTGTTCTGCACAATGCCCCCCTCTTCTCTCTCTTTCCTGAATAAACTGAGGGTAATCCATTCTCTTCAAATCCCTAGAAGACTGGACTTTCTTCAACTGACAACTACAGCAAAAGTAGTAATAGCAACAACTGCATTTCTCCAGAAACAGAACTCTAGTGATGAGGGAACGGAGGTAACTTCAGTGGCTTTGTTTGCATAACGGTGTGAGTTGGTTATATGGCGAGTGATGTGGGAAACAAAGGCAAAGAAAAAAAAATTAAATTTCCTTACTGCCTGCAGCCCACTGACAAGTCCTTGAAACAGCAGAGTGACCTTCCTCTAGGAACTCGGCCTGGATGTTAATACTTTGCTAAGGGCAAAAGGCAATCTTAACATGATCCTGATGACCCACCACCTCTGACCCCCAGGATCCTGTAGGCCTTCTTTAACATATAAAAATTCCTTTGGAAACTTCTTTATCTCTACCCCCCAAAGATACATGGTGGCAATCATCCCTTAAGTATATGGCCCAAAGATATACATCTGAAGGGTCTCCTGACTGGGGTTTTACTAGGCAGTAATAAATAACATTTTCCCAGCAATAGCTAGCCCCCTCAAGGTCATTGAAACCTTGTTGCCAAAACATCTTGGAGGCTTGCCCCTGTCCCTAACCCCCCTCCCAACTTGGAAGTATATAATGGGCCACGCCTCATGACCCCCCGTGCAGCTCTTTCTGCCCATGGGTCCTGTCCCCGAGATTTAATAAGACCACCTTTTTGCAGCAAAGATGTCTGGAGAATTCTTTTTTGGCCATCGGCTCCAAACCCTGACATCTTTCCTACCGCAGAAGGCACAGGGAGGCAGGTTTTTCTAGCATGTGCCACACACTGAGGTGTGTGATATCTGCCTACCAAATACTGTTTTCCAGGATGGGTTGATAAATGGATGACTCTCAGGGGGCTTGACTGTGACAAACCCTGTCACTCACCAGCTTACTTTGGTTGCCTTAAAAGCCTCCAGGTTTGAATATCTGTGGGTGTGGCAGGAATGGAAAATGTAGAGGGAGTTCAACTAGGAAGAAGAGGCTGCACAAGGGAGGCCACGGGGATGAGGTGGGGATGGGAATTTCCATGTGAGAGCCTTTTGGGAATCTGGAAGCAAACAATTTCTTACCCCAAACCTCCCAGTCCTTTGATAGATTGCTGTTGGCATTGGTGTTATTGGGAAAAAAAAAAAAAAAAAAAAGTCCTTGTTTCTTAGAAAAAAAAATGCGAGGCAAATACAGGACATTGAAATGCAGCAGTGGGAAGGAAAAGAAGGGGAAAATGCACTTGGCAAAGAATTTCAAGACAGCCAATTGTCTTTATTGAAATGGCATTGAATTAAAAACTAAAGAGAGGTAATGGCATCTTCTTTAGTAGAGAGATTTAAAAGAAAAAACCAAGATCAACCACCAGGCCAACTCTACCCAGGAAACACTGTAGAAAAAAAATGTATGCAAGGTTTCTTTTTTTTCTTTCCTTTTTTTTTTTTTTTTTTTTTTTTCTTATCTCCAAACAAAGAGATCTGTGCTTGCTACTGAAACAAGGCAAACACACTGCCCACATAGCCTGGCGGTTCTGAGCCTCTCTCGGGATGGCGACATCCCCCCCCCCCCCAATTCCTGGCTGAGTCCTTCCCCTCTGCCTGGTCCCCAGGCCCCCATTTACTCGGGGCTTGTTTCCAGAACATGGATTTTATCAATAACGGGGCAGCATTTCTCTCGCCAATGAATGGTCCAAAATGAGGTTCCGGGTGAGAACACTTAGAAACTGTAATTGCTCTCTGGACATCGCACACTCTGAGCCACATTCTTATTTTCATAAGGAATTAGCTACAGATTGGGTAGCATTTGTCATGCGTTGAAACATTTCCTGTGTCTTTCTGGCAGGACCACGTTCTTGTTAGAATGCTGGAGCTTCTCATATTCCCGCTTCCTCTCCCCATCTCTCTCGGTCTCTCTCTCTCTCTCTCTCTCTCTCTTTTTGGCTTGCCAATTCCAGCACCTTCACATACATTACCCCGTCCTTTCATCTCCAAGATGACCTGAAATGACCTTTTGCTTGGCACGAGACGTGATTCAACTGATAATAAAAGGGATGGGGGAGGGGGTGGGAGGCGGCGGGAGGCGGCGGCTGTCTGCGCAGGGCCGAGCCGGGAGGGGAGCCGAGACCGCGGACCGCATCAATTTAAAGACAAACGCTGCCTTTTTTTTTTTTTTTCCCCTGTGCCATTTCCTGTAATTAATTTCCACGTATCCCCTATTACACGAAGGGAAAAGATTTATATATTTTTGAAGGCGTACCACTCTCTTTGTTTAAACCGGGAGGCTGGGGGGGGGGGTCGGCTGGGGAAGGAGGGACGTTGGGGAGGGGGAGAGGGGAGGCGGGGCGCGCGGTGGGGGGGCTGGCACCCCGCCCCCAGCAGGCCGGCCGGCCGAGCCCTGCGCCGGAATGTGGGGTCGGCCGCCCCGCAGCTTTCTTTCTTTCTGCCCGGGTGTTTGCTGCTGGGAGCGTCTCTCCAAAGCAACGACCCCCGCTGGGGTTCCAGCGCTCAGTTCCCTTCCATTTTGCATCGGCGGCCTCGGAGGGGCGTGGGCTTTTTCCGGAGGCTGGCTGGCTTTGTTGTTTTAGGAAACTAATTTTTCACTAACCCCAGAACTCCAAATAGATGCCCATGGCAAGTCTCATCGATCCTCTCCGTCTCTGTCTCTTACTTAGGGAGGGAAAAAAAAAGAACACACTATTTATTTGGCTCCTCGGCGGAGGGTGCGGGAGTTGCCACAGCAACAGCTCTGAACCTTGCACCGCCCGCGGCTCTTATTGTAGCCTGGCCCGCCTTCCCGAGACCTCCTCTTTAAAGAGACACGCCGGCGAGACTGCGCGAGTTTGGGGTGCGGGCGGGTGCGTTGACGTATCATCGACTCCATGGGAAGAGACAAAGACAAGCGTTTTCTTGGGTGGTTCGCAGGGTGTTTTTAGCCATGCTTGACTAGATTGGATGTCAGAGGAGAAATAGGGGGGCTTAGGAAGTCACCAGGGACCTGAGATCGGGGAACTTCTTGTCTAAAGGGTTGTGAAATGCTAGAATACGATATAAAGGTGTCCTGGCCCTTTCTGAGGTTGAGGACAGCTCTCCTGTGAGCTGGCTGGGATGACTTTGCAGCGGAGGCTTGGCACCCTCTCCTCTCTTGGTCCAAAGCAAACAGGCTCCAGGTGCTCTGAGCTCAGAGAGGTGAAATTCATCGCCCTGGGTCTGGGAAGAATCCTCTTCCTGAAGTGCCCCATAAGCTGAAATTCCACGAAAGGCCAGGGGTGTGCTCCACTGCTTGTTTGCCTCTCTGGCTTTCCTTGGAAACCATTCATTCACTTCATTCATTCCTTCATTCATTCATCTGGGACATCTTGATATTTGCTCTGTGCTAGGCACTGTAGATACAGGGTTGAAAAAAACCACTATTCTTAGGCCTTGCCCTCCAGAGGCTTAAAGTCAAGAAGGGGAAAGAAACAAGTACACAGATAATTAAGTTCAGGGGAGAAGTGCTGGGAAGATGCTGCCAGTTCAGGGAAGGAGTAATTATATGGTCATCCCGGTCCCATTACAGCTGCCAGTGTGATTTCCATTAATGCCTTAGCTGAAAAGGAGATAGGTCCTGTGAAATGGCTGATGGAATGCTTTCCTCTCCTCCAGTCAGTATCCCTCTCCTATCCATCTTCAAGAGTGCCTTCTTATAGGAAGAGAATGACCATTCTGGAACACAGGAGTGCGGGGAAGCTGACCTTGAGGACCACAGTGTGGAAGGGCCCTGCTGTTGTCTTTGATGAGAACCTCAGCTCAGGTTCTTTCTAATGTGCTGTAGAGAGGCAAAGAAGCTGGTAGTACCCAGCACCTTCCATGGGCCCCACATTATGCTGATTTATTACTGATTTACTGTATCTACATTCGATTGAGTCTGCCGGCAGTCTTTCTCAGCTGGTACCGTGTTGTGTGCGAACCACAGCATATGGAAAATGATTTGAGTTGACCGTGTTCTCTCAATTGTCCCAATGATGATAAATAACTAGTACCATTCTAGAGACAGGGAGAGAAATTGATTCTTTAATCAATTTCTTTAAGATGTTAGGCTTAATTCTCCCCCAGACTTCCTCTTTCGAAAGTTACTGGGTATCTTCATTTAATAGATGAGCAGAGCGAGGCTCAGGAAAGTTGCTCAAGATCTCAAGCCAACAGGGATGGAACTAGGGATGAGAATCTTTCCTTTTTGACTCCAAAATTTACTGTCTTTCACGACTGCTTGAATAGTTTGCACCAGGAAAAAGAATTGGCTACAATTCTACATACAACTATTATAAAGAACTATATGCAACTATTATATGCTATCTACATGCAACTATTATAAAGAAAAAAGAAATGGCATGTTAGGGTTAAAAAGTTTCAGTGGTTTAAAGTCATAAGTGACTTACAGAGTAGTTTGATTGGAAGACCTATAAGGACAAGAATTGAGTCTTTTCTTTCTCTAACAGTATCTCTCTTAGAATTGTCTTTCAAGTTAGGCAAAGAGCTCACCAAGAAAGACACCATTCAAAGTGACAGGAACACCTTGTTTTTAACTCAGACCATTACTTCCCCAGCCTGATCACTCATGGGACTTAACCTCACATGACTTGTAAAATTGAATACCCCCTCAAAGGCTGGAGTCTTTGTCATCAAAATCAAAGACTAGACCTCCAGCTCTAGGACCATTCCAGAAAAAAAAGCTAGATAACTCTTGTAATCAATACTGGCATGTTTGGCAGAAGTGAATGCTTTTAAAGGAACGATAGGGATTTGTAAGAGTTTTTCTATGAACTTCCTTCTTCATGCAGTCGGTTCTCAGTCCAGGCTATGCAACCTTGGCCTCTGTCCCTTCATTTCTTCTAAAAAATGAAGTAATGCTAGTATTTAGCACATAGGATCATTGTAAGGGTTACCATGAGATTAAGCATGCAAAGCCCTCAGCACAGTGCCAAGCCCATATGAAGTGGTTTTTACTACACTAACTATTATTATGTTAATTATTATCATCACTTTTATTTGTATTAGAATTGATTGATTAAAGTGGATAGTTGGCATTTTCTTTCCCATGCCTACGGTGGACTTCAGCCACATTATGAGGCTGATAAATCTTTTTCTTTCTGAATTCTTTGTTTTCCCCTCACCATGACACCACTTCTCTTGGTTTTAAACATCCATTTATCCCTGCACTCCTCCCTTCTTCCTTCCTTATACCTCTCAAACAAAACAGAAACTCTTGCTTCTAAAATGGCTCTCTTAGAAATCATTTACACTGGGGATCGGTGTGTTGTTTTTTTTTTTTCCTGGAAGGAGCCAGTAGACTTTGCAGCCTATACAACCTCTGTGGTGACTGTTCAGCTCTGCTATTGTAATGTCCAAGCAGCCACAGTTAATACCTAAATGAATGAGCGTAGGTGTTCCAATAAGACTTTATGTAGGAACATGGAAATTTGGATTTCATGTAAGGTTCACATGTCACAAAATATTACTCTTTTATTTTTTTCCCCCAACCATTTAGAAATCTAAAAACCACACTTAGCTCTTGAGCTCTATAAAAATAGGCAGTGGGCCCATGGTTGGCCTTCTCCAACTTATACTTGAATGTGAGTTTCAATGACTGGGACACTCTTAGAAATATTTGCATTTTCTTTCTCTCTCTTTTTTTTTTTTTTCAAGTTCTAGAAGAATGGACAGAAAACACCATTTTGAGAGGGCCGTGGTGGTCAGGGGGTGCACACATAAGGGAGCTTATCCCCCTTGGCTCTCTGTGGGAAAGATGGCGGGCACAGTCGGGCCCAGCTTGGCAAGCTCAAGGTACTCATTTACAGGAAAACATCAAATCATCTGGGAAGAGGCAGTAGAAGAACATCTGCTGTCCTGTCATATTTGGCTTCCACCACATTCAGACTCCAGGGCCTTGATAGTATTGTGATTTGGGCAAGTCTCTTTAAAGTCTTTGAATTTGGCTTTTCCTTTCCACTTTCCATAAAAGTGGAAATCATAATGCCTTCTCTGAAGAGTCTTGGGAGGCTAAGTTATGTAGATGCTCTAAGTGACAATGTATACTAAGGAGGTGAAGACTAGAACTTGAGAGAGATTCTGTAGATGTTGGAACTGTATATCAGTAGCTCTCAGCCCATGTTTTCTTCAATCAGTCATCAGTGGGAGCAGTAGGAGGGAACTTTGGCTTTTATGAAATGTAAGGGCTGTAGGATTGCATATGGCGGTTCTTCTGGTATTTGAAAAGAGGACTTCCTATTGTTTTCAGGTGTAGATGCGGAGACTGGTGAGAAGACAGAGTTGGGATATTTTTGGCAAAGGAAAATAAAAATAGAACATTTGAGATGAGACCCAAGCTTGCAGAAGTGGCTGCCATCCTCAGGTTAGAACATAGCTCAAGATGACATTGGTTTCTGAGAGGATAGTCGAGGTGTCAGAGCCATTTCTGGAATGGCATCTTCAGGCAGAAGGAGCCAGCTCTGCCTGGTTCCCACATGAATCAGGCTCTTTGAAAGGAGAATCAGGGCCATTTGAGAGGGCTCGTTTACACAATCAGACCCTAAATCACTGATTAGGGATGTGTGTATGTGCATGCATGCGTGTGTGTGAGAGTGGGAGAATGAGGAGAAAAAGGGAAACAGAGAGAGGTGAGTCTTTACACTCACTTAAGGTAAGTCTTGCTGTGGGGAAAGACATGAGAGATGTGGCCTAGGGCATGGGAAACACAGTTCCCTTTACTACAAAAGACAGTTTGCTGTATGGATAGCATGCCCATACAGCACAGGGTTCTGAGCTCAGGGAAAGAGACCTCTTAGGTCCCAAGAGAGCTTACAGGTGTGCTTTTTGCATATATGGTTATAGAGATTAATTCATATTAAAAGTAACTTATGTAATATTCCCGATATTCTTTTTTTTTTTTTTTTTACAATTTTTTATTTATCTGAGAGAGAGAGAATGCATGAGGGCATAAGTGGGGGGAGGGGGGTCACAGGGAGAGGGAGAAACAGACACCCCACTGAGTCGGCAGCCCAAAGGTCGGCTGGATCCCAGGACCCTGGGATCATGACCTGAGCTGAATGCAGATGCTTCACCGACTGAGCCACCCAGGAGCCCATTCCTGATACTCTTGATAAACAGATGGCTTAGTCAAATTAAAAACAATTCTACTTCTCCCTTATTTTAACAACATGTACATGCAATATTAGCACAACATTTCACTTAAGATAAGGTTTGGATTTTATCTCACAATTTCAGATTTTCTAAAAATTAAAAAGATCCTGGGCACGTGGGTGGCTCAGTCAGGTAAGTCATGATCCCAGGGTCCTGGGATGGAGTTCTATATCTAGCTCCTTGCTCAGTGGGGAGCCCGCTTCTCCCTCTCCCTCTGCCGCTCATGCTCATTCTCTGTCACGCCCTCTCTCTCAAAATAAATAAATAATATCTTTAAAAAAAAACAAACAAAAACCTCTTACCTAAATTTAGTAAGTTGAATTCAGTAAGTTATCATTGTTTATAAAAATTATTTAAAATTACAAGACTATATTGGGGCACCTGGCTGGCTCAGCCAAAGGAGCATACCACTCTTGGTGTTGGGGTTGTAAGTTTAAGCCCCACGTTGAGTGTAGAGATGACTTAAAAATAAAATCTTAAAAAAATAAAATAACAGGAATTCTATATGTAGAATCATATTTAATTATATGAACTGGTAATGTACAGTTTTTTTTTTTTTTAAAGACTTGATCTGGTGAGTTCTCGTAATGCTGCAAATCATATGGACATAATGTGCTAGCTTAAATTGTAATTTCTAGATCTTCAGTCAACCTTAGGCTAATATTAATTTAATGAATACATGAACTTTGGCTATGTGGGCAATTTTTAAATAAGAAAAAGTTGCAGATATTAGTTATTAAATATCGTTTTGCCTTTGCTCCTTACTTTATATATAAATAATTGTACCTTAACAGGATATGCAAATGTCTTTAAGTGAAAGAATATATATGCTTATTTTCCTACCTTAAAATTCAAAGTGCTATGAAATGTGTGTGGAAAAATTAACTAGACTGTTTTTGTTTCCTGTCTTCCAGTTTTCTCTTACAGCTGGAAAAACAAAAGTTGCTTACTTTTTAGTAAGAGAGTAAGTAATATAAATTTTTGAGATAATAGCAGGTACAATAACTTTGGAGAAACAAAGTAATAAATATGGTTTGTTTGTCTTTTAAGGAAACTGTTTTAGTTCATTAGGATGGTAAATTCAGTTACACACACACGTACATTGTTTCATTTTATATGCTGATAAAAAATTTAGTTGAAATAATCTATTTCCATGTTTACTTATTTGCATATAATTGGACATATTGTCCAATTATATATAAAGGCATATCAAGATTAAGTTAAAAAGTTTAAAGGTAAGGGGCACCTGAGTGACTCAGGGGGTTAAAGCCTCTGCCTTTGGCTTTGGTCATGGTCCCAGGGTCCTGAGATCGAACCCCACATCGGGCTCTCTGCTCTGCAGGGAGCCTGCTTCCCTTCCTCTCTCTCTTTGCCTGCCTTTCTGACTACTTGTGATCTCTGTCAGATCAATAAATAAAATCTTAAAAAAAAAAAGTTTAAAGGTTAAAAAAAATAATAAAAGACTAATGTTAAGGCAAACAAACTCTAAATGCTAACCGTCTGAGGTAGGAAAGCTTTGCTAGGTTAATAAGGCAGCAGGAAGGTGAAGGAAAGACTGAATTGTATAAAAAAAAAATATTTACAAAGTTGGCTCAGTGTGAATGGATTTATTTTAAAAAAATATGAAAGTAAAGTTTCCTGAATTCTTTACTGCAAATTGTTGTATGGCTAATATATATACAAAATAAAACGGGATTTGGGTTCTCTTTTTAAAAAATGACCGAATTCTTCTGTGTCTACATAAGAGAGGTTACTTTTCATCACCAAAATATTCTGTTAAATATCTAACTTTTTGGGGCATATTTTGAATCATTTTGATAAAAATTTCCCCCTTGGTCAATAAAACTTACATTTCCCATAATCATTAGGTTTTCTTGTGAGTTTAAATATATTGCTTCTAACTATTTTTTGCTTTTGGATATGATCATTATTTTTCCCCCATTGGTATCCCATCGGGATTTTTAGCTTTCCAAAGTAAAATCAGAAGAATCAAGCTGTTAAGATACCTTTTAAACAAAATCTACGTTTGGATTTTCTGGTAGCACAAAGATGAACTTCACCTTATAAAAGGAAGACTAATAGAAAAAAATTAGAATGTTTTGTATGAACTTGCCTTTGTAATCACATTTTCTTAGAAATAGAGCTTGGGGGGCACCTGGGTGGCTCAGTGGGTTAAAGCCTCTGCCTTCGGCTCAGGTCATGATCTCAGGGTCCTGGGATAGAGCCCCCCCACGTCGGGCTCTCTGCTCAGTGGGGAGCCTGCTTCCTCCTCTCTCTCTGCCTACTTGTGATCTCTGTCAAATAAATAAAATCTTTTTTTTTTTTTTTTTTTTTTAAAGAAAGAAATAGAGCTTGGGATGATTTAGGGAACAATGGTGTTTTTTTGGACACTCCCATTTTTTTCCCAGACCTTATGAGAAAAGCTCGTTACCTAAAGCTAAACTGCAAGTTCTTTTGATTTAGCCATAACTGATGATCTTTGAATTTCAAATTCAAATATCAACTCCTGATACTGTGCCACTCGTAATGAATGGTCCAACACTTTCTAATAGTATTTGATAATCGCAATGGAGTATTTTTTTTTTCCTGAAAAGAGATCATTGGATGGACCCTAATATCTGCTGTTGAATTTGTAGTAAAAAAAAAAAAAAAGTCTGTTGACTACATTATTCACAGATTGGGCGTAGAGCTGTCATTTTGCTAAACTTTTGCTTGACTTTAGGATAGTCTCTGACATCAACTAGGTTTTATCTTGGACCATGGAGTTTTCTCCTAAGAAAAAGAGATTTATTACACACACACAGACACAATTTATTGTATATATTTTATTATATGTACACACATTTTTAAAATATTTTATTTATTTGACAGAGCAAGAGAGACAGCGAGAGCGGTAATACAAGCAGGGGGAGTGGGAGAGGGAGAAGAAGGCCTCCCGCTGAGCAGAGAGCCCCATGCGGGGCTTGACCCCAGGACCCTGAGATCATAACCTGAGCTGAAGGCAGATGCTTAACGACTGAGCCACCCAGGTGCCCCAGAAAAAGAGATCTTTAGATAATTTAATTTAAGGAGAAAAACTAGGTCTCATTTAAAGTTCAAAGCCTCTAACACCTGAAGGAGTACTCCAGAAGGCCTTCTTCTGTCTTTAAACCCCTTCCTTTTACATTTTATGAGAATCCCCCAAGTGTGGTTTAAGGAAGAACAGGAGAGTTAGATGCATCAGTGAGACTGAGTAGAGCTTTTTGTCTAAGAGGTCCATGAAATTTGACAAATGGTGGTTTAAGGTAAATATGTAATACTGGCCCCCTTGAGGTGAAATGTGTCCTATGAGAGGATTTTTTTACTTATGTCTTTATAGACTTCTCTAGTATCTTCAGTGTTACAACAACATCTAGGGATCAAAGAAATCATGAATTGGTTAATACCCCCATATCTTTCTTCTCTTTGGATTAGGGATGGAATTTCTTTTCTGGATTTAATTTGGGAAGTCTTAGGTTCTAGCTTGAAAGCGGACTATAAACTCTAGTCACATTCCTTCTCTGAGTATTTGTCCTAATTGCAGTTCTCAAATATATGGTCTCTAGACTCTTAAATGCTCCTGGGAACCAGTCAAATGATCTAAGAAATGATGTTCTAGAACAAAAAGCAAAAGAAAGCTTGGGAGGTCTGAAGCCCCATCAAGCATCTTTGCAGATCTGGCTTGATCGTGTTCACAAACATGAACAATGACCAAAATAGGGGTCTGAGAAGTAAAACCTTTCTCTGTGCTGGATAATTCTGTGATCGAACATACTTTCGTATTTCTGTGCTACACAATAGTGAGGCCAAGAAGAACATAACTTACTCCAAGGAATACTTGCCCTTAGCGGGTAAGACTGTTGACCTAATAAAGTAATTAATTAAAGCAAAGCAGAGTATACCAGACACAAAAGGTCATATATTGTTTTATTCCATTTAGATGAGATACCCAGAACAGGTAAATCCAGAAACCCCTGGGTGGTGGGGGCTAGGGGGTGCTGGGAATGGGAAGCAACTGCTTCCCATTCCTGAATGGGTGTGGGTTTCCCTTTATGTGATGGTCAGGTAGAGGCAGTGGTTGCACAGCCTCTTATTACGATTATCCTGAGTTGTTTACTTTAAAATAGCTAATTTTATTTTATGTGAATTCCACCTAAAAGTCCCTCCCTCCCCCACCAAACAAAACTAATAGGCTGCTCATCAAGGCTCATTAAGAGCCTTGCTTAACTCGCTGTCCTGACCATTCCAAAGTTACTAGGTCATAAACTTTGCCCAGTCTCAACCAGTTTCATGCCTTCCAGGACATGCCTTTAAAAAAAAAATGCACCCCAGAACCTTAAACTTTATGACTCTTTCCTTTAATGACCCCATTTGAGACACTTGGCTCTCTTCCTGCAGGAATTCCAATAAACTTGGCCATGCTTGATCCATCCATTTTTTGGGTGGTCTTTTGGAAGGTCAACATGATCAGTAAAATCCCTTCCAGAGATTAAAAAAAATTACCTAGCTTGGGTTTTCTTTTTCTTTCTCCAGTATCAGATAGGTAGCTGCTTTCCAGTTACAGCCAGAAACAGGATGGGAGCAGGTCTTCCGACAGACAAGGATCTCAGACAGGTCTCCACATGTGGGTAGAGGTAGAGAGCTCAGTTCCAGCTCCCCAGGAGAGGGGACAGGAAAAGATCAGGCATGGCCATATGCCCAGTGTTTAATCTGTCTTCAGCTATTTTGGCGGTCAAATAAGGAGTAAAGAATTCTTGTTTCAGGAATTACATGCACATGTCAAGGGTTAAGGGAAAAGCCCAGAAAGGGTAATGTCTGAAGCTCACTCTGGATAGAAGATACCAGGCTTATAGAGAAATCAGTTTTAGACCAATTCTATTGGGAAAGAAGGATATAAAATTTTCAGTGTACTTACTGTTTTGATCTGGTTTGGCTCAAAAAATAGGGTCAAGCCTATACGTGAAGAGACCCAATACCTTAGATGACGAGGGTTGATTTTTCTAAAATTGTGTATGTGTGTGTATGTGTGGTCTACGATGATGTTTTAGGTATCTATTGCTGTATAAAAAATTACCCCAAACCTACCGGCTTAAAAGAACACACATGGGTGATATTATGGTTTTTGTTGGTTAAGGATCTGGGCACATCTTAATGGGTCCTCTCATGGGGTCTGTCGCAGGCTTCAGTCAAGGTGTGGGCTGGGTTGCCAGCATCTCAAGGCTCAACTTGAGGAGTTCTACTTTTAAGTTCATGCAGCTATTGACAGGACTCCATTCTCTTACTTGGTTGTGTGTGTGTGCGCACGCACAGATGTGTTTTGGACTGAGGGTCTCAGTTTCCCAGTGGATGGTTGTCTAGATCCAACCCTCGGTTTCTTGCCATGTGAGTCTCTCCCATATGGCATTTGCTTCATCAAAGAATGTAGACCAAGAAGTCTATAGAATCTAGAAAGACAGAAATTAGTCTTTTGCAGCTTGATCATGAAAGTGACATTCTATCGCTTTTGATGTGTTCTATGGATTAGAATCAAGCCACTAGGACTATCCCACATGCCAAGGAGGATGGGATTACACAAGGGTATGAATACCAGTGGAGATCGTTTGCCTGCCATCTTGGAAAACTGCTTACCACAGGTGATACTCGTCTCTAAATTAAACGGTAAGTCCTGTTAACCACAGATGCTTGAAGTTTAGAATGAAGTTGTTTTTCTCTGGCATAACGTTAACTCTGAAATATCACAAGTAAATGCGAACTCTTAAAATTTTTTCTTGAATTTTTGTAATTTTGTAAAAGCGAAATACTTTGTACACGCTTTGGTTTGTAAGATGGCAGACCTGTCTGAGAGTATCACTGCCTTATTCTTCAATAAAGTGCCAGATAGTTTTGAATGAGGAGTATCTGAAAAGTTTTCACAGGTTTTTTTTTTTTTTTTTTAAAGATTTTATTTATTTGACAGAGAGAGACAGAACACAAGCCTGGGGAGTGGGAGAGGAAGAAGCAGGCTTCCTGCCTGCCGGACAGGGAGCCTGATGCAGGGCTCTATTCCAGGACCCTGGGATCATGACCTGAGCTGAAGGCAGATGCTTAACAACTGAGCCATCCAGGCACCCCAGAAAAGTTATGGTGTTTTGTAAGTATTTACTGTTTCCCTTGAAAACTACAAGGCTTGTGTTGTCATCAGTGTCATTCTAATTAATTACCTGGGTTTGCAGACTTCTCCTTGGAACAGCTTCACTGAATAACTCAAGTGTTTTACAATTAGTGAAGCATCTCAGAACATGGGAAATTGTGGTGTTTGCTTCAGAAATAGGAGGAATTATTATTATTATTATTTTTTACTATCTGAGCTTGTCTAACTATAGAAAAAGAAATTTGGTCTGACCTTATCCAGTAAACTCTCAACAGGTGCTAGTTCATTATCTCTGGGAGATGGGAATCTTTGATGAGTACAGTGTTTTATAATTGATCAAGAATTAGATAAGTGATTAAGAGACCAGCTCATAGAAAGAATGATTATGTGATATATCTGGAATGACCTTAAAACAATCTCCCCATTTTATCTTTGAATAAATCGAGGCACAGAGAGCTGAAGTTGTTTATCTAAGAAGATAAAGCTAGTTCAAGGAGTATTTTCAGATTAGTATCGAGTCTCTCTCTCTCTCTATATATATATATATATATTTTTTTTTTTTTGAGAGGGCATGCATGGGCAGGGGGAAGGGCAGAGGGAGAGAATCTGAGGCAGACTTCACACTGATTGATGTGGGGCTTGATTTCACGACCCTAAGATCATGACCTGAGCTGAAACAAAGAGTTGGATGGTTAACTCACTGAGCCCCCAGGTGCCCTGTTACCAGTTCTATTTTTGACCTAGTTCAACTCCACAGTACAAGCATGATAGTGGAAAGTGCACCAGTCTAAGACCAAGAATCAATTCCCACAGACTCTGCCCAGTTTGTTCTCCACCTTATTCTATACCAGAAACTGGAAACCTATACCCAAAACTATAAATGATAGTGTCAAATGTATAAATAGATGAATGAATGAGTAGATAAATGAATGAATGATATTCTAGTCCTATGATGCACTGGTTGAGTGACTGTGGACAGTTTGTTTCCTGTCTCTGGTTTTGGGTTTCCTCTTATTTTAAAGTGAGAGTTTTGGCCTGGTTAATCCTTAAAAATTCCTTTCAGTTCTAAATTTCTATGATTTAATAATAGTAATAATAACAACTAACATTTGTTGGGTCATGTACTCTTTCCATCATGTATTACGGTTTACACAGTAATGCCATTTTAATTTTTATTTAAAAATCTATGATAAACAAGGCTCTGAGGAAAATAACTAATAGCTAACAGTTATTTTGATCTTACCCTGAGCCAGACATTATTATTAACTCATTTTAATCCTCATCCCTACCATATGAGGTACAGAGAGATTTAATTTGTCCGAGGTCACATAAATAGTAAGGGGTCCAATTCCAGAGCCTACCTGCTTGATCTTGTTGTTACACTGCATAGTAACATCGTAAGGTCAAAGACCATGGTTCATTCCGTTCAGTGGAACCTGAGTTCAAGCTTCTTTGGGGCTACCAGCTTCTTTTTTATTTCCTATTCATAAACATTATCTGCACACAAATACATTAGCCTTTACATTTCTGTATTAATTTAAGGCTTAACGTGCTAAATAAGTTGCAGATTGAAGAAATATGCATTACTACCCAGTCATTTAAATGGTGGGTAGAAGTTGCTGTAACCAGGATTCCTGCTGTTACAAAGATTGGAAATGGGGAAACATTTTCTGAAGTCATGTCTGGGGTATGGTGGGTGGATGTTTGGCTTACTCTGAGAAATTTAGCAGAAAACTCCAGAATTACTCAAATGTTTGGACTGGTGAAGCTTAATGTTCTGGCCAACTGGCAGCAGAAAGACATTAATCAAGCCCATGGAGAATGAGGAAGATGAGGTTCAGATGGTGTGGCTCCATCTGTTTTATTTTTGTTTTAATCTCTTAGACTGTAACTCAAGAACTCTTGTGTTTTCATTTCTGAACACCTATTAGGACTGAGATTATATTAGCTGTGTATCTGCTTGGGAAATCTGCAGTAAAATTAGAGGTAATTTTCTAAATAACTTTTTTTCTTTAGGAAAATTGAGATGCTGCTGAGCCTATGGAAACATATATTTTTTTAAAGATTTTATTTATTTATTTGACAGACAGAGATCACAAATAGGCAGAGAGGCAGGCAGAGAGAGGAAGGGAAGCAGGTTCCCTGCTGAGCAGAGAGCCCGATGCAGGGCTCTATTCCAGGACTCTGGGATCATGACCTGAGCTGAAGGCAGAGGCTTTAACCCACTGAGCCACCCAGGTGCCCCGAAACATATGTGTTTTGAGCATGGTTCTCTATTCTGATGGAATCCGTGGAGTATCTTGTTAGAGTTTGCTTTGAGTCAGCCAGCCTGTGAGTTCATATCCATATGAATGTGAGTGGTGGTGTATAGGATAATGTTAAAGAGGAAACACTAGATGACCAAAGACAGAGTTCTTAGTAGGAATAGTGTTGTTATCAAGCAGAATACTCAATCTAAGTATTGACTGGAGTGGGGGGGGGGCAATGTCGTTGAGTGATGCTGATTGGTTGGTGATGCTCGGGCTTGTCCTTTGGGTAAATGGAGGCTAGGTGAAGGTGCAAAGCAAGGCAGGGCCTGCCTCAGGGTCATGGTGGCCAGCCGTCCTGCCATGTACGGGATATATTGCCATCATGTTATGCCACCTGCTCACTGTCAGCAGGTTAAGTTCAAACTTGTCAGGATTAAGAAGGGTTAAGAAGTCCTGGGTTCTAGTCTTGGTAATGCCATTGACTAAGGAGTGGGACCTTGGGCTCCCATGAAACTTCTCTAGGTCTTCACTTGCTAATTTGTAAGAAAGACAGAGTGGGCCTACATCTGTGAAAACCACTTCCTATCCTGCTATAGGTTCTGCTGAGGAATTTCAAGAGTGACCACAATGACTTCACCTACCACCACTCAACTCCCACCCAACAAGAGCATCTCTACTCGTCACCCATTTTACATAAGGGACTTCTCCTTCAGAGTTTTTTTAAAGAGAAATTATAGTTCTTAAAAATAAAAAATGGTCTTGAAGTTACCTTCCAACTTAAACATTCTATATATTCTTATTCAACACGATTTTCGAATTGATTATCGTCTGACCAAAAACATCATTTAAGAGGATTGTGAATGGGAGGATGGAAGAGTTAGGGTTTCATTTTCTCCTTCCAGCCTTTATTATTTATTTATTTATTTTTAAAAGATTTTATTTATTTTTTATTCGACAGAGATCACAAGGAGGCAGAGAGGCAGGCAGAGAGAAAGAGAGGGGAAGCAGTCTCCCTACTGAGCAGAGAGCCCGATGTGGGGCCTGATCCCAGGACCCTGAGATCATGAACTGAGTCAAAGGCAGAGGCTTTAACCCACTGAGCCACCCAGGCGCCCCCTCCTTCCAACTTTTAAAGATTGGTTTGTTGACATGCCATTTTGCATATTTGGGAGTCTGGGATTATGTATGAATTCATGTTTGCGAATGTCAAGCTCAGCCTGGGGAATGTAAATGTGCAGAAGACATTCTGTTCACATGAGGAAAATAACTTCGCATGTGATTTCCTTTGGTAAATATTTTAAGGAAAGCCACCATCATTTCCTCTGGAAATTCTCCTTTCTTTATTTCTCAGAGTGAACTCTTACTGAGCTCCTTGAAAAAAAAATAAAAAAAAAAAAAGAAAGGGAAAGAAAATCATAATGAGCATATCCCTGTAAATTACCTAATGTCCCATCAGAGGTTTCAGGAAGGTGTAAACACGCCTACGCAGCACGGCACTTCTCTGCCCACAGCCCCAAGATCAACGATGCTGTTAGCATATCTGTTTTATTAAGGCGACTAAGTGGAATTTGTGTGCGTCAGGCTGCTGGTGATTTGGCAGGAAATATTATGTATGGTGTAAAAGTCATTGACTGTGTATCATGGAAATGAAAGTAGAAGTCTACTTTTTCTGCCCAAGTACTTCATCTCTACGCAGGTAAATCCCATTATGATGAGTGTTGTCCTTATGCATTCTCTTGAAGTCTTAACCTCATTAGATTCTTCCTGAGGTTTCTCTCTGGCTGGTTTGTTTGGATCTCCACAGCTCTAAAGGGGGCCTTGACAATTCTAGCTAGAGACCCGAAGGGTGCTCTTCCAAATGGGATGTAAATCAATATGGCATCAAGGAGGCTTCTTCAGCTTAGTGCTGTCCAGGGTAAGTGCTGGCGTCTGTTTTCAACAATGACCTCCCAACAAGCACAATATGCATTTGTCAATGAAGAGGGAATAGGCACCTGTGAAACTCTGTGTTCAACAGTCCCAGGGAAAAAGATGAGTTAGTTACTGTCTCTCCTTTTAGGATCTTGGATGGGTGGTCTTGTTTTTTCTTGCTGCATAATTTGGTGACTTAAAACAATGATGATCATTTATTTGACCATGGCTCTGCAATTGGGGCAGTTTGGTGGGATCCCCTGAGTCTTTTCTTTGCTCCCCACAATGTTTGGATGACAAGAACACGTGTGGGCTGAAATCGCTCAGGCTGGACAGGCATCTCTTCTCTCTGTGTAATCTCAAAATATGTCCATGTGGTTTCTCTAGCAAAGTGGTCTCAAGGTAGTTGAACATCTTACATGGTAGCTCAGGGCTCCCAGGTAGCTACTGCTCCAGAAGGCCTGGGCTGAAACTTAAAAAACTTCTTAGGACCTGGCCTCAAAGATGTGTTCTTAAAGGCAAGTCACTAAGGCCAGACCATGTTTAAAGGGAAAAGAATGACTCTCCAGCTCTCCATGGGAGTCACAAAGAATGGGCACAGTATCCAGCATGTTGTGTGTTTCTCCCACAGCATTCCTAGCCACCATGAGATGAGTATGTCACGAGTGAGAGAAGTTCAGGTTTTGCTCAGGTGGCTGATGGAAGAGTTAGGATTCAGACCTTTGATTCTGGTTTTGCTAGAAGAGAACTTCTGGGTCTTTTGTTCAGTTTTGGGGAAAAAACCACACAAAAAACAACAGAGGTCCAAAGAAAGGAAAGGAAAGTTTTTTTTTTGTTTTTTTTTTTTTTGCTATCACTCGTGTTCTTAGCAGAATTAAGAAAACCATTGTCTAGCAGGTGAAGCAAACCGCATGGCCATTGAAGCAGGACTCCAAGGGAGAGAGGGACTTTGCTAGGTGAAAGGGTTGATGGAGTGAGCTTTCAAAGCTGCACAGTGTTAGGTTGGCTGTTTTTAGAGAAGGTAATGCTGTAGATGGGCAACAGACCCCTGTGTTAGTGTGCTCTGCAACCCTGCAAGTCCAGGAAATGAGGAGAACACTAGGAACTGAGGCCCAAATGACGTTGATCTCAGGTTCAGGTACTTGGGGTGAAGTTATTTTATATTGTAGTCTAAAATTCTGCTATGTGCTGTATACATATATTTGATTTGATTTTTTAAAAATTTATTTATTTGTTTTTTTAAGTGGGCTCCGAGCCCAGCATGGAGCCCAGCTCGGAGCTTGAACTCACGACTCTGAGATCAAGACCTGAGCTGAGAGCTGAGATCAAGAATCAGATGCTTAGCCAACTGTGCCACCCAGGCATCCCTGTTTAAATATATTTTAAATGATTCTGTTAACTAGGATTTGAAACTCAAGGTGGATAGTGTATGTTTAAAAGCAGGAAGTTTTGTCCTGTCTAGTGTTAGGGTTGCTAAGGATGCCACTGTATGTATGTATGTGCTTTTTTTAAACGTGTTTTTTTAAAAAGATTTTATTTATTTATTTGAGAGAGAAAGAGAGAGCATGAGCAGGGGTAGGTAGGGGAAGGGAGGACGGGCTGGGACAGAGGGAGCGACAGGCTCCCTGCTGAACAGGGAGCCAGATGTGGGGCTCCATTCCAGAACCCATCTCAGGATGCGGGGACCATGACCTGAGCCAAAGGCGGCCACTTAACCTACTGAACCACCCAGGTGTCCCAGGATGCCACTGTGTTTAGATTCATCAGCTTCTAACCACTGGGCAGGAGGAAAGGCATCTCTGTTATAAAGAAGTAGGCTTTTGTGATTGCAAAAGATGGACTGGTGTCCTGCTGTTGGCATGGACATGCCATGCGTCTATGGTCTTTCTCCTTTTGCAATTGAATGGTGAAGAAAAGCAATTTCTTCTTTCAAAGAAGGAAAGAAGAAGACTAGACAGTGGGTATGGACACTGCAGGCAGAGAAATAAAGAGGGAAAGGAAGAGAGCCAGGCTCTGGCTAACAAATGATTTTCTTTTAGGGGAAAAAAAAAATCTCTAATAGGAAAGATATCGCCAGAGTTTTCATACCTTCTGAAGTTGTTGAAAACTCTAGAAACACTGACCATTGAGGATGTCCAATCAAAAATGAAAGAATACATTTGTTTTTGCTAGGTGAACATGGGAAAAATTTGAAATAGATTAATCAGTGTTTACAATAGTGCATATACTGCATTGCATAAGATCCCTAAATGTGGGAAGGGGTTTTGTGGTTAGAGGGTATATGTATGTATGCATGTGTATTTCAGTGTGGGTATTTTTTCCTCCCTACCTTAAAAGGTGGTTAATCTAGTTTTTTAGAAAAATAATTGATGATACTACTTAGTTTTTTGTCCCATTTAAAAAAAAACGCATTTTAAAAAAATGGTAAAGAAGGAGGAAAGTAACCTGCTTGCCTTTTTGTTTTTAGAATTTATTTATTTATTTGACAGAGAGAGATGGAGCACAAGCAGGTGGAACAGGAGGCAGAGGAAGAGGGAGAGACAGGTTCTCTGCTGAGTAAGGAGCCAGACACGGGGCTCAATCCCAGGACCCTGGGATCATGATCTGAGCTGAAGGCAGAGGCTTTAACCCAGTGAGCCACCCAGGTGCCCCAGTTTTTTTTTTTTTTTTTTTTTTAGAAAGAAAGAGAGAACATGCATGAAATGGCAGGTCAGGGCAAAGGGAGAGAAGGAGAAAAAGAATCCCAGGCAGACTCTATGCCCAGCTTGGAGCCCAACTTGGGGCTCAAGGTCTCAGGACCCTGAGATCATAACCTGAGCCAAAATCAAGGGTAGGCCGCTTAACCAACTGGGCTACCCAGGTGCCCCTTGGAAGGTTTTCAAAAGAAAACTGAGTTAACGTTTTCCTTTTGCTTATACTTAATGCAGTCTCCAGCTACAAAGTTAGGACACAGTAAAATCTCTGGGGGACTGCAGACTTGTGGGTGTCTGCTCTCCTAGCTATGCGTGGAGCCCTCTCAGGTAGCAGGGAAACGTGTGCGGAAAGGCAAAGCAGCATTTCCAGCCAAAACTGACCCACAGATTGGATGTCAATGTCTTTGGCTTTTTTCCCAAGGGTGAGGGGACTTCTGCCTTCCCGCAGAGTCTGCTTTGTCCCCGTCCACACAGAGGCCTTCCCTCTGCCAATACTCCCACTTGGAAAACTAATAAATAAACATGATATGAAATCACGTAACTGTTCTCACTGAAAATTAGAAGAATTATAGAAAAGACCACACTTTTGTTATTTCCACCTTTATGTTTCTAAAAAGGCTAGATTCTAATGAGCCCGGAGGCAGGGAGTAGAGGAGGCAGGCACAATTTGATTTTATACAGCATCGCTCACAATTCTCACACATCCTTTCCCAGCACATTCAAGTTGGGCTGCGGCAGAGAGTCTCCCTTTATTTTTCCAGGTACGTTGTGAGCTATTTTTCTTGTTCCTCCTCTGACCTTCAAATCCTCCTGACACTTTGATTCCTTAGCAAGAATGAATTAGGGAGGGAGGGTTAGGCAGGAGTTCGCCTCTAGACTGTCGAGTGTCGCTGGGAAGGGGGGGCGGCTGGGGGCCGCTTACCTGCCTTCATCCAGGGAAGGTGTATTATTTTTCACCTATCTTTGAGAAGGCTGGCGAGCTTTTACTCTGCACTTTGAGAACTGTGATCTCCGCTTTTCAAAAAACCTGATATCCACCAGGAAGGTCCCATCCAGATTATTAGAAGTGTTATTTATTTGCCTCTGAGGACGACACATCCTTTCTCTATGTCATGTTTTTGTGTAATTCAGAAGGTTCCAGCATTTGGTTCTCCCCTCTTCTGGTACCCAGAGCAGTGTCTCGAACACAAGTACTATTCCCGGAGGGAAGCGATAATAGGACTTTTGTACATTTTCAAATGGTTACCGAGCTGTTGACCTTAATTGTCTCCAGATGGCCGTTTAAAGCAGTGCTCTGGGAACTAGGAAGGGGGCCCTACACTGCTTCCCATCAGCACATCTGCCAGGCAGTTTGTTGTCAGTTGTTTTTATAATGTCTTCGAAGAAGCTGGGTTTTCCTGTACAGTGTCCCCAGAGCCTGCTAGGGTGGGGGGCACAAGGAAGTGTGGGCTGATGGGAAATTTGTACCCCTCTCCTGCTTCAATCAGAGTAGGCCTCTTTTATCTACGTATCTATTTATTTGGGAAAACAGAGTTTTGCTGTTTTTAGGTTTGAAAACTATTGGAATATGAAATAAACATTTACAACCCCTTGGCCCAAGGCCATGAGACACAGAATGGGAATGTGCCGTGCGTAGAGGTAAAGGCACAAAAATGGACATTTACCAAAGGACGTTATGAGAGTTTTCTGCAGATTGGTCAGAACCTTGCAGAGGAGCCACTGAGCTGATGCCCATTGGGTTCTGGGTGTAGAGGGTTTTGGGGTGGGGGTGGTAGAGTTCTGTGGATTCAGATAGAAACAGTTCATGAGAAAAGGGGTCTACTACCCTTCCATTCTCTTCTACCATACATCTGCCTCTGGTGCTCTTGTGCTCCCTCCATTGATGATAATGCAAGTGTGCTGACCAGGTTCTGAGACTTTCTGGAACAGCTAAAAAGTGATTATGAAGTATTTGTAACCACAGTAAAATAATCATATAAAAATAATTCATTCCAACCAAGGTAAAGTGATGTGCCAGTGTCCTAGGGCTTGTGTATCCCTTCAGTAAATGTTGCTTTAGGAGAACAGTAAGAGGAATCAGTTAATTGAATTCCATTCTTTATAAGACTTGTAATCCCATACTTTATTTAAGGGCATCCAGGATGGAAGAAAACTTTGATCTAATTCCTCTCTTCCAGACATTCTGGTCACTTTGTTTCTGATGGGCCTGACCAGGACACAACGGATATTGCCAGATCAAAACAAAACAAAACAAAACAAAACAAAACAAAACAAAACAGTACATCTGTCTCCTCTGCTGGGTAATTGGACAGTTAGATGGTAGAATTCCATCTCTGGGTTTTTTTTCCCCCTCTAAATGTATAATGTGAACAGCCAATTTAATGGAAAGGGATTCTCTAAATTTCACGTGGAGCCCCTGCCAAAAAATTTAGCATCAAGCTGGATAGACCTTCTCAAGGCAATATGAATTAGGAATGTCCTTTCTTGAATACATTTCTTTATCCCCTAGCCTCCCCGGAAGCCTGATGTCATCTTTGGCTTCAGTCTATTTAGTCGCTTTTCTAATCCCATTATGTTTCTTTCCTTTCCCCCTGTGTTTTCATCAAGGGACTGGCTAATGATTAGGCAGCAGATTCCTACGTTTATGCCAACATGCAACTCACTGAGGAGGGCAGGTGAGAGGAGAACTCTGGGTTCTACCAGCATGAGGCATGTCCTAGTGATTTGCTTTGGACTAAGAATCTGGCTATATAGGGATGAGAAATGCCTCTTAAATCATCTCTACACCCAACCTGGGGCTCGAACTCATAAACCCAAGATTAAGAGTCCCATGCTCTTCTGACTGAGCCAGGCAGGTGCCCCAAGAAATGCCTCTGAAGATGAATGTTGACTTCTAGGTCTACAAGAAAGCAATGTAGCCTTTTTCAAACCTTTGACTAAATCCATACTCAGATTGAAGGAGGCCAAGAGTCTTGCTGTAGGTCAAATCAGTTTTCTTTTCTTTTTCTTTTTTTTTTTTTTAAGATTTTATTTATTTATTTGACAGAGAGAAATCACAAGCAGACGGAGAGGCAGGTAGAGAGAGAGGAAGGGAAGCAGGCTCCCTGCTGAGCAGAGAGCCCGATGCAGGACTCGATCCCAGGACCCTGAGATCATGACCTGAGCCGAAGGCAGCGGCTTAACCCACTGAGCCACCCAGGTGCCCTCAAATCAGTTTTCTTAACAAACAGGTATGTAGTAGAAATTCTTTTATTCAACCTCCAGTCACTTGACTAGATAGATTGACTAAGGTTCCCCATTCCTTCTGTAGCACCTATTACTTGATATCAATGCAAAGCCAACCCAGGGTAGCCAGCTCACTTCTCCATCAGTTGAGTACCCAGGAGCCAGTAGTGTCCATTGCCAGGCCTGTTTCTGCAATTTGTGTTTTTTTTTTTTTTCAAAGATTTTATTTATTTATTTGTCAGAGAGAGAGCGAGTGAGAGCGAGCACAGGCTGACAGAGTGGAAGGCAGAGTCAGAGGGAGAAGCAGGCTCCCCGCGGAGCAAGGAGCCCGATGTGGGACTCGATCCCAGGATGCCGGGATCATGTCCTGAGCCGAAGGCAGCTGCTTAACCAACTGAGCCACCCAGGCGTCCCTTGTGTTTGTTTTTATATACATACATTTCATGTCACATGATGTAACATGAAATACAATTTCTAGGAAAACTAAGCTGGATGCTTTGGAAAGAATCAGGGAAAAAAGGCACTAGATATATGCTCTTAAGTATGGTAAAGACAACTATAAAAAGTAGGAGAAATATTTTAAATATCTAGAACAATTCTAGGTACTTTTAATAGTTACTCTAGGGCAAAAGCTTTAAACCAGGACCGTTCACTATAAATTGGGACATACTGATTTACTAAGCCAGGTGTATGAAGATTGAAGGATGTTTCAATAAAGAGAAATTGCATAAGTAAACACGCAAAGGAGTGTGTGTGTGCACATGCATGTGTTGCACGCGTGTGTGCATTCATTTGTGTATGTGCCTGTTTGCGTGTGTGAAAATTAGTGTTTATTTTAGAAGAGCTCAAAAGTCTTTGCAAATTATTGAATTGTAGGAGAAATACATGAACTTTACTTTGTTTCGACTTTTTGCTAAAGCATAATCAATCGAGAAAAAGCTATAAATCATAAGTATGGAGCCTAATGAATTTTCACCAAGTGAATATAACCATGTGACCAGCACCTAGAATAAGAAACAGAACATTACTCTAGGGTTCAAGACCGGGCCATATACCCCGTAGGGGAAGGCACTATCCTCAATCTAAACATTATAGATTAGTTCTGTCTGTTTTTATACTTTATGTAAATTGAATTTTGTAGAATGTGTTCTTTTTGTGCCTGGCTACTTTAATTCAACATCGCTTTTCTGAGATGTACCCATTTGTTGCATATAGTTGTATTTTACTCATACTTACTGCTGATTAGTATTTCATAATGTGATTACATAACAGCGCATTTGTTTGTTAGCTTCTCGCCGAATACTTGGTTGTTTTCAGGATTTGTTTATTATAAATGCAGTTGACTCTTGAGCAATGCAGGGGTTGAGGGGCACTGCCTCCCATGCAGTTGAAAATTATCATGTAACTTTGCCTCCCCCCAAACTTAATTACGACAGCCTGTTGTTGACTGGAACCTTACCGATGACGTAAAGAGTTGAACAACACATATTTTGTATTATTTGTATGATACATCGTATTCTTGCAGTTATCTAGAGAAAAGCAAACTATAGGAAGAAAAGAAAACTATAAGGAACTATACTAAAACTATAAAACTATAAGGAAAAGAAAATACACTTAATAGTACTACACTGTATAAAGAAAATTCCATGTATAAGTGAACCCATGTAGCTCCATCTCATGTTGTTCAGGGTCAGTTGTAAAGTCAAATGAATGAATGTTCTTGAAATGTCTCTTATTGAATATATACACATTTCTGTAAGGTGTGTACCTAGGGATAGAACCTTCACGTGACAGGTTATATGTATGTGCAACTTTAGTTGACGTGGCAAACAGTTTTCTTTAAGTGGTTGCACTAATTTCAATCCCAATCAGTAGGTTTTAGAGTTCCAGTTGCTTCATTTCTATATCTAAGGCAGTATTTTCTATCTTTTTTATTTAGCCTTTCTGGGAAGGTGTGCAGTAGCAATTCTTGTAGTTTTAATGTTCATTTTACCAAATACCAATGAATTTAAGTATGTTTTCAGATTGGTCATTTGGATATCTGCCTTGAAAAAAATTTAAATTTTTGCTCATTTTCTTTTTTTCCTTAACCATTTTTTAAAAATATCTTATTTATTTGAGAAAGAGAGTGAGAGAGAGAAAGATTATGAGCAGTGGAGGGTGGAGGAGGGAGAAGCAGACTCTCCACTGAGCAGGGAGCCTGATGCGGGACTCAATTCTAGGACCCCAGGATCATGAGTCAAAGGCAGACTCTTAACTCACTGACCCACCCAGGCACCCTTTTAAAAATTTTTCTACTGTACATCTAAATTATAATTTTATTTGATTTGAGGAGGAATCCTTTTTTGTTGTTGTTAAACATTTTTATTTTGAAATAATTTTGGACTTACAGAAAACTTGCAGAAATGGAAAAGAGTTCCCATGTGATATTCATCTGGCTTTCTCTAATATTAATAACCTGTAACCACCTTATGATAATTAAAACCCAAAATTAACATGGGTGTAATACTAGTAACTAACCTACGGACTTTCTTAGAGCTTTAGCAATTAGTCTTTTTCAAACTTCATTTTGTGATTCAATGCAATGATTCTCAACTTTGGCTACCCATTTTTATCCCCAGGGGATATTATTTGTTTACTAAAATTATATGTATTTAAGGTATATGTCATGATTGACAAACATGTACATAGTGAAAGGATGGCTACCATAAATCTAATTCATGTATCTTCTTCCATAGTTACTGTTTTCTGTGTGTGTGTGTGTGTTGAGAGTACCTGAAATCTCTCTTAGCAAATTTCTGCTATTCAATACAGTCATGCTAACTCTAGTCATCATGCTATATCTCTAGATTTATCCATTATACATAATGGAAGATTTATAGCCTTTGAGCAATATCTCCCCATTTTCCCACCTCCTTGTCCCTGGCCACCACTATTCTACTGTCTGCCTCCATGTATCTGACTCTTTCAGATACCACATATAAGTGAGTCACGCTGTTTTTTTCTTTTCGGTGTCTGCCTTCCTTTGCTTAGCATAATGTTGAGGAATTCTTTATATATTCTGATTCTGATTCTTTTGTCAGGTATGTGTGTTGTGTATGTAGGCCTCTGTGGCTTGCCTTTTCAGAGACTCCCTTAATGCTTCTTTTGATCAATGAAAGTTCTCAATGTTAAGATAGTTCAATTTGCCATTTTTATTTTTCCTTTTTGGTTCCTGTTTTTGAAAGCTTTGCTTATTATCCCCAGGTCATTAAGATGCTATTTTATGTTTTCATCTTAGTTTCTTTTTTTCTCTTCTAAAAGCATATTTAGGGGGAAACAGGATTTGAAGATCAAGCTGGCATATACCTGCAGGATGGCTTGTGAGGAAGGGAGGCTGGAGACAGAAAGACTAGCCAGGCGGCTCTAGCCTCCACATAGATACCTGGTCTAAAATAAGCCCAGGCTAGGAGAACACAGATGAAAAGAGAAGGGGAAGAATGCAAACAAGAGCTCTGTTGATCTGTTGGGGGCAGATCCTCTTGCCTGATGGGATGAGAGTGGAATGGATAGGCAAGGATCCTCTATAGCTCTGAGGCTTGCTTGGATACTGAGAGAGTGAGAAGACACTTTCCTATTGCAACCCTTCCAGAAATATATTTTGTGAGATACCATGGCCTCTGTTACTATGAAGACGGTGAGTAAGTATTGGTCATACACAGAGAACAGAACAAGTAGGCATAGCCTCCTGTTTACAAGTAGAATCTTGGAATAATAAAAGATTGGAAAAGGCTACTGGGGGAGCTGGTAGGACTTTCTCGAGAAACATGTAAAGAGGAACCAGCAGGTCATCTCTTTGCGTGAGTAGGAAACATGCTGCCTGGGGCAGGAGTTGACGCAAATGACCTCGTGAGCTCTCTGACAGCTTTGGTGAGTCCTTGCCTGCCTTGCAACTCCAAGTGTGAGTCATGGAAGCCATTTACCATGGTGAAGTTGACATCTGTTTAATGCCAAGAAGGGCTGGATTTGCCAAGTTTACTTTCCTGAAGCAGTACAGTAATTAGTAAATTTTGCTAAAAGTCCTTCTCCTTCCCTCTTCCCTAAAATACAGATGTCACATTTGAATGGCTTATGCCTTGGGACTCTCTGATTACGCAGACTTCAACACAATCACGTCATGATGGAAAGATCTGTGTAAACTTTTCAGAGAATGGGGCCTGGAGTTTAGATTTTTTTGTTACTACTTCATTTTCAATGTGTTCCAGTAGAAGTTGTGTTTCTATGATTTAGGTAAACAGTTTTCTCCATCTGATTTGAGATTGAAGTAAAGGCACCCCTGTCCTTTGCTAGGTCAGGATGTTGTGGCAGATTAAAAATTCCAGTAATTTCTACTAGCGTCTTATTCTGAGAAAGCAAAGGAATGAGTAGGCCATGAGATGTGCAGAGACTCTGTTTTATAAAAGTCTTAACATCACTTCTGATTCCCTCCTCCCTCATTCTTGGGTGCGCTCGCCTGCCTTTGTTCCTGACATGTCCTCACAGGACTCATGAGGATTTGGGTTCCTTTTGCAGAAGAGTCTAGTGTAATAGAGTTTTATCTACAGGATCATTTATTTGCTCTATGGCATATCCTAAACCATCCCTTCTAGGTTATAACCTTCAGAGAGCCAAGCCGTGACTTATTCTTATGCATTCCCTAGGTATCTATGGTATGTTACCTTACATTTAAGAAAATAGTTAATAAACAGTATTGAAAAAAAAATCAGTTGAATAGAAGAGGGAAGTAGCAGTGAAAGATCTAGGCAATTGAATCTTTCATGATATGGCCCAAACTTACATGTATCTACCCTTATCACTGACCACAAACTGACCACAGTCTATCCTTTAGCCACAATGGCCAATTTGCCATTTCCTGAACTTTTCTCACATACATGCCTATAAGGTACACCCATAATTATACCTAAAAGTAGAGAGAGTTTCGGGAAGGAAAAAAAATTGGAATAATAGTGGCCAAAAAGGGTCCACATGTGATTAAACAAAAATAAATAAATAAACTAAAGTGCCAAGAAGGTCAATGAACTGCAAGTAAAGGGAGCATAGAGAAAACCACATTGCTTACCGAGGCGATCAGACACATATCTGTTTCTTCAACTTGGGTGAATTTTCCATTCAAAGCAAAAGCCTCCAGTAGGCACCGTACCAAAAAGGTATCCAAATGGCTGATGAGTGTGGGAAAGAGCACTCTGCATTATTACTTCCCAAGAAATGCAAATTAAAATCATATAGAGATACCACTGAACCTCCACAAGATGGCTAGACTTAACAAAACCAACAGTACTCCATATTGGTGAGAATATGAAGTCAATGGAACGCTAATGCAATGCTGGTAAGTAAAGTGGTACAGTGGCATTGAAGAAGCTGTTTGGCAGTGTCTGATAGAGCTAAACATTCTTACTCTGTGATTCACTAGTGAGTATACACTCCAGAGAAATGAGTGTTTATGTCTATCGATAGACATTTACAAGAACGTTCACAGTAATCAAAAATTGGAAACAACTCAAATATCTCTCCGTAGTTGAATGTTGAGTGTGTTCTGCGTACTCTCCAAATGATGGGTTCCAAAATCTGGTCTTCTAGTGCATTCAGTGCTGAGGTGGAGATATGCAGAGGAAGTACAGCTGGGCCCCCTGGGTGTTGCTGAACCAGGAAAGAGAGTTGGAAAGCCTTGACTCTCTTCCTGTGATTTTATTTGAATCAGATAATGAATGGTAAATCACATTGTGGGAAGGTGATAAGGGTCAGAGCTAGAGGGGAAGGTCCAAACAGATGGCTAAAGCAATGTAACCTGGATTGACTTGGGGGTAGTCTTAGTAATCAATTGGCACCATACATTTAGCCACTGTGGCAGAAAATCTGACAGAGAACCAGTGGCATAGGTCTCTAAAAGTGCTCAACATTTTAATTTCTATAAGCCAGTAGCCTCATCTGTCCTCCTACCTTCTCTGATGACTACACAGAGATTTTGGTGAATTACGAGCTCACTATGTAGGTGGAGGAAATGGTGTAGTCCTGAGCCTGCGAGCCCAGAGTGGAGAATCTCCTTCGCCTCTACTTCCATTCTGTCCCTTCTGCCTGGGCTCACCTTACAGCCTGGTCCTGGCAAGACTGCTTCTCCACAGTCTGCAAAATTCCATGGGCTGAGGCCTGAATTCTATTCTAGGGTTCCTGGAACAGTGAGGAAGAAGGCAGGAGGGTTACCTTATACATCCTGGGGACTTAATAAGTCATTCTACCCTCTGACTGTCTGGGTCAGCTCTGAGAAAGAATGGTGTTCTGCCTTGCTAAGGCTTAGGAGACAGTTGCTCCCAACGCTGGTTGTCAGCATTTAGCTTGCAACTAAATCTTTGGTGGAATGATTTTCTTGACTTGGAATAATTAGCTCTGGGCAAGGAAAGATGGCCAAATGTATAATAATTAAGAAGACAAGATCTATGCATTTCAATAACTCACTTTGCTTCTCCCCATGCCCTTCCCCGAAATGGAGGCAAGGGCCAGGGCTGGAATCCTTTCCAACTGGAATGAGAACCTGTCTCCATTCTGAGCCAAGGCAGAGTTAAATAAGCCATTGTGCCATGTGCTTATGGGTAATTAGGCATGAAAAGAATCTGCAGTCAGCTCCCTCCATTGTTCCTCGCAAGCTGTCCTTTTGCCATGTGCCCGAGCCCCCGGGTCTCCGTGCTGGCACTACTACAGAGATATGGATGTCGTCGCCATGGTAACTCCTCTGTGCTAAGCAACTTTATGGTCTAATATTATTAAGAGGGCAGGGGTCAAAAGCCACTGAGGGACTTTGTCTCTGAAGCTGAGGATAACTGTGTCAGGGATGGGGCAGCATTACAAGCTCATGGGAGAAGAGGGGATCTCAGTAAGCACCAGACTGCCCCCACCATAGTGCCCTTTGCAGCAGACGGTGAGCTGGCCAAACTGTGAAGCCGATAAAATAGGTCTCTGGGGCTCCCAGTTTCTTGTCTCTCAGGGCTCTCTCTCCCTGGCTTGCTCTCCCTTCAGATGCCAGGTACCCTGCTGCGCTCTCTCTCTCTCTCTCTCTCTCTCTCAAGGATCTGCTTTCAGTAGTTTCCATCTGCATGTGAATTCTAGCCCCTATTCACTTCTGTTTGTCTTTCTATTTTCCTAGTTTTATTTCCAACTGTGAAATGAAAAGCATCAGCCTGGAAGTGGTGGAAAATATTTGGGGGGCCCCTTTTCCTTGAACCCCGAAGTTGCATCTTGAAGAAGCTGCCTTTTCTTTCTAGTTTAACTTTTTATTGTAGTTTTCAAATGTTGGCAAAAATAGGGAGAATGGTGTGCTAAGGTTCCATGTCCCATCGCCCCAGTTGCTCTATTGATGTTCACCTTGCTGAACAGATAAATGCGGAGCAGAAATAGTCTGTTACACCCCATCCCCTCCACCTTAGCCTTCGCCAGGGACGGTTGCTCAACGAGTCAGGATAAAAGATTTGTTTTAAGAGTGACACGAAAGAGAATGTCCCGGGCACTGCCAAGGCTCTTTTAAGAACATGGCATTTGGTGCTAAATGCTAGGGCATTCCTCTTGCCACTGTCAGCCAGTTAGAAGACCTAGGAGTGCACAGAGCACCCACAAAAGCCAGTTGGTCATAGGCCAAAGGTGGCTGGCTTCTTAGCTATTCCATGACTATCCATGTGACTGTTCCCTTGGTTTGCATAGGACTAGCTTCACAGACTGCATCATCAAGTCATTGAAACCAACAGATTACCCCTCAGTATTGACCAAAGGAGGGTTCAAAAAAATGCTCCGTTCTTGCAGTGCATTTCTATATTAAGTGGAAAAATGTATCCACTGTTCTAATAGAATCCAAAAAACCTGCTATTGCCGCACAGGTTTTCACAGTACCCTGAGCCTCCTTCTGAATCCGTTCTTGGCCTTGATGGGCAGGGAGTAGGGGGCCATGTAGTACATGAAAATGTGTTATAATAAGATTATTCTAATACGTATGTTAATGAAGTAGATTTATGATGCTTAGAAATTAAATCAAAAATTGATACGGGATGAAGAAAATCTGGTTTAAAAAAATTAAGGTGAAAGGGTTGAAGAGGTGGAAAAATTTCCCTTCTCTACTAGGTTCATTGGCTGGTCTGTAAGCAAATTAAAATAAGACAGATGAATGGGAAAAAAACAAATTAATTTCGTACATAATTTTCCATAAGAATTATGAGACCCAAAAGGCAGCCAGGTTATCGAAATTTGTTTATCATTGTGACCTAACGAAAGGGGAGGAAAGCCTTTTACAGGAAGGCAGAGACAATATTTGGAAAACAAGGGTTACCTGGTTATGCACAGAAGTTTCTTAGATTAAAAAGGTATCTGGTGCTAGCTGTCTTCCTGGTATAGGCCCCCTTTCCAATGTAAATTTAGGCAGTTGAAGGGAGGTAAAGAGCTCTTTCTAAATCTGCTGTGTTTTGATTTTTGCAAGCTCAAAATAATCCTTATGCCCAATAGACATATTTTTCGGTAGTGGAATCTGTTTCTCATCACTCCCATCTCCGAAATTTCGAATAAGAAGTTTTATAATTCAGAAGCTGAGTTAGTAGTTTGCTTCATCAACTGCCTCATTGGATCAGCTTCAGTCCTGAGACTGGGTTAGCTCAGTTAAACAATTGCATCTCATTTTGGGGGGTAAGAGATACAGGTGTGCTGTCAAAGTTAGGGCTTATCTTGTGTAAGCAAACAGCCAAGCAGTTAATAACTGCGTATTTATGGAAACAAAAGGAAAAGTGATGGATAAGGACTGGAGCAGATTATAAACTTAGTTTCTGAGTTCTGAGGGTAGCCTGTCAAGAAGACTTCCAA
The DNA here is from genome assembly GCF_964662115.1 of Mustela nivalis. NCBI lineage: Eukaryota > Metazoa > Chordata > Mammalia > Carnivora > Mustelidae > Mustela > Mustela nivalis. The sequence goes on along the minus strand of NC_139028.1, from coordinate 25,335,757 downwards.
ATACCAGCTTGAAGCATCTTCAGATAGAGGGAGGGCAGGCAGGGGCAATCTGACCGATTCTCTTGGTTTGCAGTTGGAATGTCCTGGTGATCTTTCTGAGTGGCTCACAGAGCAGCAGTCATGAATATTGTTTAAACTTAACGTATTGTGACAAGTTCTCTGAAGTTTGTATCAAGTCCTCAGGGCCTTGGGGGGGGGGCAGTTTTTGTTCTTCATGATTCCAAGTCAAATTGGGAGAAAAACAAGAAATGTAAGTTCGGAGAATCATACGGTAGATACAAGGATACTAGAATTCAAGATCCAGTCCAGTTTATAGGCAGAAGACAAAGTCTAAAAGACAACAAACAACACTAGAGTCTGATATCCGCAAAGGTATGATACTAAAACGTGTTTTTTCTCTCTAAAATCACCCTTATTTCTACCAGAGATAGCCAACTTAAGACTAATTTATTTGCAAAATAAGCCTTGTCTCAACAAATTTGGCCTTATTGTCTACTTAAGTGCACACAGAACAGTGATTGGATATATAGGCTCTTTGAAATCGGCTTTGCTGGAACTTTTCATAAGGAATCTCAGATTAGACATTTTAAAACCTCTCAAGGCTAAGGAGCCAAGCCATCAGACTGCCTGTAATACCTATAAATTTGGGTGAATTCCTCTCTTCTTGAGGTTCTCCAAATAGCTTGAAGTTCTGCACGTGCTGGGAATTAACCTTTCTTCCTCACGTGGAAGGGGACTGGGAACCCTGTAAGCAAGCAACTAGGCTCTATTCCCAAAAGACTTTAATGGTTCCATAAAGTCAACCTGAGTTCCTTCAAGCTGCCTGGCACATCTGATTCTATGCACATTCTCAAAACTGACATTCCAGTCAAACTCATGATAATATAATTAACGTTTTCAATTGTGTTCTGTTACAAGGAGAACAGATTCTTATTGAACTTATACAAATTTGTCATAAAGAATTTTCACTAAATATCTAAATTCTGGAGGGATTAAGGACAGAGAAATTGTTATTATTGTATTTCCACTCACAAAGATATATCTTACCAAGTTGCTCTAAGTTAAAAATATTTTAAAAGAAGAAGTTTAAGTTCTGTAAAACAAAACATTAAGGAACTAACAATATTTTAAACAAAAAGTCATAAAGATTAAAATCATTCTTATCAGTTCATTCAGTCTCACAGGAGTAATTCTTGTTCTGCATGAATCCAGTTTTACCATTAGTTCTGGAAATTTTTTTTACTTAGTTCAGTTTCATGATTTTAAAGTTTTTGGAAACCTGTGCTTGCCAGAGTTCTTGCTATGAATGTCTTTGAAGGTGAATCAGTTTTTCCAGAATACTTTTGTAAAAGCATCAAAGTAGAGCAATAACTATAAGTGATGAGACTTAAAAATGGCCTAAGATGTCTGATGAGAGTGCATTGTAATGCAGTGACAGGAAATTTGTTTATTTCTGACACACATTTTAAGATAATAACTAGAATTATGACTGATTAGCATTATACCAGGACACGGCAGAATTTAAAAGTTTTTATGACTTTTGGAACACTATACATAAACCTGTACAAATACAACATAAAGAACACTTAGTATTACTTCTTCATGGACAATGCTTCCTACGTAATTTAACATATTAATAAGCAAAATTAGTTTAATAGCTTTGTTTTTACAAAGACAGAAATCTTTTGAGAGGTTTCAGGGACCTTCAACAAAATCCCAAAGTTAGTTTGAGGTCAGAAAACTTCATTTAGAATTTGATTTTGGGGAAGTTTGTCAAAAATATCAAAAATTTGGACACTTGACTTAATAGGATCATAGATCATTGTGGAATAATCTGTTTGACTAAAGTAACAATGAAAGATTTCAAAGACAAATACAGAAGGTTACATAGTTTTGAGGAAAACTTATCTCTTTTAAGGTTAGGATCCAAGATTACTTAAGAATCTGTTTTCTTAAGTAATTAAAGATCTGGTAATAATTTCCTTATAATAACAATTCAATTTGAGCCAAGTAAAATTCTCTCTCTTTTTCTCTTTCTCTCTTCCCGGTTTGGATAACATTTTAACCTTTATTTCTCTCTTTCCTAGAATTCTGAAATAACCAGTTTTACTTTAGGATAAGATCACTTTCATTTCCCTCAACAGAAATTCATCTCCATGTCTTCAGACCTCAGACCTTTTCCCAGTCAAAAACACAGTCCTCTTTTCTTATATGCAGAGTTGCTTCCCTTATTATATCTTGTAGCTGTAATTTCACACATTAATTAAAATTCTTAACTCTTAGAAAGCTTAATTTCTAGTGAAAGCTAAGAAATCAGCAAGTGTAGCCTACTACACCAGCATTTAGATTGGCAACTTTACGAATACATTTCACAATTTCTAGAAACACAAGCTTTTTCATGTACAATCTTTCAATGAAGCATAAGACATGTTTACCAACAGACCCAATTTTATCTTTTAGTTCCTTTGTAATTGGAAGCCAAATGTAGATAAACCTCTATTCAGTAGTTAATATTTCAATATTTTATTTCGTTCAAAATGATCTAGATATTCAATGAATTTCCGTCATTTAACTTAACTTTGTAAGAACTGTTAAGATTTCTGGTTACCAAAAATATTTGGGAAATAATTTTTAAGTACACATGCCACAAAACATTATTACTGAAAAAAGCTCACCTAAGAACTTTTACCCCATTTTACAACATTCCAAATCACTTACTTCTTACAGTTATGTTTAGACTACCCATGAATAGTTAATGAGACATTAGGCAAAGTCAGCCATCATCCCAAGATACTTTCCTTGCTAGCAAAATTTCTAAGAGATAACATGAATTTATGACTAGCACACCCAGCTAGAATAAAAGTTGCATACCTGCATTATATTTAACATTGATAACTCAGAGACAGGCCTATTTTAGTTGAAGCAACAAACTTCTTTTAGCTTTTATTTGCCAAAGATTATCTCAGATCATGCAGATTTGAAAAACATTTGGGATAGTTATTTTTTAGAGTTTTGGAATACCCAGTCCTTACAAGTGTTTTTCTTTTAAATGAACCAAGTAGAGCTCTTTTACAAGTTAATTTCAGCAATACTGTTTGTACATAAAAAGACATCATACATCTACAGCATATATATATATATATATATATATATATATATATATATATAGACCACAAATGTCCAGACAGATGTAAACTGATACCTTATAGGCTTTGTTCTAAAATTTTAACCATGAATCAGGTACAATAATACAAAACTCACTAGTTTATAAAGGAACAGCTGCATCAAATTTTGTCTTGGCAGTTGGAATGAGTTAAGTTCTACTCAGGTGGCTAAAGCTTTTTACTAATATTTGTGGAGAAGACACTTAAGATTTTTTGTTTGTCGAATTACCAAATACTCCCCACCCCCCCCATAAGAAACATTTCCTTGAAGTTTGCATTTTAAAGAATGACTCAGGTCCTGTATAAGATGGGGGTAGAAAATTTATATCACAGAGGACAGAGAAAGTATCCAAGTTTTCTCCAAGATGAAGATTTGAGGACCTATTTTCCTAACCTCAAAGGTAATCACTATTTAATTTTTTCTTCTTTTCCTTAAGTGCAGGACAATTGTACTTCCAGTGTCTGATTTTTTATAATATTTGCAAATGTCTAAGGCACATTGGAAAGGGTCTAAGTGGACTTTTGGTTGCTGTCAGCATTTTGCTTTTGTTTTAAGTTATTTTCTGCAGATTGGGTAGTTGCTTCTATTATAATGCTTAGAGGTTGACTAGCCTACTCAACTACACTGTTCTGGATTTTCCATTTTATATCAGGGAGGAAATATCTTACTAAGGTGGAAATTAAAAGATTTCTATCTCCTGAAGCTTCAGGGTTTAGTGTACTATGCCTCTAGAAAACCTGTATAAGACATTCAACACATGTCTCTGAATCTTCTCTTTCTTTCAAGTACATGACTCAACCTTAGACATGGTAGTTGTGGTGGTGGGGGAGGGGGGTTGCAGCTTCTTTTGGCCCCTCAGTGTCAACTTCCAGCTTAGATATCTTCTGGTCATTTGAAGGAATGTCTGGGGGAAATTCTGGCCATTTGTTTCCTCTGGGTTCTCCCCAGGGACCACCTGGCTTGTCTTATAACTACAGTATAATTATGGGGAAGAACACTCCTTAACAGCCAATTTAGGTGCCCAGGTATGGGATTGTGAATGGCCACTAATCTTGCTAACTCCTTTCTAAATTTGGTAAGGTCTTCTGAAAGTGGAAGAAAAGGGCTTTATAATTTAGAAGATCTGTTGCTGTCTAGGGAACATAACTTCTTTGTGTTGGGGGTCCAAATGACATTATATAGGAAGGATTGAACTGACAGACCCTAATTTTAGAGCCCCCCAAAGTAGGAGGAGTTATAAGGGACAGCCAAGGGAGCCTTACAGAGTGTCTCAAATTCTGCTACATTCACTTCCTGGCTCTCAGAATTTACGTGAGGAACTTGTGAACTCTGGGCCTGGAGATCAGGCTGGAGTTCTCTTTTTGTTTCTTTCTTAGTGCTTTCTGTAAATCTCAAAGGAAGTCAAAACAGGCAACTGGATATTTAAGGGATTTTCTGGAGAACTTGGAACAATTTGGGGATCTAGCAGACTTTGCTGAGGCCATGGGGCTGGATTTCTGAAAGGTGGTTAAACAGGGATCCCAGAGATCGAAAACATCAGGGAGAGGTCAGGGACAAGGAGTTGGGGGAATGAAAGGGTGTAGGAGAGGGTGGAGAAGGGGAATTTATTTTAGATACGGACTTTAATTTTGTTCTCAATCTCATTTCTATTCTTCCATCTTATTAAGGGAGTCTTTAAGGCCAACCACTGTACTCCTTTGTATTCATTTTTTAACTTGGTCCTTCCAAGGTACCAATAAGACAATTGTTAAGAATGAGAGGCCTAATTTTTTTTTTCTTTTATGTATAGCCAATTCAAAGGACCCATTGAGAAGTAGAATCTTCTATTAGTCTCAATAGTAACTCAAACCAATAAGCCTTTTTATGTACGCAAGAGGCATCTTAAAGGACTAGGACACCTAGGAAAAGCTCTCCTGATAGCTGACACAGACACCAGTCACAAGTCCAGGTTATTTCCTGTGCTTCTGACCAACCAGCTATAGCTGCTAGGAATCCCAGTCTTTCCCACGGGCCATCCAGTGCACACTGGTACATGCACCTTGAAGGTGGCAGAGACCAGAGACCATATTCTCACTAGCTGAGCTCTCGAGACATAGAATAAGTAGAGAGGAATACCTCATTTGATTTTTTTTTTTTCATGTGGACATTATCAGCTTTATTTAAGTCTCTCAGGGCCAACTTAATACCTTAGAGGGTTATGCCACCAGGTTGGGAATAGTGTGGTGTTTTATAGTGTACCTCATTGCACCGAAATTTTCTTGAGGTTGGCAGGTGACCTAGTGTCAGTCTAACCTGTTCTGTGACCAATTTATATTTTTAGGCTTTGAGTTAGGTGGTGAGCATTCCAATAGCTTTGAAGTGCTTGACCTGTGCTCACCAATTTTGTGGTTGTTGCTTCTGATATTCCCATTAGCAATAGACTTTACCTTGTGTGCACATTAACTCACAGCAAAATTTGTCTGAACAGATAGTGGTCTGGTGAGAATGGTGAACTCACCACTCTGTGAGACTGGCCTGAACAGCAGGCTTATAATGCAGACCTGTGCCTGCATTATACCCTGTGGTTTTCCTCCTTATGACAAGTGGCACAAAAGACAGAGACAAAGGAAAACAGTGGTCATCCGCAGAAAACAAGAGTCCTCATAACAGAGCTTTACCAGAGTTTCTATACCCAAGGAACTAGTTCACACAAATTCTCTCCTGATAATCGAAATCTAGAAAAAGGTAAAAGAACTCCATCACTCTCACTTCCACCAGACCCTGCAGGTAGAGATCAGGAAGACTGATACGTTAAGAATTCTGACCTCTGCCAGTTTTTATTGGAGGTCTCCCAGGATCTCAGCAGCAAAAGCCCTGAGGCAAAGTGTCTGGCCAGTGCAGTTCCCTTCATGGTTGTCAACTGAAGGGGTAGAAAAGTTTTCCTTCTATTCTTTTAGGTTCTTTGACTGGTCTAATAATCAAATGGACATAAGACAGATTACCATGAGAAGAACAAATTTTATGCCACACATACAGGAGCCCCGTGAACTTAAGAGACCCAAGGGACACCTGAGTGGCTTAGCTGGTTAAGAGTCCAACTCTTGATTTCAGCTCCGGTCACGATCACAGGGTTGTGAGATCAAAGTCTGAGTTGGACCCCATGCTGAGCATGGAGCCTGTTTAAGGTTCTTTCTACTGCTCTCCCTCTACCCCTCCACCGTTCTCATCTCCCCTGGCCATACCAAAAAAAAGTTACAGGGCTCAGTAGACAAATAAGTAAGTGAAGCTTATATGACTTCCTGAATAAGGAAATGGGCAGGGGTCTGGGAAGACAAATGAGAGGTGGTGGGAAGACCTCCCCAGGAAGGCAAGAAGAGATGTTTGGAGAACAGTGATTGCCCTGTTACACAGATTAGTTTTTAGATGAAAAGATATCTCTAATAATAGTTGTCTTCCTGGTAGAGACCCCCCCTTTCCAATGTAAATTTAGGCAATTGATAGGGCGTTAATGAACTTTTTCCTGAATCTTCTGGGTTTTGATTCCCTCGGGATCAAAATATCCTTATGCCAAAGAGAAATATTTGGGGGTAGCAAAATCTGCTCCCCTTTAGGGTCAACACAGGCTTCTTAGTAAGGCATAAGGAAGTAAGAGTTAAGCTCAATTTCAGATTACCACATATAATTTCCTAGAGTGTAGACATGGCCGAACTACTACTAATCTTATCAACTGCACCCACTTCCATTACTGCTATGGCCACAACCACCTCACAGGGATCATTCCTAAAAGGTTTTCAGGTGAACGAATAATGGTGGAGCTTTTTCACGTGAGATTTATTAATTATTCAGTTACTGGGAATTCGTAAAACTCAGCCCAAAGTGAAAGATAGCAGTGACAGAATAAACAAAGGGTTTCAAGCACTGTAACAGAAACAGGTGGCAGGTAGGTGAGATGGGGGTGGGTGTAGCACCATTTAGGAAATCCTGGACTGATCTTACTCCAGAGAAAATGGAAACCATTACTTCTACAAATTGAGAGTAGTCGCATTATTAACACCTGACATGTTACTCTTCAGTAAGATCCACGATCTTTCAATAGAACTGTCTCTTCCATGAGACAAGTAGGTCGATGTTTACATCCCCATTTTGTAGGTAAGGAGACTAAGACCCAAGTGAAATCACCTAGTAAATAACCAAATGAGTTGGGCAAGCAGTGGACATTTTGTCTCCCAGTGCAGAGTTTCAGGAGCAATCTGTAAGATGAACAAACTGGTAAAGTTAGTCAAAGAAGCTTATCTCAGCCCGTTCCTCCACAGAGACCTCAACTGGCCCTTGTTTCACATAATCCTGTTTTGTATTGCCTTACCTTTTTTGTTTGGTTGTTTGCTTGTTTGGCAGATGGCGCTCCCTTAAAAATAACTTTAGGCTCTACTGATTTCAAAGAAGAGAGGTGTTCAACTCAAAATAATTTGAGGAAAAAGGAGCTTAATATAAAATTGTTTTGCACTGGGAAGAAAAGCTCTGTGAGGGGGTGGTAGAGACAGGTGATTCCTTCTGCCTTTTGTGGTGGACTCACTTTTCTCTACTACTGGATTCCATTTCTCTCTCTACCAGTAGGTTCCTTAGCTTTACTTAGAAGTCAGTCTTCCCATAACTTTGGCCTAATATGGCCCATTATGGTTGTTCTGGCCTCTAAAATATAAGTTTTCTTTACTTTCTGTTCTACTGTCAACTAATAAATTCTTGTGATATTTCCTTGCTCAGAGTCTCAGGAGAGGAAATATAATTAGTCTGGCATGCTGACGGTTTGGATTAGCTGCCCTTGAATTAGATGTCCAGGATTGGGCCAGTCGAATGAGTCCTGTATTGGGGTTCAGATAAGACAAACTATGGTAACTGAAGCCTACTTTTCAGGGTCATTTCTAGGAGATGAGGGTGGAGATCAGCAGTGAGACTACATTTGCTGATTCTACTCCCTTCCTTCTCATTTACTCTTCAGCATGGATAGGACCAGTGTAATGCAAAAGAGGCACCTAGGGTTTCAGATATAAGGCTATACTCACTACCAGATGCTGATTCTGCCCTCGCACAACTTTGAGAGTCCATTTCACCTTAAATTTTGTTCCCTGGATGCCTTTCTTCACTCACCAAGTCCCCATTCCTTCACCAAGTGTGTTTCCACCAAGGTCTCAATGACCTGTATACTTTGATACCCAACAGACATTTTTAGCCTTTTAAGATCTTTTTTTTTTTGGCCTCTCTCTGTGTTCGATGCTCCTCCATTTAAACTCTCCTCTCTTTTCTTTGTGAGAACTCTATATTTTCTTCATGTCTCCATATAATCTGAGTCTCTGCCTGGCTCCCTCTTTTCAACCAGTCTGCACATTTGAACAGAGTGTATTGGGTTGTCTCTAAACATACTCCCTTTGGACAATTTACCTATAACCAGCTTCCACCTATATCATAAGTTGGTGTGATTCTGAAATTTAAGTCTCCAAATCAGATCTATCTCCTGACTGACTCTCCATATTCCATTTGTCTTCCAAACTTCTACCTGGGTGTTTGACAGGAACATCAGACTCCGTATACCCCAACTCAGAAATAGAACTGTCCAAGGAAAGACTCTCTGCATTCAGTATTGCCTGTATCAGCAAATTCTTGAGATGAGTGAAAACAATTGACCATGCCAGTCACGACTCTTCCCTATCATAGCCAATTGGTTGTGAAGTGTTTAGACTGTCCATTCTTGTCCATATCTACTGTTATTACCTAACTCAGACTCTCATTCACCTGTGCTTGGATAATGCAGTTCTCAGTTGGTCTTCCTTACTTTCTAATCCATTCTCCATACTGTAGCTGGACTTATCTTCCAAAAGTGAACTTCCGCATGTGTTAATCCCTTGCATAGGATCCTTAAATGGCTCATCATTGTCTAAAAAGTTAAAGTCCACAACTTTTAAAAGGACATTCAAGATCTTTCATAACTGGATCCCTTACTTTCTCTGAATTTTATCTACCATCATACACCTTTTCAAAGCCTATAATCCAGCTTTATCATATGACTAATATTTCCGCCCAAGCCAGGTGCTTCTGTGACTCTCTGCCATTTATATGCTGTTTCTTGTACCATTTTCCTACTCCTACTCATCCTTGAGGACCTACCTCAACTGTTTCCTACTATGTAACGGTTTCTCTTATAGCCAGAGCTACCTAATGAGACTGGGTGCTGCTACTGTAGTATAATGTGTTTCTACGTTCTATTATCCAGTACTTACTCTACTAGTTTGAAATGATGTCTGCTTTATTAGACTTTTAAGTTCCTTTCAGACTAAGGATTTGTTTTACTCTTTGTAACCCTGGTGCCTGATTCTTTCATGTACCTAACACTCAAACTCAATACTCAAATTTGGAGATGCTTTGATCTTTCAGTGCTCAATGAATGTGTGTGTGTGTGTGTGTGTGTGAATTAATATGCTCTCTGGTTTCCAAGGCATTTTTACAGAATTCATAGTATGTGTCCTCTTCCTTTAAATGGGCCATTTCTGTATTGGATTTATTGGACAGTGGTTTTCCCTAGGATTGAGCCTACTGAAGGCCAAAGTAGAGTGGCTGGAAAGGAAGCCAGAACACCCCTGGGTCTATCTTTGGGGATGATATAACCCAGCTTCTCATTTTAGCTTTTTGGTGGAACTACCCTCTCTTTTCCTCAGATAGGCAGTATGTCCCTGTTCTTCTCCTTTATTTTCTTCTAAAAAAAACAACCTTTCTGGGGTGTCTGGGTGGCTCAGTCAGTTAAGTGTCTGACTCCTGATTTCAGCTTAGGTCACAATCTGAAGGTCCTGGGATCGAACCCTAGGACAGGCTCCACGGTAGGTATGGAGTCTGCTTAAGATTCTCTATCTCCCTCTCTCTCTGTCCCTCTCTTTTCTTCTCCCCCTGCCAAAAAAAATTAAAAAATTTCCAAACTTTTCTGTTCTCAGGAAATAATCTGAGAAGTTAATTCATCCAGAGGTGAATGATCAATAATGCTCAAAGCAATTCTTCCTTTAGAACCTTCTAAATCGCAGGAGTCAGGAAGCCATCAGACAGCACCTTCAAATAGCGTACTTGGGTCTCTGATCCTCAAATTTCTTCCTACAGCAGCATGTTGTTCCAGTTGCCTGGGTTAAAAAGATACGTGGTAACTTTATAGTGTAATATTCAACAGTTGATCTATTAAATCTTGGTGGGAATCTAGGCATTTATTAGTTTGTCAAATTATGATACTTAGTAAAACCCTGAGGAAATAACTGTCTGATCAGAGGTAGGGATGGCCAAGGGGACGATCTGGGAACAGGTACCATGTATGAAGTCTGGTCAGAGTGGGGGTTCATGGGTAATTTGGGAGCAGAGCAGTTAGCCAGAATTTGGAGCAGTGTTACGAGGTCATGAAAAGGGGAGGGAGGAAGTGGAAAGAAGACAGAGTATGTTTGGTGGTTCATTCAGCATTTTTATTGAATTTTACTATAGGCCAGGCACCAAGGCTGATTAAAAAAAAAATAAGGTGATGATTCTCCATTACAGGAACTCATTATCTTGTGGGAAAATTAGAAACTGAAAGGCACAAAGCTATATTTTAAGTACAATGGCAGAGGTTAAATATAATATGCTCTTGGAGCATAGAGGAAGGAGCCACTGACTCTGACAGGGAAACGAAGTCAGCAAAAAAGGGAAGATGCAGAGAAAAGGTAATATTCAATTTCTGTCTAAATGGGTAAATATGTTTTCTGGGTGGAGAAAAGGAGGGAAGATACTCTAAGGAGGGAGGATGAGGCAAAGGGATTTTCCCAGAGAGTATTTATTGGGTACCTACTATGTGCTGAGTATTTTTCTAATTGCCTAGGATGTATCGGTGAATGAGCAGATGAGAGTCCATGCTCATGGAGTTCAGTATTAGTTAGGGAGACAGAAAATAAGAAATACAAATAATTAAAATATGTAATAACTTACATACGATATGTGGTAATGACAAAGACTGAAGCAGGCAGGAGAGATAGGAAATGTTGGGATGGGGACTGGTATTTTAGGTGGGGTGGGGGACAGGAAATTTTTGTTGTTAGTTAACTTTTGAGTAAAGCTCTTAAGGAAGTTAGGGAACTAATTGTATGAATATCAGGGGTAAGAATGCTTTAAGCAGAGGAAGTAGAAGGAGCCAAGGCCTGAGCTAAGGATGGACGTGGAGTCTTGGAGGGACAGAAAGGAGGTCAGAATGCCCAGAATGCAAAGATTGAGTTGGGACTATGAGCTCAGAAATGTAAGGAGGAGGCAGATAATTTGGGGCTTTGTGGGTCACCATAAGGATTCCAGCTTTCATTCCAAGCAGGATGGGAAACCATTAGAGGAGTCTGAGTAAGGAGAAGTATATTCTGATTTAGGTTTTAACAGAAGCACTCTGGCTATTGTGTTGAGAGATGGTTGCAGGGAGTCCAGGACAGAAACAGGAGGACTGTTTGGGAGCTTATTTTGACAATCCAGGTGAGAGATGGTAGTGACTTGAACCAGAATAGTGGTGGTGGGGGACAAGTGGTCAAATTCTAGATTGATCATGAAGGTTGAGCCGTAGAGGTTCACAGTACTTTGGACATGAGAGGTCAGAGTGAGAAGAATCAAGAAGAGCTTCCAATTTTTAAGCCTGTGTAAGTTGCCATACATTGAGAAAGGAAGGGAACTAGCTTTGGGAAAAACAAGAGGAACTCAGTTTGGGAATGTTAAGTTTCAATGCCTCTTAAACATCCAAGTGCTGATGTTACATAGGCAGTTTTAAATATATGGGGAGAGATCCAGGCTGAAGAGAATATAATATTGAGGGTCATCATTCCTATATAGAGTCTCATAACCATGTAGATGTCGTTTAAAGTCATGAATCTAGGGGAGGTTATGTAGATCATAGATGAGATCACGTAAAAAGACAGAGGGTGAGAAAGAAGACATTGTAGATGGGCCCTTTGGAGGAATCTGACATTTAGAAGTCAGAGAGATGAGATCAACCCAGGAAAAGAAAATAAATAGATGCAACCAGAAACGGAGGAGGGAAACAAAGATGATATGTTGTCCTGGAAGCCAAGCATATGAAGTGTTTCAAATAGAGTTTTCATTTACGTCAAAAGCTACTGCTAGGTAAACACAGATAAGGACTGAGAAATGACCTTTGAAGACAGCAGTTGGAGGTCATTGGTGGCCTTGTGAAGAGCCATTTCAGGGAAGTGATGGGGACAGAAACTTGAAAAGTGCTTGAGAAATATGGGAGCACATATAGATGTTCACCATTGTTAACCATCAAAGAAATGTACCAAAACCTAATGAGCTATCACTTTATACTCCCTAGGATGGATATAACAGAAAGGATAGATAGTAACATGAATTGGAAAGGAAGGGATTTGGAGAATTGGGACCCTCATACACTCCTGGTGAGAAAACAAAATGGTGTTGCCACCTTGGAAAGCAGCCTGGCAGTTCCTCAAAAAGCTAATCATGGAGTTATCACATGACCTAGGAATTCCATTCTTCCTCTTCTCAAGAGACATGAAAACATATGCCTGCACGAAGACTTATTACATGAATGTTCATAGCAGCATTTTCCATAATCGTCCCAAATTGAAATGCCCATCAGCTGATGAATGGATAAATAAAATGTGGTTCATCCTTACCAGAGGATATTACTTGGGCATTTAAAAGGAATGCATCACTGATACATAATACAACATGGATGGACCTTAAAACATTATGGTAAGTGAAAGAACGTAGTTAAAAGACCATGTGTTGATCTCCATTTATATGAAAAGTCCAGAATAGTCAAGTCTGTACAGGCAAAAAGTAGATTGATGGTTGCCTGGGTCTGGAGGATAGGAGACAGGGATGAATAGGGAATAAAAGCAAATTGGTAGGAGGTTTCATTTTGGGCTGATAATAATCTTCTAAAATTTGATTGTGTTAATAGTTCCACCACTCTGTGAATTCTAAAAACCATTGAATTGCCTATTTTATTTTATTTATTTTTTTATATTTTTAAAAAATGATTTTATTTATTTATTTGAGAGAGAGAGAGAGAGAGCATGAGAGGAGAGAGGTCAGCAGGAGAAGCAGACTCCCTGCTGAGCAGGGAGTCTGATGTGGGACTCAATCCCAGGACTCCAGGATCATGACCTGAGCTGGAGGCAGTCGCTTAACCAACTGAGCCACCCAGGTGCCCCTGAATTGCCTATTTTAAATGGGTGAGTTTTATGGTATATAAATTACATCTCAATAAAAATTTACAAAAAGAAAGAATGGGAGAGAGAGATTAGGAAGAACTAGGAGAGGAGTCTTTCAAAAATTCTTTGAGGTTTGAGGAAAGGAGAAAAATAAGGCAGTTAGTGGGATGGGGAAATTGGATTACAGAAGGAGTTTTTTTTCCTTTTTAAGATCAGAGGAATATCAGCATATTTTATAATGTTGCAATTGATCTAAGGGGAAGAGGAAGTTTGGTCATACAGGAGAGAGAGGAGACGTGGTGGAACAATGTTTTTGGGTAGTCAAGAGAAGATGGAAATCGAGCACGTAGGAGGAGGGATTTGCCTTGCTGGGAGTCTGGATAGTTTGTCTACAGTTATAACAGAGAAAGTAGAGTATATTCATTCTTATTCCAGTAGGTGGGTAGATTTGGGGTTGGAACTTTCACAGATTTTCTTTTAATTGCTTCATTTTTCCTCCATGATAGTAGAAGGCAAGATTGATGAGCCAAGAATGAGGATGAGAGAGGAGAGGTGGGAAATTAGAGGAGACACTTAAATATTTGTCCTGGAGAATGAACAAAGAGTGGTTTAGGGGAGAAAAGAATGATTTCTGGGGAGAGGGAAGGACTTGTATGCAGTTTAGCAGGCAGGAGAGTCAGGAGACCAGCTGGCATGCTTACAGTCTTTTTCTCCGGCTATCTTTGATTGCATGGGTTCAGGCCTGGACTAAGTGAAGAATTAGATTTAGCTAGGGTTTTAAAATTTTGCCAGATTCAATTGGGTTCCAAGAAAATAGACTCTGAGTTGGAGATCTATGTTCAGGAAGTTTGCTGAGCCATAACCTCTCTCAAAAGAAACATCTGTGAAGAAGGGAAGGGAGGGAGCACTTGGCAGAGGACAGGGTGAACGGTAATACTGTGGCAACTGGGGTCTCAGACAATCTTACAGGGAGACGAGAACCTTCAGAGTGGTCCCAGATTGAGGCAAGGGGGTTGGGCATCTGTGCACCTTTGGAGATATTTATAGGGATCTCTCTGGGGAAGAGACACAGACTTGGGCAAGGAGGCTTCCTTTGGGAGAGGGGAATTCTCCAGCAGGGACCTCACTGTGAGATGGCAGCAGTCACGTAGGATCTGAGGTAATGAGTGCTTAGACTTAAGGGGAGGTAACAGATAACATTCCATAGAATTCACTACAGTTCACCCTTTGTACTGCTTGCTTGTATTACTCAGTTTGCTACTTCTAGAAAGAGCTAGAAGGATTCTACTCCATTTGGTTTTCTGGGCAGACTTAGAAAGTTACTGAGACTAATCCCACCTCTGTAGCTGGTCTAGAGGTTGCCATTGATATTCATCATCTCCCTAATCTAAACCCATTCTAGATGCTCTTTTCCTGGCTCACACCTCTGCTTATGTAGAAGGCTTGCTTAGTGGTATGACCCATATTTTTATATATGAGTAATCTGGCTCTTGGGTGATCAAGCTGTTCTCGGGATTTGGCTGTTGCATTTGTCCATTTACCATTAAAATTGGGCAGGGAAGTACCAAGAATGCAATATTGGATCACCTAGTTGCCCAACACAGTTTTCCCTTTTCCCTTATGGAAGAACCACCTTTTCTTCTGGTGATGTTTGAGGTCAATTTCTTCTATTAGTTTGGTGACCTCTTTTCTCAACTGCTGGTATTTTGGTACAAAGAGCTCAATGTGACCAGGTGACAGGCATAGCTTAGGGCTTAATGGGGCCATAATGTGTTCCATGGTTGATTTCCATTCTGGAAACAGGGACATTTACATTTGTGGGGAGAACTGTGGGTTCCCAAGTGGGTCACTGGGAGTGCAGGTAAGCAAGGCTCCTTGGTGCCCAGACCCATGCACCCTACACACTGGGGGCATGGGATCATAAGGTAGTCTTCGAATTGTGGTATATACTGTATCCCGGAGGATAGCACCCCATCCATTCAGAGTACCATCTCCAAGCCAGTGCCTTAGCTACACTTTTGAAAGGTCGTTCTACTGCTCTATCAGTTCGGTAGATTGGAGTGCTACAGTATATGAAAGGACTAGTTGATCCAATGGTCATGTGCCCTTTGCCATACCTCTTTTTATATACAGTTTTTTGGTACAAGTCAATACTATGTGGCATTTTGTGCTATAGATCAAGTGTTCTCTATGCTCTTGGTGCTGGCCAAGGCCTTTTGGACCCATACTGGATTTGGGGGTTTTCTGTGGAGAGGAATTGCTGTTTCTTCCAGCATAAAAGAAATTTGGTATAATAAATTTGCCACTAGTGTCTTCTTGGTCTTCTCTAGCCACAGGGTCATATCAAGGGGTGGCTATTTGTCTCTGTGACTGACTGGTTGGGTGTTTGGCAGCATCAGTAGTTCGAGCGGCACTCTTGAGTAGTAGTCCATGCTCCTGGGCCCATGAATAGCCTCCATCCAATAGCATCATTGCTGCTCCGTTAATAAGCCTGTTAGGCTGGTCCTGGGGTAGGTTTATAGTGGCTGGAGGAATTCTTCTGTCCACTTGGTTATTTAATGTCTATTCCATGTGGATGCCCTCTTGTGGGCACATTCAGCAATAAAGATGTTCACATTTTGTGAGTTTTCCCATATTCCCATTCAAATGACCTTTCTCCTGACCCCCTTTCCCAAATCTTCCAGACTTCCTATGTTCTGGTTAGTAAGCCAAGTCAATCATCACTGCCTCCAAGTCCATGTGTATTTTCACGTCTGACCACCTCTCTTTCCACACAAAGCAGATGGACGGGTTCTCCACCTGAATCCCACCTATTAGGAGAAGGTCCACTCACCCCTGTCTTTTGGTGCCACCTTCTAGAGCAGCCCATGTTTCTCTCGTGACCACATGCTGAGCCAGCACAGCCGTGAACCAAACTTAGCCTTCTTTATCTTCTGCTGAGGAATCCTCTATCTCATGCAGCCATAGGTTATGGGGCATGGGTCAGAGCTAGACATCGTGCAGCAATGGCAGATGACCCAGGGGTCTGGGCCATCTGCTCAGGAAGCTTGCTTGTGCCTTCAGTACTGTGTATGCCTGATCTTGGTGTACCACTTCCAGCTTACAGTGAATTGCTCCTGGGGCCTCTTGACCTTAAGAAACATAGGCTCCCCCCAGTTCTTACAGCTGGTTGATAGAATCCAGTCCATAATGGGTCATCCTGGCCACATGGTCACTTAATGTCCAATTCTCTGTGTCTAAAAGGGTCCAGTAGCAATGTGGGCAGTGTTGTGTCGAAGTAATTATAGGTGTTTGTTACAGAAAGCATAGCCTTGCTCCAGATCCCTACGAGTTTGTGTTGTGATTCTTCTATCCAAGTTTGCTATGAAGTCCATATGATGCCTTTTCTTATAGCAGTAGAAACATCTCGTATCATTGGTTCTTCTGCAGCATATGGCCAAGTGGCTGGTTTTCCCGGCAGTGTGGTCTCAATTCCCGTGCCAGGGCTCCCTGGAAGCTGGAGAACTTCTATGTTACCCAATAAATGGGTCAGAGCAGCATCCTAAAAGTGGAAAATGCTGCCTGTGGAATGTGAAGAGATTTACTAGGCATGTCTTCCTTTTTAGCAGCACAAGGCTCACAATGCAGTGATGTGTACTTTAATTCAGAGGGGGAGTTCCAGCATGATCCAAAACACTGATCCCCTAAAACCCTCACTGGTATGGTGGTCCCCTAATTCTTTGTAATATTTATTTCCAGCTATCAGAAGCACATATGTCTTATTAAGACTTCTGATACTTGCCATTTCTTGCTCCTCCAGCTGGACGAACATAGACGCCACCCATAGACTGGAATAATGGACTGGTCTATGAAATGTCCAAGCTGTGTAGGTAATTTTAGATGGTATTAAAGAAGTAGGGTATCTTTGGGACAAATGTATATATGTGTACTTTGTCTGTTGCACATGGATGCAAACTGTTTCCAATCCTACGTTTTGATAGGGATGGAAAAGAACTCATTTGTCGGATAAGTGGCTTTCTAAATGCCATGTATTTAAGGCTGTATATCTAGCAAGGATCCCACATCTGGCAGAGTTGCTGCAACTGGGGTTACTCCTTGGTCACATTTTCTGTGTATCATGTCATCCATCACAGTCCATCTGGGTTTTGTAGGTTCCAGAATGGTAAATGAAATGGGGGATGATGGGGATCATCACCCCTGCATTCTTTGGGTCTTGAGGATATGTTATCTCTGCTGTTGCCCCCTGGGATAAAGTATTGTTTGGATTTACTATTTCAGCCAGAGAATATGATTTAGAGGATTCCTTAGATTCCTCACTAGGTAACTCTTACTCCACAGTCCAAGGAGCCAATGTGTGCCTCCTGCCAATTATAAAGTTCTCATCATCCATTTGACTATCAGAGAAATGATCACTGGGTAGGTCTGTGAATAAATGGAGTTACTGTAATTTGAACTTGGGACAAAACTCCATATATTCCCTGGTCCCCAAAGCCCCCACTCCAGTGGGGTAGCCATGAAGGCTCAGCTTTCTGTGTGTTCTCAGCTTTCTGTGTGTTCTGTGTGTTTCTGTAGGTTCTGTGTACCTACTCAGTCCCTTTTCTTAACAAAGGACTTTCTTTCTATCACTTTGTGTTTGGGGGAAGAACTGGGAGTATTATTTCCATATATACTTGCTGTGTTCCATTAATTTTCTTCATGGGAGCTTAGCCTTTCCTTCAGTCAGTGGGTTCTGGATCTATTCCAGGAACTGTTGAAAAGATTTTGACTTTTTACGGGGGTGGTTACCTTCAGTTTCCTGATCACCCATCTTTGACTTTTTTTTTTGGTCCTATGAGTTAAGCAACTTCCTTGTTGGCCGCCCATCACCTTTACCTTAGGATTAACAAAAGGCATCTTTTATTAACCACCCCCATGGCTGTCTATAGGTCATGTAGGAAGCATGCAATCCTTTGCAAAGCCAGGGCCTCTTGATTGTTTTCAAAAAAGGCATAATGCCAACTTTTAATACATACACACGCACACACACACACACACATTTGAGAGAGAGAGTGAACGAAAGTGCTCGAGCTGGGGGAGGGGCAGAGGGGTAAAGAGAAAGAATCTCAGGCAGACTCTGTGCTAAACACAAAGCCTGATATGGGGCTCATCTCATGAAAAGAGCCTTATGTTGGGCTCAATCTCATGATCCTGAGATCATGACTTGGGCTGAGATAAAGAGTTGGATGCTCAACCGACTGAGACACCCAGGTGCCCCATAAAATGCCAGGAGGAGTCACCACTGCAGGTTCAGGTGGTCTGGGGTAACCTGGGAATTCTAGATTTCCAAGTACATCAACACAGACATCCCCATCCCAGGTCTCAGGATTTCATTCTTTCCTAATTGAATAGGATGAATGGGATGTTGAACATTCTAGAGAAGTTACACGTATCTGTAATGATAAGGTCAAGAATTTGCCCTTGGGCTGAGTGGTTGAGGTAGGGTAGAGGACAGCATCAATGGAAGACAACAGATGGAGGAATTGAGAGGCAGGGGGATGGAGGCATCATAGAACTGAACTGTTTAGTACTTAGATGTGAAAGGGCTTAGTATGTTCAAGGAATAGTGGGGAATGGAATGAGCCAGAGCTCATATATATAGTGACAAAGGTGGAAAATAATCTGAAAAGGTACTTTAGGGCCAGCATGCGAAAGGCCCTCAGCATCCAGCTACAGAATTTGGCCCTGTAGAAAATACATAGCTAATGGAGATTTTAAACACTAATTTGTCTTAATCATAATGGAGTTTCCTTGCAGGAGTGTGGACAACACAGATCGTCTAGAGTAAGGCCAACAAATTAAGATGCTACCACAATGGTCCAGGGGTAGTTCTGGCTCCATAAGCTAGGTATTTGCATCAGACACTGCTAACTGCCTATCCAATATTCCCTCTCCCTTATTCCTTAGGAATAGGTCTCTGTGGTGTCAAAGGGAAAAAATTGTGTTTGCCTTCCTTGCAGATAGGAGGCATCATAGAATATTGTAAGATTTTTGAGAAGACTGTGTTACAATGTTTAAATCTGCAGAAGGCAAGTGTGGAATGCTCCCCGAGATGTCCCTGTCCTAATCCCCAGAACCTATAAATGTGTTATCTTAGGCTACAGATGTCATTCATGATGTTAACCAGCATCCCGGATTACCTGGGCAGGCCCGATGTAATTACAGTGATCTCTGAAAGTGAAAAGAGGAGGGAGAAGAGTTAAGAGTTCCGTGTGCCCCAGTGTGGGAACTCGACCCACTGCTGCTGGCTTTGAAAATGGGGGAGGGGACCTGGAGCCAAGGAATGCAGTAGCCTATAGAGGATGGAAAAGTGAAGGAAATTGGTCATCTCCTACAGGTTCCACAAGGAAACATAGCCCTACTGACATCTTGATGATACTCCAGTGAGACCCCTGTCAGGTTTCTAAACCTATAAAACTGTAAGGTAATACATTTGTGTGTGCTTTTTTCTAAGCCGCTAAGTTGGAGGTAATTTGTTACAGCAGCAGTAGAAAACTAATACAGCAATCATGTTTACTTTTTCCTCCTCCCTGCTTCCTTCTAATTGCTGGGATGCAGATGTAATGGTTAGCGCTCCAGCATTCATAGTGGGCCATAAAGCAAACCTGAGGATGGATACCATGCATTAGGGGTGACAGATCAAAAAGATAGAAAGCCTTGGGTCCCTGGCAGCCACGTTTTGGGACATCAGCCTCAGAATTTCTTTCAGAGGATTGGAAATAAACCTGTAGCATGTTGAAGAGACTGTAATCAGGGTCATATTACTATCTAAATGTAATTCCTGACTAAATAATAGTGTAGGCTGGATAGACTTGTAACTACAACTCAGCATTCTGTGGTCCAGTAAATGTTCGAGCTGCCATATGCCGGACATGATCCTTCCTACTCCCTGATTTCCTGATCTCTGCTCTGAGAGGGCTTCTGAGGCCAGAACTCTTGCAGTTCCCCTAAAATGCCCCCTCATTTTCATTTGCATGTCCAGTGAGTTGTCCAATTGTCAACGCCTGTCAATTCTGCATCCATATTGCCATCCATATCTTCTGTCACTGTTGCACTACTTTGGACTGGGTCCTCTCTGTCTCTGTCTCTCATCTAGGCTATTACAAAAACTGGTCTTTTCATGTTAATTGTTAATCCCCGTTGTATCTTCTAAATGGTTATATTCTACTAACATTTCAAAAAAAATTTTTTTTTTTTTTTTAAGAGGGAGGGAGAGAATACCTGATTGGGGACAGGGAAGGGTAGAGGGAGAGGCAGAGAGAAAAAAATCCCAAGCGGGCATGAGATCATGACCTGAGCTGAAATAAGAGTTGAGCGCTTAATCGACTGAGCCACCCAGGCACCCCTAACATTTCAGTTTCTTTCTTTCTTTTTTTTTTTTTTTTAATTTGACAGAGAGAGATTGGTCACAAGTAGGCAGAGAGGCAGGCAGAGAGAGGGGAAAGCAGGCTCCCCGCTGAGCAGAGAGCCCGATGTGGGGCTCAATCCCAGGACCCTGAGATCATGACCTGAGCTGAAGGCAGAGGCTTAACCCACTGAGCCACCCAGGCGCCCCAACATTTCAGTTTCTTAAAAGAGCAGTGGTACTTATAATTCTTCCCCTAAAAATCCTTCAGTGTCTTCTCATTACACACTGTATTAAATCCAGATGCCTTAATCTTGCATTCAGGGCCTTAATCAAAATGTATTTTTCTCTTTAACATATGTTGGATTGGCCAATGGTTATTACCCCAAACATGCCTCCCATTTTCCTGATTCCGTGGCTTCTCACCTCTGACACACATGCCTTGGTTTCCGTGACTTACTCTTTCAGCATTTCCTTTTTACTTCTCTCTTCGCTTACTATGGATTGCAAATAAATTCATAATTGTTTGTTTACATATCCCTTTATGTATTTTCATTCTCACCAGAGTGTAAGCTCCCCGAGGTCGGGAGCTATATCCATCTTAGTCACTACCCAATTCCTGAGGTCAGGTAAGTGTCTCGGGAGGGGCTCATGAAATACTTGTTAATTGACTATATGAGTGTGATGTCATCGTAAAGACCATCATAGCATTGTCCTAAAATTCAAGCTGGAAAAAGCATGGCAGCCTACATACTCGGAGCTCTGAGAATTAGGGATGTGTGCTCGTCCTTTCCTCGTGGGAGAAGACCATAAAGCTGTGTACCCTGATGGCAGGGAGGCAAGGCTGTCCACAGGTCAGACCACCAGCCTCCATCAAGGCTGTGGGGCCTCTCTGATCTCTAGGCAATGATTTTAGGTCAAACGAAAAAATATCCTTCTTATTTTACTCTTACTTTATGCTGGGCCATGAGGATTATTTAGCCTTTCAAAACTCAGTTTCTCTTGGGCTTCATCTAACTGCTGAAAACTTAGTGTGCTCTGGAACAGTATAAATAAACAGACTTGGAACGGGGTGGGGGGGCACCGGGGGCTACATTTTATTCTTCCCCTTGGCAAAGCATAAAAACAAACAACCCCCCCATGCCTAAACTCTCCAAAAACCTCATAATTACAGGAAGGAAAATATGTCTGAGGAAATTTTATTTATTCAACAGCAGGCAAGGATCTCAGATAAGGGGAACACGTCGTAGCTGTTCAGTGGTAGCTGCTGAATGGGGTACAGGTAGGGAGAGGCAGTGGGTTTACTTGTAAGGTACATCGAAGTCCCTTTTATTCATCGAAGCAATCGATGCTGGCTAGGCAGGCATTGTATTAGAGGCTGGGGGACACTGTGTTTCTTCGTACACCTAGAGAATTGTTGTTGCCTTTGAATCTCTGCAACATCTTTTCAAACACAAATTGGCCTGTGTGTGTGTGTGTGTGTGTTTGTGTGTGTGTCTATGTCTAGGCAAACAAGCACTTTAATTCCAGATGAATATTTAATAATCTTTATCATTTGCAATTTGATAGAGTATAGACACATATAAATGACACCCTGAAAATACCAGAAGGACAACAAAAGATATTTATTACTATTATTATTATTAATCATTTTAAATATAAAATGCCTTTCCATTCATTCCTATGCTGTCTATATTAGGTCTTCTCTTTGACTCTCTCTCTTCTTTTCCTCCCCTTAACCCTTTCCATTTGCAGAGTGTGAATCCTGCCTTTTGACTGTCAGAGAAGTCGTCTATTTTTAAATTTCCGGAATTTCAGGTCTCCTGTCATTAAGGATGACAGAGAGATTTAGGAAAAGGCAAAGGGGAAGCACTATTAAAAAAAACAAAAACAAAAACCAACAACAGCTGTTTTTTAGTGTGACCTAGACAGCACCCCAGATGAATCTGAATTTTGAACATATTTTTAGGTTGTGCCCCGGTGTTTAGCATTTTAGAGAGTGATGATGACTAAGTCATTGGAAAGAATCCATTTCATGTAGAAAATTTTTAACAATTTTATCCACAAGCTAAATCCTCACATTGTGTTTGAATATGCAAACGACTCCCATTCTGATCTGGGTTTGGAAGCCTGATCGGATAGGCCTTTCACTGGCATTTAGGACGTGGTGTTCTTTAGCAAGAAAGCTGTCTATTTTTCTTTTCTCCAGGGGCGCCGCAGTTTAGGACAGACACAAAGCTGGGAACACAACCAAGGGCAGAAAAAAATTCACCCCCCTGTTCTGTTTGTCAAACTGACCTGCAGGTCACAACCTGAAAGTTTATGGATTGGTGAGGCCTTGCTTCTGCACAAGCATGTTTTCTGGACTTTGGTTGAAGCTGAATTCCTGACTTCTGAAAGAGGAGTGGGTGTGGACTTCCAGCAGGAATAGCCAGTGGGAAGGAAGTAATATTCATTAAGAGTGTCTCATGCAAGCAGTGCGGGGCTAAGCATGCTCAGTGTAAATTCTCCTGTAGCCTGTCAAGCTATGTTTGAACTCGTTCCAGAATACTGGATTTACTTTTTTTTTTTTTTTCCCACCACCAGGAAGAATACTCGATTAGACTGCATTTTGCCCTGTTTTTCTCTTTCTTTCTTTCTTCCTTTCTTTCTTTCTTCCTGGCAGAAGATTGGAAACAATATCCTTTTCCGATCAGTTCAGTAATACAATACCTTCAGTGTCCAGTTGAGCATTTCAGTGGAGAAGAAAAGAAACTTTGCTACCTGAAAGCTGAAGACTACTTAGGTCAGTGACTGCTAATAAAGTCCTTAAGGACTTATGGAACCAGGAGTTAACTTTTCTCAACTGTGAAGGTAATCTACAGCAAATTTAATTGCTTTTTCAAGTGAGTGGGTGTACACCATTTTTTTTTTTTCTCACAGAAAAAGTGTGTTTTTCATATGTTGGAGTGATTTTCCAAACACAGGGAAAATATGTCTTTGGGTTAATTTGCATTTGAAAGAACCTCTTTTTGTATTAGAAGTTCTCTCTCTCTCTGTCTCTCTACCACAAATTATGTGTTTTTCAAACAAATATTGTGGTGAGCTGATGTAGCCATAATGGTCTGAATGTGGTTGTGTTCTGTGTTATATTAATTCTTGGCGTGGGCTGGTTTGGTGAAAGTTACTGCTTTTGTTACTGCCAAAGATGAAAGAGAGTTTGTTTTTTGTTGCTGTTGTTTTTGGAACTTTTGGTGGGCTTTGGGGGCTGCATTGTGAGACCCTTCTGGAGAGGAAAGTCATCTCTTTCTATGCGTAATGTGCGTTTTGCACAGTGTTCAACTCTAACTCTGAGAAGGGGACACAGTTTTTTTCAGAATCTGTGTAGGAGTCAAGTTTTTTTTTTTTTTTTTTTTAATGTGGTTTTGGAGGGAAACAGTACTTAAGAAAGGCAGAAGCAAGGTTTGTCATGAAGAAATTAAATCAAGACCTTCTTGGTCAATATAAGTAGTGAATGCAAAGAAATATTGCATGCCATGTACTCTCTGGTTTAGTTTAGATTAATAATTTTACTTTCGAATTAAAAGCAAAGAGATTAGACTCTGAAGTGTGCTGTCTTACATATCTATTGTGATGACACCAAAAACTCCAGTGAGAAAGACGTTAGGATCTCAGAGAAAGCAAGTTCTCAAAGACGGTCCCTTGAAAGCATGCATCTGAGGACTGAGGTTAGGAAGCCACATGGCTTCATGAAGGAACAGAGCATCCTGGGCTAAAGCAGTTTAATTTTATTCAAGAATTTTAAGAGTGAAAGGGGGATTTATTTCTTTTCAAAATCAGAACAGCCAGGCGAGGATTATTGATCAGTCGGGGATTAAATATTTGCTGGGATACAAAGCATCACATATTACCAATGTGTAAATCAGACTGACCAGCAAGCTATTCAGGGGATGGAAATGAAAACACCGTATTTCCATCCGGAGTCAGATGCGGGAGCACCCCTGCCCCTCATTCTCCATCTTTATGTCTCAGAAAGGGCCGATAAGAGGTGGGGCAGGGTGTGAAATAAGGCTTCGCTGGTGAGCTGACCTCGCTCTTTTTTAACTTCTGTCCATCTGCTCTTACTGGGCAGCTGAAACCGTGAGCAACGTGGGAAGGGTCCTCAGGGGAGATGAGGAAGAAGGGGCCAGACCCCGCCAGGCCTCTGATCCGCTCCCCATCCTGTGATTTAGACCTAAGCAGAGAAGCTAAGTGGTTGCATCTAAATCCACTTCCTTCTGCTCCCAGGGCTTTGATTTAGTACCAATTGCCGCAATTCTGCACCTGCCTCTGCTTTTCATAAGTAAAAGCTCCTCGATGCAGAGACGGTGGTTTATTTGTTACAGATTGATCCCCAAGGAGATAGCCTCAGTAATTCAGTCTTGTTTTGGTTTTTCCTTTCTTACCTAACATGTGGCATAGATCTTGATAAGTTTAATGGAAACAGCAAATCCTTTCTAGGATGGAGAGTACAGTTCTCCACGATCGTGAGTGCGCGCATGCGCCTGGGGCTGGGCTGTGGAACAGTGCAGCTTGGGAGACTTTGCATGGCCAAGGGCATTTGTCTGGCGTCAGGGACCCTTTCACTGCCTTGGCTGTCTGTATAGAAAGAGAGGAGGCACACATTCTGGAGCTTTCTTTCCCCCGACTCCCCTTTCCTATCACTCCCCCCTTCCCCAACGCTGTTCCCCTTCATGACCTACGTCTCAAAGAATGGCATGAAACCTTTCGAGGGACAAAGGAAACCTAGAGGCCTCTTTATGTTCACATCTGGATAAAATTTAGATTGTGACAAGGGAAAGTGAGTGGGAGAAAAAAAAAAAAAAAGCCTGATGTCACATTTTTTAAAAAGGTAGAAACTGATTTCCTAGAGGTTTCCTTGTCTCAAGTTTTCTGGGTGTTTTTGTGTCCTGCCCACACCCTGCCCACTGGCCTTGGGGCAGGCAGGTATCATATCCTTATTTTATAGTGAAGTTCAGTGGCTTATCCAAAGTAGTGGCCGAGTTCGAATCAGCACACAGAGCTCTCAAGCTCCGGGATAAAACTTCTCCTACATGCTAGAAGGGATGATCTGAGGCGAATTTCTGCATCTTAGCCTCAGTTTCCCATTCGCTTGGAGGTTTTGGACAATGGCAGTTTTTCTGTGCAATAATCTCTCCAATGGACTCCATTACCATAATGGTATCTTAAGTGGGAGAAGCACTTGAGACCTTCCAGGGAACTTTCTCGTCTTTCTTTTTATCTTCAGTACCGGCCATCAGAATTGATTGGACCAGTGTTCACATTTTCTCCAGACAAAGCATGATACGGAAAGCCTGGATGAGTTGCTGCCTCGGGTCAGGTAGAGACTGGATGGGAGTTCAGGTTGCCCAACTCAAGGTTTGAAATTCTAGACCCTCCTGAATCTATGTGGGGAGCTCGGGGGTACTGAAGTAGGGAGGGTACCTAAAGAGGAGTCCTGTGGTCCATGAAGGTACAAAGTGTGTCAGAAGCTTTAAATACTGTGAGTCCCCTCATGAAGGAGAAAACTCAGAAAAGTCATGTGCTTCGTCCACACTTACAATTAGGGAGTTGGGAAGCTGGCTCTGGATCCTATGGTTAGGACCCTAAGGTGTGTGCCAGATGGCTCAGTAAGGAAGCCTCTGGGCTTCGGTAGGTTTCTCTGCATCTTTTTTGCACTTGTAGGTAGAAAGGGGATACCTAGCACGGGGGTGCAGGTCCAGGATTTTACTAGAGGACATATGTAAAGTACTTAGTATGGTGCTTTGGGCACAGTAAAACCCTACAGCATTCTGAATGGCGCCTGTTCTTGTCTTTCTTGTCTGTTTTTTTTTTTTTTTTTAATCACCCAAGGTGAGAGCCAGGTACACTCACTGTGAATCCTAATCAGATCTTAGCTCAGCTCCCAGATTTTCAGGGCAGTTGTGTTGGTGACTTACCGTCATTCTGTGAATGGCACTCAGGGCATATTTATTGAAAATACAAAAACTGTGCTGACTGCTGGCAGGGAGCTAACAAGGGCAAAAGCAGAGTTCTTCGTCTCCACCCGGGGAGTGGCTAGAGGGAGGTTACACAGGCAGATGTGACTGGGATAAGCAGTATGGGCTGAGTCAAATCTAGTCGTCTTTGGTGGCCTTCACTGGCTGCTGACAGACTTCTTGCATGTGAGAAGCCTCTCTGAGGGGAAGAATGGCTCGTCAGAGGTTATTCTAGGCTAATAGCTCCAGTGAGTATTGAAAAACAAGTGAAGGCCCTTGTGCTCACAGGCTGTGAGAGTTTTGTATTTCTTGGCTCTTGAAGACAAGCACTGACTGGGCTGTGGAGGCTGATGGAGTCTCTGAACTTAACATGGCATTATGTTAGAAAGATCTTCTTGAAGAGAGAAAACACCAAGGTCCACGGCTGACCAAATCAGTGCTTTGTAGTTGAGTTGAGAACTGTAAGCACACCATAACAGGGCTGCAAAACCAGAGGGCAGAGCCACTCCCCTCAGAGCACGTTCGTCTGACTGAATAAATGGTACATAGAAAGGCACAGAGCACTATGACACAAAATAGGTGTGCAGGCACTGAAGTGTGAAGCCAACTTCAGGGACAATTGGATGAGGAGTAAAGATTTTTAAATGTCTATTTACAATTCTAAATTCTTTAGCGTTCAGAGGCTTTACCATGATCTTTGGTCACTTGTCCACTGTAGGGGAATAGGGAATGTAGACAGGTATTGGTTTCTTGAGCATCTATTATGTACCCTCCACTAGATTTTATGCTTTACCAACATTAGCTTCTTGAAAGTTCACAATATCCCTAAAAAGTTTAAAGAGGAGGAAGTTGGCTGGGAGACAAGTGTATATGGCCACCGAAGTGAAGAGGGTTTATACGATTGACCAACTGACATACTGTACCTTGTGTGATAGGAAGACCTCCAGGAAGCATTTTAGGTGGACAGCTGTGGTCCAGGAGTCTCTCAGCTACTGTCATTTCCGCAAGTTCCTTCAATGGGAGATGTCAGACTCACCCAGTTCTGGATCCATTAACATGTATTGCCCGGAGTTGGGCAAGTCTGTTCCCATGAAGGGCTACTATTTTCTTGGCTCTATGCACACCACCTGCTTTTGGGAAGCCACTCTACTTGAACAGCAAATCGAAATGCATCTTTTTTTGCCCACAAATAGGTCCTTAAAAGCTCTTCAGCTTTAGAAGTGAAAACCCCAGTAATTATTAGGTAGTATCATGTAACTTAAAAACAGAATTTGGAGTGAAATGCCTGAGATTTGGGTTCTGACTTTGGCATTTCCTAGCTGTGTGACTTTGAGTAAATTATTCCAATTCATCGTGCCTCACTTTTCACTCCTGAAAATTGGAAGGGCAGAGAGAATTTCCTCAGGTGGGATGATGAAATGTTAAAGTGAATTTTAAAAATTTAGCCTGTTTGACCCCTGTGGCTGCTGAGGGTTCTCATGCATTCTGCTTTTCTGTTCTGAAAAGGCTTCTCCTTCACTTACTACTCGGAAGGTGGCATGGTTGGCTGAGCTGGACAAACTGTTTTCTGTCGGAATATTGGAAAATCTTTTATTGCCCAAATTAACTTTATATTTCCCAGATTAGCAAAAGATGGAAGTCTTTGAAAAGACAGGAAACTAGGCAGAAAATATAGCCAGAGCAGAATTTGGTTGACTGTAAGTAGTTCCCATATGCAATGAAAGATAAACAATGAATCAGGGTACCAGACAAATTGTTGACACACATATATTTCCACATGCTCCCTGAGACGATGGGAGAAATACCACCCCCATTAGGGTGACTACTTAAAAGAAAATAACAAGTGTTGGTGAGGATGTGGAAAATTGGAATCCCAGACAATGTTGGTGAGAATGCAAAATGGTGCTGTGGCTGAGGAATACAATATGGCGGTTCCTCAAAAAGATAAAGATACACATAGGATTTCATCCCATTTAGCAATTCTACTTCTCAGTGTGTACCCCAAATAATTGAGAGCAGGGTTTTAGAGAGGTATTTCAACACCCATATTCATGGCAGCATTATTCATAGGAGCCAAAT
Organism: Mustela nivalis; assembly: GCF_964662115.1. Lineage (NCBI taxonomy): Eukaryota > Metazoa > Chordata > Mammalia > Carnivora > Mustelidae > Mustela > Mustela nivalis. Next base: position 25,306,931 of record NC_139028.1, on the reverse strand, counting down.
GATGGAAGGAACCCAAGTGTTTGTCAATGGACGAATGGATAAACAAAATGTGGCACATACACATACAATGGAATATTATTCAGCCTTAAAAAAGGACGTTCTGACACATGCTACGACATGGATGAACCTTGAGGACATTATGCTAAGTGAAACAAAGCAGACACATCCCACCCCCCCACACACACAAATACCTTATGATTCCACTTATATGGAGTACCTAGAGTTCACAAAGACCGAAGTAGAATGGAGGTTGCCACGGGGTGAGGGCTGGGGCAGTGGGTATAGAGTTTCAGTTTGGGATGATGAGAAAGTTCTGGGATTGGATGGTAGTCATGGTTGCCTGAAATTGTGAACGTGCTTCGTGCTCTTGACCTGTTTTTTTAAAAATGGGTGAGGATGGTAAATTTTACATTCTGTATATTCCACTACAATCGAAAATGAAAAAAAAATGACAATGTGAAAAAAGTCAGTATATGAGATAGTTTGTAAGGGCTTACCCACTAGACGTTATTTGTTTCATTCCTGAAATTCAGGTGTGGGAGGGAAACTTAGGCTCAAACAGAGGAGAACAAAAGAACAAAACCTTTTAATACATGCACTTTGTGGAAGTGAGGGGAAAAAAAAAGGAGAGAGAAAATACAGGAGAGAGAAAGGCTCTTGGTACAAAAAAATACAATTTCCAGAATTCCTGAACGTGAGGTTCTGAGGGGTAAGGTTCTCTTTCGACATTGCATTCACACAGCCAGGGTGCCACTCTCATTTGGGAGTGACATTTGGTCACTGATACCGAGGTGGAGGGACCAAAAGCATTCCTGAGCCCCCTCTTTTTGCTAGACCTTGAATTTCCTATTGGATTAAATCCTTATCAGGGGCTACCTTTGTGAAAGGTCTGTGGTGAGAAAAAAATGCAGAAGTCAAGAGAAATTAAACAGCTGCTCAGAGGCAGGTGGAGGAGGGGAGGAACAGCAGCTAGCAGGGGCTGGGTGCCTGCTTTGTACCAGGTGTTTATGTACACCACACGTTTAATCCCCTCAATTGCCTCTCGCCTGATTTTATAAGGGCGGCCTTTCCAAGGTCCTTTTACCAACAGGGTGGCGAAGCCAAGACTAGAACCCAGGTCTGTAAGAGCCTAAAGTTTATTGGGCTTCATCACACTTCAGGCTTTAGGAATTACATTACTTCAGTTAACTATGTAGACCAGCCACCCCCTCCACTCCTCCCCGCCCCCGCTGCCTTTGCTGTCAGCAGCCATGGAGGGAGGTTTTTCTGGAACAGATACATGTCTCCCCCATACAGCTTAGGAGCCTCCAGGAGGCTTGGTGGGGTGGAAGGGGGCATCCTTAGCATCCACAATATGAACATCATTTTTAATTTTCACAAATATTCGCATGGCAACATTTTAACCTTCTAGAAGGAAAAAAAAAAAAAAAAGCCTCCAGAGGCACAGGTGTCTGGGGAGCGTCTTTTCTGTGGTGCTATCTCGGGTTCAGGTGTTGGAATAAATGAACCCGAGCGCACCGGCCCCCTCCTTGGAAGGCTGTTCTCAGGCTCCTTTGTTTGGTTTATGTATAGCCATCAATGCATCATTCTTTCTGCTTCAGCTGTTTGAGAATCCCATCTTCTCTATTGATTTCCCACAGAACGTTTACTGCTCTCCAAGGTGTGACCTGTACCTCTAGCTAATTTATTTCTGTCATGGCTGTAGGATTTAGGAATGAAGGGGGAGGGGAGGTAGGGAGGGGTGGGGACTGGAGGGAGGGAGGGTCGGGAGAGAGTGATGTGTCCAAGATGTGGGAAGTAAATTCAGCATCGGAGCCCCCGACAGGCATGCCTGCGGCTCTGGAGGGCAGTTCTATGCACACAGCGAGGGGACTTTGTTTGAAAATCTGCTCAGCACGATGGAAGCTCAGCCACGGGGTTTCAGAAGGCCAGGAATTATAGCAGGGCCCCATGGGGACAGAAAAGCAACGAAAGAATGTGTTTGAAAATAACGTCTTGACTGTTCAGGAACCAGTCACCATATTGAGCAGTATGTGGCCGTTTTTTTTTTTCTTTTTCTTTTTTTTTTTAAATGAAATGATGGAAAACTCCTACTAGGGTCAGGGAGACGACTAGTGAAGTCATATTCTCTTCTTCATTATGGGAATTTCAACAACGGGGCATTCATGTGTCAGTTTCTGCCACTGTTATTATAGTGATGGACATGTCAGATATTAAATCAAACCACTTTAACATAAACCTCCCTTGCCCTCCATGCCTAGAACACACCAAGTGACCCTTTCCAGGGCCTGATTTTACCAGAGAATGATTCGAATGTCCATTTCATTCCTACCCCCCACCCCCCCAGCTGTGGAGCAACTTTTATCTTAGAAAATATGGATGTCATTATTTATTATTTTTCCCTGGATAATGACTCACGTTTGTTAAGTGAGTAGATAAGTCATATTTGAAGAGGGCTTGAGAGTTCTCAAGACCTTTTTCCTATATATTATTTCATTTCATTTCTACAACAATGCTAAGGTACTGTTTTTTTCTGTGCATAATCAAAGAAATGCTGGCTCATCAGCCCGCTTGTTACCTGCCAAGGTCACGTGGCTAATCAATAGCAAATATGAGATTCAAGTCTAGAGCTTCTGCCTCCAGATTTAGTTTGTATTACGTGACACCTCAGAAGTTCAGAGCCCACAATTCTTTACCAAGATCGCCCACTGAGTAGTAGAAGCTGGGCCGTAGGAGGCATGAGGACCAAAATTTGCCCAACCATTTAGAAAGACACTAAAGGGATAGATCAGAACTGAACAAAATATACCGGCTTCGATGTGTCCACTCATAGAATTTATGCTTATGGTCAGCCTATCTGAGGTATAAGAAAGCTTAGCAAGGAGGGTAGAACATTCACTAGTGACCATTTTCTCTCTCCTTCTCATGTACCAGCCTCCAGCCCCACCCCAATGTACATGCAGATTCTCTCACTCTTTATAGGGAATAAAATAAAGTCAGTCATCTCCACATGTGTGATCATTAATTATAATGTATCTTGGGCTGGGAATTAGAATAGCAATTCTTTGTGAAGCTGGCTGATGAAGTTCTTGTCTATAAATGCCAGACATTCTGAGAACCTCTTCCTTTTCCACAGTGTAATGTAGAAGGGGCTCCTGTGATGTTACTTGGAGAATAAGATGGCAGGGCTGAGAGGTCTTTCATCATTGGAGCCTAGGCTACCAGTGACTGTTTAACCCTGAGGAAGAGCAGAGTTCGCCTGCCATGATGGCCAGGCAAATCTTCTCAGCACCCACCTTGGAGCCTGAAAGAACCTCAGGGCCTCAATTAGGAGGCCCCAGACTTGAGCCACTCCATTTTTAAAAACATGTAGCACGACGGTGTCGTGGAAAGTCTTCTATCCTGAGGAAATACTTGGAATTAAAGAAGAAGAGATAATCTTGTAGATAAATTTTAAAAGTCCAGCGTGTAGGAATAAAAAGTAACTGTAAATATCACTGGAAAACGGATGTTATTTTGGTCTGGCAATGTCTGGTCTTTCAAAAGAAACTTGACTCTCTTTCTCTCTATGTGGCTGACTACATTCCTGCCCACTCTGAGGTAACCTTTGTCTCGAAATTTAGGGCTTTTGAGAAGGGATGAATGAGCTACAAAATAAGTTGGCCTGAGGTGGCCTGTTGTTACAGAGAGAACTCAGGACTCACAGATTTTTTTGAAAGGCCTGCCTCTGAGTACTTGTTCCACAACTTATTAGCTGTGTGGCTATGGCATTTAATTGCCATAATTAATTTCTGCATCGTAAAATGGGTATATTAATATCTATCCTAACTCACAGGGGTGTTGCATGACCTTCAAGAGACAATGGGTGCTAAGATGTTTGTAAACTCAAAAACACTGTGCTGGAAAGAATTTGTCTGGTATTATTTTGAGTTCTTAAAACATATGGACAGTTGGTGTTATCTCATTTATCTCTGCTAGCATCATGACATAATGTTCCAGCATGTTTCTGTTTAATATTAAAACTTATTTGGGGCTATGGTTTGGCGTCAACCTACAGTTCACCACTAAATGCCAAACACAAACCTTGTCCCTACTCTATTCTGTGTCTCCCCACACTAAATAAATATCCTGCCTCTTTGCTCTGAGAGTATGTTCCACTCCTGCACCTGGCCCTGTTCTTCTTTGGAGGTTTGCCTGGGAACCTCTTTAATATAAGCACCCTCATCAGGAGACACCATCTTATGGCTCCTGTAAGTATTGGAGCAAAGTGCTGTGGGGAGGGGCTGGGCTGTGTGCAGGGGGCGCCCCTGTGGGGGAGGGGAGCCGAGCTTCAGACATCTCCATTCTCAGCTTGGAACGTGGTGTATTATAAAACTAACAGAATACATCAAGTTTAAGTCTGAATGTAAGAATGATGTGGTTTTGGTACCTGATGGGTTAGGTTTTTGGTGGGCTAATGCGAGAACCTACAAGCCATGTATACAACTGGGAAATGCTTTGCTGGGAAAATGCCTTATGAATTGCAAGGACTGACTTCAAACATACATTCAGAGCTCAGCTTGGTTATGACTGGAGGCTTTTCTTGGTCTGAATGTATGGACCTGGCTTCCGAATTTAATTTGTAGAAGCAATTTATAATCCATGAGATGAGATATGTCTTGGTTAGTGTGGGTTGCTGAGTGACCTCTGATGCTGGGTGACTGGAGAGGGAGGGAGGAGGACCAGTCCTGCTTCGGCCGTTTACCTGCTGTGACACTGGACAACCACTTAAGCTCTTTATGTCCTGGCTTCCTCACCTATAAAATAAAGATGATGATAATAGTTCTTTATCTACAGGGTTGTTGTTGTTAGAAATTGTTCATAGAATATAGCCATTACACACAGAGACCTATGACACTGACTTAGTGCAGCACTTTTTTTTAAAGACTTATTTGTTTGAGAGAGAAAGAGAGCGGGGGAAGAGGGAGAGAACCTCAAGCAGATTCCCTGCTGAGCCCAGAGCCCTACACAGGGCTTGATCCCACAACCCATTAGGTCATGACCTGAGCCAAAATTCACAAGTTGGATGCTTAACTGATTGAGCCACCCAGGTGCCCTGACTTAGTGCAGGATTAATACTCCCTTCCATTTTGTTGATCAAGAAATGACTGGCTTCTGAGCAAGGATTCTTTAGAGTGTGTTAATTGAGAGTAAGATGTTCAGACAGTACTGAAGATCAAAAATTACCACAAATACTTTATGTAGGATAAAGAGTTGACAAAATTGTCTTAGAGACACACAATGGAATACTATTCAGCCATAAAAAGGGAGGAAGCACTGGAACAAGCTACAATGTACATGAACCTCGAAAACATACTAAGTGAAAGAAGTCAGTTACAAAGGTCATGTATGGTGTGATTGTATTTATATAAAATACCCAGAAGAGGTAAGTATATAGAAACAGAGAGCACATTGGTAGTTGCCTGGGTCTAGAGGGAGAGGGATATATGGAGTAGCAGTGTAATGGGTATAGGGTTTTCTTTTGGAATGATAAAAATGTATTAGAATTAGATGAACACAGCATTGAGAATGTGCTAAATATGAACTGTTCACTTGAAAATGGTTAATTTTTATGTACATTTTACCTCAGTCAAAAAAAATGCTCCCTCCCCCCCAAAAAAACCCAGACCCACACCTGAATAAGTTTACTATATAGGAAGCCTTTCTGAATCTTTATATAATCTTGGTATTTGGTGAACTTTGTGAAGGAAGACTCCCTGACTTACCTACTTTTTTTTTTTTTCTGGCTTTGGTAGGCCTGTCTTAAAACGTTGGTTTTCTGTATCTCCAAGAGTATGCAAGTTCTGTTTGAGGCACTTCTTTCATTCATTCACTTGGCGTCAAAGAGAATGATAATTAATGTGTGATCCAGGACAGGGGGTGCAAGCTGGCACTGCTGTGTAACTTTGGCAAGCATCGCAACCTCTCTGGTCTTAGGGAGACATCAACTAGATTACTTCTTGGGACTTTCAGTTTCAAAGTGCTAGATTTAAGAAATGAGCTGTGCATTATTAGGTTTCAAGTATTCTGCCAATTAATTTCTCTGATTCTTTTACTTTGAATTCATTTATCAAACCTAGCTAGACAGACAGAAAAAAAAATAAATTACACTTTGAATTAGCCTCCTTTTTTTTTTCATTAAAATCTCATTAATAAGGAGAAAAATTCATCTCCATATCTGTGGTAAAACTACTTTGACTGCGGGAAACTTTTCTTCATGTTTTTTTTAAGATAAAAATGCCCAAAGCATGAGATTGATATACTTTTAAGGTTTGAAAAGCATCAGAAAGGATTTTTTATCGTTAATTATAATATGTATCAGAAGATAGACACAGCAATAACTTAATAGCCGATCAGAACACCATCTTCAAGGGTCATTTAGCATTTCCATGATAAATTGTTATTTTTAGAAGCTTATGTAACCAAACAAAGAATGTGTTCTTGGCTATGGCCATGAAGACAAGTTATTATCGTGGGAGGGACAAAGGAATCTGAGAGGCCCATGAGAGACGGAGCCAATTGCAGAGGACATTTTATAGAGCACTCTTTCTCTTTAGTCTCCCATTTTCTGCAATCAGAATAATGCAGTGCATTTCAGGGCCATTTTCATTTTTGAAGTGCTCTTTCATCATTAGTTAATAAATACTCATCAATGAATTTTCCTCCTCGTCTTGGAAGTTGGAGTAAAAAGAAAGATAATCGCTTTCTATTTCGTAAGTATTATTCCCTTTGGGGCTTCCCCTCTCGTGCTTTTAATGGAAATGTAAGAAATAAATGATACCTATTCATTTGAAAGGACCAAGGACTCCCATTCCTTCCATATAGAGCACCTGGAAATTTCCCGCAGAAATTAAGGACCTTCAGCAACTACCCAACTATGGTAACAGAAGGCACGTCTGTCTCCCATTACCAAACTTTGAACTGTGTAGTGTCTCTTGGAGACAGGGAACTGGAAAGACGCCTTGGTGGTGGGGGGGAGTCTTCATCAGGGAGATGAATACAGTAGAGTTGAGCTGGGAGGAAGTGGTTTCTGACTGAGCGTGGGTTTTCAGTGACCTTCATATCTCTGATTTCTAGGGCCAAAGGGTATGGTTTTTGAATTTTCTATTCTTTTGTACTATCTGCACTTCTCCCCTGTATCATCTTAGTTCGTTCCATTTAGACTTGGCTATGATTTTCCCAGTTTCTGCTGTGGTGAATTGCACTACGCATACTTAAACTGCTCCTAGAACCTAGTTGCATGTGTCTGGGGAAGGGGGTTAAGGGAAGATGATATATAGCATGAGCTATGTCTTACTAGGTTTTTGCTGTCTTATAGTTTATAGTAGTGTTCTCCAACAGGCCCACAACACAAATGTGAGCCACATGTCTAATTTTAAATTTTATGGTAACTGCACTAAAAAAGTAAAAATAAACAGGTGAAATTAATTTTAACAATACATTTCATTTAACCCACTATATCCAAAATATTATCACTGCCATATGTAATCAATATAAAAAGTGAATGAGATATTATCCATTTCTTTAACCAAATCAATGAATTTTGATGTGTGTTTTATACTTACAACATGTCCATCTGGACTAGCCACATTTCAGGTATGGCTGGTGGCCATTCCTTTGGACAGTACAGGCCTATAGGTATGGGTAGACAATATTTTAACGTGTATTTTCAAATGAAAAAGCATTCTGAATTATTTATCACAAAGTCAAATTCTGAGGTAAATTACCTCAAGTTTTCAAGGTTTTCTCCTTGTCAATTAAAGTATCTCTTGGTTTTTTTAGGGATGGGAAGAAGTTAAAGGGTCCCAGTGAGACGGTGTTAATATATATTTTCTGAAAACTATGGTTGACTCTGATGGTTATGCTCAGTATTGAAATTAACAGTAGCATGAATGAATTATGGTCTCTTCCTCCTCATTTTGATTTATGTTTTGCTGTACCTTGAGCTCCAGTATACCTGAACCAAGCAATGATAAGACTGTCGATTTCAGATAGTAGTTAGGATTTGACCGTGTTTGATTTGAGCCAATCCTGTGGCAGCTGCCCTGAACACAGTTCCCACATTCTCTTAGTTTTTGGTGTCAGCATCCCCCAAGATACTCTTCTGTGCTTCTTTGTATGTGTTTGTGTTCTCATGAAGAAAAAGGCTTCTGCTTCTATTGTAGCCTCTCATCTTGGCTCAACTGAAATCATTCTAAAGGGCAGCAGTCATGACCAAAGGAGACAGAGGCATAAAGGTGGCTGTAGATCACGTCCCAGAGGTCTGGAACCCCATCCCTGGGCTAAAAACCTCATTTTTTTTTCTTTTTTTTGAGAACAGCATCACAAGTATTTGGTCTATCTGTCCTTCCATCAACAGAAACTTTAGTCATTGGCACTTTTAAATATCTACAGTGGAATTAATTAATGTTGGTAATTATTTATCTTTGAGCATTGACCATGAGCAAAGCACTGTGGCAGGTGCTGTGAGGGATACAAGAAAGTGGTGGCCTCCTCCCTTGTCCCCAAGGCACTTAGCCTGATGGTGAAGAGAAGTTTGGTACACAGAGTCCTAGTCAAGCTTTTAAAGTGTTAAGGCAGAAATAATCAGCTCCAATGACCCTGATGTACTGCAAGATACAGTGAACAAATAAATATTTGCCAAGGCCCCATTCCAAGACCAGAGATTTCCCAGATTCCAGTAACAATGAAGATGAAGACATGGTTTCTCTTTCTGAGAATCCACAAAACTACCATGAGATGGGGGTAAGGAGCGGCCACCTACCATGTCCTTTGAGATATGATATAACAGGGAACAAGAACTCCAGAAATGCAGAGGAAGGTGAGACTAAGACCTCTAGTCCAAGTTGGGGTCAGCTCTTCACAGGCAATGATGACAGGCTGGTTTTCAAAATAGTTCCTTGGCAAGAAAGGGAGAGGAGAGACGCCTGGAAAGACAGAGGCAAGAGTGGAAGCCAAGGCATTTCGAGGGCTGTTGAGCCCTGGAGAAAAGTCATACTTAAGTAAGCTGTGTTCTCTTAAAGCCATTGGATTCTCTCTTAGGATACTCGATTCAAACTCTGCCCGTGATGTGTTCTCTACAGTTCTTGGGTGTTTGAAAAATTATTGTAAGTTACTAAAGATGGATCATTTAAATTTTCACATTTATTTAAAAAGTAGCAAGCACATCAAGGGCTGTTAATTTAATCACTATAGTAGAGAGGTGCCATGTCATGGAGCTTCAGCGCTGACTCTGGAAGAAAGGCTACCCAGATTCAAATTCTAACTCTGTGCCCCAATTCCAACTCTGCCCCTCAACTCCAGCTCTGCCCCCACAACTCCAACTCTGCCCCCCGACTCCAACTCTGCTACTGAGCCTCTCAGCACTTTAGCTTCCTCATCTGCAAACTGGGAAATAATAATAGCACTGGCTTCAAGGGCGATTATTAGGAAAACAATGAGTTGAGATTTGGAAAGGACATAGGTGAGTGTCTGGTTCATGGAAAGGATCCTAAATGTTTGTTAAATCTAATGATGGTGGCATGTAAACTGTTAGGGGTTGCAAAAGCAAACAGCTCTCTGTGTGACTGGCATGTGATCCGAGAATTGTTGATTTGGGTTTCGTAGAAAATTTTTTTGAAGAAACGACTTTGCTTGTAGTATAGCTAGTCTGAAATTGGCCTGTGGTGTATACCGCTGAATGCAGACTACAGCTGACATATTTGCAGTAGAATTGTATAAGCTTTATTTTTTATTTTGGTACATACTAAAATGCATTTAATTGCTCTAAATGCCTAAATTTTCCACTTTGAAGAACTTTCATTTGAAATATCTGAAAACACAAGTTGCTTCTAAGGGAATACATATACATTAATATTGGATCATATGTGAAAATACCACTTTTGTCAGTAAAAGCAGAATGCTGTCATATTAGAATGAGTGGTTGCTTTGCGTTCATGTAAAAATTGCTTATTTTTTTTAAAGATTTTATTTATTAATTTGACAGAGAGAAATCACAAGTAGACAGAGAGGCAGCCAGAGAGAGAGAGAGAGGGAAGTAGGCTCCCTGCTGAGCAGAGAGCCCGATGTGGGACTCGATCCCAGGACCCTGAGATCATGACCTGAGCCGAAGGCAGCGGCTTAACCCACTGAGCCACCCAGGCGCCCCTAAAAATTGCTTATTAAGAAAAATTCCAAATAGGCATAGAAGGAAAGAATAGTGCACCATATATCCAGCACATAGTCATTGTTTAGATTTTAACTATTTTATGGGGTTAACGTATTTTAAGGAAATCCCAGAAATCATGGCGTTTCAAGCCCGAATATTTGGTTTAACGTTTAGAAAGTATATTTTCTTATGTAACCACAGTGCCGTCCCACCCACAATATATCTTTGCTATATTCCATTCACATTCAAATATTCCCATTTGTCCCCAAGTGGCTTTTTGAGTTAATTTGTTTGAATCAAGACACAAACAAGGTCTATTCAGTGCCTCTTACGTTTCTTTTCATCTAGGATGGTTTGTGATCCTATGTTAGTTTGAAAGAGTTTTATTATGTGATGGGCTCCAGGTCTGAGACCCAGAAAAGCCCTGTATGGGCCAGTGTTAGGTGGTTGTCTGATTCACCTTAGGTAGAAAACCTTTGGCCAACGCACTGGAAGAGTAATTCTTTTCCCACAAGTTTTAATTCTAATTACATGCATTCTAGGCACCAAGCGAGGCACTGAAGGCCCAGAAATGAATAAGATACAGCCCTCGGGCTCAGCAATCAGGCAGAGTTTCTGCCCTATGACCCACCAGAGTCAGAGTTAGAGGGAGACCCGACCTTGATGTTGAAGGGGGAATGTGGCTGCCTCCAGGGGAGCTATCGGCATGTAGTGCTGCAGACTGGTGGTCAGGGCTTTTCTTTACAGTGTTTGAATACCCCAGATAACTGAAAATGCTAGAGATTTTATAGCACCATTGCAGAGGTGCCTAGTGATTAGAGACAGGAGATCCTGGGGTCCGCCTTCCGTCCTAACACCCTGTTCTCCAGGGACATCCTGTCTGAGGTTTCATTCCTCAGTGAGTATAAATTATGTTGAAACTCCACACATAGGCCAAGCACTGGATGGCATTTGAGAAACAGTTAATATCTCCCAGGAAGTAGAATTCTTAAGACAGCAGATACAGAAAAGAAAAACTCCCCTTAGATCTTTGCTTTAAATATGTCTTCGAATTTGAAAGGAATTCTTGAAAGTAGTCAGTTTACAGGGAAGAAAGAACAAAGCTTTTTTCCCTTAAGAACAGGTGTTTTCGGGAGAAAGCATGTTCTGAACACCTGAGGGGGCCCAGGGGAGCGGGGAGAGTGGACTGTCACGTGGGAAGGTCTCTGGACTGACAACATAGAAAGACCTGGGGTTGCTTCTTAACTCCTCACTTACTGGCTACTTCAATGAGAGCAGGTCTTTGAACTTGTTTGAAGTCAGTTTTCTGATCTATAAAATAGGCGTAATAATGACTTTTCCTTACGAAAGAGGGGGAATAAAAGATGACGGTTCAGAAACTTTCTGTATTTTCATCCCTCCTTATAGATAGGAAAGCAATATTGTTCTAGCTGCCTTTGGAGGAGCAAACTTCTCTGAAAGTTACGGAAGGACAGTTATGAGAGTGCTGTGTCGGTCAGAGGATGGCCAGCCAGGGTCTTTGGAGTTCTGGATGAAGAATAGTTTAAAACCATTTATTTCATTCCAGAATAAAGAATGAAGGGAATGGAGCACCTGGGTGGCTCAGTGGGTTAAGCCTTTGCCTTCGGCTCAGGTCATGATCTCAGGGTCCTGGGATCAAGCCCTGCATCAGGCTCTCTGCTCAGCGGGAAGCCTGCTTCCCCGTCTCTCTGCCTGCCTCTCTGCCTACTTGTGTGTGCTCTCTCTCCCTCTGCCAAATAAATAAATAAATAAACTTAAAAAAACAAAGAATGAAGGGAATACTGGGGCATTTAACAAATGATGTAACTTTATCTCAATCTCTATTCAGTAGTAGCAAGGATAAAATTAAATTACCTTTATAGACACCAAGTTAGGCTACATTCATCAAGTGGCAGTGTTAATTAGTAGAACTGATGTTTCAGTATAAAATAGGGTTATAATATTGAGAAGCTGGTTTATAGAATATAGATATGAATTGGATAGATTGCTGGCTCTTCTATAAAGTAGAGAGGACAGTGGACTGCTGATTATATAGTCAAGTGATTATTTACGTGGAAGTCATGACTTAAATGCTAGTGTGAGAAAGGGGGGAGATTGGTCTATTTGACCCATGTATGCTGGTTTGTGGGGGCAGTGGGGCAGTGAGAGAACTTCGGGAGGTTATGGGAAGAAGAAAGATCCTAGAACCAGAGGAAAGTTCGAAAAATATTAATATAACAAGCAAATATCCTGCAGCACCTTAAAACTAAGCTGGGGTACCAGTTTTGTTTTTGTTAGCATTTTGGGTGCTCAGCGTCTTATGTGTCACACGGCCATGTGAACTTACATTGATGTCATCCCCTGTGTGTGTTCTAGGTGTCGTTGGGCGGTCAGTAAACAAAGCAAACACTTGCTAATTTGCTCCAAAGAGTACTTTCGGAAGCTCAAACAGAACAGCCATTGAATGAGAGAATGAAGGTAGAGGGTAAAAAAGCATCAAGTAAATGGAGTAGTGAAATTCAGAGTAACAAAGGATCGCTTCTCTAACAGCATGTCGTAGGCATTTATTTTAAATATTTTGTTTATTTTTCAGAGAGAGAATGAGAGCAGGGGGAGTGACAGGTGGAACAGAAGCAGGCTCCCTGCTCAAGGCTTGATCCCAGGACCCGGAGATCCTGACCTGAGCCAAAGAGAAATGCTTAACCTACTGGGCCATGCAGGCATCCCTTAGGCATTTGTTTTAGTGTTAATTGTGCCATCCAAAATAAGGGATCATTTAAAAAATTGAGTGCATCATGACTACAGCACATCTCCATGATAGCAACTGCCATTTCTATTTCTTACTATTGTCTATTTTTGTATCATACATTGTATTTACTGAGCATCTACTATGTGGAAGCATACCGAAGCATATGCGAAGGAATGTTTCATTGGCCAATGACAGAGTACGCTCAAGCAAGATAAAAACTGAGCAGTAACCAGGAGTTAGTAATTCCTAAGACATTAGTGACAAAAACCATTTCAGATGAATGGGAAGCGGACTGACCCAAGTAGTTATTGTTGCTTTTTTTCTGGCAGTTGGGTTGTCACGGATACGCTCAGACCTCGATCTATTTCTGCACTGGGAGTGTTGAGGTTAGCTAGAGACCACGGGATGTGAGTGGGCAGCTACTCTTTCCCGCCTCTAGGATGTACACACTTTCTTTAGATCTCCTTGATAGATCTGTAACCAAATGCCTTGAAGACATGATCTTGAGACCTTCTTAATTGAGTAGACTCCCCATGAGGGCAGGACTAGGTCTGCCTGCATTTCTGGTTCCTCACACTGTGTCCAAAACAGAACGGGAATAAGGTCAATAAAAAAAACACACACTTGCCGGAGAATGGTCTTCCCTGAAGCAAAAAATTTCTTTGAAGCTTAAATGCATATTGTAAAATTCTGAGGCCATCAGTTAAGTCTGAAAAAGATTCGGAAATGAACCCTTTTTGAATCATTGCGTTCCTTCCAACAGACGGGATCCCCCTATCACGAAAGCATCCACGCGCGTTATGTCTACACACATGTGCCCACACAGACTCCCTTCTCTCTACTTTTGGGTCCTCGGATCTTTGTGATTTAGTTTAGAAAAAGATGTTAGGAAAGTGACATGAATTGGAAGTTGTATGTTGCAGGTTTTAGGCCTTAAAAGACCGTGTATCATTAGAGAAATAAATCCGTGCTTCTGAGATTGCCTGTAATTTTGTTTTGGCAAGTTCTTCCTGTCTTTTTGCAGCTCTGTCTCTTCCTTAGAGGGATCTTTAAGTTCTATCCATCATCTCATTTACTGAAATGTACCTCATTTGGGAATGAGAAAGTTTTGGCATAGCTGAGAGCTTTTAATGGAAATAGGAGAGAAGATGACTCTGACACATATAATACCTTCAATATGTTTCCATATATTGCACGATCTCTGATGCGTTACCCGAGATACATAACGACAGATGGGCCCAAGAGAAGGAGGAACACGCTCCAAGCAGGGATTTCTTTAGAAACCAGCCCTCCTTCCAAGGTGCTTTGAGCTATTCTTAGCAATTGGGGTTCAACACTTTCACCCCCAACAGAAGCAGGTTTCTGCCAACAGGCTGCCTGTGGGAGCTCTGTTGCCTAGCATTTTGCTCCAAACAAGAGTCAAGCCAGGTAGTATATAGTCTCGGAGAAACCTAGAGCCAGAGGATTGAGCCCCTGTTTTCAGCTGCGGGACTGTGGTCAAGCTCTTTGACTTCTTTGAACCTGGGATTGTTGCATCATGCACTGGGGCTGAGGAGTGGTTTCTTTTCCCTTCCAAACGCCGAAACAAAACTATGAGAAAATTTTTAGGGAACGGTGGGGATTATGAGAATTTCCCTGTTCTTTGTGACTATCTTTTTTAGACATCGAGAGTGGAAATAATTAGGAAGGAGGTTTCTTTTCCCTTCTTATTTTATCCAAATCTAATCTAATCACTTGATGGCTTAGAATTTCCTCAAAGGCAAACGGCGCACTCCAGAATAATGCAGAATTTTGGAGGGAGGGGAATAAGCTGCGATGCGTTTTGACCAGATATTATGGGATTGAGAAAATTTAAAAACCACCTCCATGAGAGTAGTATAGACTCCGTAACGTGAGCCATACTTGACGCTATGGTCATTCTCAGATCATCTTTTCCCTTCTCTTATTTTATTTTTTTCTACCCTGGGTGATCCATGGGATAACAGATCTGAATCTTTGGAATATTTAATATGTTCTCTTTCTTAACCATGTTCCATTTCCATTAGCTTGAGCTATTTATCAGAGTATGCTTTTTTATCTTTTTTTTTTTTTTTTTTTGGACTTGCACACAATCTAGTCGCCTGTTTTCACCACACCCATACATTGTGCTGACAGAGCCTTGTTTTTTTTTTTTTTCCAGCATAGTTTTCCCATCTGGGGTGTGTGCTTGTTATTGTAGTAAGATAGATAACATACCTACGTAAAGACGTACTTGGGCCAAACATGGAGTGTATTCCCAGATGTACGCAGGCTGGAGGGGAAGGATCTGAGAGTCTTTGGAGCCAGTGCCTTAACTTTGCAGATGAGGCCAGAGGGACTTAGAGAAGTAAAGTGCCTGGGGGTTCGAGACCTCATGACTCATCAGGGCTCCTGGGTTAGGTTAAGGTTCCTTACTGGAAATGACTGGAACCACTGGAAGTACAGAAAATTAAACCTATTATCTTGCTTCTCTGAACCAAGAAGAACACCTCTGAGTTGGGAGCATGTTATCCTACAGCAGATTGCAAATCAGATGCTATCTCTCCATAACAGGTAGCTCTACAGGGTATTCAGTCTCTTTTAAAGGCGTACAGAAGAATGATTCTAAGTAAAAACATTTTTCTGTCTGGCATCCTTAACATGCCTACCATGCTGAATGCTCCCGAAAGCCTGCTGAATACCTTTCCTCCTCTGCCTCCTAACCCAGCTTTAACACCCATCGCAAACATATTATTAGCTGTTTTCAGCTGGCTTTTGTTCCGATCTGATCTCAGCCCATCTCCTAATGCTTGGCTTGGCAGCCTTAAACTCCATTCTTCCTGTGGGTCTTAGACCTGGTGTTTGGCCTTGGTCTCTATGGAGTTTGGGCATTGATCGGTTTAACAGATGAGCTGCAAGTCTGCACTTGCAAGGGCAGGGCGGGGACTGGATTCTTCATTCGGCACTAGATGCAGGGACCATGCTGTCCATCACAGAATCACAGGGACGACATGTGATGACACAGGGAGGCTTCCCCATGTCAGGGACCAAGGAGTATGTTCTGAACAAATTGCCTGCATTGGGAATACTGTCCTCCACCAATACGAGTGAGATGCATGGAACTTTTCTCCAAGGAATACTGTACCTCCTCTCCACAACTTGCCATTTTAGGATCAAGAATTCAACATTCCCTAACTCTTACCTCATCTTCTCCACTGACCTTATTGCCCATACCCATCCTCTTGTTTTTCTGACTAGGCATACTATCCATCTTCTCTGACTGGGGTTTCCCTTCTGGCTTGACCTTTGTTTCTCCTGTTCAGTATGATCACCAAGCTGTCAGGCCATAATCTCTTCTTTTGCTTCCAGAAACTTTCCCATGACACTTCCCATTCAAGTGATAGTTTACTCCACTCCTTTTGGGTAGATTCAGGAAAATGGATAAATTATTCCTTAATCTAATAAACTGTGGATATTCTTTTGTGTTGTGTGTGTTTATCTGTGCATGCACGTGAGTGTGTATGTGTCTTTAAACACAGCTGCAGAATAGAGATTTAGACTGGCAGACTTGGAGCGCAGTAGTGGACTAAGACCTTAGCAAAGATGGGGAGACCTGAATCCTGTACCTAGCTTTGCTAGTAACCATTGCTGTGTGACAAAGGACAAGTCACAGCCTCTCTGAAATCTTAGCTACAAATTGCCAAGTTGAATCATTAGACACTGGGGTCTTTTACAGATTGGGTCTGTACAAGATAGACAAACTTAGCATGGATTTGGGATAACATATCTGTGGGAATTCATTGTAGCAGTCTGTTAGATTGGCTTGGTTATCTATCAACTGCAGTGGTTTGGGGATACCAAATGAAGATTGGTTCATTTGAAGGGATTGTACATGTTCATAACTTGTAAGTAAAGGGAGAGAGACAGAACACCCAAAGGAAATACATCATTAGCTATTATTTAAGCTATTTTGCTTCCATCTGTCTGATACTGTTGACATGACTTCCTGAGAAAATACTCTTTCTAGAAGTTTGACTGGCATGGGTTATATTTTTGTTTAAGATATTTTACTCTTCTCACATAAACCAATTAACTGTCATATTTTATCTTTCCAGGAGTATCCAAATATAAGGTTGGCTGACAGCCAGTTTGTTAAGTCCTAGAGGATAATAGCTCATTGTCTATAAAGAGCCTTGTTTTAATGTCTCTCGTCAATTCTGGCAGTCCTTGTGATGCAGAAGATATTTATAAGGCTGGGAAGAAAGGTCATATGTTGGGTGTGAGCTGCGCTGAGCAGCACAAGTGATTTTATTTTTCCATTCAACAGCTCTTTGTTGCTGTAGATGACCAAAACTTGACTCCCTTTTCACTCTTCGCTGAAAATTTTACCATTGTCTGAGGGCTTTGAGAGCTGACTTGCTGAGTAGTTTGCAATAGCCCACTGCAATCTTAGCTATGCCCTAAAAATATAAATAAACAACAGGAAAATGAATTTAGTCCAATCTGAGCCTTTGAATTCATAGGTAACAAATTTGGTATTAGGAGGCAACAATATCTTGATATATTAATGTTTCTGTTCAGTAAAACACTGATGTCTGTATTTAAGAGGAAAAGCTGCTTTCAACAATTTCAATGAGAGGGCAGTTTTCTTCATCTTAAAAAGTTCATTCAAACCAGCATATTAATGCTTTATGAACAAATGAAGGGAGGCTATCAGGGATTACGTTTCTTTTGAATTATACAAAGATATACAAAGCTTGAAGAGAAAGGACTTGATTCAAGGTAAATGTTTGTTGAACTGATTTATCAATCCCTTCTAAATGCTCTTGGATAAAAAATTTCTAATCTGAACTACTTTTTTTTTTTTTTTTAATGTTGGTAAGCGTTCTAGAAGATGGCTTTGAATCTTGAATGAGCAGAGGTTTAACTATAATTTCTAGCCCTTGATAATTCCATTTGATGCTGGGGATGCGACAACATTAGTGCAAGAAAGAATAGCAGTCAGTTAAGCATCGTGGCACCTTAAGAAAAATGAGAACCATGTGACCAGTCTTCTGGGTTTTGAATCCACTTTGGTCACACAACTTAGTATTTGTCGAGTGCTTTCTATGAGCTGGCACAAGGCTCCATGTTGCAGGTACGATAATAGAGGAGAGACGCATTTCCTGCTTTGGAAGAGTTTCCAGTCCCCTGGAATGGTCTGCCCCGAACTGAGTATCATAAGACAGTTTCTTACCAGAGACAAGTAGGGCAGTTTAGGAATTCATAGAGCCTAATCAGGAAGGGCAGGGAAGACCCCTGGGGAAGGGGAGTCTCGTCTGAGCTCTGAGTGGTGAGTACGTGGTTCCAGGTGAAGGGTGACAATCAAAGATTATTCTTAGCAGCAGGAGCAGAATGGATGAAGGCCTTCAGATGACGGAGAACAAACATGACTAGAGCAGAGAGTGCAGAGAGGGGAGAAGTCTTACCTCAGCAGCTCTTCATCACCATGGAAAGAAGAAGACCCCTCAGGACCAATGGTGTGTGTGGCTCTGTGCTGGCTGCCCACCAGTTGCCCACCAATGGTTCCCTACTTGTAAAAAGTACTTTCATTTAAGAAATTTTCACACACATTATGGCATTTAATTTTCACAATGAACTCGTGGAGTAGGTCACGTTATCCTGATTTTATGGATGAGGGTCAGGGATACGGGGACTTTTGCCAAGATTACTTAGTGACTAATGAGCTAGAACTGAGTCTCAGAGTAGTCTCCCCCCAACTCCCGACCCTTCTCCTCGCCTCTAGCCTCACCTTCCTGATCGTGGTCACCATGTTGTTGAGCCTCTCCCATGGGTCAGATATCAGCAGACACTCCCCAAGTATGGTGTCATTTAGTCCTTGCAACAATCAGAATCTTCTAGAAGGATGGGGCCTGTGTTCTTTTTACTCCATCCTGTCTCCTTTCTCATAAAGAACAGGGCTCATCCTCATCTGCCTTCTGTCACGGTTGGAGAAGATTGCTCTGTGGGGAGAAGACAAATTTTTTAATAAAAATTCCTTTTTATATGGAGACTACAGAGATATTCTATCTTCTAGATACTGTGAGTTGTATAACTGATCAGGTTTTCCTCTTTGATTGATGGCCAGTCAGCTTAGAGCTAACTTTGAACCCCATGTACCCCTACAAATGTATAGGTCTTTAAGGTATGTCTTTCTGTATTAGCCCCATTCTTGTCTCCATTTTATGGTTATTAGCCTTCTTTTTTCTCCTTTTTCTCTCCCACATCTAGTTTGTCTTATCATTTCTGGACCAAAGCATGATATAAATAATTAAAATGCAATTGAGTTACCTGAGCATAGCATAGAATTTACATGCTGTGCTTTGCTGATGTCTAGCAGCTGAGGAGGGAATTTGCACCAGTCCATGTACTTTCACTTGGTCTCCCCTAGGACCCCAGCTCTCATTTGCAAGTTGCCAGTCCAGAATTTAGGGTGTGCAGGGAGCAGAGAATAGAGTCTTGGCTTATAGTCCTCCCCACATCTTTACAAATAACCTTCATTTAATCGGCCTTGTGTTTCTTTTGTCTTGCGTTCATTGTTCATTTACTCTTTGGGTTTGTCTTATCTTGTCTTCATAAATTGCAACAGATTTTTTTTTTTTTTTAAACAGAGAAGCTTAAGGAAGAATTCAAAGCTGTGACATGCTGTGTGCTTTCACCCCAGAAAATACAATATCATGTATTGTAATTTAGAATGAAGTGATGGGATTCTCTCCATAAGTGGAACATCAAAAATATACTCTATCTTGTGGAAAATAGGGAATTTCTTACAGATCTTGGAGATGGTTATTTAAATCTGTCAAATAATAGCAGACTTGGGGCAAAGGGCAGTTTGGTATCAAGAACCTGGGGCCTTGAGTCACATCCAACCATGCCACTAATTTTGCGACTTTAGGCCAATGGCTTCATGTGTGCTGTTTTCTTATTCTTTGCGATTAAAAGAGAACATGAGCTCTTTGTAGTCTTGTGAAGATTAATATAGTAACATGTAATTGCTTGGTAGAAAGCCTGATGCTCAGTAAGTGTTAGGTGTAATCATTAGCCTGACTTCTGCTTATCATTGTATTTAAGCTTAGTTGTTACACCTTTTAGAAAGATTTTAATAGGAATAATAATTGTTGCAGTAATCACCAGGGGTTGTTTTATAAGTACACACACACACACACACAGAGTAGTCTATATATCTTCATATGTATATACATGTATATGGTGTATGTTCTCTATACATATGACCTCTATACATAAATAATACATATGTATGTATATATATGTGTGTGTCCATACAACACACACATGTATATATATGTGTATTATATATGTATAGAGGTCCAGTGTTTTTGTTGTTTCTGACTGTAGTTTTGCCATTTATAAGAGTTCACTTTCCATCTGCTTTTCTGGTCCCTCTCCCCTGCTATATTTTCTTCTAAGTAAAGTACATCTCACCATTGGATTTATTGCATATTTAACTTATTTATTTGCTGTTTGTCCCTGCCCTGCTGGAATGTACATCATAAGAGGGCGTGGTGTGTATGTGTGTGGTGCACCTGTGTGTGTTTTGTTCATACAGTAATTTCCAGCATCTAGAACATGGCCTGGCATGCAGTAGTCACTCAAATTTATATTGAGTCAATGTGTGATCTTCAGACATCACAAAATTTCATTAATATGAATTTTGATGATACTTGAAAGAGAAAGGATATTTGGTTGGCCAAGGGTGGAAGCTCTTCCTTTGGAAGGGGGTGCTTGAAAGGCCAAGGGAAGACATAGGTTTCACGACTCTTGCAAGTGGTTGGTAGGTCAGAATTCTGTAATAAATTAGTCCAGTCTTCGGTCAACAGCAAATGGAGCGCCCATTGTGAGCTGGAGAGGGACCAAATAGGAAACCTCCCCATGCCTTCAGAACACTAGCCTTTTTTTTTTTTTTTTCCTATTTAGACAAAGGTATTTTGACACAGGGCCAAACTATATGAATATTTTATTTGGAATTCACAGATATCAGGTATTTTCTTTGTGTAGTGTCTGGTCTACTGACCCATCCGGGGTCATGGAAATTGACCATTTTTTATCTAAGTACCAAATTAGTTGGAAACAATCTAGGTCTTGATTGACAGAAGATTCCTAAGATAAATTCAGTTCAACAAATATTCACATGACACATATTATATGTAAGGATTCTGCAAGGCACAGCAGGAGACAAGATAACGCTCCTGACTGCCCTTTAAGAGCCAACAGTCAAGTAGAGGGAATGAAACAAATACCAGCACCTGGGGCTGAAAACAGTCAGGAAACTTGTTTTCTTGGCTTTGTGCATTGTGGATATGTCTAATTCTTCTGATTACATCAAAGAAAAGCTTTCTGAAAATGCCTAACTTCATAAAAATGCTTACTTGAGGGTCATTTCCTACCCGTCACACTTGCAGATGAATATTTGTACATTCTTCAGGCTTCTGGGTTTCTGTAGGAAAGGGAAGTACTATTCACAAATACTGCTTCTGGGGCAGAGAGCATGCTAGGTGCTGTCTTATCTCTTATCTCATAGAGTCCCTAATTTCACCGTGAGTCAGGTGTAATTATGCCCACTTCATAGATAAAGAAGCTAAAGCACAGAGAATTTAAGGAATTAGCCCAAAGCTGCAGAGTTAACAAATTCAGTTAGAAGTTGGCAACTAGATTTCAAAGACATTTTTGTCTTCAAATCCCACCCCCCCCCATCTTATTTACACTATAATTCATTGGATGTAGAGGCTCTCCTCTGTGAGAAGTAAGTCATGTTGTGGCATCAATTTTCCTGGTTCAAGTGAGAATTTCACTACATACTATCATATACATGGGAAACCTGCTTTAACCTATAGTAAATCTTGCTCTGGTATATGAGATTTTTGAGCATGAAGTTTCACTTGAATTATTCATATAGGTGCTGACTTACGAAGAGGTTTCTCAAATGTCAACTCTAAGTTGGTTATGACATTGCAAAGAGACAAGTGCTAACCAGCAAGGAAAATCGTTCCGCTAGATTCCAAATGGCGGAGATTGACACAGAAATGAAGAGAAGAAAGAACATTATCGTCACCAAACAGCGTTTAGCTTGCTGATCACTTTGTGCTCAGAGCAGCACTGAAGAGAAATACATCCTTTTGGTCAATCTGTGCATCACATTACAGCCTGAGAGATGTGTATGTACTCCAACAAAATCTTGTTAGCTCAAATTATTTGGTGGGAAGGTCAATCTGAAGGAATATGAAATTTGAACCAAAGAAGGGATCTAAAAGAAATACATTTTTGATACTCACAGGCAGTTTGTACTAGAGATCTAGAAGCTGGAGGGCTCAAGCAGGCTTCTGGTCCCCGAGTCACACAAGACTAGGGTGTCTTTTTCCAGAGAAATGGAGACCCAGGGACATCAAATGGTTTTCTCCAAGGGTGTGCGGCTGGTACATGGCCCAAGTCATGCCAGAATCTGGTCTTCCTAGAACAAAGCTGTCTGCTCCCCTCTGTGCTGTATTGAGAATGAACGAAGTACCACCATTTAGAAGTTTTGTGTCACTTTTCATGAATGGATAAAAAAAATGTATGATGGGACACTCATTTGTATGTGATTGGTACTGCAAAAGTGCTTTAACCCAACTTGGGTTTTAGTTTTTTCTTGTTAGTACTATGCGACTTTTTAAAAATTTAAGTGTAATTTACTTGACAGATAGAGATTATAACATATTTAAAGTATACACCCTGATGATTTGATAAACGTATACGTTGTGAAAATATTCCCACCGTGGAGTTAATTAACAAATCTATTACCTTATATACTTACCTTATTTGTGTGTGTGTATGTTGAGAACACTTAAGTTGTAACCTCTTAGCAAATTTCAGTTATACAATACAGTATTATTAACGAGTTATCATGTTATACATTGGATCCTCAGACATTATTCCTTCTTAGAGTTGAAGTTTGTACCCTTTTACCAAACTTTCCCTATTTTCCTCACCCTTTCTGGTCCGTGACAACCCCCATTCTACTCTGTTTCTATGACTTTTTGTTTTTTGTTTTGTTTTGTTTTTGTTTGTTTGTAGATACCTCAAAAAAGCAATACCACCTGGTATTTGTCGTTTTCTGTCTGGTTTATTTCACTTTGCATAATGCCCTCCAAGGTCATTACTATTGTTGCAAATGGCAGGATTTCCTTCTTTTTAAAGACTGAATAATATTCTATTATATGTATAGATCACATTTTCTTTACACATTCATCCATCATTGGACAGTTGGATTGTTTCCATATCTTGGCTGTTGCTAATAATGTTGCCATGAATATAGGAGCACTGTTATCTCTTGAACATAGTGATTTCATTTCGTTTGGATATATATCCAGAAGTGAGATTGGTGAATCATATGGTAGTTTTATTCTTAATTGTTTAAAGAAATTTCTTAAAGAAACTTCATACTGTTTTTTTCCCATAATGGCCGTACCAGTTTACATTCCCACCAACAGCACAAAAGGATTCCTTTTCTTCCACATGCTCATAGCATTTGTCATCTCTTGTCTACTTGATGATAGTCATTCCAACAGGTGTAAGATGATCTTCCCATTGTGTTTTTGGGTTTGCGTTTCCCTCCAGACTAGTGATGTTGAGCACCTTTTCATGTACCTTTTGGCTGTTTGTCTTCTTTGGAAGAACAACTGTTCGGTTCCTTAGCCCATTTTTAAATTGGTTTATTTGTTTTTTTTACTGTTGAGCTGTAGCTTTCCTTGTGTATTTTGCTTATTAACCCCTTTTGGGTATGTGGTTTGCCAGTGACCTAAAGAATGCCATTCTT
Organism: Mustela nivalis; assembly: GCF_964662115.1. Lineage (NCBI taxonomy): Eukaryota > Metazoa > Chordata > Mammalia > Carnivora > Mustelidae > Mustela > Mustela nivalis. Next base: position 25,283,150 of record NC_139028.1, on the reverse strand, counting down.
TAGGTCTCATTTGTTCTGTTGTTGATGGCTTCTTTTGCTGTGCAGAAGCCTCTAATTGACTTTTTTAAAGAGAATTGGCAATATGAAAGTATGTTTATCTGTCTGGTTTGAATTATCCTCAATTTGAATTAGTGTGACCCAAATTAATGGGATTTTACTTTGATTCTTTTTAAAAGAGATTAGTATCACCATGAAGGAGATGTTCTGTTTGATATTATCCTAAAGTCAAGGAAGGTTTCAAATAATGCCTTGACAATCAATTTTGCATGTCTCTTACAAAATTGTTCCTTTCCCTTTTATTACTTCTCTATAGCATGACCTTCTAAAGAACATTCACTTAGCATTTTCTTACAGAATGGAGAGTTCATTTGCAGCAAACATCATTTTATGTATTTATTTTTAAAGCTTTTCTGTTGGGTCTTGTTCTGTTTGAACTATTTTGTATGAAGTCAAGAAAAAAAGAATTAATAGCTCTTAGTGTAACTTGGTATTAAGTCCTATTCAGGTGGGTTGAATGATCTCAATTGTGTGAACCCTTCAAGGTTGCGTTTATCTAAGGAAAGATGCACAGTGAACGCAAGATGACAGCCAAGAAAGTGACTTTGTCGGTCTTAACTCACTCCGTAAAGGACTATTAAAATTAGACTAACATCCAGCTCACGGGTGTTGCTTAGACACCACGTTAGTGAGATGTTATGCGCTGACCTAGGTCATTTCATTTCTTTTGTTTTTGTTTTTTCCCAGTTTTATTGAGAAATAATTGACATACCTCACTGGGCAAGTTTAAGGTATATGGCGTGATGATTTGATTTACATATATTTCAAAATGATTACCATAGTGTGTTCAGCTAAATTCCATCTTCTCATAGAGATAAAATAGAAACAACAGTAAGTAAGAAAAAAAGAAAAAAAAACCTCTCTTTGTGATGAGAACTCTTAGGACTTTCTTATCAACTTTGCTCTATATCATGTAGCAGTGTTACCTATAGCTGTCATGCTGTATATGACACCCCCAGTATGTATTTATCTTATCACTAAAAGTTTGTACTTTTTGACCACCTTTCCTCCAACTCCCCCTCTCCCCACCCCCCACCTATGGTAAACACAAGTCTGATTTCTTTTTCTATGAATTTGGCTTTTTGGTTTTTTTTTTTTTTATTCCATATATAAGTGAGATCATATCGTATTTGTCTTTGCCTGACTTATTTCACTTAATAGCAAGGTCCATCCGTGTGGCTGCAGATGGTGAGATTTCCTTGTGTTTATTTTACAGCTGAGTAATATTCCACTGTACACATACAACATGACTTCTTAATCCATTCATCCATCAATGGACATGTAGGTGGTTTCCATATCGTGGGTGAATAATGCCACTAAGAACATGGGGTGCAGATAGCTTTTTGGTTGAGGGTTCTGTTTCTTTAGGATCTATTCCTGAAAGTGGAACAGCTAGATTATATAGGATTTCTCTTTTTAATTTTTTGAGGGACGACACCACTTTGTGTTCCCACCAACAATGCATGATGCTTTTCTCTTCTCCAGGTTCACACCAGCATTCATTATCTCTTGTCTTTTTGATGATGGCAATTCTAAAGTGTGAGATGACATCTCATGGTTTGAGTTTGCATTTCCCTGAAAACTAGTGATCTTGAATATCTTTTCATGTCTTTGTTGGCCTGTTGTATGTCCTCTTTGGAGAAATGTTTATTTGGGTCCTTTGCACCCTTTTTAGTTAATTGTTTGTCTGCTATTCAGGTGTATGAGTTCTTTGTATGTTTTGGATATTAACCCTTTATCAGATATATGGTTTGCTCATATTATTTCCCACTTTGTAGGTTGTCTTTTTGCTTTGTGGATGGTTTCTTTGGCTGTGCAGGAGCTTTTTAGTTTGCTGTAGTGCCATTTGTTTTTTTATTTTGTTGCTTGTGCCTCAGGTGTCCTTAGATCGTTTCCTAAAGCCCTTTCCAACCCTGGAGTTGTTTCTATGATCCATTACTCCTCAGTTTCAAGGACTCTAGTGTTTTAGCTGACAAAGTTGTTTGCACTTTGAACAGTCTGTCATCTTGGGGCTGGGCCGATGGGAAATCTGTGCCAATGAAATTATGCAACAAGGCAATCTTTTTGGTTATAGGCAGTGCCTAAAATTTTCATGTCTAGTTACCTGGGTTGGAAGCTTAACTGTAGCTCAGCCAAACCTGATTCGACTCTTTTTGGACTCTGCTAGGGAGGATGGCAATACACAGTCTGGGTCCCCAGGGTTTTGTGAAAGCATGTTTCCCCCTGACATAAAGTACAAGATGATGGAAAGCAGCTCCTTGGAAAGGATCATTTTCTCAGTCTGTTTTCCTTGGCTTGGGTATAGAACATGGAGGTCTTTCTCTGAGCCCTTGGAAGATGTGGCCCGTGCACGTACTGCTCAGCTCCTAGGCCTGCGTTTATGGAAAAAAAGTTCCTAAAGAAACAGATTGAAATTGAGCAAGATCAAGTATTCACTTGTGGGTTTCTGCAAAAGTTGCTTTTTTTATTTTCCCCTTCACTAGCTTGTGGAAATGTCTCAGGGCTGTCTCATCTGAGAGATTTGTGCATTAAGCCAAAAAAAATTATAATTCATATCCCTTCCTGTTCTCCCAGGGCTTCAACACACAGGCAATCTCATTTGCATTCTCTAGCATTTATCTCCCTGCTTCCTGCTCATCTCAGGACCGTCTTGGGGAGTTATAACATCTCTCCTCTCCAGCCCTGCAGCCCGTGTCTGTTGTAAGTCACATATTTGACTGTGGTCAGAGTGGAAGTGAACTGCACTGGATGACATGTTAGGTGTCTTTCTGTACATCCACCAGCCTCCTTCCCCACATTTCAAATTAATTGAGCTGAGAGCCAGAAGAAATGGAAGGGGGCTGAAGTGTTCATTGGCAGAGCCTTCCTTAATCCGAAATCCTGAGAACCATCCTCTCTTCTTTTTGTTCCAGAGTTATTTCTAGCTTGATGATTTTTCATAAACATTGCCCTAAGAGTGGGGATAGAGTCCCCCAGTGTAAAAGATATTTTTCTAGAAGAAGTTAATTTCCTTTAGAATCAATGCTAATTTTTTCACACCCAAGAAGGTACCAGAACATTCTCAAACTTCCTAACTTCTCCTCCTCCTCCTCCTCCTTCTTCTTCTTCAGAGGGAGAGAGGGAGCTTGCACGTGTGAGTTGGGGGCGGGCAGAGCGAGAGACTCTTACGCAGGCTCTATACCCAGCTTGGAGGCCAGTGGAGGGCTCGATCCCACCACCCTGAGACCATAACCTGAGCTGAAAGTGAGTGTCAGACACTTAACGGACTGAGCCATGTAGGCGTCCCTTCAAACTTCCTAGCTTCTAAGTGGAGATCTGTGACTGAACATTTTTGAAGCGTTCAGAGATCTGTGGAAGAATAATATATGTCCTGGGGGAGTCTAGATAATTAAATACTCTGATAAGAACTCTTTCCCTTTGCCTTTTTGTCTCCACATCAGCAAAGAGCCAAACAGCAAGCTGTCCTCTGGTATTGTCCCACTGAGTCCCTTGCTAAGTCCAATGATGAAAATCAGTCCATTTGCCATTCACTTGAGACTTCAATACTTGAGACTTCAAAAGGAAAGAGGATACTTCAGACTGTGCCCTAACTTCTTTCTGCTTCCAGCTTCCTGCTTTACCCTGGAAGAAGTATGGTGTGGTATAGTAGTGCATTAATTAATCAGTTAATCTACTTACTCATTCAAAACACTGTCTAGGTGCTCATAGTATGTGAGGTGCCAGGCCAAGTCTCACTATTTAAGAGCTAAGAGTTTGGCTCCTGAATAGAGTTTAGGATAAACATAGACATAAGAAGTTAGACAGAAGTATTGTATATACTCTAATTAAAAATATGTAGGAATGATGGGGAGAAATGGGTGATCTCTGGATTGATGAAAGGTACACTATGCCTGGTCGCACCAAGGGATTAAGATAGAAATGGAAAGTCTGGTGTTCTCTTAGAAGCACTTTGTACTTTCCCAGAAATTCCCTTAGTGTTTCTTAGTAACTGTTAGGAAAAGCCTTCATCCCACCTTGCTGACTTCCCAGTGCTGGGGGTATAGGAACACCTGTTGCTGGTAGTGTCCTGGTGTAGAAATCTGGCCTAGACAGAGTCTGACTTCCATAATAAAGTTTACATTGCAGATCTCAATATGAATGAATGAATCCATGTCGTGGGTCCTTTTCCTTAGCTTTGTTACCAACTCATTGGATGACCTCCTAGGCTTTCCTTTATAATAGTTGTAAAAATGGCTGCTCTGTCTTATTTCTTTGGGGCTGAGGGGAAGGATCAAGCCAGAAAACCAAGGAAACATTTGGAAATATCTTAATGACTTGAAAAACTTTACACATGTAAGGTGAGGCCTTTTTGAAAAACATGACATAGCAAAGGCAGGCAGGCAGGATGGAGGAGAGGGTTGGAGGGAAGGAGGAAAAAAACAAAGGATAGAATCAGAGACTGAGAGGGGAGGCAACAGAAGAGAAGAATAAAATGAAACCCGTAGTTAGATGCCTGAATCCAGGCTGCCACCTGGATTGGCACCATGATGCCAAGATATGGAGAAAGAGAGAGTCTGCTCAAGAAGGATCTCATTAGCCTCTGGGGCAGCTGGGTGGCTCAGGTAGTTAAGTGACTCTTCATGTCACCCCAGGTCCTGATCTCATTCAGGGTCCTGAGATCAAGCCCCAGGCTGGGCTCTGCGCTCAGTGGGGAGTCTGGTTGAAGATTCTCTCTCCCTATGCCCTTCCTCTCTCTTTCTCTCTTCCAAATAAATAAATAAACCTTTAAAAAAAAAAAAAAGAACGGTTCTCATTAGCCTCAAAGACTGTGACCTACAAGGTTTGTTTTGACTCGCTATTCTGGGACTGAAACTGGTCTTTGCTGCTTCTACTCAATTTATAGCTGTCGAGGGAAACTTTTCTGAATAAATAAATGACATGAAACCACCCCTCACTAGCTGCTTCACGGCCTCAGACACGAAATACTATATGGCTCATGGAAAACAACTAGCCAAAACAGAAAATACCAAATGTTGCACTAAAAGCTTGGTCAATTGTTGTTATCACAGATAAAACAGCAATTTTTATTACAAACATTCACACCTGTGTAGCAGGACTTAAAAGGAAATATTTTTAAAACATTAGAGAGGCAATCACACTGCTTGCGCCCATGCTGTGCCCCGAGTGCGGTTGTAGGTCTCTAGAGGGTGGTGAGAGGAAATGGACAGGGACCTGAGAACTTCAAAGGTATGAAGGAAGAGTTCTAGGTTTTGGTGCACTATATTGTTTAGAAGGGGTTACATGGTATGCAGAGGAGAAAAAAAAAAAGGCAAATAGCCAATCCCATGGGATAGAGTGGGAAGAAGATCTGGAGGTCTGAGGGACTAGATTCTAGTTCTGACTCCTGGCTGAACGGGCAGCCTTGCTGAGCCATGTCAACTTTCTCAGAGACAGGCCCTCTATGAGATGAAGAGATTGGAGAAAGGGTCTCTGCAGTTCCAGACTCTTTACAAAATAAATAAAGTTCCTTTAGTTCCAAGACAGTATTGGGTTATAATAACAATACAATTATTGCTAGAGCTAATGTAATTTATTGTATACTAAAATCTTTGTGCATTGTTTCAGTCAGTCCTCATGCAATCTTATAAAATAGGTATTTTCCTACCCATTTAAAAAAAAAAACATTTATTTATTTATTTGAGAAAGAGAGAGGGAGAGTATGAGTTGGGGGAGGGACAGAGGGTGAAGAGGAGAGAACCCTTAACCAGATTCCCCGCTGAGCACAGAGACTGACATGGGGCTCGATCCCAGAACCCTGAGATCATGACCTGAGCCGAAACCAAAAGTCGATCGCTCAGCCGACTGAGCCACCCAGGTTCCCTGAGATTAAGTTTTTGAACAATCAAAATTGTGAGACCATAGAATGAGATTTTGTGTGACACCATGCTTTTTTTTTTAAATCTGAGGGTCTTTTTAAAGGACCCTCAGATTTAAAAAAAAGCTCAGATTGTGTTATCTATCTTAGTTTAGGTTCATCTTGTCCCCAGGGAGTGTCCTGGCCATCAGAAATGACAGGTACACCCAGCATGCCTGTCACCAGTCCCCTGTGCCACACCCGCGGCAGCCAGCACAACCGATCACCCTGCGCTCTTTCTCTCAGAAGCCTGCTCTGGTCCCAGATAATCAAGACAGGATTTCAGGAAATTCAGGAAACTTCAAGCAATTGAAGGTAGGATACAAGTTAGAATGTGTTTGTTCTCCATGGTTAGTGGATTTTGCCATGTCCCTTGAGGAATAGTGATTCTTCCTTCTAAATATCACTCCATCACTGTTGCTTCTACTGCCCTGCCTCTCATCTGTTTTTGCCCAGAAAATTGGTAAGTTTTCCCTAACAGACTCTGTGTCTCCAGCCGCGATCGTCTCTCATCCTTTCTTCATGGCCTTGTCCTTGACCCTTCTCTGCCCCCGCCCTGATCGTGCCATCACCCCACTGGAATGCTCTCATGGCTACACTTCCTCTTCGGAAGCAAGCCCCAATACTGTGTGGACACTACGGCCACTTCTCATTTTCCTCCTGCTTGCTCTCATTTGCCCAAATTCACCCTAAATCTGTATAATCTCACTTACATGGAGAATCTTAAAAAAGCTGAACTCCTAGAAACAGAGCAGTGTGGTGGTTGCAGGAGCCAGTGGGGAGGGCGTGGGAAATGGGGAGATGCTGGTCAATGGGTGCAGACTTCTGGTATAAGATGATTATCTTTTGGGGATCTGACTTTCAGACAGTGTGGTGACTGTAACAGTACCGTATTATCTACTTGAAAGGTGCTGAGAGCAGATCTTAAATATTTTCACCAGACATAAGAAAAAGGTAACTATGTGAGCTAGTGTATGCGTTAACTAACCTTATTGTGATGATCATTTCACAGTGTATACATATATCAAATCATCACAGTGTATACCTTAAACTTACACAGTGTTTCATGTCATTCTATCTCAATAAAGCTGAAAAAAAAAAATCCCCCAAAGTCACCCTTATTCTAGCCCTACCCAATTACTTGGATTCCTTAAAACTCCCTATGCTGTTTCTGCTTTAATATCTTTCCATATACCCTGTCTCTCTCCTTTACAAAATATACTCACTCCTTTTTTTTCTGCCTAACAAACTTCCTACACATGCTTTAAATCTTAGTTCAGGCATCAATCCTATAAAGCCTTCCCTAACTCGCCTGGGACAGCTGGCTGCTTTTTCTTGAGCTTTCTCTCTTGGCCTTTCAAAGGCAAGGACTTGTCTTCTTCACCCCAGTATCCCGAGGCTTTACTATAACATCTGGCATGTGGTACATTATGAAATTTGATTAATAAAAATATACATCAAATGACATGCCCGTATTAGTTTTCCCCAGTCCTTTGGGAAATGAATACAGTAAAAGAGAATGGAAACCAGGTTTTCTGACAAGCACTCCTTTTGATTTTTCTCCCTTTCCATCACCAGCTGAGGATCTTATTACTTGGACCTCTGAAATGGCCTCCTTCGGGGCTTCCTGGGTCCAGAGTTTCTCTCCACCAAACCACCCTGCATCCCATCCACAAGCAGATCATTCTTCTTAAAATTAGATCATTCTCCTTATATTCCACTTTTCTGTATAAAACTTTAATCTTCCTTTCTTCTACCTCATAAACTGCGAACTCCTTAGCCCTATATGTACCACTTCCATGACCTTTTTCTTCCATGTTAGCCAACACTTCCCAAGCAGGCCTTTCCTGCTATACCATCGGTGTGGCTTTCTAGGGCCGATGTGCACCTCGATTGCTTACCTGCTCGCCTCTGCCCACACCAACCTCTTTTGCTCAGAGTGTCTGTCTTTCATGTCCATTCTCATCTCGCTGTAACTCTTCTGCCATATCCTTTTGCCTGTCCTCATTCTTCTTCATGATTCCTCTTTCTGTACCCCACTCGGAAGTAATTCTAGCATTTCTAATCTCCTTCTACAACACGTAGGTGCGTTATACTACCTCCCTGGACCTTGTCATATAGGCATTATCTTGCAGAAGCCAGAACATTTGGGTCCTAATTCTAGCTTCACTCTTTATAAGTGAAAGTGACTTACTCATCTTTGAAATGGGAGTGGTGATAGATACTTACCGATCTTTTGTTAGAGGATGATAAAGATCAAGTATGAAAATGGTATTTGTGTGAAATTATCGTAAACAGTAAGGAGGCTCTTGTTACACACTTTATCCTTTATGTCGGTTTGCTAGGCTTATGAAAGGCAAACCTGTCTCTTGTACCTAACACTTTCCCTTTGTATCCTCAACACTTTAAAGCTTGGTGCCCTGCTTATCACAGGTGCTCAGGAAGTATCCATTGAATGAATGATGAATCATCTCCACAGGAAAGAGAGTGGGCCAGCTCATTGTCCTTGTAGGGTTTGTTTATTGACAAATGAGACTAGGGATCATCTAGAAATACGAGATCATGGAGGTTTGCCCCCATTCTCCTTTCAAGTTTCTCTTCCCTCAACCTCCCTGATACACTCATACCCACACCTGCTTGTTCCTAGTTCTTCCTGGCTGTCACTGAGTTGTAGAGAGTAGAAAGCAGGATGGTGAATGTCTGCTATTCATTTTCCTTGAGTGCTTGTGTGTGGTAAAGCCACTGGGCTCTTTGCCCAAGTCAAAGACCTGGGATGTGTTACTGGACTGAACATATTTTCTTGGTTATGGCAAAAGTGACGAAGGCCAGTGAACTATTCCAGGATGTTATGGAGGGAGAATAAGAGAGCTGAAGTTAGAAATTGGGGACAGATAGCTTTGCAGCTCTTATTTTTAGTGTTGTACTAAAATCACCACCTAAAATGTGCCCTCTAATGAACAACACTGCCAAAATTAAAGAGTAGTTCTGGACATTATTATAAAAGTGAACAGATCCTCAAATGAAGGACAGTGATGCTGCTGGGATGCCTGAATAAGATCTCATTAAGTTTTACCTTTGTGGAATAGCGGAGGCAGGTGTCCAAGGGTTTTTCAGTTCTGTGCCAAGACATGTCAGGACCTAAGTCAAAAAGACAAATCACTAATACTAAGCCTGTCTTTTTCTACAGGAATTTTTGCATTAATTTTACTTCTTACCGTGCTGCATTAATACATTATTTATCTTGATTATTGAGATTTTTTATCTACCTTAAATCTGTGCCTGAGGCAAGTGCCTCACAGATTGTGACCCTAGTCCCAGCCCTAATTCACTTGATTTTAATCTGTGTATCTGTGTGTGCACTGGTAGCAAGTGCCTTATAAAAAACAAACAAACAAACAAACAAACAAACCCCAACCAAGCAAAAAAAAAAAAAAAAAAAAAAAAAAAAACTTGTCTCAATGATAGAAAAAGTGCCTGCTTCCTTGATGGAGAAGATAATGAACTTAAACAACATAGCCTGGAAAGTCACAGAATAATTGTTATCCTCATACTATCAATATTTAGGGAATAATTGTTTTTAGAATTCTGTTAGTGTTTTCTAGAATGCTGTGGTCAACATCTCCCACCAGAATGGCATATTTGTTACAATCGGTGAACCCCCATTGCCACATCGTTATCACCCAGAGTCCATCGTTCATATCAGGGTTCACTCTGGATGGTACATTCTGAGGGTTTGAACAAATATATAATGATGCGCGTCCACTACTTGGGTATCAGACAGAGAATCACTGCTCTGAAAATCTGCTCTGCTCTGCTCTGCCTGTTCTTTCCTCCATCCTTAACCTCTGCACCTGATCTTTTCCCTCTCTCCACAGTATTGCCTTTTCTCGCATATTATGTTGTTGGCCCCGTATAGTGTGTATCCTTTTCAGGTTAGCCTCTTCCTCTTACTTTAGGAATTTATGTTTCTTCCATGTCTTTCCATGGCTTGATAGCATCTTTCTTTTTAGCACTGAGTCATGTTCTATTGTCTGCATGTTATGATGTCCATTTTCATTTGATGAAAACAAGGTTCAGTGAGATAAAGCATACAAAAGTCCAAGTGAGCAGAGAGCCAAGGTTGGAACTCCAAATCTCTTGATGCCAACTGGAATGCTATTGCCATGGATCCAGTGACTTCAGCCGAGAAAGTAATGGGTGGTTCAAACAGGGCTCAATACCAAAGCCAAGTGCACTTGATGGGGCTGTGATAAGGGAGTGGTTGATCTCTCGAACGTCAGTTTTAGATAAGACACAAGTGGGACCAGCTGCTGTTTTCCTTTGGGGATTCTGGAAGGTTTTGTGGAGGGAGGAGTCATTGGGAGGCATTTTTAAGGGCTTCCTAATGGATGAAAGGTAGACCGGGGTTGGGAGTTTCCCAGGCAGAGGATGTAATTTGAGAAACGTGGGAGGACATGAGAACAAGTTAACTTCTTGAAGAACTCCCCATACAAAATACGTATAGTTACGGTATCAGCTGCCAAATAATACAAATAAAGGATGACAAAAATACAACTCTTTCCACAAAATCAAGCCTATGTTTCTCTTATTTTGATTTTTCTTCCCCACTTAAGGATGCATGTGACATGAGTATTGACGACCATTTGCATTTATTAAGTGCTTAACTATGCATGAAGCCTGGTGCCAACGACTTTATCTGCAATGATTTATTTAACTCTTACTGTGTATCTGTAAATAGGTTCCATTATTCTGCCCATTCTACAGACGACACGTTCCATGTCTGAAGAAAAGTAACTTTCCCAAGACCAGGCAGCTAGTACCTGCTGGGGTGAAATATGAACTCCGTCAGTCTGATTTCATGGCCCTGCAGTCCGTACAATCTGGCCTTAAAGCGTATCCAACCGATGTTAATGTTCTTCACCATATTCGATCAACCTCTTTAGACTTCTGAAAAGAGCCATGCAGGAGAACTCAGCACCACTCAACACACACTAAACCCATTATTCAATAAGGGTACCATTATTCCTCAGGGTACCTCAAGTTGCCCAGATGTAGATTTGCTATTTGTGATAAGAAAAGGAGAAACATGTTTTATGTCTTTGATGGTTCTATATTTACATGGAGTGACAGCAGACCAACATTGTCACTTCTTAAGAGTAGGGAGGTAAGTAGAGTTGGCAAATTGGTCAAGGCTCTTCATATATCACCTGAACATGGCTGATGGACAGAAGAGAAGCCAACCTGTATTTGCCCACTGTGGCAAAGATTTTATTCCTTCGATAACAAGGCATCATTTGTTCATTTCAGAGGTGAGAAAACCAAAGTTCAGGAAAATGGTTTGCTCGATTACTGGCAACCCAGTGAAGTGGTAGAGTTTAGGGTTTCCCCTCACATCTGTTTGGTGCAAAAGAATTTTCTCTTTCTAGTACATCCTAATGCTTCTTATTAAGCTCAGTTTCCTGGATAAATGTTATTTCTGCCTTTTATGTGTTGGCCCTGTAGAATATGGTACCTGTTGGATGCCTAGTAAAGACAGACATGGTAATTAAAAATGCCTGTGAGGAGAGAGGTCAGGAGCATGTTGTGAGTTTAATGTTGGCTCTGAAGTACCCAGGTGCTCTCTAAAGGGAACACTCGGATCCATCAGTGTCATTCTCTAAACTCCATATTCATATTCACGAACTTTCCTCCACACAAAGTGGGCTAAAAATAGTTCAGTGTTGACCCAGGAGTCCCAACCTATGTACAAATGAGCTGTGTGGCTTTCTGCAGCTTTCAACATTGGTTTTCTACCATCACAAAATGCAAAGGGGTTGGGCACGTTGTGTTCCTTGGTTTTATTACGTATCTCAGATGTGGCAGTGTGTTTCAACTATGTCTTCTTCATTCAGCTCTGTAATCTGGATCTTCACCTGGTAGAATCTGGCTTCTCACTAGAGTCACAGAACATCCATTATACTTAGACAATCTTCATTGCTTTCCATGATTACAGAGACTTATGTGTGTATAGCTCTCAACAGTTGGTAAAGCTCCTTTATATACCAAGTCTCAATTTGTCCCTCAATAATCTAGATAAAGGGGGGCAATTTCAAACAGGGATTTGAGTGTCTTAAATTCTTCCTCGATAAAGTGTGTATATATTAATATCTATCTCCTCCATTGGCTGTGAGGAAAAAAGAAAATCACGCCCATAACATGCTTAGCCAGGAGCCTCCATCTCATCAGTGTTGAATGAATGTTGGCTGTTTTTTGGTGGTTTGCTCCAGATTTCACACCTTCCTGATAATGGAGCTGGACTAGAACCTAGGGGTTCTAACTCAAAGAAGAGTGCTTTTGTTAATACACTGTACTGTTCTTGAAGGTGTATAAGAAAACTAGAAGGAATGTTTCTTCTGGGGAAAGAGTAGACCATTGACTTTAATACTGGGTCTATACATGCCCAGTATATTCACCCACTGGGCTCTGAGAGTCACCTACTCTGGGTTAGGCACCGTGCTAGTCATTGAAGATCCTAAAACACAAGGGTAGCACAACCTTTGTTCTCAGAGAGTGCACATAGAGTGGGTGTGGTGAGTATATAAAAAACAGTGTGTCAGGCATTTCATAGACATTTTTTCAGATGAATAATGAAAGAAAGTACAAGGTGCTTTGGCACACATAAGGAAGGAGGCCCCTAAGTGCCAGGGGAGTTTGACCGTTATGCATGAGCCGAGTCCTGACTGACGAGCTGGTGTTAGCTAGACAGAAGGCCAAAGGAAGAGAGGACATTATGAATAGAGGGAACAGTGTCTACACAGGAAAGAACTGTGAGAGAGCATGGCGCACGCAGAGGATGCAAGTACTTCCATATGTTTGCACCTCAGTGAGAGTCTGAGGGGTTGACAGAAATTGAGTCTGAGGAAGTGGGTAGGAGTCAGATTGCAAAGGGATTGTATGCCACACTAAGGGGATGGACATTCATCTCAAAGTAACCAAGGAATAGTGCATGTTTTAAATAGCAACAAAATGGCAGGCTCTTTTTAAAATTTTTTTAAAAGAGAACATTCTGGTGTTTTTGTGGAGAAGGATTGGAGAATATGATCATCAGAAGCAGAGTTTGGATCCTCTAAGCAAGAAGAACTGCAGATATGGTTTGAGAGTGCAGCAGGGCCCTGGAAAATTGACCCAAGAGGGTGATGCATTTGGAGATACTTGGGAGGATTGGTTCTTGGGCATGAGAGTAATTTCAAGGAGGAAGCTGGGGTAACTCCCAGGTTTCTGGATTGGACCACAGGGTGGATAGTTGGCCACTGTTAGCACCAGGAGAAGTCTAGTAAAACTTCCGCAGTATCTGGTTGCTGTTCCGGAGAGAGACCTGGATGGCAAGGGGAACATGAATATGCGATAACATTGAAGTAGGAAGATCTGAAGCTTCTGTTCTGGAAAAGATGCCCCAGGGAAGATGGGTAGCAAGGAGTCATTTGTTTTGCCTGTGTTTACAGAGACCAGGGGCATTACCACATGAATGATAATTGTTGGATGAAGCTCCTCAAAGAACCACAGTTCCAGGCATTTCACAGGGTCCCCACACTTCTCCTACTGGCAACTCCTGAGTAATTAGAAAGCGATTAGGTAGCCAGTAGGTGATTTAGGCTTTCTCCTCCCCACTGCTCACCTTCTGCCGTGTCACTGTGCATTCGAGGCTGAATCAAGCAAAGGTGAGGAGGGAAAAAAATGAAAGAGTCCGCTTGGCTGCGTGGGAACGACCCACAGTTTATTAGGTTTGGAGATGAACCCATTAAACAGTTGGCTGTTGGTAGAAAAATGGCGGTTTTGATTATAGTCTATTTGCAACTTTGCGTGAGGCAAGCTTTTTAAAATTTAGTAGAAAAAAAATTTTTTTTGACTCCTCTCCCCAAGGTTCTTTCTCTAGAAAGCTGCTCCAGAGTGAGTAGTGCTCTGATATTTTCCTCAGAACTTGTCTTTTGAGTTCAGAATTTTATCAGCAATTCTTATGCTAAGAGGGGTCAGGAGATGAGGCCCTTCTCACGTTACCCTTGAAGCTACTCATGAATAATGGCCTATATCACCTCCATTGTCTGCCTCAAAACATAAGCAACCAGACATAAAGGCAGAGGAGAAATTAAAGAACACCGAATGAGCCGGAAGAGCAGGCTGAGGCCAAGATAGCGCGAAAAGGTAGAAAATGCAAGGTAGAACAGATGGTTCTGTAGGGGGAAACGTTTGAGTAGATTAACTACTCCACAGCTAGAAAATGAGCCAGAGTCCCTGGTTTAAAGGCAAGAAGAACAACAGAAAAGTGTTCTGAAATCTTCAGAGTGAGATTAAGGGCATCCCCACCAAAGAGGAATGTGCCTAAAATAAATTAGGGGTCATTATTCCAGGCTGAATGCATAATGGACCAAGAAGCTCACTGGGCTTTTCATGGACACTTCGAATCATTTCCTGTGATTTATGCTGCCAGTTTCTGCTGTGTGGGGGTAATCTATCTCTCTAAATACTTTCTTCCTTCATCTGTGAATTGATTTCGTTGAACTCTGACTGGAGTTTGGGTTTGTTGGGTGGGGGGTGAAGGGTGCATGAGCACGGGAGTTGGTACTCAGCAGGACTAGAACAGTCTAAGGGAGTCAAATAATTCCACACTGGTAGACTCCCAGCAGCTGTCCTGGGAAAATGCACTTCTGCTTCTTTGTGGCGAGGCTGTGTGTATTTTTTTCCCCCTTGCTACAGGTAGACACTCCAGACAAAAACAATGACTTCCTCCAACGTGAAAGCCTAGCTCCTGCCTAACCAGAAAACTCATCCAAGACTCTCAAGAGAGAGGGGCAACATGTAAAATGAAAACTTGGCTGGGCTTCAATTCTGTCCTGGCTGAGTTATTTTGAAGTAAGAGAAGGAAACAAAGAATACACCGACAGAGGAGGTCACGGAGTGTGACAAGGGGTCTGTGAGAGGGCATACTGTGCTGCCTAACGAGAGAGAACCGAGGCCTTTGTGCTGGGGCACGAGTCCAGGGAGTGATGGATGCTTTCTGTATGGAGACTCAGACCTTTCTGTCCTGCAGCCTGGCTGCCGCGGGACCCTGTGACATGACTGGCTCGGAGAAGCCTGGCCTTTTGTTTCAGTGGCTTCTTGAAGCAGTGACATCAGAGTTGATGGCCATGGGCACCTTTTGAGAGGCAAGTTTTATGTTCTGATGTTTTTTATTAATGCTCGTTAGAGCTAACTAGAAAGGGGTGCTTAAAGCCTACCTGGGAGTAAAAGTTAAAACTTTTAAATGAGAATAATAATAACACAACTACAATAAAATCACTTTTATCTCCCCCCCCACCCCCTGCAAGACTTTTCCAAAGGTTTCCTGATACAGTACCTTTATTAGGACGGGAAGAGAGTAAAACGGCATTGCACAGCAGTCCAAGTGGTCCTTGTTCTATTTTTAAACAAATTGTGTAAGGTGGCAATTCTTTCTCCCCCCCACCCCCCGCCCGCCACATAAGCCCAGCAGTAAGGAAATTAAACCAATGGCTGTACTCTGGTGGGTTGGGAGTATGCACTTTGGTTTGGTGGGTGTCCCAGTGCCGGCGCTGGTGGAAGTGGTGAAAGTGGGGGTTCCGTTCTCGAGCCAAGAAGGCTCTGATGTGTTCAGAGTGTCCTTTGAGTGAGATGGTTCAGGGCCTGTTCTAAGGGCCGCCTAACGTTCATACCATGGACTGTTGGATTGAGATGGTGACAAGTTAGAATCCATAGAATCAGAATTAGAAATGGAAAGACTTTGGAAGGTCTTTCTTGTCCATCACATCTTGCTAGGTGAAGAAGCTCTTTAATTACCCTAGATAGATGAAAATCTCCACCTATAGGACCTTGTGCCCTCCATTTAAATAACCAATATGCAGTATTAAACACTCTCAGAAATGACTATCCAGCCCTAGCAAGGGATGGCTCGGTTTTGTTATATGCAAAGCTTGTTCTTTCTCTCTCTTTCTTTCTTCCTTTAACATACTGAAATCTTCGCGATATAAGGATTAATTAAACCATTCATTTCTCTAACAGACACTGATATGTTAAGTGCCTTCAGTGGGCACAATACTAAACCAGGCACCGTGGAAAGCAAAAAAGAAGGGAAGGGATAGTCCTTGTCTTTGAGAAGTATATTATATTGAGCGGGCACGAAAAGAAGTCATGAAGAGACTGGAGAGCAAGGCAGCACAGTACCATGGAAGTATGATACAGTTGGGGCAATGACACACGCTCAGGGGAGTGGGGAATCTCATGGAACGAGGCCAGTCATGAATTGGCTTTGGGGAGGATGAAAGGAGTTTGGAAGGAACATCTTAACTTCTATGGAGACTACCTAGGGATTTAAGCTTCCATTCCTTTCTTCCTCCAAGCCTGCTCTGAGCCAAGCTATGGGGACTGTCCCTTCTACCTATGACCCAGGTCTCCAACCTTCTTGAACCACCATGGCTTCTGTAATTCACATTGACAGTGCTTTGTGCTGCTGGTTCTCCAAACCAGACCCTGTGTCTCTGGGATACAGATCAGGGGCTCTAGGGGGGAACTGTCTCTATGGCAAAGCCTCTACGTCTGCCCACCTTGCTTTTCCTTCCTCGAGGTCGGTGGTACTAGGCTGCTGTCTGCTTTTCCCTTTATCTCTTTCATCCGAGGGCTGGTAGGCTCAAGTCATCGGAGTTCTTGCATTCTTGAACCTGTGCTCACTAGTGACAGCATAACTTCTGGTGGGCAGTATCAGTAACTTCTTCAACCTTGTGGATTGCTTCCTTTGAGCCAGTGTTTATGAAAATTTTATTCTCAAAGCTGCTGTTGCTTCTTCTATATCGTGTTTCACATCAGCTTAGGTGCCACTTGCTCAGGGAGATGTTCCCCTGCAGATCCCCATGTTGGCTCTTCCTCTTCTCGCTTGAACCTCGCTCTTGATTTGCAATTACGTATTTAGCTGGGCGGTTACCAGAGTCGTGTTTGGTGCTCCCGCTAGAATGTAAGCTCCATAAGTCAGGAACCGAGTTTGCTTTGCTCATTTTATATACTTAGCCCCTAGCCTAGGCATGGAAATAAATGCTTGATAGTTGGATAGTTGAATGAATTTTAAAGTAAAAGTGTGGGCAGAGATGCATAGTCAGGACATTGTAGGATCTCCTTGGGAATATTATCAGAGGCAAGTCCTGGCTTCTGGCTGGGAGACCACCCAAAGGATCTCCCCAAAAGCAGTTGAGAGAGAATGCCTGCTGTGACAGTCTAGCATAAAGACATCTCTATGCCCTCTGGATGAACTCAGTAGACCCCTGGAACTGTCATTCCAGCTGTTTTAGAGGTGCTGCCTTGTCTGTGATTACATGCTGGATGCCTCTAGCATTGCCACAGGAATCCGTTTTATTGCCATGTGGATTTTCCATTACGGATGGGAGATTCAACTCAAAAAATCAGATTTGGTTATAGTGTATTTCCAGCGGGAAAGACATTTCCACTTATTTCACGTTTTCAGTCTCTGGCTGACTTTTGACCTGGGGAATCCAGCTGTACATTCTGGATCCTAAAACAACAGCAATAACAGTTAATTTTTATAGAGACAAGCACTGTTCCAAGTGCCTGTGTGAATGTATCACTTCATTTAACCTTTGTAGCAGCCTGTGGAGTGGGGATTGCTGTATGCGTATACCCATTTGGTGGATGAGGCACAGAGGGATGGATCAGAACAAACAAGTGGGAGAGCTGGTGAACTCAGGTTTAGTTCTGCAGCTTGCATTCCCTGTATTGCCTCCTAATACGGTTTAATATTTATTTGAATGCAATTCAGTTATCTGTCTCATATCATCTGTATGGTTCATAGGTGTTTTCTTTTTTACTGTTACAATAACCCAGTGAGGGGAATAGCAGTACTATGCTCACATTGCTGGTGATGAGACTGATGCTCAGAGAGGTTAAGGAACTTACTCAGGATCACACAGCAAGGGCATCTGGGTGACTCAGTCGGTTGAGCGTCCGACTCTTGGTTTCAGCTCAGGTCATGACCTCATGGGTTGTGAGATCGAGCCCTGCGTCGGGTTCTGTGCTCAGTAGGGAGTCTGCTTGAGGATTTTCTCCCTCTGCCCCTGCTCTCTCTCTCTCTCTCTCAAATAAATAAATCTTAAAAAACAAAGATCACACAGCAAGTTACTGCTATAGTAAGACTCAAGCTTTGGTCAGCTCACTCTAGAGGCCATGTTTCTAGCCACAGTTTATTACCCGCCCCCCACACGCCCAGAGAAGCCCTGTGTGGACCATTCAGTGAGGTGGCAATGGGGGACTAGTTAATTGTGTGCCAGACAGATGGTCCGTCAAAACTGCAGTAGAGAGCTGACAAGTTTTTCCACCATTATGCCACAGCCTTTTCCTCCCTGTACCTTGGAAAAGGCAAATGTTCTTTCTTTTGACAGCCTTGCATCATCAAATTGACCTGTTTCCCCCCACCGGAAACTTTCATATTTGCAATACCAGCACACTTCAGGTGAATGAGCTGCTCACTGTTCTTGCTTTCCGCTGGAACTGATTCTGGCACTGCACGGGGAGAAGGTGAACTGAGGCAGGAATCCCCTGTTTATTTCCATCCAAACTCAATCTTGGTACCGAAGAAAGAGAAGGGAATGTAAATGACCCATCTATTCTCTATAATACATTGATTTGTTTCGGGGAAAATACTCACTGTAGTGAAGGTGCCCAAGCGATCTGGCCTTGGCCTTGACCCACTCTGACTGTCCGTGCATTGTCCCTGTGCCATCTTGGGATGTCAGCCTGGGGCCCCCATTCCTGCACACTTTCATATTCTATCTTCTTCTCTTGGAGATGCTTTGCCTCTTGACTTCATCTGGTTCTGCGAGAATGAGCTCAAGCCTGGTCTGGTCTCTTCAAACTTTAATTTAAAGTGCTCTTATCAGTGCCTGGGTCTTGACTTTCTCCTGTAGATTTTTATTTGATTAACCCCTTTGACTCTTGCCTTTCCATGTTGCCTTAAGGTGGAATCTTCTGCCCTAATCTCAACTCCTTCGAATTCAATTTCAGCCCTTTGGCCATCAAGGCCACTCCTGAGAGCCAGCTAGTTTTAGCAGCGTTCTTATCACACCTAAAATCGGCCATACAACTCAGCCCAGTCTTTAATAATAGGCTATTTTTGTCTCTCACCCTGAAAGCAGAAGTCTTTCAGTCTTAGAGATGATGAAATAGAAAAATGCTCTGATAGCTCGTTTACTGGAAAGAATTTAAATGCATAAACATCTGAGGAGAAAAGGTGGCTCTGAGATAGGTTTGAAAATTTGTACTTTATCATACTTAAAATATCGATAGAAATGGGGATGGATACTGGGAAAATCACCAGTTTAAGGAAAATAAAACCCTCAAGTTATATCCTTATCTTACAAAATGCACCCAAATATATTTTAGGCAGATTACATGTAAGATAACTTGAAGACAACATAGGTGTTTAATTTTGAGTGGGACATACCTCAGAATATAAAAGCATCTGCTGATATCACAAAAGAAAATATCAGTTTGTATATAGAATACTAAAGTTCAGTATACTGAAACGTCATAAGCAACTTGGAAAATGTATTTACAATAGTTGACAATGTGTGCGTGTAAGATATACATATATATGTGTATAGAAAAGACACAGGTAGTTAATAAAATTTTTAAAATGGTCAATGAGTTCTTAAAATATCAATCCGAACTTACTAGATTCACAGAAATAAAAAATGAAACAGCATTGCTAAGCAAATAGTAGATAGTAAAGTAAATAAAACAAAACTTGAGGCTTGTGATACTGCAGAGAATTGAGAATTTCCTCCAATAGTTAAGTATGCTAATTGGCAAAACTTTGTTGGAAAGTGGTTTTGAAAGACATAAAAGAAAACACTTTGATCCAATTGTCCCACTCCTAATCTGTACTAAGGAAAATGGTCAAATAGTTTTGTAAAAAAAAAAAAAAAGATGTCTGTTACAACCTTATGTATAATATAAATCCAAAATATATCCTAAATATGAAATATTGGGGAAATAGTTAAATCACATTTAAAAAAAGATTTTACTTATTTATTTGACAGAGAGAGAATGAGTACAAGCAGGGGGATCAGCTGACAGAGGGAGAGGGGGAAGCAGGATCCCACTGAGCAAGGAGCCTGATGTGGGCCTCCATCCCAGGACCCTGGGATCATGACCTGGGCCAAAGGCAGTTGCTTAACCCACTGAGCCACCCAGGCTCTCACATTTCTTTAGAATAGAATATTACAATATTACATAATGTTACAAAAGATACTAAACACCAAAAATGATGTCAAATTAAAAGGGTGGGAAGCAAAGTTATTTACATTATGATCCAAATGTTCTACAAGTTCTAATCTGTAAAAGATAGAAGAAAATCTGATGAAATAGCAAATGTGGTTATCTTTAATTGTTATTACTTTGGATCATTTTATTCATTTATTTATTATGTTCAGTTAGCCAACGTAGAATATAATTTTTAACTGTAATCTTTAGGTTTTGCTATTTTCTTATGAAAATTTGGTAGCAAACATTTTACTGTTATAACCAGGAAAAGTCATAAACATTATTAAAATGTGCATACCTGCATTATTTGGAAAAAAAAATGTTTTTGGGTGTCTGTTAAACATCAAGGGAGAGAGGCAGAGGGAAAGGTGTCTTCCTTCCCTCACTTGTAGTAGGGGACTAGGGTAGGTTGAGAAGCAGAGGACCTGCATCTTCAAAGTAGTTCGGAGGGAGTTCAGGTGAGTAGCGCACATCACACTGCGACAGAGAACATGAAGGCAAATTAAAAGAAGGGACTAGGGTGGGCCCTATACCAGAAGAAAGTTCTACTGAGATGTGTTCCTCTCTGAGAAATTTCTCAAACCACACATTCTGATCTCATGAAAGCATCCCGGATGGAAAACCAGTATTCTGATTTCTCAATTCTAGTTTTTCTGCTAAGGCCCCTCTGTTGTCACTGTGTTAATGGCAGTCTCTTATACCAGCCTGTAAGTTTCGATGGGGTGGGAGCCTGCTGTGTCTGGTAGGTAGTCATGCTCAGCGGCATTTTCTGAATAAATAAATTCACCAGTGTGTGTGCTGGGAAATGAAGCTAGTGAAAAAAGGCAGGCTTTCTAGCAGCTTCACACTCATACATTTTGCTTCTTCTCTGTGTTTTCCTTGAACATATGTTTTATTTCCCTTTTTCTCTTAGAGCTCACCCAAAGGAGGCTTGGCTTGCTGGCCATTCCGTCCCACTTTGTACTGAAAGCTAGAATTGATGAGAATATAAGGACAGAGGAAATGAAAGATGAAAGACGATTAAGTGCAAACTGGTCGAGAGAGTGGGCTCAGGCATTACATTACCTGGGTATGAAATTTGGTGGCTGCCATGTACTAGCTGTGTGATCTTGGGCAAGTCGCTTGACTTCTCTGTGTTTTAGTTTTCTCATCTGTAAAACAATGATGATAACAATAGGATGTACCTCATAGGGATCCTGTGGGGATGAAGTGGGTTACCAGGCCCAAAACACTTAGCAGATTGCTGGGCACTGCTTAAGTGCTATGTTAAGTAGTGACGATTATTATTATTAATTATTATCATCATCGTCGTCATTATTATCATTACCATTATTATTTCCCTAAAAAGCAGCAGACATCCTCTTTAGTTAACCATAGCTGTAGAAACAGATTTTTAGTCTTTAGATGCCTCCCAATGTTTTCCATCCAAACCATGCATAGATAATGAGCCTGACGTCTTCATGGAGCTTCGTGTTTGTAGCAACTATTTTAAGCTCCTAATCTACTGTCTCATCTCATTAGATAATAACTGTCATGACAAAGTAATAAGAAGGGTCCTTCACAAATACTTCTGGTACTGCAGATGCCAGATACCAGTGGCCACAAAATTTATGCCAAGACCTGCAGTCCTCTTCTCACTTAACACTTGGCGATTATTTTCATTTTATGATTTAAAAAAAAAATTTTTTTTTCTGGGCTTTAAGCTCTTGGAAGGCCAAATCTTTCTTTTCGTACCTCCTACCTAGAGTGCTCTTCATGTCTATCTTATTGACGTACACATATTTATCAAATGAATAATGGGATCCTTTCTCCGTGTATTGTAAACACAGAAAATACTGAACAGTGATTTTTAAAAAAAGATTTATTTGTTTATTTGCTTAAGACAGAGAGGGAGAAAGAGAAAGCAAATGCAAGTGGGGGGGGAGGGACAGAGGGAGAGGGAGAGCAAGAATCTTAAGCAGGCTCCTCACTGAGGGTGAATGTGGGGTTCGATCCCAGAACCCTGAGATCATGACCTGATGCAAAAATCAAGAGCTGGAGGCCTAACTGGCTAAGCCACCCAGGTGTCCCCTGAGTGGTATATTCTTACCTCATAGCACAGGTGTCTCTGATACATCGCTAGATTTCATCCCGTGATTTCATTCTTATTTCCTATGGGGAAGCGGTGCCACTAAGGGAGAGTCCCCTGGAAGGCGGGTTGGCAGTGACCAAGGCACTTGGCATGCCTCCATTGGTAGACTTGACTGTGGATACTCCCCCATGGGTTTGACACACGGCGAGGTACTGAACTACACTATTCATCTTTCGTGCCTTACACTGAATGATGTATTCGGTTTTAAAAAGCTTTAGTGTTGGGGCGCCTGGGTGGCTCAATGAGTTGGGCCTCTGCCTCAGCTCAGGTCATGATCTTGGAGTCCTGGGATCGAGTGCGGCATCAGGCTCTCTGCTCAGTGCCTTTCCCCCTCTCTCTGCTGGCCTCTCTGCCTACTTGTGATTTCTCCCTCTGTGTGTCAAATAAATAAAATCTTAAAAAAAAAAAAAAGCTTTAGTGTTATTTTCTACTACTACTACTACTACTACTACTACTACTACTACTACTACTACTCTTTTGTTTTACATTTTGGGGCAGTTTATAGAGTGTCCTGATATCTCATTTAGTCTGTACAATAAGCTTGTATTTTTATTGTTATTTTATGCGTAGAAATCTGAAAGGTGGTAGGAGTTATATGTATGTGCATGTGCTTTGCACGTGTGATCTCATTCAGCCTCAGAGCCACCCTTGAGTTAAGCAGTAATACCTGTATTTTACCAGCACAAACCTAAGGTTCAGAGATGCTAACAGGTATGTCAGTACAACTGAGATTCAAACTCTAATTTGTTTGGTTAACAGGCCTATTTTTTCTATGATACCAGTGGTTGAGCGAACCCTATTAGAACCTGCATGTAGTAGAGTCTACATCTTAGGACTGAAATTAGTGTTTTTTCCTCCACCTTTATGAGGTATAATTGGCAAATAATATGTACACTGTGAAAGTTACTACAATCAAGGTAATTAAGACATCTTCCACCTCACATGCCATTTGTGTGTGTGTGTGTGTGGATAAGAACACTTTGGTCTACTCTCTTGGCAAATTTCAAGTATACAACACAGTCTCCGTAACCATAGTCTCCTACAATAATCTCCTATACAATACAGTCTCCTTAACCTGTGTCTCCCATTTTCCCGTTCCTGGCAACTGCCCCTCTTTTCTCTGCTTCTGAGTTCTTGAAATCACTGTTCCTTCACCTCTAGTGACATTAAGGTCTGGATGTGCACATGATCCTGCAGGACATAGAGGTGGACAACCTTTTTTTTTTTTTTTTTTTCTTGCCTCATCCTTTCTTTCCACAGAGAATTCATACTTCGCCTGCCCCGTCCTCTGTCACTGGTGATAACCACAGAGAGTGCCGACTCTGTTGTGTTGTTCTCTGTCACTGTTCACGTGGTCTCGGACCAAGGCAGTGATTCGGGATGGGGCCAAACTCAATTAGCCTTCTGATCATTCTTCCCCTACCCTACTCCTTCTAAAACCAATTCCTCTAGGCAGAATGCCCTAGGAAAATCGAAGATCACGAATTTGGCAGTGCAGAGCAACGACGACCCCAACCTGTTCTCTGACTCGCCTTTCAAGGATATTTGTTCCCCAATTCCCCAAACTGACCTGTGTGACAAGCCCTGTGGTGGTGTGAGTGTGTACCACAGAGAACCTGGTGGAAAAGAGTCTGTTTGCTCCTGACAAACAATATGATCTTCGGGTCCTAACAACCCTGGCTGGAAGGTGGAAACTCCCACGTTCACTTTTGGGTCAGGGTGTCATTGCTCAGTATGCTAAGAGAATTCATTTTCTTTGAGTGTTTTTCCTTTCAAGTCACGTCTTACTGCTGGAGTTTCTCAACGAATTAATAGGTATAGAAATGCAAAGCTCTTTTCTTATTACATTCTATCGATCTGATTGCAGTGTCATTAATTGAAAGGCTAGGGAAATGTGATGGATAGTTCAGCTCAAGATTCTACACACATTTTGGCCCAGAGCTGTTGGAAAAAAGGTTGTGTGAAGCCGACCGAAAGCAGTCTTTTGGTCTGACACGAATTATTCTTTCTCTGTCAGTCCTTGTAAGAGCATTCGGTCCTAGTGAGATTTACAATGCGAAATTATAAACTGTTTCTACTCTTAAAAGGCAAATCAAAACTCAGAATGCTTATTGTGGAGTTGGAAATCATCCATGTTGTAATTCGCATTTACAGATTACATGTATATGACATCAAAAACAAAACAAAACAAAAAACAGCCTCCAGTTCTGACAGAAACAAATTCTGACCCCAAAATATGGAAGTGGGCATTTTGCTTTTCGTTTCCAGTAATTTCATTTGGAATATCATGATTGTGAAACATTGTTTTCATTCAGCACCCTCACGTCCGCCGGTCTCATTCAAGTGCTGTGTGAAACTTTAGAGAGATGGTGTGTGGTTAGAGATTGTTTTTTTATGACTCTGTGGTTGGTTTTTTTTTTTTTTTGGATTGTTTGCCCTAGTATCCTTTGGATTTCTCCCATAAATTTAAATTAACTTGAGAATTTTGTATATGTGTAGATATGTGCCCATACATATTTAATAAGTGTATTCTAATATGAAAGATTTAAAGGAATGTGGTGTTTAAATATTTTAATCCTCCACATGGGGGAAAAATTCTTAGGCTTGGACAAGTGCATACTACATTATATTTGATTTGTTCATGAAGGCAGAGGATGTCTCCTTTGCTTTCTGCTTATCCAATTTTTCTGTTGTGTTTATTATTTGAAATATTTGAAGCTTCAGGTGAACTAGAGGAATACTCACACGTAAAGGCCCATCTAAAGGATATAAAATATCAACCATCTCTTGCTTTTAATAAACATGTTGTTTGGAGAAGTTTAGAAGTGCAGTGCATGTTCCTGATAATACGTGTCCAGCTAAATACATGTGTTTTTAAATCCTCAGTCTACGGTATTTGAATCGCCTTTGTCAAGGTGTGATTTCTTCTCCTGGTTGGGATTCTAGATGTTGGAATTAAGTCATTTGTGGAAAGATGGGAAGTGAACAATTTGCCACAAGGCATGACCTCATTTGGGAAACATACCTTGACAATAAATGTATTTAATGCTCTCTATGCTCGGAGACAATGGGTTAGGGCTTGGGGTGCTCCTAACCGACCTTTGGCTTGGGAGAAATGTGGGCTGCCTCCTGCAGTCAGTCATCAGCTAGTCTCAGAGTGAAAAAGAGAAGCGCATGCTATCGATGAGTGCATAGGCTGCCTTAGCCCTGATATTATGTCTAAAAATACATCCACAGAGAGGCAGGCATATGCTCGGCGCCTTGGTGTGAAGGAGCTCTCGCCTGTGTGTCTTGCTCTACCCATCTAAATTCTGGAGTGAGGAGTTAAATTATTCCGGAAGCCCTGCCAGTTTTTGATTTGCCATTGTCTCTGCTTCTTCGTTGCCTTTGAATGGGACCCTGGATACAGGGCTTTCAGAGACCAGCCGGTGCTGATGGGGTCCGTGACTTGACGATGGCGCCTGCTCGTTCCCGTTGTGTTCTGTCTGAGGCATGCTTTTCTTTCCTTTTTGGGAGGCAGAGAGCACTGGGCAGAGGTTGTACTTGGCACATGACAACGCCGATGTCACGGCTATGGCTGTTACTCCCCTCGGCAAGCGCCAAGGAGCAAACAGGACGGTGGGTCACCTCGCCAACTATTTAGCACTATTTCCCTTCTCCCTCTCCACCTCGTTAGGATCTCTCTCTCTCTTTTTTTTTTTCTTTCTTAAGTGACAGGGTCTGTTGGAGGGGCGGGGGTGGGGTTCCTGAGCCTCCGTCTCTACCCCTGCTTTATCGTGCTAGGGACCTGGTCTGTCCTCCTTTCTAACACCTCCTCTCTCTGCCCATTGTGAAAGCTTTGCTAGACTCACCGCCCGTCCCTGCGACTCCGTGCTCAGGCTCTGTGGCGGGGGTGCCCTCTTGGAGGGGGGATTTCCAAATAGCTCCGCTGCTGTAGCTCCCTGACAGATTAAAAGGGGTAAAATTATGGCTTGAGCCATTTTGTCTAGGAAGAAAGAAAACAGAAACTGCTCTGTAGAGGGGCAGTCCCCAGAAGAGGAATAAATAGCAGAAGGAAATAAGGTGGTACTGTGTTGCAGCTCCTGCCACAGCTCGGCTGTAAATGCATGTCTTCAGGTGAGACTTTGTCTTGTTTACAGAGTTAGAGGAGGTTGTTAACTTACAGCATGGGTGCCGTGCCTTGTCTGGAAAGAGCTTCGATTCTAGCAAGAAGTGCCGAGGGGAGAAACAACAGCTTTTCATGCCCCAGAAAAGAGGGAAAAAATCACAGAGAACATCAGATCCAGAGTACACGCTTCCCCTTTGAAATATCGGTATTCACAAGTGAGTCAGATCAGCTCTTACTTATACTTATACCCCCCTCTTTCTGCGTGTGTATTCAAGTTAGCAATATTTGGATGTCCTTGAAAACTGTAAGGCAAGCATTGTTTTTCAAAAGGGTCTTTTTTTTTTTTTTTTGAAGTTTCTGCAAAATGAGATAAAAGAATACTTTCTGTTGCTTCAGAGTGTTAGCACAGAATGCATCCAAAGAAAGTTACCACAGATAGCTCCAATGTGTGCTGGTACTCAGCAAACACATACAATTTAAAAAAAAAAAAAAAGGCAAAAACAAAACACCTGCACACACACTCTAGCAAACCACTCAATGTTAACATCCGAACATGAATTTAAATCAAAATAATTTTATCTGTTATGGAGGAGAATGAATCTTCATACATGCTTTTCTGTAGCTGAATACTGCCCCCCCTTCTTTTTATCACTATTTTATGAGCTTCTTTCGTAAAAGCCATTGCCATGGACAAAGAACTCTACCGTGTACTTAATTTAAGTTCTGCTTGCAGTTGTTAAAATGGAGCATGGATCAAATATGTCATAAACTCTGATTTGTCCCCAGGTGTTTCCTTTAAGTTCAGCTTAATGCATTTCGGTGATGCCAAGGGAACATATATACCCAGAGGCACTCCCATCCCTGATTATGCAGGTGGATATATTAGAAGCCTGTAGTATCACATAGATTTGGGAGTGAAACAGAAAAACAAACAAACAAAAAACCAAAAAAGCCAAACCCAAACAAAAAAACAACAAGAAACCAAAAAACAAAAAACCAGCAAAAGGTGCCGATCTTTGTAGCAGGGAAGTTGTGTGATCTAGGTGCTGGAGTATTTGCATGTCTTTCCACCTTTGTTCCTTCAGAGGCGTTGAGGGTCTCCGCTATTGCTGACTAATTGACAGTTGTAGTAACTGCTGTAGGCTCCTTAGATTAGAAATGCATGCGGACGTGGGTCTTGATTCAAGCACTAAGGAATGCACTCTCACTTACTTACAGGCAGAAAGTCTTCATACTAATGGAGGTGTGATGGAGATAGCAGGACATAAAACAGAAGAGAGAGAGAGAGAGAGAGAGAGAGAGAGATGGCTGGTAGCAAGTATGCTGCCGCAAATAGTTCTAAAATGCGTTTGCAAAATGCAGAAGGCTTCAGCACCATCCAACAATTCAGACACCCTTTTTATTTCTTCTCTGCGGGACGCCTCCATCCAGACTATTCGCAAAAACACGGAAAAGGTGAGAGCCCTGCCATCTTAGCTCAGAATTCATCTGATTTCCTTTTTTCCCCCCTGCCTTGTATTCCTCAGTCCATTGCCCATGCATCCGATGGCAGCCGCCCTTGCTCTTGAATGCGAGTGTCACAGCAGGAGCAGAAAGAGGGTTGAGGGAAGGCATTGTCAAAGCCACGGTCAGCTATTGTTTCTTTGCTTTCACTGATCTGCTTTTTTTTTTTTCCCCTTTCCTGAGGCTTTCCCTTACTAGTGGCCTCTGTCCAGGAGGAGGGAGAAAATTGCAAGAGTTCACAGAGTAGTAGAGTGAAGCCGTTTTTATTGCACGCTCTTTGATAAACAGCTCAGCGATCCAGTCCACGAAATTAGGAGATAAAGCAAGAGTGGAAGGGCTCTGGTGGGAGTGTGAGGGGGGTGGTCTGGGGAGACTGCTCCAGACTAGATGCCAAAGGCAGTTTCTTTGCAAGGACTTCTGGGGGGGTGGGGGCGGCGGTGTATTTGTTTTCTGCTGCATTTTTGGTTTTAAAAAATCATGAGAAAAGTCATATTCATCTGTCAGGCTTTCCATTTGTTTATTTTTGTTCAGTTCAACAACGAGATGGAAAAATTTAAGCAAGGCCAGATCTGCTGTTTGTGATTTGCTCAAATGTTGGAATCGGTTCAGCCTGAAATCGGTGATTGTCTTTTTCAGGATCATTTAAGCTTGCATGTGAAATGTGTGTGGTAACTTTCCAAAGTACATTACAAAAAAAAAAAAATAAGATGCTTTTGACCATCATTGGTGTGGTTATAAATCTTAGGATTATGTTATTTTGCACCTTAACCAGAGAGCTGTTCTTTTGGGCAACATTTATGCAAAAGTGATTATCTGCTCTGAGCAGGCCAACTCCTCTGATAACTTCCAAACTTTTCAAAGGTTACAAAGGCACATGCTCAAATAGATTTTTAGGCAAGTATTTCAAATGGCCATTTGGCATAAGCATGAAAATGCTAGGAATTTTTTCCAGCAACTTTAACTTCATGTAATGTCTATTTCTTCAACTGAATAAAAATGATTAGATTCAACATAGAACCAGAAAGCATATTTAAATTTGAATTCCGTATTCAAGCAATTTTGCCAACAAACAAACAAACTTGCAAATTTTATAAACTTAGTTGCAGTGTAGAAAAACCATGTCTGTAATTGATTCCCCATAGTTTTCTTCTTTCTAAATATTGTACTATCTGTACTTACATAGAAAATTATTGCAAATTGATCACTCCCCCCGCCCCCCACTTAAGCCATCTAACTTCTAACTATGAGTCTGGGATGCTTCACTACTATCAGAAGTTGCTAACATTCAGCCTTTCAATCCTAAAATGTATTTTAAGCAGAGGAAGAAAATGTTTCTTTCTAGGAACCATTGCATGTTATAATGCATGCTGGTGGATTGATGGTCAGTATGAGCTCATAATTTCTTTCTTTTCCAAATAACGAGTGTAGTCTGTCCGTGAAAGTGAGGGAGAATAACTTTTGGGCTCCCTAAGAAAACACCTTAAATGAGAAGTCTGAGGATCCCTGTATATTAACAGCTACTTTGGTACCCTACAAATAAATCCACCCCTCCCCCTTTCTGTTCTCACTGCCCTGATTTAGGGGACTTGGGCCCAGCCACCCTGCCTCTTTCTTTTGTGAAGGAACATTTTGAAATGTCTATAGAAAGCAAACTTCTCGAAGAAATGCAGAACAGGGCATGGTTTGAATGCAAGTCTGAATTTAATTGCGGCCACCCTGGTAGCGCACTGTTTAATTTCCAACACACATCTACATGATCCTTACAGCAACTCGGGGCCAGGAATTGTGAGCAAGGAAAATTTATCTGTGATAAAGTTACATATCTTTTGCCAAGGAACAGTCACTTGGGATTGATTCAAAAGTCAAATTTAAATAAATGTTCCCAAAGCCTTTGTGTATGAGAAAGTTGGTCTTCAGAGTGTTTTGAGCTGAGAGGGGTGGAGATCCCCAGCTTCTGACCAATCTGCTGGGGCAAAATGTGAAGTGAGGAGCAAATGGCTGCACTGTCACAAGGCCAGCTAGGATTTCCACTTGAAAATGCCGAAGACAAAGAGGTTAATGAAAAGCTCAGGGTCTCTAGGATGGAAGTGTTGTAAACAAGTCCCTTTGGCCCTCCAAACAGTGGTTCTCCAAGGAGCCGGAAGGAACGCTTCGTCCCATGGGAGAACAGACTTGGAGAGAACCCCATCTTTCAGCCCGTGCCCCCTGCAGATATTTAATTTCTGCTGGATCAACTTGAAAGGAACGACTGCTCTTGTGGCCAAGGTCAATCCCCAGATATTTTAAAGGCACAAGTTCAAGTTCAACCATTAATCCAAATATTTTACACAACTGCCGAGAGTTGTTCCAGTAGATCCAAAACTTGCAAAATCTTACAGAAGACCTAACCTCGACATTTCTGAAAAAATGAAAACTCCATCTTTAATATTTTATATTTTGAATGCAGTGTGGTTAAAATATTATTTGTGCCTTTTATCTTCTGGGTTTTAAAAATATAAATCTTAAAAAAAAAACAAAGGGAAGAATAGTATCTTTTGGTGTTTTGGAAGAACACCTTAATATAAATCAAGCAAAAGATCACATAGATGTGTGTGTAAATGATAAAAAAAGTTGTAGCTCTTCTACTTCTATTTGCCCATAGACCCTTAGACTGACTTAATATAACTATTAAAATGGTAGGGGATGGCCCAAGGTGCTAAATCATGTTCAATCCACTCATTAATTCCAACCATCTTAATCAACTGAAAACTTTTTTTCCCCCCAAAAGCAATTCATTTGTGGAGACTCTACAGTTAAGTTGCAGACACACCTCTCAGGGTCACCACCTTTTAAACTCTTCTGGATTTCTTTTTTCTCTTCTAAGTTTGGAGGACAGTTGTGCTAACCCTTTCTGAATGAATAGCACACCTCCTTCTACCTAACTGGACAAGGCCTTCAGAGATCAAATTGCTCATTTAACTTCCTTTGTGACATAGGACTCTAAGTGCTCATAAGAAGTGTAAAACATAATAGCAAGATGAAGACTTTCTACCATGCTAATCAACCAGCTCGACAAACTGCTCTTGTTGCATTTTGGGAAGTAACTAGAAAGCCACTAATGGTTTGTTACATTAGCCTAGAGGTGGCATTTGGATACAATGTTTTATGTTCAGGAGTTGGGTTTAAAAATAAGCAAATGTGGAGAACGAGGATGCCATTGACAAAGGATGCTTTGACCGAACTCTGTTTTCTCCCTGGATTTATTTTTTGGGGGTGGGAAGGAGGTGTGTACTATTTCATTGATGTAGACTTGCTAGGCTAACTGCAGATGTTTGGGATTTCCTTGAAAAATAATTATATTATTTTGACAGTTGACATTTTAAGCACAGGGTAAGAATCCTAAGAATATTCTAGAAGTTATGCGGCAACCCAGGGCTTTCCCCCGCCCCTCTCCCACATTCATTTAATGTGAAGTTCTATGCAAAAGAAACACTGATGGTGTGGAGAAAAGTTCCTCCTCTACCCACTTCTCTGAGAGCAGATCTGGAAGGATGTGAAAAGAATATGTAATATTATCTACACACCTATTCATGAAAATGGAATCCATAAAATGCCTACTCCAGGACTATTGCTTGAAAGTTTGTGGGAGGGTATTAAAAGAGATGTCTCAGATTAGTCATCCTTCAAACAGTTAGTGATATTGTAAGGGCCCTCTAACTTGCTTCAATCCCTTTTACAAGTCCCTGTCCCTTTGGGCCTTCTCATCTTTCCCTCTTTAACTCCAGCGACTGGCAGGGTAAGACAAATAAAGCCTGACCAGAAACACCAGTGCCATTTGCCCAGTGAAACCAGGTCATCCAAGCTTCTAAGAATGCATGGAATAAATGTAATTTATTTGCATTGTTTAACCTCTTAAAGGAAACCACTTACTGTCCTTGTTGCCAAACTTTTGTCCCCGCAAATGCTCAAATCATTTGATCATCACAATCTCATTTGCCTTCATACTCTTGAAAGGAGTGGCTTTTCTCCCCCTCATATGCATAAGGGGATAATGAGTTTGGACTTGCCCAGTGCTGGGAAACCCATGGTGCTCGATCAATGGACCAAAGTGAAGATCTAAGCTTTCTTGTTCAGCTCCTTGTGCCAATGTTCATCAGTTTGCACGGTTGCTCTTGACATCTCAGAACAACTCTGGGCTGTTTAGTAGGATCCTAGCCTTCCCTTAAAAACTGACAGTTGAAGAGGAAAGTTGTTTCAATAGGATGCACTTTGCTGGTTTCAGGGACCTCTTCTCTGGTAAGGAGAATCAGTCTTTCTGCACATTGGAGACATTTAAGATAGTTTGGAACTTTCCTTTCTTGTCATATTAAGCATTAACAAAGCAGAACATGCAGACATTAGGATGGATGATATTAGAAGCATTGAATCTTCTCAAAATGGTTTCTACCCTCCTCCCCCTACTACTTGCTCATCTGGGAAATGACCTTAAATGGCAACTCAGTGTGGTGATCATCACTGGGGCCCATCC
Source organism: Mustela nivalis (assembly GCF_964662115.1). Taxonomy (NCBI): domain Eukaryota; kingdom Metazoa; phylum Chordata; class Mammalia; order Carnivora; family Mustelidae; genus Mustela; species Mustela nivalis. Next base: position 25,250,638 of record NC_139028.1, on the reverse strand, counting down.
TTCCCTGATGAGGACTAGTTATTTTGGATATCCCACATCACTTCATTTTATACCAGTGAAATTTGGTGGCATGGATAATCAGTTAGAGTCACTCAAGTCCAGACTCATTTTTTTTTTTTCTGGTATCAGATTTTGTAAGACGAATCTGAACCAGGCCCTCTCAATTCTTGACTTCATTTCATTCTTCTTGATGGAGCCTTAAAATACTGCATTATGCCTAATCACACAAATGACCTCACTGTAGAAAGACAATCATCTATCCTCGATCGTAGAAATTGAGAGTAATCCTGACTCCGGGGACTTTTAAATAAAATCATACAATGTGAATTCAAGTTCACCAGTATCCCTCTACCTTTTATATTAAATAAGAAGGGCAGGTTCATTATATTTTTTGCCTCTGAGCAATTTCACATACAAACCTATCTGGAAAGAAACTCCTATTTTCATGGCAACCATGCGTTCTCCCTCTCCTTCCAGTCTATGTGCCAGTATTGAACTCGTTGTTTTTACTTAACTCTAGTTAGTGCTACTTTCCAACTCCTAGGAAAATAGTTTCTTGGGGGTTGCTCACTAGCTAACAGTGCTTTATAGAAATGTTTCAGCTGATTGTGCCTAAGCTTTCAAAATGTTTGGGAAATTTATAAACTTCTAAAAGGGTATTTGTGTTATTTTACGTAAATATGGAGAAAAAGACTTTACCAGGTTTATGCTTTTTAAAAACATGGTAATTATTACTACTGTGTAAAGGAAAACGTACCACACATTGTTTTCAAAGCTTGTAATAATAAGTTGCGATTGAGTGTATGCCCATAAATATCCCGATATTTTGGTGTCGTTTTTAAAAACAAAATTTCAAATATTTCAAAATTTCAAAACTCTTCAGTTGTGGATAAAGTAATGTTAAAAGTTTTCATTATCCAGTAGGCCTGTGTATTAGGAACACATTAACCGGTGATTCAAACCTCAGCTTTGAACTTGTCACATAAGTAGGCATTACTTTTAATTTTCTCGGGAATTTTATTTCTGTGTCCCCTCCATTCTTTTTTCTTTTCTAGTCCTGGGCAAGGTTAATATGACACAGGCCAATCTGGTGAATATATTGGGACAACTGGAGAGGAGCAAAATGCCTGGTATTTGACCGGATAAATAAGCTAGAAATTAGAACAATGACAGATCCTTGTTTTTGGTGACTTGACTTGAAATACCAGGGAGGACAATGGCTAGGATTGGGGTGATGGCCTGAAAGACTCAGTCTGTCCTTTCCTGGAAACACACCCGAGAAGGGCACTGAATCCTCTCCACTTATTCTGGAACATTCCATATGACTATGTCAATTGACAAATATTTGCTGAATGCTTGCTCTCAGTCCAAGGCTGGAGGTGTCAAAATGTAAGAGTGGTAAAAGATACAGTAAAGATCCCTGCAAAGAAACAACAGTGCATTCAGTTTAGTTGTTCTAGAACATCGGCGAGTAGCGCCATTTATCAGACACTGTGCCATATGCCACGGGTAAGAAAGAGGGAAAAATTATGGTTCATATCCCTAATGAAGTTAGTCTTAGTTAAGGACATGGACTGTTTAACAGATAATTTTGGTACAAAGTGGTATATACAGTGTGCTGTGGTGAAGCAAGGCAACTTCTTAGAGCTGGGGAAGGCTGACTAGGGGATGATGTCTAATTTGAATTTTGACCAAAGATTTATTTATTTAGGGGCCACTAAAATTCTGCACCCTTGGTTGGTACTAGGGATTCAGTGAAAGATTCGATGGCATCTAACTTTGAGGATATCGCGTTAATTTAGTAGAATTTGGTAGATAAATGGGTCAGGAAACTCAACACATACTTACACACACACACACACACGCAGAGTGCAATAGGGTGTAACAGTAACAGAGTTAAACAATTCTGTAGGAGACCAAAAGAAAGACCTGTAACCTTTTGGAGGGAGTCAAGGAAGTTAGCCTACCCAAACTGTTGGTCAGTGGATTAACACTGTGAACAGAATGATACGAAGGTCTAGAGGAGGGAACAGCTAATTCTGCCTGGAAAGGGGAAGGAATTGGGGTAGACTTCATGAAGGAGGCGGCATTGGTTTGAGCATTGAAAGTTAAGTGGCATTGTTTCAGGTAGGATTAATGAGGTTAGGACAGAAGGGAATTCCAAGGTAAAATGTGAATCAGGGAAGGGGTTATGAAAGGGTATGGTGTGTCTAGGACAACAAGGTCTGGTTTGTTTGTCTGGAACCTACTGGGCATGGAAGAAATTGGAGGAAATCAGGTCAGGAAGGTGGCCTGGAGCCATGTGAAAGTCAGGTTAAAGAATCTGTTGTTTGTTCCTGAAAGGCAGTGAGGAACTGTTATTACTGGAAATTTTGAAAAGTAATTTGGTCAGTAGAGGGAGAAAGATTGGAAAGGAGGAAGTTTAACATGATGGTGCTCAAGAGTGATAGGCAATATATCAGAATAATCGGGGAAGCTTTTGCAAAATACACAGGTTTTTTCCCTCCCTAGTCTTCTGTTTCTTCCCTCACCTCAACCAAGCTTCTACTCTGATACAGGGTGATGGGAAGGTTAATAAGGATATTTTGAAAAACTTGCTAGGTGATACTAAGACATCCTGCCCTCTGTCATTGCATTAACCCTGTCAAGAGATGCTATGGAGATGAGAGAGGATGATCAGAACAATGCACATACATTGGAATTAATAGGATGGATTGGAGGTGGGAATGTTGGAAAGGAAACATGATCAATACTTGAGTATTTAGTATAAACAATTGAGAAACCATGAATTGAATGAACCCAAGGAGAGGAGTGGCATCTTTGGACAAATCATGGGTTCAACTTGATACCTGTAGAATCTGAGGTCGCTGTGGGCAGAAGAAGCTGGAGTTCAAAAAAGCTTACACCAATTCATACCTGACTCAATTATGAAACAATAAGAAATACCATTTAATGTTTTAAAAAGGCAACAAAAACCCATAGACAGAGAGATTTGTATTGGCTGGAACAGATGGATAAGTCTTCATGGAGAAGTAGAACTTGAATTGCATCTCAAACCATTAATAGAAAATTCAACTTCAAGAAAGGAGATTAAAAATGGAGATCATTTGCAAAAAAAAAGTATAGGAGAGAGAAAGAAAAATGCTGTTTCAGGAGGATAGAAAAGTAATATAAATGGCTTAGTAATAAAACTTAATATACTCTTATTTATTTCTCACTTGTAGCTGGAGCCATTATTATTTGCAATTTATAGATGAAGAAATAGGTTCGGAGAGGTTAAACAAATGACCCAGATGGTTACAGGGGAAACTGTGCCTTGACTGTGGAGCCTTTAAATCTAGAGTCTTGTTCTGATCCATTAGGCTATGTGTCCTTAAAGTCAGGGTTTATTTCTTACATATTCTTAAATACCTCCTGGCTAGCATGTAGCCTGAAAATAGAGTAGACCCTCAATAACTATTTACTAAATTAAACTTCTCAAATTTTTGTGGACTGATTTAACTATTCATAATCTATACTTAAGGCTGAACATGGAATGTTAACATTGTAGGACCAGAAAGTACCGTGGTGATTTTCTAACTCAATCAGCTCACATAATAAGGGAGCAAGTTAAATCTCGGGAGAGGAAGTAACTTACCTAGAATTTCACATCCATGTCCCATCTCATATCATAAAATCTCAAATCTCCTCTCAATGGAGTGAATCAGGACCTCCAATCCACTCTTTCTTCAACTCGGGCTTATCTCGCATACCATTGAATCCAAGAGTCATAAGCTCAAAATGTGAGGCTATCCTCCCTTCTCTGAGCTCTACAGAGTTAGGTGGAAATGAAACATGTGGATAGGATATAGAAGGTTATTTGATAGGTAAGATCTTTGACTATCTTTTTATCATCCAGTCTAATCATTATATTTAATGGCTTGAATAAGAGAAGGAGGACACGAGATTCCGATATGGGATTTAGTGAGCAATTCATTTGAGAAAAGAACAGCAAGTAAAAGGTTAAGGAAGGTAGTAAATGTTTCAATGTGTTGTGATTGGATGCAATGGTGTCACCTTTGTTCTGCTGTTTTTTAAATGGGAAAACATAATCTCACCAGCCCAAAACAGATACAGAGCAATACTGTCCCCAGGCTGGAGAACTAACAAAGGAGTGGTGTGAGTCCTGGTGGAAAGGGTCCAGGGCTGGGATCCAGGACCTCTGAGGGCACTAGCGGGCAGTGAGATTTGGGGGTTCTCCCAGATTCCCCATCAGTAAATGAGAAGGTTAGATTAGATTTGTCTGACTTTTGTTTGTCACTTACCCCTTCTCAACTAAAGCCCAGCCCAAAGCTGAGGATCCCCTTCTTCTCAGCAAGGGAAGTGTAGAAATAGCTCGAGCCTGCTCTGCACTACCATGAATATTGGTTCTTAAGGGTGAGCAGAGTCTCTGGAGCCACATGAACATTGAGTGACAGACTCCTTGCTCAGCCAACACCACGAGGGTCCAGATGACCTTTCTGTCCCATCAGCCTGATCTTCTGGGCCCATCCCCATCAGCCTGTCCTCCTGGCTAGACTCTGCTCTGGCCTTCTGTGCCTTACCCCAACTTTACATTCTTGATGATGACCATTTGTTGATTTCATTCTTCATCTGCGTATCCCATCCTGCCCCTCACGTTGTATCCCTTTGATTTTTTAATATATTTTTTTCTTTTGAAATTTTTGTTTTTAATTAACATATCATGAATCTGACCTGAGTATACAGTTCTATGAATTCTGACACAGCCATAAATTCATGTAATCATCATCGAAAGCAAGATCCAGAACGTTTCATCAATTCCAAAACATTCTTTCATGCTATTCCTTTGCCGTCATACCCTTCCCTCACTCCTGGTCCCTGGCAATGCTGAGATGTTGAAAATCTTGTATAAATGTCATCATGCAAATGGAATTTTTGAGAATGGCTTCATTCCCTCAACATAATGCCTTTGGGGGTTCATCCACATTACCGTATGTATCCATAATTTACTTTTTTTTTTTTTTTTTTTTTTTTTTAATGCTGAGTGGTTTTCTGTTGTATGGATACACCACATTTGGTTTCTACATTCAGTGGTAGTAGGACATTTGGATCATTCCCAGTTTGGGATGATGAGGAGCAGAGCTGCCATAAATATCTCCGTATGAGTGTTTGCATGAACCTGTTTCCTCTTCTCTAGGGTAGATTCCCCAGGCTGGGGAATGCTGGGTTGACCCCCTTCATATGGATTTGCCTCCCACTCAGGAACCCTGCCTTCACCCTATTCTGGGACTCCTGGTACTGTGCTCACACTTGCTGAGACGAGCAGGCCAGTGCTCTGCTGGCTCTGTATCTTCCACCCCACCCCAGCTTTCTGGCTGGGAGCTCCCAGCAGGTGATTAGGCCAGAGCCCATTTTCATGAGTCTTAATCTCTCCGGGCTCTGGATTGGCCCAGAACCGGGAATCAGATTCTTGCCCCAGTGCTGCAGTACCCTCTGCTGGCTGATTGGCAAAGCTGGCTTTCAGCCTGCGCAGGAGGAGAAGGGGTAGGTGCAGTGGGAGAAAGACAAGTAAGTCGGGGAAGGAGGTAGCTGTGGCACACTACCATTGTAGTGACAGCCTGACAGGGACACTTCGTGTATTTGATGCTACACATATAGATAAATGCTGTAATATTTTTGTGGAACCCTACAATATTGTGCTTGTCTTCTCAATTGTAGGCAAAGATGGGCTGTCTGGAAAGCTGGACTCAGCCTGGAGCCTGCTACCCAGATTGCTATTTTGTGAAGACTTCCGCATACAAATGACTCAGATGGAAACATTCAGAAATGATCTTGGAGGGCCATCTGGTCCTTGCTGGTTCTAAAAGCTTCATTCAGCCTGGTGGATGGATCCAGTACAAAAGACAGTGAGGGCCCTTCACTGAGGTTTAAATACGTTCCACGGGCTGGGGTGAGAGGCTGACTTTGGAACGAGCGGGTGCAGATGCTCAGGGGAAGACTGACGGCGCCTCCCCTGTCTAGGTCAGTGGAGGGCGGAGGAATGTTCAATCCAGGACCTTGCAGTGGCACGGGAGCTTTGACAACAGATGTGCGCATGCGCGCCTGCCCACGGAGTTTTGCGTCATCAGGGAGCATGCGCAGATCAGTTTGGGTGTCTGAAACGGGCAGGGGTGCGGCTGACCCAGCAGGTCAGGCAGGGGGGACTAGCAGAGCCGTGGGATCATAGTGATGCATCGTATTTCGTTCATGAAGACAGTGCTGCCAGCCTTGCATTTCAGACTGTGGTGCTGACGGGCTTGACGTGGGCGCTCGCTGGCCACCTGCCTTTTCACCTGGGGTATGGTTGCGTGTTCCGTGGCCAAGGGATGGGGAGTGTCTACCAGCAAGAATAGGGATGGAGTCCTGTGCTCTCGGACTCATCAGTGGGCTCTGACCAAGTCCAGAAGAGACTGGGCGTGTAATGAGAGGGAGGCTGAGCACCAGGGCGCGTGGGTTTGAGGACGTCACCTCATTGGGCCAAGAGAGTCAGGAGGCACTCCCTGGTGAACGTTCTGTTCTTCTGGGCTCCAGCTTTCTCTGCTGAGAGGGGCGGGAGGGGAGGCGGTGCGCGTCCTTTAGTTGAGGCACAGAACCACAAGACATCCTACGTTCTGACAACGTGGTTCGGGCTTTCATGCTTTCTCACTCCCTAGGATGGGACATTCCCGAGTGGAGGGGCTGCACCACATCTCCAGGCACTCCCAGTCTTAGCACAACACTGAGCCCACAGACACACGGCAAGGGAGCTCATTAAATGCTAAGGAGACAGGCATGGTGTTTGAAGGGCACCCATAAGCTGAGTGAGGTATGTAAGTGTCGGGACCGTGGGGAAATTATTCTCCCTTTACCTGGGGTAATCGGTCTTTCTTGTCTTCCCTCTCAGTAAAGATGCTGCTGTTTCACCTTCCGTTGTTCCTGTCTGTCCAAGACGGTGATGCTCCAGATCTGCCCTCTGGAAGGGGAACCAAGATCGAGATTATTGGTCAGATGAAGTCAACGGGTAAGTCCTTCCTTAAGAGTTTAATGTTTTGTTTCAAAAATGTATCAAATCACTGCAGTGGGCTCCTCCATACCCATTGGCCCTGCTGCAGGAAGATATGAGGCAAAACCTCTTAACAGTCACAAGCCAAGGTTAACAATTTAGAAATTTTTAGGTTGTTCTGATATGTCTATCAAGATGGTGCCTCAAGCAATGTCTAACTGGATGGAGAAATTTAACATTGTTGGTTTTATGAACATGTGGTGAGGCTTATGGTCTTGTGAGAAAGACTCAGTCGGGGTCTAGAGTTCACCATCTTCATCAAGGCTTTCCCTCTTCTCCTCTCAGGATGTTTTCACACAGAATCTTAGCATTTCTTTGTTGTTTTATAGGGGCTTCACGGTCCTTTGCAGTGTTTTCTAGGGTACTAGAGATTTCCATTCGCTCCTGCTAAGTTTACTGATGGCGATGACGGTGCCTGTATTTCTTGTCTTATTTTTTTTTTTTAATTTTCAGCAAATATATACAACATAAAAATTACTATCTTCATCATTTTTAACAAAGTTATTATTATAATATTATTGACTATGTCTCCTATGCTGTGGTTTTGATCCCTGTGACTTATAATTGGAAGTTCATACCTCTACCTCTCCTTCCCTAATATCAGCCCCCACCTCCCAATTTTCCTCCCCTTTGAAAACTGCCAGTTTGTTTTCAGTGCTTATGAATCTGTTTCTGTCTTTTTTGACTGTTCATTTTGTTTTTTAGTTTCCAGGTATAAGTGATAATCATACACTATTTGTCTTCACAGTTTGTTGTGTTGTGACTGGCTTCTGTCCCTTAGCATAATGTCCACTAGTCCATCCATAGTGTAGCATGTGTGAGGATTTTTCTTCTTTTGTAAGGCCGAGTAGTATTCCAGGGGTACGTATAGACCACATTTTACTTATCCATTCATCTGTCAATGGGCACTTGGGTCATTTCCACTTTTTGGATCCCATGAGTAAGTCTGTTATGAACACAGATGTACAAATATCTCTTCAAGACCCTGTTTTCAGTTCTCTTGGATATGTACCCACAAGTGCGATTGCGGAATCATACGATAGCTCTCTTTCTAAGTATGGAAGGCACCACCACACTATTTTCCACACTGGCAATCCCATTTTACATCCCACCAACAGGGCACATGGCTTCTGAATTCTCCATACCTTCTTCAATGCCTATTTTCTGCTTTGGGTAGCAACTATCTTAAGGAGGGGGAGGTAGTGTTTCATTATAGTGTAAATTTTGCATTTCCCTGAGGAGTGGTGATATCTTCACATCCTTACTGGCCATTTGTATGCCTTCTTTGCCAAAATTCAAGTTCTTTGCCCATTTTTGAATCAAGTTACTTGGTTTTTTTTTTTTTTTTGATTTGTAGGAGTTTTTCATCGATTTGAGATCCCTCATCAGATAGATGATTTGCAGATAATTTCTTCCTTTCAGCGGGTTGCCTTTTTGCTGATCATGTCATTTAATGCTCAGAGGTTTTAAATTTTGATGTAGTCCGATTTATCTTTTTTTTTCTTTTTCCTTTTTTTTACTTGGTTTTTGTTGCTACGTCCAAGAAATCATTGCCAAATCCAACGTCATGAAAGTTTTCCCTATATTTTCTCTGAAGTGTTTTACAGCTTTATACCCTACATTTAGGTCTTGGATTTATCTTACGTAGTACCTGTTTTTACCTTTTCTCAGATAGTTTCTTGAGCACAGAGGCTGTGGCTGTCCATTTGCATATTCTTGGCCTTAGGATATACCTGGAACAGAGTAGTTGATCAGTAAATTATAGCTGAAAGAAACAACTTTTTCAGACATGAAGAGACAAAAGCAAAGAATGTATTTATAGTGATTTGACTTCTCCATAATAATTATAGCACACTGCCTTCGGGACCCACAAAGAAGTCTCTGAATTTAAAAAGTAGTACTTCTTGCAAGGGCTTTTTGGCATTTTATTTATTTATTTTTTTCCTTGAGGATATTTAATGGAATATTTGACTATTATACAGGTTGTGTTCTTATTACACTTGACCTTGAATGCCTTTCTCAGGAGCTCTGTGCACAGTTAGCTCTAGACTGATGAAACTGTGCAAAAAGATTGTTTCTCCCATCCACGTGGTCCCCAAACCCTGGGTCAGTCAGTGGAGGGGGCGGGCGCCAAATCGACACAGCACTGACCACGTTAGCTTCATGACCTGGGACAAGTTTTCCACATCTCTGAGCCTCCTTCAGTTCCTTCATTTATAATACAAGAGAATGCATGTGAGAGTCCTAGTTCTAAAATTATCCGTTTAGGTACGGGTGATAGGGTATTTCAAACAGAAACAGAAATTTAACTACCTTTGGGAAGAAAGCAAGACAAGATGGACTGCAGTCTGGGTTGCAGAGAACCTTCCTGCCCCAGTGATGATCTGAGAGTCAGGTGGAGAGGAGGCAGTGCCCACGGTCCGAAGGGACGTTCCCGCTGGCTTGGCATGCTCTGGCAGGGAAGGTGGTGAATTGAAGAAAAAGTCCCGTTATTGTTGTCATTGTGTCAAGGACATCTCCCCATTTCAGACATTCCAGAGCCAGTGGTCTTGTACTTGAGTGTGTGTGTGGTACAACCAGTTTAAAAGATGAGAGGGCTCTTGGTTACACTGTTAGTTAAAGTTGTGAAGCCCACCCCCACCGTCCCCTCCCCCCCATCCCATACATGCCATGGGTTTCCTGGTGAGTTTCAAGCATGTTTGAGAGACAAGTACAGCTCTAGCCTCCCTGGTTTGTACTAGCATCGGATGCTGATGTCTCCCCTCTGCCGCACCCATGTTTGGACCTTTCTGAGACTGGGCTCTGGGTCATCTTTATGGTGCCCATCAAACAGCAAAAGGCCTAGCAAGGGCATCGGGGAAATCTGGATTCTGCTCTCTACTCTTTCCATCTAGGTGAGGTTTGGGTAAGTGAATGACCCTCCCTAGGAATGGGTTTCGACAAGTGTAAAATAGTAGGGATTTTATCTAATGTTTTATGTTGTGAATTGGGTTATTGAAAGAGGGAAGAGTGGAAGGGACTAAGTTTATTGAGCACCTTTTATAAGTAAGGTACTCTGCCAGCTGCTTGTACAATTATTCTGTTTAATGCTCTCCTTGGGATGGGAAAATCAATGCTCAGAGAGGTTAGGTAACTTGTTCAGAGTCACACAGCTTGTACACAGCAGAATCAGGATTCTGATGCATATCTGCTGACTCTAAAGCCAGTGTTCTTTCCCCCACATCATTGGACCTTGGCATGGAATTAAATGGATGTATTCCACACTGATGGGAACCCCTCTTTTCTTCCTTCCACTGCTTATGTTGCTAATTGGCTTTCCTTAGGGCTCCTGAGAATGAGGGTCTCAATCTTTGAGCCTTTTGGCTTTTACCTTTGCTGAAGAGCAGATACCAGCTACTTTCCCCAGAAGCCATAGTTTCTTGAGAAAAGAGAAACTTATGGTCAAATTGTCAAATGTGGGGCTGGGGGTGGGTTGAGGTGGGGTGGATGCGGCGTAAAGACTGCCCCAAAGGCAAAGATGCGAGTATAAGTGAGGCTTCATTTGTCTGTGATTCTGACTTGTGGTCATTTCTTTTGCTCCCTTTTCCTTTTTCTAAACATATTGTTCAGAAACCCATTCTCACTGGGGGCTCTGGTGAGTGTCATGGTGTCCAGATTCCTGCTCTGGGGCCCGGGACTCACAAAGGCCAAGTTGACGTCCATTCTGCATCTGGCTTATTTGATGCCAGAGGAGGGCTGAGGTCTCCTGAGAGAGCCAGGAGAGATTTGCCTCCTGCAGAGGTTTGGATAAGCCCCGGCTAATCTCCATGGCTTCTTAAGGGCACACCTGCTTGTCTGCCAGCCAGCAGCCTCCTCGCTCATTTCCCGTGGGACGGCTGGGGTCAGAGGGCCTCCAGAAAGCCTTTCATCCCTCACCACCCCGCCAGGCCCCCCTCAGCAGCACCTGGGTCCACACATAAGACTTTCTTTGAGGGGAGGTCTAGACGTTGTCCCTCCCAGAATGGGGGCCGGTGCCCTTTTCCTTCTTTTTGAGGCAGCTTGCTTGTTCCTTCCTTCTAAATAAGCATTTAATTCAAGCTTTATCATGCATGGCTCAAACTTTATCCCACTGGGGCTAAGCTGATCTGAATTAGTTTCTGGGCAGCTGAGCTATAAACACATAGTAGGTGCTCAGTAAAGAAGGATGATGTCTGATGATGATCTGTTTGGGACTCCATAAAAGATCCACTCTTGCTTTCCATCTGTCTTATTGCTGGGATGAGATAGTTACACCAATAATACAACATGTCAGAGGATTCAAGTCATTTCTGGTTAGCCGTGGGAGTTAGGGATTCTCTCCTCCCTTCTTTCCCAAATCACATTGTACTTCTTAATTATCCTTTAGGTGTAGCTAGTAGTGAAGTTGATTTGTATTCTACGAGCATTGTGCTTAAGATGGGTAGTCAGGGACTGTTGTTTGACATCAGAGGCTCCCAGTTGTTGTCTTCTTTCTTTTTTTCTTCCCTCCCTTTCTTCCTCTGCCCTTCCTCCATCTTTCTTCATTTCTCTGTCTCTGTCTCTCTCTCTCGCTTTATTTTTTGTATGTCAGAAGGAAGCATGATCATTTTTTAAGACAGTACTATGAATGGCGATCTGTAAGGGTATGGCTGAAAAGAATCTAATTTAAAGGAACTGTGATCCTCTCTTCCTTTGAACCCACCAATTGTTCTGTAGGTTTGAAATTCCACTTGTTCCTAATTCCACTAATATTTGTTAAGCCGTTATTCTAAGTCCCTGGGCTGAGTAAGAGGGAATGAATCCAGCCCCACGGAAACCAGTTTACCTAGGAAGATAGGCCACTGGAATTATGGGAGAGAGCCATGTGTGGGTTGATGGTGTGTTTGAGTGTTGAAGAAGGGAGCGGGATAAATAAGTCTCAGTTCCTCTGATCGTAGGCACGATATCACGAGCTTCCCCGTTCTTCAGTTATTTTCCCCCAAACCAGGCTAGGTACGCAGTATCATTCCCGTATAATAGACGAGGAAATAGAAGCTCCAAGAACTGAGTCTTTTGTCAAGTTGGTTGCAGTGCGAAGACAATAGCCCGGGCGATACAACTAGGATTTGGAAATCCAAGTATTGAACCTAGCACTGGATCTGAACAACTCTCAGGTTCTAGCCTATTCCATCGACACAGAAAAGGAGCTGTCATGGAGGTAGAGAATTCTGTGTAGGGAGCCACTTGAAACAGTTAATACTGTAAAGTGATTAAAAAATTTTTGTGTGTGGTTTATTTTCTTAAAGGGGAACACATGCAAAGATAATTTACCAGCTAACTGCTCATCCTCCCTTGCCGTTCAGATTATATACATAACAGGGTGTTGGGGGGACTTGAAATGATGGGGTTTAATTATTTTAGTGGGACAGGCAACCCCTTCCTCTGCCAGCAGCATCCCTGTTAGGATGCTTTCTGCTTGCTGAAATGCTTTGGCATTGTCTCTCGCCTGATATGTACACAAATGGATATTCCACACCTCCCTTTTCCCCAGTGGAGCACACAAACAGCAAGCAGACAGACACTATCTGAGAGTCGGCAACTCAGGCCCCATAATATTGTGGCAGAAAGTAGAAAATAAAGCAGCCAGTGCTGGGTGCAGGATAATAGCATAATAGGATAAGTGTGAGAGAGTCAGGAGGCGGTAATGGCCCTGGAGATGTAGAAATTCTGGGAAAGTAGGGCGGTATGAAAGCGGAGACGCCATCTGTGGGATTCAGGCAGTTGTGAGAGACTCTGAATGGCACAATATGGAGATCTGTTACACAACACACCAAATAGTAGTAAAGGAATCATCTGGCCTTACAATTGTCAGACATCCTTTGTTTGAAATGCCACCTTCCTGGCCACCAACACCAGGGTACCCAAGGATAAATGGCAAGAGTATGAATTGCCTCTTCCTGCAGCCAATTTAAGTTGCAGACGGTGAGAATCCCAAAAGTCTTCCTTAGATGGACTCTGCACTCAACCAGCAGGGGGTGCTACTCGTACCCTCACCCCATCTCCTTCAAGGACATTAAAGAGGTAGTCAGAAAGGACTGAGAAAGAAACTCCGCTTTCCTGAATGAGTGTCTGTTGTGCCGAGTGTGATGATCAGCTTTTTATGTAGGTCATCTCATTTGTTCCTCATCTTGCCTCTTTGAGGTGGTGGCATCATTCTGATTTTAAAGATGAAGACACTGAGCCTCAGAGAAGGAAAATGACTTCCTCCACTTCCCCCGGTTGGGGAGCCAGGATTCTCATTTGGGTCTGGATGACTCCCAAGCTCCTGTCCTTTTCCCTCCACCCTATGTTTCCAGAGGTGGACCCATCCACGAGCACATTACGTCAGCTCATCTGAGATCCTTTCCCAAATAGACCTTGTCCACAAAAGTTTATTTTGACATGAAATGCTTCTCTTTAAGGTTCTGGAAATCTGGAATCAACCAACCGACCAACTCATCAACTAATCGACTTTCAAGTAATCAGAATGATTTTTCTCTATGTCGGTTTTAGGGGAGACAGACGAGGAGAGGTAAACCACTTAGTTAAGGAGTTTTGACAAAGCATTACCTTCTGGAGTTTACATTGATTTGGGTACAATTTCTCAGCTTAATACTCTATACCTTCTACTCCATGAAACTATGACTGCTCAAGGTTATAATGATAACCCAGAGGTGTGGCAAGGATCTTAATCATTAAAGAGGCCAAGAAGAATATAGAAGAAAGACTACTGATTACGAATGTCATGAGAATATAGGTGTGCGTCCCTGTGCAACCACCTTGGGCCTGGCCCTGGGCAAACTGATCCCTGTAACTTCAGTTCCATCAGCTAGAAGGTAGGTGTGTGGTACCTCAAAAGATGGTTGTGAGAAATCAGTAAGCTAGGGTGTGGACAAATCACCTAGTACAGGGAGCTAAGCGTTGGCCCTGCTGAGTCAATCCTAGTTTCCTTCCTAAGGCGGAAGAGTAATTTTTAACCACAGGTAGAGCAGTCATTTTGAAGTTCTTCCATTTTTACCATTAGCACTACATCTGTGAAATGGGTCAAGAGGGTTGGAGAGCCACAGAGAATTTGTATCCCCAGAAGGACCCTGACAGCATGCTCCCAATGTAGAATTTAAGTCCTGGCCATGGACTCTGCCTTTTACATTATTTTTGCTTCTGTTGGTGTAGGTTCTCAAAACAATGTGTCATATATTGAACAACAGCAATAATAACAAAACTATGGAGGTGTGAGTAACCCACAGTGGAATTTGCTAGTTTGTCCTCTTGATTCAAGAACTCAACTCTCCCCTAGCAGACTTCCCCAAGAGGAGTAAATGGCAGGATACTACGCTGCAGTGCCCATGCCCTCTGCCTTTCCCTGTGATCCACTGCATGATGCCTCCAGCCTCCACCCAGACAGCTGGATGGCCTTTAGAAATACATGTCCTTGTTTCTGTGCATCAAGATGGGTCAAGCGCACACCAGTGACCCCGAAGTGATGAAGACCGCTAGAAAGAGAAAGGCCTAGAGAAACATATTTAGTTGCAGTTAGAAGTGAGCCCTGTACAGAGCTGTGTGGCATGGAATTAAGACCACTGTCTGACTCTGTAGCGAGTCAGCCTCGGTGTGAGTCCTGGAGTTTCCATGGACAATCCTGGGATGTTCGGAATGTGGCTTCACAGCTCCATGCTTTAGTTTCCTTAGTAGTAAATGGACCTGGCTTGTGTAATAAGTTCTCAGTAGGTTTAAGTCATTGAATACAATTTGCTTTCTGCTTATTCTGCTGCTCATAACTTCATTTAGCTACCTCCCAACCTCTTCTGAGACTGAAGTGTGCTTTATTCTCATCATTCTCAAAATAGTTCATGCTCTCAGTGTTTTCTCCTTGAATCGGCCAGATGGATGCTAAACTATTTGGGGTTTCTCAGTGGCAGACAACACAAGAGCTGGAAGACCACCCCTGGCTCCCGCTGTTTCTCTCTCCCCCTCTTCCCCCTCCCGCGGAGAGAGGGGGTATCACGAGGGCAACGCCAGTATGGCAGCTGTAGGGCTTCCGTCCGCAGACCTGAGCATGGAGAGCATTTTATTTGAACTTGCAATGATTTGTGTCTCACTGCAGACGTTACTCTTTAGCATTATTGATCTCCTCTGTCTACTGAGCCCCGTCAGACGTCTTTGACCCTGGTTTGTACCAGGAGCAGTCAAGGGGCCGCCTGAGACTGTCTGGCATTGTGATTCAGTTCGATTCCTCTTCATGTTTGCCTGTGCCGTGTTCTGCCTTGAAATGGTTCTGCCTTGCACCACTGCAGGTGGGGTCCAGAGTCCGCCTCCGTTCTGTCCTGCTTCTCACTACAATAAAGGCGTCTTATCCATTGGAATCTCTTCCCTGCATGGCTCCTGCTGTCCCAGGGAGGGAAGGACTCTCAAAGCTTGCATCTCTTCTCCAAGAAGTTGGCCAGTATAGTTTCAGAATGAAACTAGGAGGGGCTGGAGAAGACACTCGTGAATCCACACATAGAATTAGGAACAGTAGGGTGAGGGAAGGGGAAGAAAAGGGGAGTCTAGACTAAAAGTCGGGATGCCATCCTTTTTCTTTGTTTCTTCTTAGAGTTGAAAGTTTTCCTGAATTACTTGCTAGGGTGTTAAGGAGAAATGATGTCAGGGGAGTTTTTTCTTTACCTTTACTACTCAAAGAACAGCCAGCGATATCAGTACCCCCAAAGCGTTCTTGCCCATCAAACATCTCTACTCCAACTTGCCACATTTCATGAGGCCAAACCTATTTCTTTTCTCTTCTAATTTGAATCCAAGCCACCTGCCCTTTGTGCTATCTCACGATTATTGCTTCCAGACACTTAGAAGCCCTAAGGTCACTCAGAGAGAAGAGTAATATCCCTGGGGGAGGTAGACTAGCCCTGCTTGAAACATTTAATTTTCATAAGAGAGTGATGATAACTTGAATAAGGAGCAAGTATATTGCAGAGAATTAGGCTCCTGGTCCACAGAGAAAGAATCAATAAAGGCTGTGTGTGAATGGTGAAGTAAATCAAAGAGTTGGGGTAATGACTTAAGAAATTTGCTCCAAAACCTCTGCTCAATTTGGAGGGGCTTAATTTGATTGCTTACTTTAAATGTATTGTCCATTCAATTCATCAACTCAGTCAGAGTCTACTTGTGTCAGCCCGATGTGTACGTGTGTGTGTGTGTGTGTGTGTGTGTGTGTGTGTGTATTTTCAGAAGGGTGGGGATAGAGTGCTGATCTTCTACCAATCATCTCATCTTTATTCCAAAATCCATTTCATTGCAGAACTGGCAATATTATCAAAATTGTGAACAAATCATTGTGTTACACTATGGTTCCTAGGAGGTGAAAGACAGATAGTTGGCTACCACACCATAACCCTTAGTAGAGTTTTCCCCGTATGATATCATCATGTTATGTTTCTGCTGGCATGGCTAGCACCAAGCAGCCCAGTACATCACGTGCCCTCTGTTGCTTTAACTTGTTGCCATGGCTACCTCAACATTCTCCCACACTAACAAAATTTAAATATGTATCTATGAATTTGAAGAAACATAAAACCCTCCTAGCATCAGTCTGTTTCATATAGCACTCTGAGATGATTTCCATAATAACAATTACTGGGTATAATTTCATGAGATGTAATCCATAGTTAATCTTTTCCTTGAAAAGCACAAAATAATCAGGCTCTTTCATAGGCAAATGGGTGAATACTCCATTTAGTTATTTGCCATCCCTTGAATGGATGTATATGCCACTGGTTTAGGCTTGTGTATTAGTTAGTGCAAGCTCTGGTAACAAATAGACCCTAAAACGTATACACATTAAAAAAAAAAGAAGAAGAAATATATTTCTCCCTCTTGCACTAGTCCAATACATGGTTTCTTCCATACAGTAGCTTTCTTCCATGCAATGATTCCCTCATCAAGCCAGCAACATCTTGTCTCATCAAGGTTTGCACATAGCTGGTGGTAGGCAGAAGAGAGTGTGGATGGTGGATGTATGGTATGTTATAAAAACCTCAAGGTGAAGTACATCACTTCTGCTCATATTCCACTGACTAAACCTGGCCCAGTGGCCACACCCAGATAGAAGTGAAGCTGGAAAAAGTAGTTCCTGGCTTAGCAGGAACTTCTCAGCAGCAACTCTGTTTCAGAGAGGAAGAATCATGAGTGTCAGTAGATAGCTAGCTAGATCTGCCACTGTGTAGGTTAATAGAAGAGGAGGACATGCTTCAGACACATGAGGGTTTCAGAGTTTTGGGGGAGAAAGTCACGTAACTAGTAAGTGCAATGGTGAAGGGGTGAGCCGAGTGACTTGGGAGCGACTATTTCTGCTTGGCACGATTGGGAAGGTTGGTGGCATTGCCTTTATGGTAGCTGTACCTTGAACTGATAAGAGGAGAACCATCTTCTAGTAATTTTCAAATAACAGACTTGATTAAAAGCATGTGTGTTGGAGTGGGAGGCTGGAGGAGATGGGAATGAAGAGGAATAATTAGATAATGTCGTTGTCCCAGCTGGTTCTTAAGCGATAAGCCTGTATTTGTCCCTCACCCTCCACTTGCCTTATCACGAGTGGGTGACCTTGATGAGACATTTTCAGCACAGTCTCTTTGGTTCCTTTTAATCTCCTGTCAGTTGCTATCACTGTCAGCATGACCCAGCTCCAGTGAAAAATTCAGCATTCATTTCAGCCTTCCCAGGAATGCTAAATTATGACAAAATGTCAGGATGGGAGAAAACCATAAACACTGTGGACACCTTATTTAAGGGGGTGATTGAAGGACACTTAGGTGTCTTCCTTCAACTTTTCAAGGACTAGGAAGACCTGTGTTTTGACCTTCTGGATCTTTCTATAGTCTGAGTTGCTGTAATGTCGCTTGAGCACTGTCTTTCTCTATGCTGATCTCTAGCTGATCGCTGTTATATTCTAGCGAGGTGAATTGCAATGAACATTCTCTTGCCTGGAGGAGGAATGACCTCCAGTTTTCTGGTTTACCAAAAGGCACAAGACTCCAGACATAGCTTTCACTGGTGAATGGGGGTGATTGGTGGTTGTAATGTTCTTTGGGGACTGTTCATGAAATAGATACCGAAATGAAATGATCTCCATGAAAATGTTCTGAAAAGTTACAGTGACTTCAAGGTACAGAGTAATTGTTACCCATATTTCAAATGGAGAATTTCCCTAGTGATGTTTATGTAAAGCACTTCAACCAATCTATCTTACCTTAGGAAAAGCAGAAGTTGGGTTTGGATGAAACATTTTTAGTGATTCTATGGGATGCTAGTCAACCACAGTGAGCATGGCAACAGATTGACGTGGATTAAAAAAAAAAGACATCATCCTGAGGTATTTGGAGTTCAGTTTAGGAGGCAACCAATAAACACAAAATAACTGATAAAATATGAATGCAAATATAGAAATAGGCATAGAAATTGAGGTACGAATTCAGATAAACTGGATCAAAACCCCTTACCTATGAGTTACTATATGTTTTTATATATTTTGTCATGTAACAGATTAGTTTTTTTCTTTTTGAAAGATTTTTAAAGAATGGAATTGCATAATTTTATTTGGTTTTTAGCTCATGGCCCTTTTGCTGCTTTTTTACTCCAAAATAGTCACTTGACAGCCTGAGCCTTTGTTTGCATAAATCCCTAAGTGGATAGCTGAAATGAAGTCCCACATCGCACATTTTTCTACGTCTTAGATACTAAGGGTATGCACTGAGGGTTTGTTCTTTTTATTACGATTTCTTGTGATATATCTCACATTTGATTAATTGCATGGTGGAAGCTTTAATCATGGTATGACCCTTCTGCCCTCCTGCCCCCTTTCCTTTAAGCTCTCAACTTCCTTGAGGTTCTAGACCTCAAAAAAAAAAAAAAAAAAAAAAGAGACCAAATCTCTCCCCGACTCTTTTAATTTATATCTGTTACACTAATGGCATACTGGTTGAGCAATATAATCTTTTTACTGAGGCTTTATTTTCTGTTTTGATTGTTGATGGGATAGATGACCCCAAATTTCTAAGGAATCATTGGCTCTAAAATTACTTACCTCAACTCTGCCCAGAAAAGGTTGCAAGCCAAGATTCCATTAGTGATAGCTATTTCATTGGATGAACTGGGGCCTGGGGAGTACTTACCCAAGTAAGTAGGCTTTCAGGGCTCAGACAGCACAGGTGGCCCCTGCAAGGTGTGTGGGTCAGTGAGAGGACAGCTGACATTGTGTCCAGAGCTTCTGCGTGTCCTCAATGGGAGGGCTCCCCGGGAGGGATGGAATGTTCCAGTGATGTCCACCTCATAGAATAATTTTGTAATTTTCCTGTGAGGTCAATGAATTTTACAATTTCACAGTTGCAGGTGATATGAGAAGTCATTTAGCCTGACTTTCCAACAGTTGAAAGGCTTCTCCATATGCTATCCTTGAATAAGGGCCATTCAGCCTCTGTGTGGACCCTGAAGTCATGTCAGTAAGAACACGCTGTCATTTTATTTCTCTCCCAACTAATTATAAGTTTCAAGAAGAGCTTTGAGTTTCAAGAAGAGCCCCAGTTCATCCAATGAAATAGCTAATGTTCAGATCAACTGGCTAATGTGGATACCAACCAGAGTTTTAATTATAGCAGTGGCAGATTTTCTACATTTAGCACTGACGAGGATCTACAGACTGTTAACTGCTTGGATAGTAAGAAAGCAGCCTGCAGTATCGGAAAAGAAAACCTCCTTCACTATTACATATGTGACCAATTCAAGGCCTTTCTCAAGCGGGAAGAGCCCCTATTCTGGAAATGTTTGAATGTGGTTTGATAACCAGTCTGGAAAAGAATTGGGACCACTGACAGACGCAGATACCTTGTCATCAATTCTTAGTCTTATCCCTGTTTTTTGTGTCCTATTCTTTTCTTCCCTTCTAATGCCCATTCTTCATTTACTCCGATCTGATCTCCTCTATATAATCACCTTTTGATTAACTGTGACAGTTAATAATTCTAGACTATCTTTACCCATTATTATCACACATATTGCGAATATGAAATGTGTGAATCTGGGGCGCAAATCCCATTATGAATTTACCTTCCACAAAATCAGCTTTGGGGGGAGGGGGTATGTGTGGGTGTGCAAGTGTGTACGAACATGCGTGCCTTTGTGTAGATATGAATTACATACAGTATTAATCAAATACCCACATTTTAGAATTATCATCTCACTAAACTTTTCCACAGCAATGTTCTACATTTAGGACCAGCCACCTAGAATACATTATGCCTTATATGTTTATGGCCTTAGACATAAGTATAAAATACACGAATCATGAAGTTGTTGTTTTTAAAAGTCCCAGAACATCAACTCAACTTCTTATTCCATGTCACATTGTTTTTTGGAGCTCACCTGGACTGGGCTGTGTCTCATCTTGTGCCAGTCAGCTGGTGGCTGCTTTCAGGGCTCACTCAGGTATCTGTTTATCAAGCTAGCACATGGAAAATGGCAGTGATAAATTATCATGTACTTCCTGGGAGAGCAAGTATATTTCCAGGGGTCGAGCATATTGAGCCGCCTGTTGATGCTCTCTAAAGGCAGAAGTCGGGAGTCAGAAGGCAGGACAATGGAAAAGGCTGAAAGTTAAGTAGGGGGCACATTGGGCCTGAGCTGGGAGGTGCTGAGTCACAGGACCTTGCTCCCTTGTGCTTTCTAACAAATAGGATTTCACAGCAGTTCATGAACTTGGTGAACACATAACCTTGGAACCTAGTGGTTCAGGCCCTTTGAGAGGGCTCCTGCTCCTCCATGGCTGCTTGTGTCAGAGTGAAATGTGGTGGAAATCCTAGAAGAAAGCTCCTTCATTGTCCCTGAGACAGATTTTTGTCATCTTTCTCCCTCAGAGGCATTTTCTGTAATTATCAGCTTTGCCACTTAAAAAGCCCTTTACTGGCATTCACTAATGAAGCTCGCAGTTCCATGGATTGTGCTCCCCATTTTTCAGAGCTTGGGTTATTAGATGCAGAGAGGTTAGGGTAATTGCCCAAGAGCAGACTGTTTCGATCTGAAATGAACCTAGACATTTAAGATGCTGGTTCTAAAATGTTATTCCCTTTCTGGGTCTGAATTGCAGTTCCTTTATGTATGGCTTATGGAGTAATTTATTTATTCATTCAACACACATTTACTGCATATCATTTTGTACTACTGTGATGGCAGAGAAATAAATATATAATGTATGATGTAGTCTCCACCGTCGAGGACTTCACACTGAAAGACGAGAGAGATGGGAGCAAAAATAATTATAACGAACATGACTGATGTAGTAAGAGAAAAATAAATGAAAAAGTGTGGGTGACACAGCCTCAACTCTGCCTTGGCACATAGGAGGCCAGAGGAGGTGGTTAGAGTCCTGAAGGGTTAGTAGGAGTTTGTCAGGCTGCGGGAAAGGGGAAATGGCATCTCTATAATGGGTTGTCCAGCCAATGACCAATGACACCCACACTTCTCTTCCTAGAACTTCCCTTGCTGAAAAGGTCAGGAGCAGCTGATGTGAGTTGCCTCATTGCCCTCCATATCCAAATGTTTCTGTATCTCCATCTGTCTCCTCTTCCCTCTTGAGTCAGAGGCAGAAGGGCAATTGCTCTTTGCCAAGGCTGGAGCTCCCACTGGAGCCACCCCACACAAGCTGTCCATATTCTTTGCTCAGTCGTAAATTGTCCACACCTGTCTCTTGCATCTTCACTCTGCACGTGTAAGTTCCATTGGGATAACAAGCAAAGGACCCTTGTCTGGGAGGGGAAGGATCCTTTGAACTGACATTTCTCTCTTGCCTTCCTTTTGTTACTAATCTTTTCAAAAGTTAAGTCTACAGGGGCGCCTGGGTGTCTCAGTGGGCTGGGGCCTCTGCCTTTGGCTCGGGTCACGGTCCTGGGTTCCTGGTATTGGGCCCCGCATCAGGCTCTCTGCTCAGCAGGGAGCCTTCCTCCCCCCCTCTCTGTGCCTGACTCTCTGCCTACTTGTGATTTCTGTCGTGAAGTAAATAAATAAATAAAATCTAAAAAAAAAAAAAGTTAAGTCTACAGTGATTAGAGTCAGTTTCTTACCAACCCTCATCATTTGGCTTTACCCTCCGCCCTCCATGAGATCTCTCTCCCTTAACTGCATTTCGCACTGTGCTGCATCCTGTTTGTTCTCAAGGCTCCTCCACTTTGCCATCACTGTAATATTTGGCACGACTAGCCAGTATCCCCCTGCTTTCTTTAAAATTCTTTCCTCTGGCTTCCATGACACAGCATGCTACTGCTTCTCTTTCCTGTTCTCTTTCCTTGATTTTCCCATTTGGATTTGATAACTCTCATCAGCTCTTCTTTTGGTACTTTTATGATTTTTACTTCTCCTGAGTCTTATCATATGTCAGCTTGCCTTATAAACATTCTTTTCAAGAACTGTATCTGATTCATTATGACAAGAAGCAGCATTGCTGAGCAGTTGGGAGTGCAGCCTGAGCCAAACAGCCTGGGTTTGAATCCTGGCTTTGCTGTGTGGCCTTGGGTAAATTTCTTAACCTCTCTGTGCTCAAGTTTTCTTACCTGTAAACTGGGGATAATGATATTTTTCTTATACTGTCATTGTGAGAATCCAGTGAGTCAAAACATATGAAGTGTTTAGAATAGTGACTGGTTCATAGTAAAGAGTCTAAAAGTGTTGTTAATTAACTGTATTTGCCTCTACCATGGCACTGAGCTCAAGAACAGTATTAATATTGCTTATAAGCATTTATTTAAAAGGTAAACCATTATAAGTAATACATATTTTGTAACTTCATTATTATTATTATTGAGAGCTTATGGTTGGCAGACTTTGACCTAAGCACTTTTCTTGTTTTATCTCAGGTTCTCTCACTACCACTGCAGAAATGATCTCCATTATGATCTCCATTTTGCATATGAGGTGACCCACTCTCTGAGAGGTTAAGTGGCTTGCCCAAGTTCAAACAATGTGTTGTGGAACTGACCTGTGTCCAGAGTGATTGTTCTCTCTCTCTCTCTCTCTTTTTTTTTTTTTTAAATAGGCTTCATGTCGAGTGTGGAGCCCAATGCGGGGCTTGAACTCATGACCCTAAGGTCAAGACCTGAACTGAAATCAAGAGTCAGAGGCTCAACTGACTGAGCCACTCTGGCACCCCCAGGGTGATGGCTCTTAACTTCTGAGCTCTTTGTAGGTGTTCTGTGGCGCCAGCTGACTAACGTATTCAGGAATGTTCCCCAGCTTCCGGCCAACAGTCCACAGCCATGACAAACTTAGCTTTCTCACTAGGCAGCATGTGAAAAGTTAGCAAGTTTTAGAGTAGTAAAGCCAACGTTGTGTTGCTACCCACTCCCCTAGCTTATCTAATTATTTTTTTTATGCCTCTTTGGAGTCACGATCACATTTTAAGTATCTGTAAGATGGGGCATCCTATCTTTTACTTATTTTACGTGTCCTCTGCAGTGTCTGAGGGAGCTCTGTGTTCATGCAATCCTTACTGATACACACAACAGGCAAGAAGAAAGTTGGACAGAGCCAGATTCAGTGAGCAGGACCTTGGTCACATGACCCCTCACTCTCATCCTTACTGGGCACCTCCCCTGAGAACACATCTAGGACCCCACTCCCTTCCATTACCCTACTTCTCTCTACCTTCACATCAGAACTAGGTACCCCTGGTCTTCACCTTCTCTCCCAGGGTTCTCTGTGCACCACTCCTTCAAATGACACAGTACAACCCTCTTCAGTTTAGACCACTTACTCCTACTCCTACTACAGGTCAGGGACCTACTCAATCCTTTTTATATTCTTTGCACCTCACAATGCTTGGCATGTAGAAGATTCTCAATAAATACTAATCCAATAAATGAATGAAGGAGGCTTTTTAATAAGTTTTCTGGCTCTCCCTAAGACTTTGCAGATGGCAGCATTGCTTGGTTCCTTGAGGTCTTCGCACAGGAGAGGGGAAGGATTTAGCTGCTCTGTGCATGTATTTTCTGTGTACGGATGGCGGGGAGTGTGTGGTCAGGCTTTCTCTAGTCGCCTGAGTGGGTTGTGTCTGTCCGCTCTGCTTGCCCTCTCTCTCCGGCTAATGCAGAAGCACCCAGCCCCATCTCCACCTCCACCCAGCCGAGGCAGCAAGGATGCCAATTCTCCAGACCTTTGGCCATACCCCTTGGCTGAGTTGTTTTTAGAAATGAACTCCCACTCCCAAGCCTCCTGCTTCCCCCAGTGAGTCCTGCAAGTGTTCTGTATCTCCATGGAACTTTCAAATCAAGAAATATTGTCAATTTTCCTGTGTGCCAGTTCCAGTTATCATAATTATTTTTGACACGTTTGCTTTCATAAAGCCTTTCCCTTACTGAAGCCCTGTCATACACTTTTCTTCATTTGGATGAAGCAACAGAGGGAGTTCAGTAATAATGCTGGCAATGTTAAATGAGTGATCAGTAATATTGCTGAGTGTCTGGTACCAGAATCAATAGTTTACATATTATTTCACTTAATTCCTAAGTGGTGGCTAAGAGTTTTCTAGAGTTTGGGCTGATTGGATTTGAATCCTGGCTTCAGTCACCAGCTATATGAATCTGGATAACTTACTTCAGGCCTCTATGCCTGTTTC
Source organism: Mustela nivalis (assembly GCF_964662115.1). Lineage (NCBI taxonomy): Eukaryota > Metazoa > Chordata > Mammalia > Carnivora > Mustelidae > Mustela > Mustela nivalis. Next base: position 25,225,895 of record NC_139028.1, on the reverse strand, counting down.
CTTGTAAGGAAGAGGGGCATTCAGTAAGGAAATGTTCCATAGACCTGTTGGAGGTAGGAGATGTTAATGCTTGTCGAGTACTAAGCACAGTGTTTGGCACATGGCGAGGTTGAAGTAAATATTATTACCAATCCTCATAGTCAGCCTGATACCAACTGTATTTTACAGATGAGTAGAGGGGTGCTTGAAGACCAGATTCAGGCTCTACGTGGTTGATCACCATGCATCCTACCTCTTGGGTATTGGCAGTCATACATTCTTATTAGATCAGACTTGACGACTTGGGTCACTTGGTCTTAAAAAGTAATGAAAGCTTCCGGCTTATTATTTGATAATTTTGAATTCTTTTTTCCCAGGTGGTATGTGCCAAGCCCTCTGATCTTTCTCTCTCGTCTCTACCCCCCACCAGACTATAGGAGCAAACTTCTAAGTTTGCAAGGGCAGCACAGTCTCCCGATACGGTTGAGCGGTCACATCCCAGCCGCCGACCTTCCCACCAGCTGTCACACCCTCTACCTGCTGCCAAGTGGCCCTGGAAGAATCATCCAAGTGATTTCCTGCCCCGGGAAACATCAAAGCCTTCCCTCTCTCTCTCCCCATTCTTTCTAGTGAATGCGCCACTGGTTGGTATAAATGGAGGCAAGTCCTCAGTAGCCTCAACAACTTGGGGAGAATTCATGGAAGGGGGGCTCAATGGCTAGGGCAGGGAGGTGAAGGCCCATGCAATGTCCAGGGATGTGGCCAGACACTGAGGTCCCCAGAAACACCCGTGAAAAGACTAGCAGGTTGGGTGTATCGTCATATACTTGCCACCCTGCGTGGGTTTCAACGGGAAGCCTGCTGTCTTGAGTTATTATTTCTATATTGTATAATAATCAGGCCACTGTTTTGAGATCATGTCAGAGATAACAAAGCATCAGAAGCCTCTTCTGTTGCTGAAGAACCAATCAACCTAAACTAATACCTTAATGACCACTTTTCCCAACGAGAAAACAAATTCAGGCAAAAAAAAAAAAAAAAAAAAAAAGCAAGCAGGGCTCTGAGAAGGACCTTGTCTGGTCAATGAAAAGAAGAAAGAGACGTCTGCAGCCATGGCAATGGAGTAGGGATTACTTTGATCTGGAAAATAGGTTGCTTTTTTTTTTTTTTTTTCCTCCAGTGCTTTTTCTCAGGCAGCCAAGAGATGCTATTGAGCTTGATGAGTGAGCCCTTTCAGAATGAAGGGGCACCTCAGAGGAGAATTGAATGACTGCTTTCATGGACAGCTACTTTAATAGTCTCATGTTTGAAAAATATGCAATTAAAGGAAGTACTATTACAAATAGCCCCTATTTGTGGCTCTAAAAATACTATCGATTAACTGAAAAAATGAGAGAGAGGTGTGCAAGATTATTATGTGAAGTGTAAACTGCAGATCGTAGGAGGGAAACACACGCATACACAGACACACGACCTATATACAACCCCCGAGGAGATGTGGGGAGGGGGGGTGCACATGTCATGAATACTAAGCTCTTTATTCCTTTCCATATAAAAAATGACTTGCGGAGAAAAGTCCTGCCCGCTAGAGTTTTTAATCACTTTCTTCATGTCAGTACTGTTCATAAGAACGAGCGTTATTGGTTAAGATTCAATTTCTTCTAAAGTTAATCTGCAGCAGTTGGGGGGCTTCGTGTGTGAGAATGATGCTTTTTGGTGAATGCTCTTTGGGCATTTTAAGTGAAACAATGGAGATCCTGGCAGTTTGATCTTGCATTTTCCACGGATATGACCCCTACCTTGTAGCCCCCTGCCAACTCTCTTTCCATTCCGCCACCTGCCTGCCCGCGACGTCCTCGCTCCTCTCAGATCTTGCCCTGTGTTAATTGGGACATATTCAGCAATGTGTGGCTTTAGTCGAGGATAAAGGAAGACTTTGGCCCTCCCCAAAGAGACGGAAACGTCTCTGGCTATTCTTTTAAGAGATTTCCAAAATCTCTGTCCAGGTAACCTGCCTCGTTGTCATGGCAACAGCAGGATGGCTCCGGTCTCTTTCCCTTTTTTCTTTGCCTTCACGGATTTATTTAACACTTTTATAACTGACATATAACTGATAGATAACTGCTTTTTAAAAATATTTCTGCACACCGGTAGAAAAGGAGAAGGCGAAGGTATCTGAAAGCTTTGTTTGTTCCAGATTGTGCACAGATTTGCAGATGCGGCTGAGATGAGCCTTTTCACTGTTTAGGCCCCAGCTTGATTCGCATTTATGAGGAGCTAGGCACTCTGCTATGTCTTTTGTCTATATTTAGTCCTCAAGATCAAGTTTGCATGTAAACGCTGTTACCATGCCCATTTTATAGATGAGAACCTAAATCATTGAAAAGCTGAGTAATTTGCCCAATGTCACGTAGCTTATTAGTAGCTAATGAAAAACTGATGCATGGCAAGGAGGACTCTATGGCCACTGGGGCAGGCAGGCAAGGTGGACATGGTGAGGCACAGTTCCTGGGGCCTGCAGCTCACCAAAAGCCTCTGGGCAGCTCAGACTCCCCTCAGGGATAGGTTGGCCACCCCAGGACCGAGTTTTTGTGACATGCCTGAATTGGAAAATGGCTAATGTCCATTTCAGGGCAACCAGAGCCTCACCTGAAACTGTCAGAGGCCTACAGAGAGCTCCTTCAGCTGCTCTACGTAGGTTGCTTGAGCTCCTCCTGTGTCTTCAGGTGTGCAGGGCCTTCTGCCTGGACCATCCTTCCTCTCCCTCCCCAGTGACTAACCTACCTGAGAGGAAGGCTGGATTCCTGGTTAAAGGTGTGGTCTCTGGGCACCAGCCTGCCTGCATTTCAGTCTTCCTTCTTCCACTGACTAGGAACCCTGGGCTAATTATTCTCCTTCGGCTCCTCTTTTCTTACTGGTAACACGGAATAAGGTTAGCATCTTTTTCATAGAGTTATTGAGAGGATTTATATGAGATTATATGACACATTAAAAGTGCTGGGAGGAGAAGGCACATTTGGTAAGAATTTATTGTAATTATGACACAATCCTTAAAAGTTCAGCCTAAACACCACACTGGCCAAACAATCTTCTTGTAGCCCCACAGGTTGGGGTGGCTGGTGCCACTCGGGGCTTCGCTAGGACCTGTGCTTCTTTGCCTCACACAGTTGCTTGTTTGGCCAGGTTCCTAGTCAATGGAAGAGGTTGGTCTTGCTTACCTGGGCCCAGCATGTTGTTTGTGGTTATTTGCCTGGATGGGATCTGGAATAGGAAAGCCAGCCTGGACTTGAGGAGGGCAAATAGAAGGTTTGTTAATGTCTTCAAGTCCTTGTTGAAGAGCTGTTCTGTTAACCTAGTATAGTCTTGAGCATGATGGAGACAGAGAGAGAGAGAGAGAGAGAGAGAGAGGAGACACATGCCACACAATCTGTGCCTTCATGGAAAAGCCAAGTTGGAGGACACATCTAAGACGTGATTGACAGATCAGTGCAACCTAAGAGAGTGATCAGTATGAAATGGGATTTTGTGAGAGAGACATGTGCCAAAGCCATGGTTTTGGTGAGCTTGACGGGATCTAGAGGATTCAGTAAATCAGAGGAGACTAATTTAGGAAGTGAGAAGAACGGGGATAAAAAGCGCTGAAACACCCAGGGAGTGGATGTAGAATGGGGAGGAGGGTTCTGAGTAAAGAATTCACAGCTCTCTAGACGATCATCTAACAGTAGAGACGAGTATGGATTTTTTTTCTCCCCTGTTTTATTGGGAAATAATTGATATGCATCCCTGTATAAATTTAAGGCATACAACAGGATGGTTTCATTTCCATATATTGTGAAGTGAGCACCACAATAGGTTGAGCTAACATTCACCTTCTCATATAGATATGACAAGAAGAAAAGTGAAAAGGAAAAAAATTCTTTGTGATGCAGACTCTTTACTCTCCTACCAACTTTTCTGTTACACAGTATGGTTATCATGTCATACATCGTATTCCTAGCACTTATTCATCTGAATACTAGACATTTGTATCTTCTGACCACCTTCCTCCGTGCCTGTCTCTTTCCACCAGCCCTCTGATCTCTTTTTCTGCAAATTTGGTTTTGTTTTTTAGATTCCACGTGTGAGATTATGTAGTATTTGTCTTTGTCTCACGTGTTTCACTTTGCATAATGCCTTCAAGGTCCATCCATGGTGTTGCAAATGGTAGGATTTCCTTCCTGTTTTAAATAGGTGAATCATATTCCATTGTATGTGTATATACCACAGCTTCTGTATCTGTTCATCCATTGACGGACACTTCAGTTGTTTCCCTGTGTCTGCTGTTATAAATGATGTTGCTATGGACATGGCAGGGCTGATATCTTTTCAAGTTAGTGTTTTCATTTCCTTTGGATATGTTCCCAGAAGTGGCATTCTCCATACTTCTTTCCATAGTGACTCTACCAATTTACATTCCTTCCGGTGGTGCACAAGGGTTCCCTTTTTTCCACATCTGTGCTAGCATTTTGTATCTCGTCTTTTTGGTGATGGTCATCCTTACATGTGTGAGGTAAGCTCACATTGTGGTTTTGCATTTCCCTAAGGACTAGTGATATTGAGTAGTTTTTCATGTATTTGTTGGCCTTTCATATATCTTCTTTGGAGAAATGTCCATTTAGGTCCTTTGCACAATTTATAATTGAGTTACTCTTATTATTTCTTGCTATTTTATCCCTAAATATTTTATTGTTTTTGGTGCTGTTGTAATTGGAATTCATTTCTTTTTCAGAAATTATGTTGTTATTCTATAGAAACATGGCTGATTTTTGTAAGTTAATTTTGTATGGTGAAGCTTTATTGAATTCATTGATTAGCTCTAACAGTTTTGGGTAAGTCTTTAGGATTCTTTATATAAAATTATGTTATCTACTACAAATGTAGTGATCTGAAGGGGCACATGCACCCGAATGTTTATAGCAGCAATGTCCACAATAGCCAAACTATGGAAAGAACCTAGATGTCCATCAGCAGATGAATGGATCAAGAAGATGTGGTATATGTATACAATGAAATATTATACAGCCATCAAAAGAAATGAAATCATGCCATTTGCAACGATGTGGATGGAACTAGAGGGCATTATGCTGAGTGAAATAAGTCAGTCAGAGAAAGAAAATTATCATATGGTCTCCCTGATATGAGGAATTTGAGAGGCAACGTAGAGAGTTTGGGGGATAGGGAAGGAAAAAATGAAACAGGATGAGATCAGGAGGGAGACAAACCATAAGAGATTTTTTTTTTAAAGATTTTATTTATTTATTTGACAGAGATTATAAGTAGGCAGAGAGGCAGGCAGAGAGAGAGAGGAAGGGAAGCAAGCTCCCTGCCAAGCAGAGAGCCCAATGCAGGACTCGATCCCAAGACCCTGGGATCATGACCTGAGCCAAAGGCAGAGGCTCTAACCCACTGAGCCACCCAAGCACCCCACCATAAGAGATTCTTAATCTCTCTAAACAAACTTGGGGTTGCTGGGGGTGGGTAGGGAGAGGGTGGTGGAATTATGGACACTGGGGAGGGTATGTGCTATGGTGAGTGCTGTGAAGTGTGTAAGCCTGACGATTCACAGACCTGTACCCCTGGGGCAAATAATACATTATATGTTAATAAAAAATTATGTCATCTACAAGTAGAGGTAATTTTATTTCTTCCTTTCTAATTCTGATACCTTTTATTTCTTTTTCTTTTCTTACTCCTCTAGATAGGACTTACAGTAATATATTGAATAAGAGTGGTGAGAGTGGGCACACTTGTCTTGCTTCTGATCTTAGAGGAAAAGCTTTCAACCTTTCACCATTGAGGATGATGTTAGCTCTGGGTTTGTCATACATGGCCTTTATTATGTTGGGGTTGTTCCTTTTTTTTTCTATTTATTATGTTCAATTCACCAACATATAGTACATCATTAGTTTTGATGTAATGTTCAATGATCATTAGTTGTGTATAATACCCAGTGGTCATCACATCATGTGGCCTCCTTAATACTCATCACCCAATTGTCCCATCCCCCCACCCCCTCCCTTCTGTAACTATCTGCCTAATTTGTTGAGGTTTTTCAAAAAATCCATGAATGGATGTTGAATTTTGTTGAGTGCTTTTCTATCTCTATTGGGAGGACCATATATTTTTTTCATATATACTATTAATGTGATATATTGATTGATCTGTGTATGTTGAACTGTACTTGCATGCATCATGGTGAATGACTCTTTTAGTTTGGTGAATGACTGAATTCAGTTTGTCGGCATTCTGTTTTAAAAATTTGCATCTATATTCATCAGGGATGTTGGCTTGTATTTTTCTTTTCTAGTAATTTCCTTTTCTGGCTTTGGTAACAGGATAATGCTGGCCTTCTAAAATGAGTTTGGAAGTGTGCACTCTTCTTCAGTTTTTTTGGGAAGGGTTTGAAAAGAATTGGGGCTAAGTCTTCTGTAAATGTTTAGAAAAATTCACCAGTGAATCCATCTGGTCCTGGGCTTTTCTTCAGCAGGAAACTTTAGATTACTGATTCAACCTTGTCACTAATAATTGGTCTATTTGGGTTTTCTATTTATTTTTTATTCAGTCTTGGTAAATTTGTATGTTTCTAAGAATTTTTCCATTTCTCCTGGGTTGCCCAGTTTGTTGGAGTATAATTGTTTATACTTCTTATGATCCTTTGAATTACTGTGGCATCTATAGTAATGTTTCCTTTTTCATTTATAATTTCATTGATTTGGGGTTTTTTTCTCTTTTTTTCCTTAGCTAAGGGCTTGTTAATTTTATTTATCTTTTGTTTTGCTTAACTCTTAGTTTGGTTAATATTTTTTCTATTGTTTTTCTATTCTCTGTTTCCTTTACTTTAAGCATTAAGGGTTTTATAGTCAGAATACCCAGGGTTTGAATGTTTGCTCGGTTGTCTGCTGGGAAGCGACAATGGGCAAAAATACTTAACTAAGGCTCAGGCATCTTCCCTGGAAATTTGAAGTAAGACTAGCTCGCTCTTAAGTTGTACATCTGAAACTAGCATCACATTGTACACCAACTATACTTCAGTTAAACGAAAAAAGACTGGAACCAGGACTAGAGTGTGTCCATCAGATTTATTTTTATTATTATTTTCAGATTTACTTTTAAAAAGTCAAACCTGAAGCCAAAAATAACAAAGAACAGTTGTCACATTTAAAAAAAAAAAAAAAAAAAAAAAAGCAAAAAACACAAAAAGCCTGAGCAAGGGCTTGACTTATCCCCTATCAGTCTACTAAAAAAACATAATTGGTTAAAAATATGGGAAAGGATTAGGAAAAATAAGTCTTCCTCTGCTTCATATAAAAAATACAACTTTTGTTTAAAAAGAGAGAGTATCTCCCTTATAAGATTCCTGAGAGGATTCAATGAGAGGAGGCATGAATGAATTGAAGGCTCACATGGTGAGTGCTCAGCTATTAACTTGCTTACCAAATGTAGCTCTCAGAATTAAAACAAAAGCAAAACAAAACAAAACATTTTTTCTTGACTCTGACTATTGATGAGACATGTTATATTTCCAGGTCCACTAAAGGAGAGTTTTATCTATTCTGCTTATTTAAGTTACCTAAGTTTTATCATTGATTGATCATGCATACAGCTACATGAATTGAAATTAAAATTTGCCAAAGGATTATTATATTTCAGTAATCTTCTTGTGAAGTAGGCTGAGGAAGGGTGGTTATTCCCATTTTCTAGCTGAGGCAACTGAGACAGGGAAATGTTGGAGGAGTTTTCCAGGGTTATGCCGTTAGTGGCTAGGGATGTTACTAATAGACTTAGGACTTCTGACCCCAGAACTTCCTCCCTCTTGTACCAGCTGGATGTGTATTCATGGTGATTGGCTTTGATGAAAACAAAGTCCTCTTCTCTGATGTCTGCCTTATCTTTGTAAATTTATGTCCCATCATAATTTTCAAACTTGGCAAAAGCAAGAATGGATAAAGGCATTTCAAGAGCAGTGATTTTGTGATATTATCTCCAAAGGACTATTGCAAGAAGAATATAAAGAAAGAAATCAATTTATCAAATAACAGGCTCAAAAGGACCAAGAATCAATTGTACCAGGTAGATGGAACCCAAAGGGACTGTGTGCTTACTGCCATCGGCGTCATGTATGCCGTGTATATTATGGGTCACTGTAGAGATTTTTGTTTATTTTGATATTGTGGAGTTGATGCTACCACATATTGGAGTTTTGCTTTGGAGTATTTGACTCCACTAAGTGATGTTGGCAGAAGACCTCATCACCCTTGCCTACTATAGCAGGAAATCTTCAGCGACCAGAAGAGGACCTTTTTAGGAGAGAGTTGGCAACTGTTGGTAGTGGAAATCCCCCCTCAGGTACTAAGAGTAACTGAATGTTTCTTCCAGCTGGAAACTGAGTAGATCCTGTATTTGAAAGGACTTCTTTGAGCCTGCTGGCCATTTTTTTCTTAAACTTCATTTCTGGAATTCATGTGGTGATAGACTACTCAAATAAAAAGTTCTGAAGCCACAAGTATGCTTAGCTTCTGATGGTTTCTGGGGTACAGACATAGGTAACAATTGTACCTGTCATTGTTCTTCTAAGACATTTGATAATTTGATACATGGTTGGGATTACTGAGGTGCTATTTTTGTTGTTGTTTGGTTTTGGTTTGTACTTATTTATTTATTTTTAATTTTTAATTTTTTATAAACATATATTTTTATCCCCGGGGTACAGGTCTGTGAATGGCCAGGTTTACACACTTCACAGCACTCACTGTTTGTTTTTAAATCCAAGAACCATCAGTCTTTGTTCAGAGGCAAATTTCATAAATGAAATCAATGATCTAGTTAGGACATTGTTGCTTATACTGCATAACTGAGCCATCTGTCTCAAACTATAAATTTGGGAATTTCCTTAAGATTTCATTGTGGGGAAGGAGTGGCATTTCTTGACTAAATCTTCAAAACACATGATATAAGGTGATAGAATGAGAAAATGTTGGAAAGGGACAGGATCACAAACTAGCAGAGAGCACTGTGGTCCTGATCATTTCCTACTGAAGAACAGTTTATATAAATACAGAATTGTAATCCACATTGAGAGGGAACCCTTGCTATTACTGTAGTGCTTAAGAAATTCCACATATGCTGTGAGAGGAGTGGTGATGCTTGTATATTTCTATGGGGGGTTTCATTCAATGATGGGTTTTTATTCAATGATGGATTTTCATTGTATTTATAAAATCAATTTTGCATTTGAAGACTTTGAGTAGTACATGTGTCCACACACTTCCCTACACATCTGGGAGAACAACTGGGAGAATATCAGTGTCACTCCAGGTTTTCTGGTCTGTATACACATAGTGTACTTCAAGCATGTCGCAAAGCTTTCTACCGTTAGACATTCCCAACTCACCTTTTCAAGTTGATAAAATTGTCTAACATATTTTAAAGGATATAAGACTGATTTACTCTTAAACCAAAAAAAAAAGGGGGGTAGGCAAAGGAACAATTCTGTGAAGAACTGGAAAAGCTCATAAGCAATAAAAATGATTTTTTTGCACATAAAGGATGGTGGAAAAACTGCACTGTTATATCAGAAGGCCGTTCATCCCTACATTGGCTGAGCCATTTGCATGCAATTGAGTGAATTCAAATGAGAACGTTAATAGATGCCTTATGTGTTGATGTATAATTGATGATGACATTGGAAATATTGTCAATGAGTGTTAACATATTCCAAGCTATTCAGTTTATTCTACCAACGGGTTTTTCTCCAGGGGAATAGATAGAGGAGTCTATGACCCACATTATTTTGTGGAACTTTTCGAATATGCTCATAGATGGCACTCAAGATATATTTTTGAAACAAACTCTAGCAGACTCTCAGAAAATGGTTCAAGATGCTCTTAATTCCATTGCAGAATCCTGCTGAAAAGTCACAGCATAGAGTTTATGTATTAGTCTTCTATTGTTGCACTTACTCAAGCTGTGAAACTTCTGTTTAGGGAAGGAATACTTTTGAGAGCAAGCATTATTATGTCCCGGGAAGAACTTACTGTTAAGGTTAAAATCTTGTAGGTTACATTAGACAATTAGATCCCTGGAAAATTCCAACATCTACATATGGATAAATAATGAACATAAGGTTTACTTATGTCTTACCAAGGTCCTCTTTATGTACCATAGTTTAAACCCATGTGCCCCTGACATGGACAAGGGTAGCGACCATCAATTCCTCTCCCCCATAACAATGTTAATCAACTCTACCTTCAAAACATTGGAAACAAGCTGAGGATTTCAGAGGGGAAGGGGTGGGGGAATGAATGAGCCTGTTGATGGGTACTAAGGAGGGCACATAGTGCATGGAGCACTTGGTGTTCTACACAAACAATGAATCATGGAACACTGCATCAAAAACTAATTATGTACTGTATAGGGACTAACATAACATAGTAAAAATAATAATTAAAAACAAAACAAAACACATCTCTAAACAAAAGGTTGTTTTTCTCTCTCACTCACCACTATTTCTCACCGGGCTACCATGGGAGTACTACTTGAGTACTGGAGAACTAGCTAGCCTTCTGACTTGTTCCCAAATATCTTTCCTTACCATTTCAAGATCCAGTCTTCACATTGTAGCCAGAGCTACTTTTTTTTTTTTTTTTTAAGATTTTATTTATTTATTTGACAGAGATCACAAGTAGGCAGAGAGGCAGGCAGAGAGAGAGAGGAGGAAGCAGGCTCCCCGCCGAGCAGAGAGCCTGATGCGGGACTCGATCCCAGGACCCTGAGATCATGACCTGAGCTGAAGGCAGCGGCTCAACCCACTGAGCCACCCAGGCACCCCAGAGCTACATTTTTGAAAGGCATGGCAAACTATGCCTTTCTTCTGCTTAGAATTCTCCAATCATGCTTAGAATAAGATCCAGATTCCTTCCTTGGATCTACAAGCCTTACCGCATTCTTACGTATGATTAGGGGCTAGTATCTGCTTCAGAATGGGAGACTTGCTAGTCTCTTGCTTATCAGCTGGCTGGGAGAGAGTAAACCAGATCTAGGAGGATAAGCACAGCTGTAGGAATGTATTGGATCAGAACATCAAAGGCTGTGGCAGATTTGGGTCCAACACAGGATGGATTCAATATTCTTAGAGGGTCAGTCCAGGAGCAGGGTACTAGGATAGGGCTCTCGAATTTGGTGACAGCACTCCCCAGGCTAGTGATTCCAGGCATGTTAAGGTCGGAGCTCTACTCCGCAGGGTCCAGCCCTCCCACCCCCAACCTCTCCCACCCTCGTGACAGCTAACAAATCACCTGTGTTCAGGACTCCAGTCCAGGAGGGAACTGGTTTACGTTCTGGGATCCAGCAACTGGGAACAGGGAGGAGGAAGGAAGGCTACATTGTGGGTAGACTGACGTATACTCAAGGGCAGAATGAGACGTTGTGGGCCACAGCTGCTATGGAGCTGCATAGGACTCATATTAATTCAGGGTCAGGCAGGGCAAAGCCCTGCGTTTGATGGTTTTCAACACCCATAGCTGGATGGGGTCCTTTGGAATCCAGAGTTTGTTCTGAGCCTCAGAGCAAGGCTCTTTCCCTCTGAGTGGGGACCCGCTTCCTATTTCACTGTGACCTGTGCTGCCACAGAGTTCAATCAATCCTTGGTATTTAGTGGAAAGGGTCCTAGTCAGAAAAGTGTTTTTAAAATTAAAAGCTGAACCACAACTGTCCCTTCATTCATTCAGCATGCTGGCCCTCACAGAGGGACACTTACTTATTTTATTTTAATTTAGTTTAACTTAATTTTAATTTCTTTTGTTTTATTTTATTTTTCGTTAAGGCTGAGGTACTTCCCCAGCATTCAGTGTCTGGTGAAGACATTTGATAAGCCTCTGAGGGTGACAATGGAGTCTACATTTTCCTTTGAGCTTAATATGGTCTTTTCCATAGTTCCCTTAAGCATCTTCAGATTGGCCTATGTAGTCACCTCTTCACATTTCTGTCACTTCCTCTGGTAGTTCTTTCGTAAGCAACATTAATCCTTTTAAATCCTCAGCTTGTCCTTAGGATTTGCCTCCAGCACCCTTATTAGATCCTACCTAGCCTACTTTCTCTTTCCATGGTTTTCTTGCTGGGGTATAGTAATACTTCCTCTGCATTTTGATTCTCTGTTTCCCGCTTAAAAAGAAATCGAGCTTCTCAAAACTCCAAGGCACCAAAGACCATTTATTTTCAACCTTTAATTTCCTGGTGGAGAGAAAAGCACACATATTCCCTGGGAAGGCGCCTCGGATGTCCTTCATGAGGCCGATCTTGTGCTGGCGGGGGACATCAGAGACACGCCCAGCAGGAGGTGAAAGTTGATGTAGCTCATCTTGGGGAATTGAGAATTTTATTGTCTTGAGCCTCTTTCATCTGAAAAATAGAGGTAAATGGCAAAGAAGGAAAAAAGAGAATTGGATTGTTTCAAGAGGAGCATTCTCAGTTCCAGCAATAAAGGTAATAATTAAAGCATCAGTGAGTCATTAGGGTAGCTTACCCAGTGTGTTTGCGGAGTTCTTGGAAATCATTGAGAAAAAGAAGGGACAGTCACCTGTCTAGCTGGTTTTGGCAGTGTGCTGCCTTGCAAGCAGGTGGATGGGGTGCCCTGGAGATAGAACAGAGAACAGCTGACAGAATAAGGGAAATCACAGGTAGATGTGGGAGCCAGGCCGAGCATCTCCTGGACCAGGACAAGCAGATACTCTAACCCTCCTCATCTCCTTCACCCCTGTATCCAGCATATACACAGGATTGTGGTTTTAATTAGTTTTAATTATTTTCAGTAGTCCCATGTGGCTAGGGCTGCTATACTGGAGAGTACAGGACACTACGGGAGCCCACTACCCAGAACAGAGAGGTACTCAAGAATGCCCGTTGGCTGACAGAATGAATGAATGAACACAGGAAAATAATGAAAATGATGAATGAACAACGGAGAAAATAAATATCTATCTACTAGTCTCACAGCATTGCTAGGAGGCTCAAGGGGTTTAAGATGCATGAGAACTTTAACAAACTTTCCAAGCTGCTCTTCTAGAGGAAAGTGCTACTTGGAAGTGAAACACTACTTAAAAATTTGCACACGACTGAATTTTATCATTTTTGGATGGAAACATATTAAAATGTAGAATATAATTTGTTGCCTTCTTAATCCTTCACTTGGTTGAACTTTGAGTATTTTTAAGAGCATTAACTGCGGGGAAGAGTTGGGTGCCCCACATTATCAACTTGCATCTTCTCCCGTCATTACGCTTAGTTTAAAAGCCCCGTCCCTCCCTTCCCCTCTAGTCTGTCTATAATCTGATATGTTCTGAACAACCAAGTAAAGAAGCTGATTAGAATTATATCGCAGTCAGTGAGTGCTGGTAAGACTCTGGCTGACCTACTGCATATGACCAGTAGTACATACAGACATGTGTCTCCGTATCCGGAGGGGATAGAGGTCAGGAAGGCATTCTCATGAAATTGAATTCAGAATTTCAGACATTGTTTGCTCTTACTTATTGCAGGACTTTATACAGAAGGAAAAGTATTGCCTTTTATGTGGTTGTGATCTTACTGTTTTGTGTGATTTCTACACAGAGTCTAAGTTAGGTTCTTCTTGCTATGGGAATCTTGATCTATAGATAGGCCTCCTCTTGCAAAGGGATCAGTCGAGGACTAGATTGAGAGTATTAGGCGATGTTGTCTCCATTCCTGGCTTAGACAAAGCTTCTATTTGACTTTGAATGCAAATGAAATGAATGCTTCATTCATTCCACTACTTTGTTATGCACTTAAAAAGTTAAATAATTTTGACGGTCTTGTTGTATTAATAAGAACTGTGTCCTGTAGGTTTTTCATGAAAGGTTCCGACCAGTGCTTGAGAAACTAAATGCATTGTCAAAAGCAGCTACTAGCCTTCAGGCTTTGTGGTGCCTGGGACAGTGCGTACCCAGCACTTAAGACAGAGACAGGCACGGATTAGAGCTCTGTAAATAATTGCTGAGCGACTAGTGAATGGATGACGAGTGAATGAACCAGTATGTGTATGAAAGAACCAACAGTGCCCATAACTCACCACTCAGTTTTCGTGGGATTAGGCACAACCCAGTTCTTAGCTAGTCTGGGGAATTTGTGCTGACCTTACTTGATTGCCTGGAAGATTTTCCCTGGCACACTCAGACACAGCTGTCTGTTCAAATATTATCCAACAGCAGCCTGGTTTGTCCAACACCAGAAGCTGGTAGACTTGGTCTTTTTCACATCTTTAAGCAACATGAAATGAATATTACAAAGAGTCACTCTGAACCACCTGCTGGCAGTCACTATTTCCCTAGGGCCAGCTGAGTCAGAGACATCGACTCGATCCAATTTCGTCTCTCTGATTTAATTGGCAATTTTGCTGGGTAGCTGGAGGGGGCATGCTTTCATCTTTGGCAGATCTGGCTAAGTTGTATGTTGTAAAAGGGTGTGGAAGGGAACTGCTTTGGGACACTTGGGCCTCACTGGGCAGGCTGCTGGATGCCTTCTTCCTCAGGGTCTCATAAAAGGAGAAGCAGGGAGTGGACAGGCTAGAGCTGTCAGGTCAATAGCTCGCCCTGCAACTGGGATGTCTAGGAGGAGGTGCTCACTGCCCTTTTCTTGCCCCCAGGGCGCCCAGTGGAGGAGGAGCAGAGAGCCCTGGTCTTGGGTGTGGTCAAATTCACTTTGCTGTCTGAACCCCAGTTAGAGAGAACCAGGGGCCAATAGGCCAATGTGTACAAATTTTAACTTTTTTTGTTCTTGGAGAGATGGAGTTTCATGAAAGTAACTGACAAATCAGCCACATGAATTAATTTTCACATCAGAGGCACAGTGAGAGACCTGGCTTTCTAAGACATTTTCTTCAGACTTATGGAAGCCATTCTCATGCTGGGGGTGGGGAAGGAGGAAGAACCCTTCTTCTACTTTTTTTCTTTCCTTTCCACCCCAGTCTTGCACTGTACAGAGTTTGAAGTGGGCCAGACCATACATGGACCAAAGTGACTGTAGAATCACGGACTGTATGGGAGAGTGCAGATCAACAACAGTGGTGATCAACAATGAAATCAGCAGATCCCAGGGTAGCCTGAATGTAGGCCATCCTGCAGGGGAGAGACTGATCAGCACCACTGGAGGGGACCGGCAGCCTTTCAAGGAGAGTAGTGAGCTATCCAGAGGCCCTGAAGTGGTCCAGGAGGAGCTGAGGCTCTAGCAGATTTGCCAAGGGGTCTCAGTATGTATACTCCCCTCCCCATGTTTGACTTTAACTCTCTGGTCTTTGAGGTCTGAGAAACTGGATTATGTTTAATTACTGATTCACAGGACTGCATTTCCACCTGCATACACTTAAGCATCTCCTCTTGGATTTTTCCTGATGCTTTTGGGAGAGACAGGGTGGAATTAAAGAAAAAAAAAGTCATTCACTACCCTCGAGGAATTTCAGTCATGTCATAGAAGCTGTAAGTACAGTGTTGACAGAAGTGCCAAATGTGTCAATTCCATGAGAGAAGACTGGATGAAAAACTTCTCTGAAGGTTTAGATGAGATCCTGACTCCCACCAACTATTATTAGAGGGGGTCCTTCATAAAACTATGCCACAGCACCGCTAAGGAGCATAACTTTGAGGAATGTATACCTAAGTATTTGTTAGAGTGTGCTTTCACATGTTTTACTCATGACTGAATATAGAAATCTACAAGTGCCCCCCACCCCACCCCGAACCCTTTCTGTAAGATGCTGACAAAACAGGTAGAGGTCTTATACAAATGTTCGGAGAAGAAGATAGGAGTGTTACATGTCAAGAGTTGATTGAAGGAGTAAGCATGACCCACGCTATTAGGAAGTCATACTTGACTAGTTGCAAGCTGATGAGTTAATTGAATAAAGTCAAAACAAAAGAAGAGCAAAGTATTTAAATGCACACACATAACACACACACACATACTACACACACACACACCCGCTGAACTCAAAGATCCATTAGCTTCTCTTTATTGTAAAACCTTAACTAATCAACCCATGTCAATCAGATGGCAAAACAGATAAAAGCGAATGATTTCATGCATCTGACATCAGAGATGGATTGAACACCAAATAGTCATCTAGGCATTGGCATTACTGACAGGTTTTTGGAATATCAAAAATATAGGTCTTCAAATCCAGTATGAACATGAAGCCTTTGGAATGAGAGCTCTTCAGAGATTAGAACCATCTTGCTTCAGGTTGACTGAAGAGTTCCAGCAAAGCCAGAAATGATGCTTTTGAGGGGGGGAGGGGAGCCAAGCAGAGGTTCTCTCTAACTCGCATGTGCCTGAAAACCATGTTAAACCATTATTAAAATTGCACATTCCTGGACCCCACCAAGAGAGGCTGGGATTCAGTAAGCCCCAAGCAGGACTAGGGAATCTTCGTTTTTGACAAGTTCTCAGATGAGTCAGGGTTACATTCCGAAAAACACTGATCCTATGGCCACCATTGAATAATAGTAAATACTACATTAGCCATTTTCTTACTAATTTCTTTAATAAAAACTGATTAATCAGAACCTTACATGTACCACTGGCCCACCACCTGCTAGAGGAAATTAGTACCTAGATCCTATAAAACAGAGCTTTTGACTAACCTAGATGGATTCTAATAATCTAGGTAGTTTGAGAGGATGTTATGCTATCATGTGAGTAGGCTTAAGGACTCATCTTGGTGTCCTAAAAAGTGTTATTCACCATTCTGGGGCTATGGAATCCATAGCACAACTAGTTTTAAGTGATCTCTTAAGATTATGCTGAAAATGAGTTGTAAAGCTAGAAAGTGAATTTCTGTTCCTAGGTACTGTTCATTAAGAATTTGTGATAGAGTATCCTTTATGTTTTCTCTTGACCGTGTTTCCTGGGGGAGGTGGGAATGACTAAGATAGATGTCTATGAAAGAATGAATATTGATGATACATTATGTAAGGCTCAATGAAAGTTGTGAATTCACCAGATGCTTAGAAAGTCAGCAGCTTCTCTATTATGCATTTCCTTGGTCTAAGCTTGGATGTTTTCCAAGAAGCGGTTACAGAAGCAAGTGGAAGGACCTGGTGTGAGTGAGTGTGTGTGTGCATGTGTATTTGTGTGTGTGTAAACTCTAACTTGTTAAAATGAGGAATGTGTGAGTAACTTCCAAATCTTCCTTTAACTGAATGATGAGCTTAGATTTTATAGGAAATCAAATTAGAGGCTGAAAAAAAAAAAAAAAAAAAAACCACCAGGATCCTTACTTCTAAACAAGCTGGCCTCTAGGCAATCGTTTTTTACGGGAACCAGGTCCTTACTGCTAAGTTTGCTTAGCAACACGTTTTCTTGATGACGGTTCTCAAAGCAGAGGGAAGTGAATGGAGGTTTGATTAACCACAGGCCATAATGGCTATATCAGTTTCTTTTGTAAGTGAAAGATTGTCTTTGCATATTCATAAGGGGGGTGTCTAAGCAGCACTGCTGGAGCTGTCAAGACCTCTAAGCTGTGCTGGATTAGTAAGTGCATGGGAGGCCTCCCAATGGGTGGCCCTGGGGACATTTTTTCACAATCAAGGAATTCAGATTGTACAGAATTTACTCACTGTAAAAGTTGTTAGGCATAGAAGGAGGTTATAGAATTTATTTTTCCCATAGATCTTTAAGGACAGGACAGAAACTCACTGAATAGGTTGGACTCAATACAATCCCAAAGCCTTTGAAATGAACTATTACTAGAGTAATAGAAGGGCTAAAGGAAATGGAGAAACTCAGAAGCATGAAAGTCAATCCAATTATCTCAGCAGCTGGGGGTCGGGGTGGGCATATAAATTGGACATTGTGTGGGATGAAGGATAAATTTTGTATTTTAGGATAATTCAGATTTCCCTGGTCACATGCTACTGTAATGAGCTTGGCCCAGTGGGTCTAACCTGTTAAAATGTATCCATATACTAGGGTCATCTGAATTAAGAAAATAAATAAGAGGCTCACATTATTTATGCCAGAGTCAGCCAAAGGCTAAAGTTTTATTTCATTCCTATAATTTTTTTCTTTTAAAGTTACTCATCGTATATTATTTCATTTTATGCTCCAAACACGTTCAACTAAATGATCATGGTCCAGATTACATTATTTGCAACAAACTCTCAGAATTATTGGCAAGGCTAAGGTTAGAATCTAATGCTCTTTCCACGAAACCATACTCCTTCCTTCCAAACGCTTCTCTTGGCATTATCTTAATTCTGCAGTTTTATAAAAGGGTTCATGTGTCAAAGAATATTGCATTCCAGAGATCTGAGTCAAGAGAGGTGATCACATGGGGCGCCTGGGTGGCTCAGTGGGTTAAAGCCTCTGCCTTCAGCTCAGGTCATGATCCCAGGGTCCTGGGATCGAGCCCTGCATCGGGCTCGCTGCTCAGCAGGGAGCCTGCCTCCCCTCCTCTCTCTCTGCCTGTCTCTCTGGCTACTTGTGATCTCTGTCTGTCAAATAAATAAACAAAATCTAAAAAAGTAAATAAATACATAAAAATAAACGCAAAGCATATTAAAAAAAGAGAGAGAGAGAGAGAGAGAGAGAGGTGATCACAGCTACCTATGTACGAGTGAAACGACACAGATTTCCATCCCCACCGGTTCCACTCTAGCCTCCGTGTCACAAAATCTACGGTGAGGAGCATTGCGAGAGACAGATGTGGAAGGAGGACTTACATGCTCACAGCCGCTTTCAAACAATTCCTATGCAAGATAAAAACTTAGTTTAGCAAATACACACACAGAGCGATGAACACTTTTCAGGGAGTTGGTTTTGCCTGTGAGCTCCTAGAGACCATTTTTTTGATCCCTAAATTCAGCTTCCAGGAACCTTTAAACAAATGTACATTGCTTTATCCTCATTATTCAATTATGACAGTCTTTCCCCCAGCATTTTAATTAGCACTCATTTACTGAGAATTAAACTGTCATTTTAGTTGAACTCAAAGGAGTACCCCAGGGACATGCATTCCACAAGATAATAAAAGCACCATATAATTCTGATGCTTCAACAATTTAGATTGGAGCCACGACAGGGTTTTTTCTGTCAGCCATCCCTGACGGGACTTCATCATTGAGCTGGAGCGAGGGTTGGAGGGCACCATCTTTCTGTCCCTGAAAGTCGGAGGCCAAATCATGTTGGGTCAAGAAAATCTGAGCTTTGATGCCTGCTTGATGCTGTTCAGCAGAAAAGTCAAAGGAAAGGATCAACATGTTAGACATTTGGCTTCCAACCCCAGTTTTGCCCCAGGACTGCTGTGTTTTCTAGGGGAAGATTGGCCCAGCTTTCGCACAGGTGTGATTGAAGGGTATGGTCATGACGGGGCTGTGATCGTGGCTTTGGCTGCTTTCTGGATCTGCACTCACTCTTCAGATCCGACCCTTTTCCTTGCTGTTCATTGTAGAAGACATTTCATGTCTGACTGTGGCAGGAAACTCTGTCAAGACTAGGAGATAAAGAAGCACCGTAGAATATCCTGTTGTTATGTGATATTTACCACTTCCTTTCATTTCTCCAGGTTCAGGATAGAGCCAGTTGGGTTTTGTTTTGTTTTGTTTTGTTTTTAGCGGGCTTGAGACCTGATTTATCTTACAGATTTTCATGGTGAATACTCTGGCAGCCAAGTAATTCTCCAGTTTTGAAAAGCTGAATGACCTCAGTTGATTAAAATAAGTAAAAAGCATCTGAGCACAATTAAAAGGTACAAACTTCCAGCTATAAGTTAAATAAGTCCTAGCATGGGGACTATAGTTATAATGATGTATTATATATTTGGAAGTTGCTTAGATAATAGATCTTGAATGTTCTCATCACACACACACAAAATGGAAATTATTTATGGCAATGGGTGTTAACTAAATTTGTTGTGGTGATCATTTCACATTATCTACATATTGAATCACTAGTTGTAAACCTTAAACTAATGCAGTGTTATAGGTGAATCATATCTAAATAAAACTGCAAAAAAAATCACAGGACCACAGGATTGTAAAAGAGACATGACCTTGGTAATCCAGTAATATCCAGCACCCCCATTTTATAGTTGGGAAGACTGAGGGTCACAGAAATTGGGTGACTTTCCCAGGGCCAAATGGCTTAATTTGTGGGAAATGAAAACTAGAGCTCAAGTATCGCGATTTTCATGTATTTGTCTTCCCTATACCTAGAAGGCAGGCAGTACACTGTAGTGGGGAATTCCAGGAACTCTGGGTTTTACATGCCTCGGTGTGAGTCCCAGCTCCATCCCCTCCTACTGAGTCACTCTGAAAATGTCTTAATTTTCATGAAAGTACTATCTCAGTTCTAACATACAGTAAGTGCTCAAAAGCATTCTGTGTTATTGTTAGTATATCTCCCTATTTTCTATGAGTCCTTCTAGCCACCACAGTGTAGGACGCAGGCACTTGTGTTTTGTTTTTCTGTCACCATCCCTTATCTTCTTCCACTGTGCTTTATACCAGCTCTTTGCGCTTTATATCTAAACCTCACAACAAACATGCCAGGTAAGTGGTATCTGTTCATCTCTAGGATGAAAAAAAATAGGCACAAAGAAATAATTTGTCCAAGGTCCACAGGGAACAAATCAGGATTCTCTTTGATTACAAAATCGAGACAACTTCCATGTATGTTAAGTTTGTTATCACTTACAGTTCACAGTCTAGACCTTTCAGATGTTATCTCTTGTCATGGAGTTTGTCATTAAGGAGGGGAGGGCGGCGTGCATTTTCCCAAAACATGTTTTAGGAGTACATTCTATTGTTCGCTGGTGAGATGGCTTTACCTCTAGACCTCTTCCTCTTTGGCAGTAAAAGCTTGATCTTTTCTTACCTCAGATTCCCTGAAAATCATGTACCTGGAGAAGAAGTTTAGAAGTTCTGTGAGAGAAGAGGGTGAATTCCTAATAAAAGTGAGAGTATCTCACTTTTTGTTTCTTGAGGTTGTATTTGGCCTTAAAAAGACAGAAGCAGGGGTGTCTGGGTGGCTCAGTCAGTTAAGTCTCCAACGCTTGGTTTCCACTTAGGTGGTGGTCTCAGGGTCTTGAGATTGAGTCCCTAGTCAGGCTCAGGGCTTAGCGTGGAGTGTGGTTGAGATTCTCTCTCTCTCTCTCTGCCCCTTCCTCTTGTGCTCTCTTTCTCTCTCTCTCTCAAATAAATCCATCTTAGAGAAAGAGACAGAAAAAAAAATCTTCTTTGAAAAATAGACGAGAATAACTGGACTGAGGAAAAAATAAGAAAAAAAAATTTTTTTTTAAACTGGTCCTCACAAAATTCTCCAGGAATATTTGCTCTGCTCTCAGTGATAGCCTGCCATATCGATGTTCCCCGTACCGAAGAATGCTGAAGTCCAGAGCTCTTACAAGACTTCTTGTGAAATACTTGTTTCCTTTTAGTTCAAGTGAGTTCTTTTATTCCTGTGTGTGATTTTGAATTTTCTTGGCAAAGCTAAGGGGGAAAAAAAACTCCTACTGAACAGATGAGGATCTCTTCTCTTCATATCGATTTGAGAAAAGGAGCTTCTGCCACATACTTTCATCAGGATTAAAGCGTTCTGATGTCTGCCCTGCAAATGTGAAATTACAGGAAGTAGCCATGATGGAAGGAAGGTTTATCAGAAGCCAACATGAAACAGGCTTTGGCCAGTTAATCTCCTGAATATCGTAAGAGTAACTGTCAGTCTGTCAGCCAACATTGGCTTGTTCTAGAACCATCAGTGGACAAATGGCATCTTTGACCTTAGGAATTTACTTTATAGTAAGAAGACAGTAAAGACAGAAATAAATCCAGGACCAGGCCATAAGCTAATAATTATAGTGCGTATGTAATAATAAGTTGTAGTTCACTAACTGCTCTTCGGTGCATTCTCTCTCTTATTCTTCAGGATTAATTGTGGTTTTCTAGGGAGGTACTGGACACTGGAGTGGGAAACATATTCTCTCCGGTTATCTCTCATTTCTGAGAGACAGCCTTCCTATCATGAAGGTTAGAGTCTCTTCCCCTCTTTGAGCTCTGGGTCATCTTCTTGGCTCTGTGACTACTCTCTCCTGAGCTGAGCTCATCCATTCCGATGACTTTCCATATCACCATCATATTGATACTCCCAGATCTGTATCTTCATCCCTACTTTCTCATCTGAGCTGGGGATTCATATATTTTACTATATAACTAACTACAGTTGATACTGTAATTAGGTACCTCGCAGGAATTGCTGTGTTAAGACATCCAAAATGGAACTCTTGATTTTCCTCCTGCTCTCAAACTCGTTTTTGCTGCACCCACCCTCCATCCCTCCCAGTCCTACCTCTAAAGAAAAAGGGCCTCACCAGCCACCCTGGGCTCAGACCAGGAACTTAGCAGTAACCCTTAATTTCTGTCCTTCCATCATTACCCACATCTAGTCTACAAGCAAGTCCTCTTAATTATACATCACAGTTGTGCAAGACACTTCAGGCTGTTTTTTCCTCCTCTTCTCCTCTTGCCATCATCTTAGCCCCAGTCCTCATTGTCTCCTGGCCATGTACCTGCAGTGGCTCCCTAGTAGATCACCTTGCTCCCACTCTGCCCTTCCACCCATCCCTGACAAGCCGAATGGTATTCTACCCATCCCTGGCAACCCTAGATAGTATCTAGAGAGATCTGTAAATAGCAAAACAAAACAAAACAAAGCAAAACCAAGTTGTGTCTTTTCCTGTTAATGATCTCCAATTCTACTTAGAAGACATTTAAACTCTTTTCTCTGCCTTAATTACCATGCAGGATATGGCTCCTGCCCATGGCCTAAACTCCCCAATCTCATTCCGGGCTCCCGTCTCCATTGTCACCATTGTTCAGCCTTCCCTGGCTTTCTGACACTTTGTAGAACACACCAAGCTCTTTCCTACACCAGGAGCTTTGCACCTGTTGTTTTCTTTCCCTTTCTGGCTCTTAGCCTGGTTCCTCCTCATTTTCCACACATCGTTTTATATTTAACCTCTCCTGGTCACCCCCTCCCCTTACTTATTTCTCTGTCACCACACCTGGTGGATTTTCTTCTTAGAGCTTACTTTTGTCTAAAAGGATTTCAATTTGAAACTGGGATCATCCGTGTGTATCCCGGCAGTTTTCCAAATTTCCCTATTTGGGGCCTGATGTTAAGTCATCTACTTGCCTTTTTGTATCAATAACTCACAATGGCCTCTCCTAGAATCCTGCCTTGATTTCTAACAAGGCTAAGTGATTTATACAAGCCACATAGAGGCAAGTGTTCTGTTTGCCAATCAAAGCTCTTTGCACTTTACTGAAGCTTAGGTGACAGGGGTGGTTAATGGGCAGGGGGACGGATGGCTTTCTGAAAAAGTGACAGAGAATGTGCCTGGTAACTGCCTATGGCTGATGCATTTTCACTAAGTAAATTCCAAAACTATTTGTCAGTGATTTTCAGTTAGCTACTACTTGTGTCTCTCTTCTCTCTCTTTAGTATAATGGAAAGAAAACTCTACTTGCCCTCATGTGGACACAATATAAAGACTAATGAAGTCTTTGAACTAGGAAGGCATACTTGTTACCTGGGTAATTTACTCTGGTTTTATTTCAGAATGATTTTGAAACCATAAGAGGCAGGCTTCTCAGGACAAACATTTTGTACTTCTAGTTGCTTTCTTTTCTTGCTCGTAGCATTGTCATCCTTGTTAGATGCCCACTTCAGAGTAACCTTTACTGTAGAGAGAATGAATAAGACAAAGGAAGGAAGACATGACCCCAAAAGGGGGTGGTTGGGTCGGAGTGCAGGAGAGGCCAATATGAACAATCTCTGCTCCTGCCTGTTTTAATCATCTCCCAGTTAAGTTCAACACTCACTTCCCTGTGGCTGTCATGAGCTGTGATTTCAGCTCATGGTATCTGAGCACGTTGAAATTTAACACCACCGACATTGTAATGATGCTCAGTACCACACTCTAATTAAAGCCAGCCACTGGCAGCCATGTGAACCCTTTGTGAAGGAGATGATGCAGTGAACCCTGATGCCTGAGAGAGAAGGGAGAAGCAGTGAGGAAGGAGCCAGGTGGCACAAGAACTCTGAAGTCTGTACGAGGAGCACAGAGTCCAAGTGTTGACCATTATCTGCTCTTCCATCCTTGTGGCTCCTAGGGGATCCCCCTGCTCCGGTTTTGTTTCTGCAGAGTGAGGAGAGGTAATGTGGTTCAGTTGGGAAATACCCAAAAATAAACACACACTCAAAAAGCTTCATTCCACAGGGAAGAAAACCAAGGCCTGGAAGAGGAGTATAATAACAAACCTGAGCTTCTCCCAGATCATTTTTCACACAACTACTTAAAGTGTGAAGCTCAGCAGTGATCAATGAATTGATAATGAATCTGCAGTATTGGCAACTAAGCTCCAGTGATTTTTCTTAAGAGACAGGCTGCTACTGGCTTGGCCATGGAAGCTGCATCAACTGTATTGATAAATGGAGACAAAGTCAGGGTCATTGTCATCTCCATTGACTCTCCTGCCTCTTCCTAGCCCCAACTGATCGCAATAAATAGCACCATCTCATTTGGCTCTTGAAGTTGAATCCTAGGGGTCATCCTTGAGCCCCTCATTCTGTCCACATCCAGCCCATTGGAGATTTCTAGCCCATCTTCCTTCATTAGTATGGGATGCCTGTGCTATTTCAAAGTCTAAGAATATACTTTACAATGAGGTGCAAAATCAGTTATTTTTGAGAGAAAGACCTGAGGAAATCATATCACAAATAAGAAGGGCACTTGCACAGATAATAGTCACAGTAGCACGGGATAGCCAGAGAGGGACAGATTTATCTTGAACATAGCCAAGGCTATTTCTTCCATTCCCGTATTGCTAAGTGAATGAGAGACTTCTAGACATAATAGATTTTCATACCATATCTCCTAGCAAAAAAGTATATAAAGAAGGTTCTGGAAGGATAGTGACTGAAGGTATGAAGCAGGTCCTAAATGGACTTAAATAATATCTTCCATTCATCCATTATCTGGCTCCATCACCACCATAGTCCAAGCCAGTGCCCTCTTTCCCAGACCACTGGACATGACCCCTGAGGAACCCCCTCCACCCACTCAACCACCCGTCACTGGGACAGCAGCAGAATAATGTTTTTACCATAAATCAACTCACTTTCTTACCCTGCTTGAAAATCTGTTTTCCATTACTTTTAGAAAAAAATTCAAACACCTCACCCTGGCCTATAAGTCCTTATATAATTTGGCTGCAGCTAATTTCTCTGACTTATCTGGTACCTCTCTCCACATTTCTCACTATACTACAGCCACACTGGTCTTCTTCTGTTCCCTGAAGATGCTAAAGCCATCCCTCCGTAGGCCTTTTGTAGCAGCTATTCACTCTGGAATGCTCTTCCCTCAGACACTCTCCAGGCTGATTTCTCATCACTCAGAACTTAGCCTCAGATGTCTCCTTCCCAGAGAGCTTGCCATAGACAGTCATCACCACATTATTCTGCTTTATTTTCTTCGTGGCATTTACCACTCTCTGAAATCATTTGATTATTTCCCATTGTCTTTGACTCTGCTCTCTAGAATGCAACGCACATGTGAGCTAAGATACTGTGTCATTACCCATTTTATTCTCAGCGCCAGGAACAATGCTAGGTGCCTAGAAGGGGCTTGCTCAATAAAAAGTTGTTGAATGAATAAAAGAGTGAACACATGGAAGGTCAACCATCATTAATACCAACCTTATAGCACCTGTGATATACACCAGGCATATCACCTCCATCTCCACAACTACATGATACAAACATTACTCCTGTCAACTGACAGACAAGGAACTAAGGTTAATAAGGTTATGGAACTTCCCAAGTTGGCAGGTAGAGAAGAGTGAAAGCAGTCTGTCTGGCTCTGAAGCCTCTGCTTTTCCTCTCTCACACTGTGGTTACGTCGCATGGCTGGTGCTGCTTTACTGGGGCATGGGTCTAAATCCATCCACGCGTTCATTCTTTTATTTTGTCAGCTGTTTATTTGGGACCAGTTGTGTGCAAGGCGCTATATGAGGTGTGAATTTTATGAATGAGGTAGAATTCTTGCTTTCACTTCTCTTACACTCCAGCAATTATTTGGTTAATGCTCACGAGCTTCATTCTGATGGTGTTCATTGGCTCAGGCGGCCATAACAAATACTGCACACTGGTGGCTTACACAACACAAACTAATCTCCTCACAGTGCTTGAAGCTAGAAGTCCAAGATCAAGGTGCTGGCAGGGATGGTTTTCTCTGAGCCTTTCTCTTTGGTTTGCAGAGAGCCACTCCCTTGCTGCATCCTCACATGGCCTTTTCTTCACCCCTGAGCACCCCTGGTGTCTCTTCCGCTTCCTCTATGGAAACGGGTCGTAGTGAATTAGGGCTTCATTTATGTTATGACTCCATTTACCTGTACCTTTTTAGTTTTATTTACTTATTTATTTATTTAGTTAATTTATTTATTATTTTTTGAGAGAGAGTGTACGTGCACGTTTGTTGGGGGAGGGGCAGAGACAGAGAGAGAATCCTAAGCGGACTCCTTGCCCAATACGGAGCCTGACACAGGGCTTAATCCCAAACCCTGAGATCATGACCAGAGCTGAAATCAAGAGTCAAACGCTTAACCAACTGAGCCCTTGGGTGACCCTGCCCATACCTTTTTAAAGGCCCTATCTCTAAATACAGTCACATCCGGGGTTAGGGCTTCAACATACAAATTTGGGGAGGGCACACTTTGGTCAATAACACTGCTCATTTAAGAATAGGAACTCTTTAAAGATGTGAATAAAAGCTGGATTTCCAACTGGATTAATACTACTATTTTTCTAAAAGATTTTATTTACTTTTATGAGAGAGAGAACACAAACAGCTGAAGGAGAGGGAAAAGGAGAAGAAAGCTCCCTGCTGAGCAGTGAGTCCGATGTGGGACTTGATCCCAGGACCCCAGGATCGTGACCCAAGCTAAAGGAGACACTTAACTCACTGAGCCACCCAAGCACCCCCAGATTAATATTACTATTGTGTAAGTCCTAGATTAAACTCATTTATTTTAGTATGGGATGCCTATGTTTTTTCAAAGTCCAAGACTGTATTTTAAAACGAGGTGCAAAATTAGTTATTTCTGAGAGAAAGACCTGAGGAAATCATCACAAATAAGAAGGGCACTCGCACAGATAATAGTCACAGTAGCGTGGGATAGCCAGAGAGGGACAGATCTATCTTGAACATAGCCAAGGCTATTTCTTCCATTTCCTATGTGAATGAGAGACTTCTAGATATAATGCATTTTCATACCATATCTCCTAGCAAAAAAGTATATAAAGAAGGTCCTGGAAGGATAGTGACTGAAGGTATGAAGTAGGTTCCAAATGGACTTAAATTATCTCTCCCAGCGGATTTTGCAGAACAGAGTGATCTAAAGTTTGGCTGAGATTTGACTGTATTTATGACCTTTGCCTAGAATACCAGCATTGATGATTAACTGATGGAGGGTTACAGTGGTCCAAATACTTAAAAAATAGTATCTCTGCAAGAGCATCTTTCTATTTGGGCTTGAAAAAATTATTATGCGGCTCTTTGCCCATATTCAAAAAATACAAGTTTTTATTTCCCTTAACACGTAACGAATTTAAATTCTAAAAGCTATCAGGTTTAGGGGAGAGAATGGTACTCCTTTTTTGTCTATAGAATTTAGCTTAGAACCTAAAAGAGGGTAATGTTCAAGAAATGTCAGATTTTTGGAAAGCCTAGTTAAACAACACAATAACGATAAAAATATTGCATTGTTATTAGAGAAACAGCTTGGGTGGTAGGAATAAAATGGGTATAAAATAGGCTGAATTCTGGTCCAAACACTGCCTCTGACTGGCCAGGAATCTTAAGAACAAGCAGACCACCCAACACCTGCCAAAAATCTCTGGGGGAGTCTGGGTTTCCTCATATGTAAAATGAGTCAATAGGGCTGGTTCCAAGTTCTGTCTAAAATGTCCTGTTTTAAGGGTGTTGGGTGATGATTACCAGTTGGATATCAGGTAGGGTTGCCAGATTTTGCAAATAAAAATACAGGTGTCCTGTATTGTGTGTCAACCCTCATATACCCTGAGAGGCCCCTGAGAAAACAAAGTCCTCATGAATAATCTGTAATGTGCATAATCTGTTGGTATTTAATAGAGACCTGACTGCTTCTGTTGAGTTTCGGAATTTGCAACATTTCAGATTGGTTTGGGGCTGAATGCTCCCATCCCTACTGATACAGCCCCAGGAACAGAACTCAGAACAAGCTAGGTGATTAAGTGTAACAGAAACCGATAATATTACACTATATGTTAACCAACTAGAATTTAACTAAAAACTTGAAACATGAAAGAGAGAAAGAAAGAAACCATTGTAATCCCCTTTCCCTGGCCCTGCAGTGGTTTTCTGATTGGGCAAAAACCCACCAGTAAGACTCCTCATGCAATGTTCTGCTGGGGTTAAGAAGGCAGCCAAATTCTTGCTATGCCTCTGCCCTTTTATATCAAGTCATACATTGGCATTCTGGAAGAATTTACGTGCATAACAATGTACTATCGTAGAAAAAAAAAAAATACGTGCATCATGTTCTCTGGGATCTTGAACCAGATTCAGCCCCAGCCTGGCCACGTTCTCATGGGATGGGGAAGAAAGGCATTCCTAGGTTAGGAAAAACCATCTCCTTGAAGAACCTTAGAAGAATGTTTGTGTGGCAAGAAATCTGTATAGAAACCAGCAAGCTATTTGTTCTTTGCACCAGAATAGTACTGCCCTTCTGGCATTTTGACAACTGACTTATGGTTTGGGTCAGACACAGTAAGTAAATTCACCAGCCAAGTTGTCCAGCCCATAGCAAAGAGAATGTGAGTCAAGCACAGCAAGAGAAGGCATATGGGTTCTGGGTTTTGGGGTCGTAAATACAGGTTAGGAGCTTCATACCAATTGCTTCTATCCCTTGACACATTTCCATTTTAAGGTTAAGTAGGTTTAATTACACAGCTCCTTTTCCCATCTTTGCTTCTTTTTGACATTACATAAGGTATTTTAGGAACAGAGAAAGGTTAATGGGCCTATGATGGGGCCTAGAATTAACTTCCTTAATTAAACCTCCAGAAGACATCTTTTCATTTCTTTTAATGACCTGTCTTGGTTAAAAAAGACCCAAAGCTCCTGCAGTCTTGTGCAGGTCCTGCTTGTGTAAGACCCACACAATCCATCATATGATTGGAGCTTTGTCCTAGATGATGTTTCTGGCTTAAGCAACTGCTGTCATCAACAGGGGGGCCGAGGCTGATGGGCAAAGAGAAGATTAATCTGTTCAGTGTTGTGACTTTGTAAAATTCGCTTTTGTGGATTTTGACACTTACATTTCAGGCATCAGTTTATTTTTAGAGAGTAAATAGATGACTACATCCATTCTCAAATTATCCTTATCAAATATTTGTAAATTAAACAATTTAAATGTACTGGTGAGTGAACTACAATCCAAAACCTTGCTATGAATCTTTTCTAAAACTCTTACCATACTCTGAATTTATCTCTTATTATTTAAGAATTTTTAATATGTGTTTCTCTTCCATGAAGGCTTACTATATGCTAATTTTTCAAATGAATTCCTTTGGGGAACTGTCAGCATTCAGGGGATTTTTCAGAACCCATTTCAATGTGACCAAATTCTTTTTATATTTAAGGACACTCCCTGTAGTCCTAATTTTTTGGGCTTAATTTAGCGGTAACTCATTTACATTTCTTGGTATTATTGGAGGAGAAAATACATATGCTATTAGTGTTCTTGTTCTTCCAAGATGGAAATTTTAGCAGTATTTCCTAATCAGTAATATGTATCTGAATCTCCCTTTAAAATTATATATATATATATATATATATATATATATATATGCATTTATTTATTTATATGTATATTGCATATATTTCTATCTGGCTGGCTGGTTCTGGTTTAGAGATCTGGACCAAGAGAATGAAATCTAATCTGTGTTTCGCAAAGTTCTCCAGAGGATACTGAAACCTACCCCATATGTGTGTCTGGAAATGTGGTCTGCTTTAGAGCTCCAAACCTAGGGCAGTGAATTGCTTTTATTCCTTCTTCTCTAAGTCTTCTCTTCTACCTGATCAAAGGACTGCCTGAAAGGGGGATTGTTGCTCAACAGCTTCTTGTGACATTGACCTCAGCTCTGAACGTGAAACAGAGAGCTGTTATTATCTGAACTATGCAAATATGAGAGTCAATGAATGTGCACTTCATTGAAAAGGCTTGTGAGGAACAAAATCCTGAATCTGTACCAGGTGCTCCCACAGTTCTCTTTCCTAGGTAATGGAGCACCAATGGTTTGTTTCTTATGGTGTGTAGATCCTTGAGTTTGCTAATAGACATCCTGTGTTTCATTACAAAAAAGAGTTTCAGGGATCCAGATAGATGCCTAGATGCCTAGGAGAATGTCTGCAAGGTTGTACATTCTTAAAAATGGCACCTCATCTTTCCTCTTCCTCTAATTCAGACAGTATGTGGTATGGGTGCCTGTTAGCACTTGGTGTTTTATTCATATTACATACTCTGAGTTTAATTCTATGAACATTAATTAAGTATCCCTATTAAATAGAGTGGGAAATAAATGACCTTATATCTCTCTTTTGCTGTCCTCTTCAGGACAGGGCTGGAATGAGCAAATTAATCTGTAATAGGATGGCCAGACTGGAAGGTATCAGGGGACGGAGTGTATGCAGATCCAGCTGCAAAGTTCAGAGCAATATCCAAAAGTAACACAGCCCAAAGTAGTTAACATCATGGAATCTGCAGTAATTAGACAGAACATGATCAGGAGAAACCAACAAGCAAACAATAGATGGAAACTTGTCTGTGTTTCCCTCATCTGTAAAATGTAGATAATTCAGTACTTAATAAATTGGTTTGTTGTGAAGATTAAATTTGCTTCATACACATAAAGCACCCTGAATGGCGCCTGGTGCATAGTAAGGTTGGATTAAGTGTGAAACAGCATTATTGTTATTGTCTTCATCAGCAGAATCCAGAGTATAAGGTGGGTTCTGGGCCTTAGGAGCAGGGGCTAGGAAGGCAAGGTGGAAGACGGGGTGCAAATGTAGCTGGACCTCTGATGAAGAATACTGAGTTGGAGCTCTTGAAATCTTCCCTGCTTGAGTCCCAAATTGATCTTGGAGACCAGTTGAGCTGAGCTTGAAGCACTGCGTCATGAGAGCCCTGCTGTGGGGAAATGGGGTAGCAGAGGCTAAGACCCAATTTCTAGAAGTGTTTAATTAGCCTTACCTCTTGACTTTCTTTCCGTCCGACAACACTGTCATGCCCCAAGGGAAAGAGTTCTTTGACCATCTAGGAGAGTGGCTGGTGTCCATATTAACTGTCGTAGACTGACAGTCGCCAGAAGGCAAGGTTTGGTTGTGCCTTAGGCTATAATTCTTCTGATTATTAGATGTCACAGGTGATTAGGTATTTAATAAATGACATGAAGTAGATCATTTCCTTTTAGGGTAGTGGCAGAGCTAACTAACATAGGTAATTTTCACTATTAACATCAATTCCATTCCTTAATATCCATCATTGGGGGATCTCAAAGATTAATCCATTGCGAATATTTCCACTAGATCTATGTGCTGTGTATTTTTCACAGTTCCCTGGGATAACGTGGTACCTACTTCACACAGTGACTATATTCCTTTAATTGTTTCATTTGTCAAACATTCACTGAATGCTTCTACATGTTGGTGATGGTACTTGGATACTCAAGATGCAAAAGAAGAATGCGACATTGTTCCGGACCTCAAGATGCCATAAACTGGTGCTAGGACAGAGACAAGTTGACAAGCATATTTCAGGGAAAGTGCTGCTAATTGAGCAAACACAAGATGTTGTTGGGATCCAGGGATGATCAACTCTACTCAGTGGTTGAGAGTCATGGTCAAGAAGAGCTGATAGGTGTTAAAACAGAACTCCAGATCTTCCTCCACTTTTTTCAACAACAACAACAACAACAACAACAACAAAAAAGATGTATTTATTTGAGAACCAAGGAGAGCACAGAGGCCATGAGGGTCAAAGGGAGAGGGAGAGAAAGTCTTTTAAGAAGACTCCTTGTTGAGTGGGGAGCCCAAGTTGGGGCCTCATCTCATGATCCTGAAATCACAACCCGAGCAGAAACCAAGAGTCTGACACTTAACTGACTGTGCCACCCAGCCTCCCCTTCCTTGGTTTTTGATGGGGTTACATCCCAGTAAATCTATTATAAGTTGAAACTACACTTAATATACCTAACCCACCAAACATAGTAGCTTAGCCTAGCCTACCTTAAATATGCTCAGAACACTTATATTAGCCTACAGCTGAGCAAAACCATTTAATGTAAAGCCTATTTTATAATGAAGTGTTGAAGGTCTCCCATAACTTACTGAATATTATACTGAAAGTGGTTGTGTGGGTACAGAACAGTTGTCAGTGTTTGGGTTGTTGACCCGGTGTTCGTGAAGCTGACTGGGATCTGGGGCTGGCTGCTTCAGAAACCCCGTACCACAAGAGAGGAAAGTACCACATAGTCCTAGTCAGGGAAAAGATCCAAATTCAAAATTCCATGGATGGTTTCTACTGAATGTAGATACCTCTCACACTGTCATAAAGTCAAACTGTCTTAAACTGAACCATGACAGATTTGGGGCTATCTATACAATATCTTAAAAAACAAGAAGAGGTTTATTTGGCAGCAAAAGAAAAAGTATGCATGGCAAAGATGCAGCTTGGGAGAAACGAGAGGAACGGAACACATGAATTGGTATAAAAGTAGGAAAGTGGGAGAAATAGGGTTAGGTTAGTAAATAAAAGCACTATCACCATAAACCTTGCATGAAAAGTTTGAAAGTATTGAATTTGTCAGACATCATTAGAGGACTTGAAACAAGAAGACAATATGATCAGATTTGCCTTCAAGAATGTTCTTTCTGATGCCAGCTTGGAGGATGTGGTGGTTGAGCAAAATACTATGTGGGGAGTCCAGGTGTGCAATTGAGAGGTTATTTTAATGTCCATGTTATATATGATAAGGACCTGAGCTAAAGCAGAGCAGTGGGGATAGAAAGGAGGATGGAAAAATAATTTAGGAGCACCCATATGGTTGCAAAAGGCAAGATTTCAATTATTTTAATGGCTGAGTAATACTTCACTGTGTATATATATCACATTTTCCTTACCCATTCATCTATTGATGGACACTTGGTTGCTTCAGTGTGTTGACTATTGTAAATAGTGCTTCAATAATCATAGGGGTGCATATATCTGAAATTAATATTATGCTGTATGTTAATTATGCTTGAGATAGATAAACAAACAAACAAATAAATAAAATCCTTTAGGAGGTAAAATCAAAAGGACTTGGTAGCCAGCTGGATGTCTAGAAGTGAAGGAGAAGGACTTAATACCAAATATATTTACTGCTGGTTATCACAGTCCACAATGCATATTCCTCCTTCAGATCCTTACTGGTGATCTGAAGCAAATCCTGCCCTAATGGCCATTAGATGGAAATTGGGGTTGAAAAACTTGTTGGAGCAAAAGAAAGCATATTTTAAGGAAGTTTTGGATTTCACTGGGGGTACTTTATTTCTCCATTTAAAAGCACAGGATACACAAGGAGGTTTGCTAACTGAAACCTTGTACATGGTGCTAATGGCAAACGGGGAGAGTCATAGTCTTCATCTCTTGACCAGTCCTTCCCAAATTTAAGGTGCATGCCGATCACCTGGAGGTCTTACTAAACTACAGGTGCTGATTCAGTGGATCTGGAGTTGGTTTGGGAACACACCTGTTTAACAAAACTCCCAAGTGGGGCAGATGCACTAGACTCCAATTTGAGTCATCTGTCTCTAGACTGTTTCACAAAGAGGGAGATACGTTTTGTTAGTGCAACAAAATGACCGCAAGCACACTGTAGCAATAGGGCAAAGAGTACAAGTCTCAGATTATACTCTGGCTACTGCTGCAGACCTTTCAGATCTTGTCTGGGTGGGGCCTCTTGGGAGCGGTACCTATCCCAGGAAGGGAGTGGTTATGTCCTATAGAGTTATATGCAGTCTGAGCCAAAATTGTCCTGGTGTTCCTTCAAGAGCCATAAGAGTTCCTCTCCCCATGCTGCCCCCAGCATGTCTCCCTGAATAAGCAAGCCCTATCTCAAACCTGAAAATAACTCCAACCCCCTGGCTCACGTAGAGTCCCGCCTAGTCAAAGTGGGATAGTGTAAGTTTTGTTTAACTTGCTGTGGAGTTGAGGGATATTTGGGGTTTAAAGAGTTATAAAGGGCTCTTTGTAACAATTGCAATATTTATGTACCTGTCACCAGAGACAAACAAGACTGGAAATTAGGAACTGGCTCCTTCTCACCTTGGGAGTCAGCCCTCATCCACGTTTGACCTCTATTCACTGACCAGGCGGTGCTCTGGTTATGGTTTGTTTATATATGCCAGCTCTTTAATTATGAGAACATAAGTCCTAGGGACCAGGACCAGATGCTGGGGTTGGCATTGCCTGGTGGGAGACTGGCACTGACAAATGGTCTTGGGTGGCTCAGACCCAACCTGGCCTGCTCTGGTTGCCTGAAATAGAGAGGAAATTTTTGCTGTAGGGAGACTGCAGTAGGCTCTGAAATTAAGAGGAGTCTGGTATGAGGAAAGGTGCTATCTTGGGAATCAGAAAACTAGTTCTAGCTCAGCAATAATTGGTTATGTGATTTTGGAAGAGGCATTTTGTCTTTCTTGGGCTTAGTTTCGCTCTGAGAAATGAAGTAGGCTAGGTCAGTTGTGTTCAATCTGTTCTCTGCAGAGTCCTACAGTCTTCATTGAGGTACCAGGAGGATCAGGTTGGACTAGTTCTGGCTCGTGTGATTGGTAGCTCCCCCACATACACATGACCTTGGTTTTTGCTGTCATGGTAACCTTTTGCTGTTCCATACAAGTGTTTCCATTGGTGAGGCCACTGATTCAGATTTTGGACTTTCTGTAAGAGTTCTTTCCATCATAAGCACTAATAAAATTCTGGAAGATAAGAAGGCTCCCCCAAAATCACCTCCAATGTTACCCTCAGGGATTCCTTGATCGTGGGTCATGTGCAGAAAATACTTAGAGGAAAAGCACATTAACTGTAGGAACATGATAACATCAACTGTATTTCTAGGGTATACTCTCCTAAGAAAATTGACTTCTGAAACATCAGCTCCAGAATTACTTTTAGTAAACCAAATCACAACAAATCTACTTTTTTTTTCTTAATGTATTTGACAAGGAGAGATCAGAAGTAGGCAGAGAGGCAGACAGAGATAGAGGAGGAAGCAGGCTCCCTGCTGAGCAGAGATCCTGATGTGGGGCTCGATCCCAGGACCCTGAGATCATGACCTGAGCTGAAAGCAGAGGATTAACCCACTGAGCCACCCAGGTGCCCCAGAATGAATCTACTTTTAAAAATGCATTTATTTGGGGTCCTGGACCATAGGCTGGAGCAACCACTAGACATGTCTTTATCTCATAATATTTCTTCTAAGTAGCCTATAATCCTAGCAGTTCATTTAAAAGAGGTTGACCTATTTTTGTTGTCTTGATTGTGTACTCATATGTGTTAAAATCCTTTCTGAGGTCTGTACTGGAAGGATTGTTACCATTCTAATATTTTCGCAGGAGGGTTTTCCTTTAGCAGGTTGTATGGCTTTATAAGGACTGAAGTGCCTAGGAGCAAAGCTCAATAAAAGTGGCTATTTATATACAACTTGTACTTACAATGGAGCATTTCACAAAGAATTTCCCTTTGTAGCACTGACAACAGCACCTTGAAAACAGCAGGCATACCTGTTGAATGACTGAATGATCTTTCATTCATTTATTCATTCCATGGAGTTGACTGTATCACAGAACTTTGTATGAATTACTGTTTTCTGCTTTGGAGAACTGAAATGAAGCTATGCTTCTTCTAATAACTCTACTTTTATCTTGGTCACTGAGCCAGATGGGGCTTCAACTTGGCTTGGAAGATCAGTCTTTTAGAAGGCAGAGTCTACCCACCATCGTTCTACTGTTGTTTCTTAATAGGATTCTCCTCTTTGGCTCTTCCCCTTGACCACAGAAGGATCATTCAACACAGAGACTACTGACAAAAGGGGGTATTTTTTTTGTGTGAATAGGGTAAGTCATGAGTAGTTAATAGAAATTTGATTCTCAAAAATATAGCAAAATCTAAGGGATTTCATTTTCAAGTGAATATGGTTCTTAATTTGATTATTTTAGAATATACAAGTTCATGAGGAGAAATTTTGAATTTGTTGAGGTGTGTTTCATATGACAAGGAAATACCCAATTGAAATTTGACATTGGAAGACTGATAAATTGGACTCAGCTTCCCACGGGCTTGAGAGCATCTTCAGAAAATAGTGTTACATTTCTACCTTCCAGGAGATGGGGAATTGGCTTTTTTAAGCATTTTTATGAGAAAGGTGATTAATAAACTATAAAAGATGTGAGATTATAGACTCTAGAAGATCTGCTTTGGAACTTAAAGTGTCAATGGGTCCAATGCACTTAGCTAAGAGATCTATGGGAGAGGTAGCGTGAGACACATGAGAAGGTCAGGAGAGAAGAAAGCAGGAGATTGTGCTTTCTGTCTCATTACTTTACCTTGAGCCTCTGTGGAGCTTAGCATGCCCATCCACAAACTAAGAACAGAGGATCTGCCTCTCACTTTTCAGTGATCTTGGAAGTTTGTGGAGGTAGTAATAATGACAGGAGCATTGATGTTAAAAGTGTTGGGGTGTCTGGATGGCTCAGTGGGTTAAGTGTCTGGCTCTTGATCTCACCTCAGGTCTTGATCTCAGGGTCATGAGGTGGAGCCCCACATGGGACTCCACTTTCAGAAGGGAGTCTGCTTGGGATTCTCTCTTGCCCTCTCCCTCTGCTCCTTCCCCATCTCTCTCTCCCTTTCTCTCTCTCAAATAAATAAATAAATTTTTAAAAATCATGTTTAAAGAGTCACAGAGGATTCACAGACCTATACCCCTGGGGCAAAGAATACATTATATGTTAATAAAAATAATTTAAAAAAAAAGTCACAGAGGAAGAGACACGACTTTGAGTTGTTTGCAACTATAACAGAACTCTGGGTGCCTCACTCCAGCTCCTGACTCACCACTCTTCCCTCTGGCCAAGGAGCAAGCTTTTAAAGACATGAGGAAGACACCCAGGGAACCAGGGGTGGCAATTTTCCGAATTTGAATTACCTTAGCCAGCCACAACGTAAAATCTCTGGAGAAGATACGTGCTGACCTGCTCAGAGGCACAAAGGAGAAGAATCTCATCGTGAAGGGACCGGTTCGGAGGCCCACCAAGACTCTGAGAGTCACTACAAGAAAAGGTTCTCAGACTTGGGATCCTTTTCAGATGAGGTTCTACAAGGGACCATTGATTTGTACTGTCCTTATGAGATTGGTAAGCAGATGACCCGTCAGCGTGGAGATACAATTTGAGGTTGAAATCACCATGGCAGACGATTGAATCTACTTTTGCTGTAAATTGATTATCAGTTGTCAAGGAAAAAAAAGTCACAGAGATAGGAGAGTGGCTCATCACAAGACACCTGTGGTGAAAGCACAGGCATTAAAGCCACTCAGACCACTGTTCAAGTCTGGAACTCTGCCGCTTATACTTTGATAAAGACATTTAATTCCACCTTTAAAATGGAGATAATAAAGTTGGGATGAAAAGAAAAGTTATGGAGGTGCCTGGGTGGCTCAGTGGGTTAAGCCTCTGCCTTCAGCTCAGGTCATGATCCCAGGGTCCTGGGATCGAGTCCAGCATCAGGCTTTCTGCTTGGTGGGGAGCCTGCTTCCCTCTCTCTCTCTCTCTGCCTGCCTCTCTGCCTACTTGTGATCTCCATCTGTCAATTAAATAAATATAATCTTAAAAAAAAAAAAGAAAAGTTATATAAACAAAATACCAGACCTCACAGAGTATATGTTCAGATCACATCACATAGTTCGCCTCTCATCACCATCATCCCAGCTAAAAAATAAGTTCATTTCCTAAGCATTCATTTATTCAAGGTATTTGGAGTGTTTGCCATGAACGTTGGAAATTAGATATGATTTGATGTCGGCTTATGATGTCAGTGGAGCCAAAATGAAATCATCTCAATACATTCAAAGGGACTATGTTGCCCTTAAGCAGTGTGCTTCAGTTCATAACTGACTAATAGGATTTTAGCTGCACACAAATTGTTTTTCTTTGTTCTTAGATTTGTATAATCCATTATTCATATTCTCACCCCAGTCTTTCTTGTGATTAACCGTGTATTTGCAGGAGGGTCACAGAGTGAAGTAAAGTTGGAATTTAAGCTAATAAACAATGGACTCCTTGAGAGCAAAGCATACATCATAGTTCATGGTGCTTTCGGGGCCTAGGAATAGCATATAGACTTTGAGTTTTATTCTGGAGGAGATAGAGCCTTCTGAAAACTCAGAGCAGAGGAGTATCGTGAACTGACTGTATTCAAAGAGATTGATTCTGCCATATGTGGAGGACAGCTGTTTAAGGGGGCAAGGGTGAAGGTGGGCAGGCCCTTGGATAGTCATTGCAATAGTAAAAAGGTGATATTATAGTGGTTTGGTCTTGAGTAGCTATGGTGGGAGGTGGTGAGAAATGATTGGATTCTGGATCTAATTTGAAAGTAGCATGACCAAATTTGTTGGTAGATTATAGCGTGGTGTGAGAAAAAGAGAAGAGTCAAGCCCGAGTCCAAGGATTTGGGACTGAG
The DNA here is from genome assembly GCF_964662115.1 of Mustela nivalis. Lineage (NCBI taxonomy): Eukaryota > Metazoa > Chordata > Mammalia > Carnivora > Mustelidae > Mustela > Mustela nivalis. The sequence continues at coordinate 25,187,001 of NC_139028.1, read as the reverse complement.
CAATAAGAAGAAAGATGTCACCTTTTATTGAGATGAAGAAGACTGGGAGCAAGTGGGAAAACTCTTGAGGGGAAGATCAAGGGTACAGTTTTATATGACTTAAATTTGAGACTTCTATCAGATACCCAGGTGAACACACAGAGTTAACAATTGGATTATTTGAATCTGCATTTCAGGGGAAATGGATCAGGAGATAGAAATTTGGCGATCATTGACATATAGAAGGTATTCAGTATCAAGGGACCAGATGAGCTCGCCAAAGAATGAATGTAGACTGCAAAGAAGATGAGGTCCCAAGTGTGAGCCCTAGAGCACTGCCATGTTCAGAGTTCAAGAAGATGAGAAGGAACCAGCAAAGGAGGACAGAAAGCAGGCTATAGGAAGGAGGAGAACTGGAAGAGAGAGTGGTCTCTCAGAGACAAGAAAGATAAAAAAATAAAGAGATTTCAAGAAGAGGAAGCAGTCAACTGTGACAAATGTGGCTAATAAGCCAAATAAGATGAGCACTGATAATTGATCTTTGGGTTTGGCAAAGTAAAGCTTTATTGATGACCCTGACAAAGACTGGTACTGGAAACTTTGGAACGGTGACCTGATTGGAATGTGTTAAAGGAAAAGAGAAAAAGAAACAGGGAGAATGAGAAAAGACCTCTGTTACAAGGATTTTGCTATAAAGGGGAGGAAAGGGGGATGACTTTCAAGTGTAGGGTGTAAGCAGGGACCTTGCATATGGCCTGGGGACTGTTAAATCAAATCGGATGCTGGCTATAGGTCCGGAGCAGGGTCTTGGAGGGTCCTGCTGATCCAGACTCTAACCTTCAGTTGCTGGATAATGGAAGGTCCTGAAGGTCCCAGGGAAGGGTTTGGGTTGAAAAAAGTGGGAGCAGGCATACTTGGAAAACTCAGGGTGGTGAGTGATTCCCACCAGGTCCAGAAGTATCTCAATACTTTTAACACTCATAACAGAGGTACCAGCGTGTTTTAGATGAACACTGGCCTGGATCCATAAAGAGGTTTTGGTCTTCATTACCTTTGTTTTTTAAGAAGAGGATATTGCGGCATATTTTCGTGTTGATGAAATGACCTCTAGAAGGGAGGGGAGATTTGGAAATTCAATTAGGTGGGAGAACAAGGTGACAGTTATAGGAGAGCTTTGAGTTGGTGAGTGGGGATGGGGTTAAATAAAAGGGATGCTTTTGGTGGAAACACAATTTGTTGTTGTTGTTTTTGTTGTTGTCGTTCCTTGTAGCAAGAAGGAGCACAGAGGAGAGGGGCACAGACATGGGTGAGCTCTTAAGTGGTGGTAGAAGGCTCGTGAAATTTCTTCACTGGTTGCTCCCAGCGTGTCTGTGAAAGAGAGGAATTTTATTAACACCCCAAAATCTAACCTTCCTCAAGATCACTATGCATCCACATTTTATCAGCGACTTGGTAGAATTCTGGGGGAATGCTGGTCATTCCACCAACTTTTGATTCAGTGTCTTTATCTCCTGCCAGGAGATCTCCAGCTGTGGGATTTTGATCCCACCTCATTCCATGAATGATGACTGGAGCCCAGCTTTCTTTGGTTTGCAGAATGTGAGGACCCCTGGCCCTCTCATGCCCTGCTTTGCTATGGAGTGGCCCAGAAAGGAAACATTTCTTGCCTGACATAGTGATGCATCTGGGGCCACGGCAGAACCTGACTGACAGTAGGTATTCAATAAATATTTGTTGAATGACATAGAAAGGGAAAGAGGGCAGGAGGAAGGGAGGGAGGGAGGAAAGGAAATTCAATTTGCATCTAGAAGGGAAACCACTAATCTAGCCTAGTTGCATTATGTTTCTGCTCAGGAGATTTACATCTTGTTTATAACTAATTCCTCTGTTACATGTTTGGCATTCTAAGATTTTTGCCAAGACTCGGGAATACATCCAAAATGGCTGAAGGATGACAGTGTTTGATTGCTTGCCTCTCTCTCTACCTCCGAAGTTAATATGATAGTATCTGAGTGCAAAGGCACAGGCAGGCAGGAATTTAATGCAAATTTAGCCAGGAGTCTAGTGCCACTTCACAAAATATTGATTAGGTGTCTGATTTGCTCTCCCCTGACAATGGGCCATAGGAATAAACCAATGAGGTGGGCTCAACCCCAGCTCGTCATGGTCATTCGATAAAGCCAGGCAGCCAATGAGGAGCAGCTACCTTTTGATTGGGCGAGAGGCCAGTGAGGGGGGAAACCATCTTAGCAACAGCAGAAAATATTGCACACGCCCTTGCACACACGCACAAACACAGACATCCTGCTTTACCACCCTGCTGCAGGGAACAGTCGCCGATTGTGTCTCTTAAGGCTTTTGTTTAACCACACTCCTGCTTCCAAAGGACCAGTTTCTGCTCACCGATCACACTGCCTACCTGGTCAGTCAGCCCGTAATCCCTTTTTAATGGAACGCAGGAACAACACTCCTCTCTGTACCCCTCCAACGTACATCTTATTAAGGGCAAACTTTGTCCTGCAGGTGGATGGCCCAGGCTTTGTTCTGAAACGCACTGTCCTGATCCCTTTCAGGAAGGCGGCCCATCTCTGTCCTTTCCTATGTGGCAGGCAGGGTGACTGCTGGACTATCGTTTCTTCTCCCTGCATGCAGCAGAGCTTTCCCTGGGGGCAGCGCAGGCCCCGGGGGCCATGGAATTTTCCTTACAGGCTTCCCCTTTCATTGTTCGTGGCCTTCACATCCAGGGCCCAGGAAAGCGTGCCTGCGTTCAGTGTGACATCTGGCAGTGTCTTTCTTAGCCACTGGGTTCCAAACATTTCAGCACTCCCATTTGAAAGGCTCCCCTCCTCCGGTCTCTACTGTGTTTTCGTTGCTTTCTGAGCTGCTGCCCTTGTTACCCAGGTGCCGGGGCATGCGGGCAGCCTGCCAATCCCTGGTTTCCCCAAATTAGGAGCTGCCTTGGCCTTCTTGCCTCAGTTCTCTCCTCGCCCACCCCACAGCCTGGCTCTGATGGCCGCTAGTGATGGCAGGTAACGGGGAAGGCTCATTGGTGTTCAGCATCCTTCTTTCCTCCATGAGCTTTGCTTTCTCTGCTCTCTCAGCTCCTTTCAGCAGGAATCTTTGATTCAAGGGCATCTGTCCATGATTATCCAGTCCTGCTGGTGGCTCTCACTCTGGTTCCCTGCTGACAGTTACAATTAGGTCTGAGTAGGAAAGCCCATCCGTTAGGACAACCTTTCAACCTCTGAGGCGTGTGGCTGGTCTTTTATTCTAGAGAAGATGAAGATGAGATGGTGTCAGAGGACTTTTCCAGCCCAAGAAGGATGCCTGTCTAGGAAATGGCAGCCAGCTGTTTTCTACCTTCCTGCCTCTACACAACAAAGGGAGGTGGCTTGAATTGGAAGCCAGAGGGGATGAAGATGGTCATGAAGCATGAGTTTCTGAATATTAGGGTTAGCAGAACCTGGAAAGTGTTATCAAGTGCGCCTTCAGAATGACTTTCTGCTTTTCCCAGAGTTCTGTGGGTGTTTTCTTTCCTTTCACAGAGGCAGTGACCTAGACGTAATGACAGGGTGGCATGGTATGGATTTTGGAGTCAGATTGGTCTAGATTCAAGTTGCAGATTTGTTGCTGTTAAACAGTATGGTGGTAACAAATTTCTTAGCTTCTCTGGACATTTAAAAAATATCTGTAAAATGGAAGGTACAATATCAGCCATATAGGTCTAAATAAAATCATGTAGGTACTATGCCTGGCTTAGGGCTTACTATATAATGAGCATTCAAAAACGACCAGTCTTCCTTTCAGTTCTAGAACTCTCAGAGCTTCGTTCCATCGATACACTTGTGGATACAGCATCGTTCCTTGATTTTTAAAAAGTGAGCTTCTACCTAGAGCTTAGTGCTGTGAGGTTTACATGTAGTTTCTTCCCAGACAATTTACCCTGGAGGCTGGAAAAGAAGCCAGACAAGGTACGTCACAAGGGAGCAGAGCTGAGGCAGGGAAAATGGAGGCCAGTTGTCCACAGCCAGTAAGTATAATAGGAGTGGGATCCTGGGTGAGGAGCCCCTCAAGAAAGCATGACGGGAAAGTGGGGGCTTGATTAGAACCTTAAAGAACAGCTACATTTGGGATAAGTCAAAGGAGTGGAGGTAGAAAGAGGGAGCATCGTGGAGGTTGAGGTGACAGCACTGGCAAACCCACGGAAGAGGAACTGAGTGTGAAGGTTGAAGCAGGAAGGTGGGGTGGCTGAAGGATGTCAGTAAGGGGCTCGGGCCCTAGAATTAGTTCTACCTTGGTTTTGGTTCAGAAACTGCCACTTGTGTCCTCGTGGGTCAGTTTCCTCCGCTGTAAAATGGGCATCATGGTAGGATTAAATGGTACCAGAAGCAGATAAAACGCTTCAGGCACGTTTGACTGCAAAAACCATGCTTTAACCCACACATGCAGCCTTTGTAATAGGACTGCCAGTCAAGTATTATTAATGTGAGATATGAATAGATAAAAGGTAATAGCTCCAAATGACGGTCGCAGGACAGAATTTCCTGGGCTGCTGTGGAACTCCATGACGGTGACCTCTGGTGTTCTCCCAGACAGCTGCTGATACCCACTTCTCCCTCTGTGGGTTGTGATTCAGCACTTAAGCATTTTCCCTTTTATCTCCCCATTTGCATGCTCAGATTAGACATGGATTTGGTTAGACCTGCATCTGTTGAGACGGCCAGCCAATAATAGAAGCCCCATAGGGACTAATGCCGTCTGGTTTCAGGAGTGGGTCTAGCGAGTGAGGTCTAGGTCAGGAAGCTATTAGCTGCAGAGTCAGGGAATATATTCAGCTGTCATCACTTTTTAATTAAAAATAGCCTGGTGGCACTTGCATTCCACCACTATGTTGTAGAGAGTGGAACACTACACTCTCCCCTATGGTGGGTCCTCCCGCAAAACAGGACACCTGTGTTCTCTGTGGTCCCAGGTCTCTAGAGCTTGTCTAGAGACCGTGAGAAACCTAAAGACCACTTTAGGAGGGAACGGGTGCAATGCATACATACCCTCTTCCCACCTCTACGTTTAGTAATGGTAGGTTGGTGATTCGACTTAACACCGTTGAAATCTGCAAATGCTATAAATCAGGGCTTCTTCCTTGGTGGAGAAGACCCTTTCAAAGTAGGACTTTTTTTTGACATTCCAGGTTTGGTCCCCATTTCCCATCACATTAAATCCATTTCTCCCATCGCTTATATGGAAAAGAACCTTTAGAACTAATGTGCCATCAGTATAAGAACCCACTCCACTAGAACGAAGTTCAAATCCCTGCTCCTGAATTACCTGTCATATGTCATATACCTTGTCTACTTTGTGAGGCATTGGTTTTCTCATCTGTAAAATGGGGCCAAGAATGGAGTCAACTAATTAGGTTCACTGGGATTATCAGTAAAATCTTTCATGTGAAGGATTTAGTACCATCCCGGCATGAAACAATTACGAGGTAAACGTCAGGTACTTTATTAGTCCCAGAATTTACCATTCTGGTTGCGGGACATGGTAAAAAAAAACTGAGCAGGTATAGAAAACTGGGTGTTATGGAGCTTGTCATAAATGTAGAAGTCTGATAAGGATGTTATTTGACACAGTTCTCTGAACCATGTAATAGTGAAGTGTACCAATCGGGGCTTCAGCACTTAATTAAAATGTTTAATTTATTACTCTGGTGTTTTTTTGCATTTAAAGATATTCGTGCAAAACAAAATGCAGTAGAGTTCCCACTCTCTTAAACCAGCATAATGTACAAATTATATATTCAGCATCTTATAGCAATATGCATATAAAATATCTACATATTTGTAGCTTTGTCAACACAAAACATTTCTTTTGTGCCTGTTTTCTATAGGCACACCAGCACAAAATCATTTTTTTTTAAAGATTTTATTTATTTATTTGACAGAGAGAAATCACAAGTAGGCAGAAAGGCAGGCAGAGAGAGAGGAGGAAGCAGGCTCCCCGTCAAGCAGAGAGCCCGATGTGGGACTTGATCCCAGGACCCTGAGATCATGTCCTGAGCCGAAGGCAGAGGCCCAACTCAACTGAGCCACCCAGGCACCCCAGAACAGAATGATTTTTGACAAATACGGTCAATTTCTACTCTGGAATAAATCTAATTTATACTCTTTTAGGGTTTATGGTAGGAAAGAGAACACTGAGATCCCTCTCATAGGTAGGCAGACAGACAGATGAGAGAAAGAGACAGAGAGTGCTATAAAGGCAAATAAAAATGTTTGTACCAAGAGCTAGTTCATAGAAATGTGAAGTTATTTACCTGTGTGGTGAGCTAGATAAGATTCATTTTGGATGAATGTGAGTTAGCCTTGTTGGAATCTTATACATGAGCTAGTAAACTTTGATTAAATCTAGTTGCCTATAGTGACTAATTTTAATTTGGTTTTCTTTACGGTGCAGTTTGCTTTTTCAAAGTTAGCCAGATCAAAGGTGGGGGTGCAAACTAGCACAGTCCAGTGGCAAAAGTCACCCAACCTTTACTAGCCTATTTACTACAATACCTGCCCCCTGGTTGCACTGGTTCTAATGGCAGCTCTAGAATTCAGTGGCTCTCTACAAGGCTCCTCTGGGCAGCATGTCATACATTTTCCAATGAAGAATCCCTAGCCAAAGTGCAGGAGAATCACCCAGAGTGCTTTTAAAAATGAGCATTCCTTGGCCAAAGTTCAGTCCTATAAATCGGATATGGGCAGATATGGGACCCAGGAAATTTGCATTTTATCATGGGCTTCAGATAGTTACTTTATCATGGGCTTCAGATAGTTACTGTCCACACCAAACCATGGCTTTTGATATACTTCATATCCTCGGCTTCCTTATTCCTTCTGCTGCTGCCTGAGTTCAGAGTCTCAGCCTGGCTCCTACAGAAGGCTCTTCATTGGTCTCCTAGTTATCCTCTTTACTATAATAAATATAAACTGAATAAAATTCTGATCTTATAGTGCCAGATCCTTCATCATATCCTACAGTAGGGTATTTTCTAGAGGATAATTTGCTCTCTTCTCTAAGACATATAAAACCCTTCCCAGCCTTGTCTTCTGCCATACCAACTCAGTGGTCACTTGCACGCTGCTACCACAATGATAGCTCTCCCAGTTCTCTGGACACATTTGGCTGTGTCGTAGTCCTGGGCCTCTGCTCCTGTTCTGGCATCTTGCCAGAATGACCTCCCTTCTACCTCCTCCTGGCTCTCTTGAAAATATCTACTTATCTTTAACATAAGAACAGAAGAATTACCTCTTCCATGATGACTTACCCAAATTGGTACCTGTTTTTGTGCCCCCTGCCACCTCCCTCTGATCTGTGTTTACTTTGATGACAGCACCTGTACCACTCCACTGCAGTATTTGGGCTTTTGTTTGTTTGTTTGCTTTTGTTTTAAAAGATTTTATTTACTTATTTGAGAGAGAGAGTGTGCAGGCAAGAGAGAGAACAGGAGTGGGGATGGGAGGCAGAGGGAGAGGGGTGAGCAGACTCCCTGCTGAGCCGGGAGCCCAATGGGAGGTTCAATCCCAGGACCCCAGGATCATGACCTGAGCCACCAACGGCAGAGAGGCTTAACTGACTGAGCCACCCAAGCACCCTCCACTGCAGTATTTACTGACATGTCTGCCACTCCCTTGAAGGCACAAGCTCATGTCTCCTACCCTTGGTATCTGAAGGAACATAATGTTTTCCAGAGTAAATGAATGAACCCATAAACTGTACTCAAGGGAGTTTCAGTGTATTCCCAAGCTGAATTTGCAGCTCAAGAGTTGGCTGTGTCATCTTTTAGTGATGTACATCTTATCAAGTTATAAAGATCACAAGAAAAATGAAACAACTTGGAGTTTGTCATATGTGAGCAGAGTTCCTATATGTGAGCAGGGTCAATCCAGTTTGAGTAATAAGTACTAAAACTGGATGAAGCCCACAAAATGCTCCTTCCCTCCAGGACAGGGAGACAAAAAAAGGAGAATGAGGTAAATTAAACCAATGTCTTTGTTATATAAATCTCAGGGTAAATTTGGGTAAATGAGCAATCTCTGTGGCAAATGTAACTGATCTTTCTGGAGAGTTATTTGATTTAATTGGTTGATTTAATTTCCTAGCAAATGAAATCTGAAAATACTATCCTGGAGAATACTTGCTTGCTACAAATCCCTTCTCTTATCTAAACCTCATTTATTTCAATTAATTTCCCATCATTCCTTCTCTCTGTCTATAGTGTAATTTGGGTATCTCCCAGTTTTCTTTCAAAGTGACGGTTCAAAGATCAAACATAAAAAGCTGAAGACTTGCCATTCTACCATCTAAGGCAATTTCAAAATCAGTGGTTGCCCTCATGGGTTGTGGGTGGGAATGTAAAACAGAACAGCCACTTTGGAAAACAGTGTGGTAGTTTCTTAACATGTTATATGAAAACTTAGTATATGACTTTAATCAATTTCACGCCTAGGAATTTACCCAAGAGAAATGTATATCCATGTCCACATAAGGACTTATGCATGAATGTTCACAGCAGCATTATTCACAATAGCCAAAAAGTGGAAACCACCCAAAGGTCCATGAACTGGTGAATGGGCAGACAAAATGAGGTGTATCTGTACAATCAGATACTACTCAACAACACAGAGAAATGGAATATGGGTATATGCTATAACACAGAACCTCAGGAACATGCTAAGTGGAAGAAGACAGACATGAAAGCACTCATATTGTATGATTCCATTTATATGAAACATATGAGAGGGTAGATTTATAGATATTAGGCAGAATAGCAGTTGCCTGCGTTTGGGGGTGGGGAGGAGCCAACAATGAATACAGACAGGCTTGAGGGAATTTTGGGAAGTGAGTGAAATGTTTTAAGACTGGATTGGAGTGAGAGTTGCCCAATTCTATACATTTACAGATCACCATTGAATTTTAGTTATAATGAGTGAATGCCATTTCATGTAAATTATACCTCAACAGACCTATAAAAATGGTTGACATTGGCATCCTGTAATCTTCCTACTTTTATTTTAGTGATATTACAGTTTAAAAAATCTTTCCCACATAGTGTTTTTTTAAAAAAGTGTTAATCACAGAATCTAGATTTTAAGTTGGCTTCTTTCCTCTTCCACAACCCCCTGAGACCCTTCACCTTTATACCAACAGAGATATATTCAGACTATAAAAACTTTCTCTCCTTCAAACTAATTAAGCTCTGGTGACATCAGCTGTATTTGGAGTGCACCTGATTAAGGCCATGATGCTAATTAAATTCCTGAATGATTAGAAATGCAAATTACCAGTCTTGGTTCTACAACAGGCATTGCTTGTAGGCTCCAGAACAGTAGAGGAAGTAGCCCACCTCATGTCAGGTAATGGAATGCTTTTGAGTCGAATCTGAGTCTAATGGGAAAATAATATAAACTATGATAATATAAACTATAATAATATAAACTATGGGGCAGTACGTCATTGATAGAGGCTGCATGTTTCTAGGTGGCTCATAACCATGTGAGCTCACTGAGAAGTACTATAGTGGGATAGAAGGACCCCCCCACCACCAAGTTTTGGAGTTATATGGAACAGAGTTCAAATCCTTTCTCTGACACTGCCAGTGGTGTGATCTTTGGCTAATTATCTAACTTCTCTGAGCCTGTGTATCTTCATCTATAATAAGGGATTCAGTTATCTATCTCAGAGGATTTGAGGGCTAATTCAATAAGATCACTTATATCTCTGGGCCTAGCATACAGGAGGCATGTAATAAGTGGAATAAATTCATGGAATAGCTTAGATAAACTGACTCTTCATTTATTTGACAAATAACTGAGAGCCAACCATACATTTATTCCTTCCATGCAGCAAATATTTACCACATTCAACTTACTGTATTCCTGGTAATACTTTTAGGGTGCAGGATACATCAGTGAATTTAAAAAGACAAAAATCCATACCATAGCAAAGCCAACTTAGATAATATCTGTACACATAATAAATAACTAGATTTTATGATCGACTACAAAGAGGTATATCCTATGGAAAAAACCAAGGTGGGGGCAACGAGGATCTAGAAAGATGGAGGTGGGGGAGAGGATAGGTTGCAATTTAAGGCAGTGAGGGAGGGGGTCACTGAGTAGGTAAAAAATGAGCAGAGCCTTGGAGGAGATGTAGGGAGCCTGCACTGAGCAGCAGATATCTGGGGAAGAGCCTAGGAGGCCCGGTAAACAACGTGTACAAAGGTCCCCCCAGGAGGAACAAACCAGATACCTTCAAGAAGTACCAAGGGGGCCCGTTACCATGGCAGACACTAGTTGTACAGTGATAAATGGAGCAGTCAGAAACAAGTTCAAGTTCTGCCTCTGCCACTTACCAACTCTGTGATCTTTAGGTAATTGTTTAACGTCCCTGAGCTTATAGCTCTCCATTTATAAAATGAGATTGGAATATCTAAAATCTATTTCAAACGATTATCTGTCCCCAAATATTGAAACATTTACTGTAAATCATTTCTGAAGCTAGAATCTGCAGATTTTGCTCTAGTAGAACAGGAACTTCTGTTTGATTTCTGTCTGGTTCTGATCCATTTCATTGCATAGGGCCATCCTCTTGTCCTGAGCCTATTCCAGAACTCCAGCATGGTTGGTGGGGTATTGAGGAGGTGGGACTAGCAGGGATAGAAGTCCTGTTTGGAGACATAAAAAGGGATGAGAGAGATAAGCCTTAATTTATTCACTCAGCCAATAGATACTGAGTTTCTGCTCTGTGATAGGCATGGAGAAGAACCATGTGGAATGTGTGAAGGTGTTAGAAATACCAGCCCGGCTATAGGTTTTATACATATGTAAATATGTGTCTGCGTTTGCCTGTATGCATGTAGTTTATCAACTGTGCACCAAAGGTGATTCAGATGTTTCTGGAATGTTCATCAGAGACTTCAGGCGAATAATGTATTGGAGGTCAAGATAACAGAGAAGGGAGATGGTGACTCCTTCAGTGTTGGTCCTCTTGAACTTGTCTCTCGTTGTCTTTAGCTGGCTATGAATGGTGTCACGGAAAGAATTCTGGATTCAGAGTTGGAAGACATTGCTTAGATAGCCATTCCTTTACTTTTTAGCTGTTTTTGTCTTGGGCTTGTCATTTTTTTAACTCCCCTGAGCTCTATTTTTTTCATTTACATAATGGAAATAAAACTTATGCATCATGTGCCTCCTAAAATGTCAAAGATCCAATGAGGAAATGGATTTGAAATCATCTGATAAACTGTAGAATGACAAGGTAAGGCAAGGTATAGGCCTTCACTAAAGAGAGAGGCTGATGGGTTACTAAATGTGGGAAAGAGCAGTTTTGGCATTTCTCCACAGAATAGACATTTGGTGCTAATTTATGCACATTAGTGAATTTTGTGCTGCAGGGGGCCCCACTCCCTGGTGGGTGTGCCATCCGTGACAAAATCAAGAAAACCACGTACCTTAATACTGTGATCCTTCCAGGCAGGGATGAGCCTGAAGGAGACAGGCTCTTGAGGGCCACCTACTTGGCTGACAGTTCTGCTTGAGAACACCCTACGGAAGCCTAGAAAGTTAGATGAATAGAAAAAAACCTTACCCCCCCCACCAATAGTTAAGTTCATTTTTCACCCCAGCTTTCTAGTCCTCCGGGTTCTATATCTTGGGCATGTTGGAATATTGTCACTCCACGGTGAGTGGTGGTGTTGGGCCCTTCTTCCCCACCATCTGGGGTGGCTGAGAGTGAGAAGGGGAGAGTGGCATACTTTCAGTGGGAGAGAAACACTTTCACGAGTCAAACTTAAGGCACGTTCTTGGAGAAAAGAGAATGATTCAGGAGAAAGGCAGCCAGATGCTCTGTAGAAGCACATGTCTGATCGTAGCAGACGTTGAGGGTGGGCAGGAAAGAATCACCAAATCTGAAGAATTACGGAACCCTCATTGTGGATAGGACTCAAGTAAACCATAGATTCCTGTGCACCTCTGGTCCCACCCTCCGGATTGCAAGCCATTCCTCAGGAGGGGCAAGGATTTTGCATTTTGCTCTGTCTCTGACACTTACCCTGGGGCTTGGTCTCCACAGTGTCTCCAGATATGTTCTTGAATGGAATGGTGACACTGGCCCTTTCCACACACCAAGGTTGGCCAGGGAAGGAGAGGAGTCCTGAGTCTTCTGTGGGTAATTTACCTCAGTGTTCCATAGTTCTTGACATTTGGGGAAGATTTTCATTTAATTAAGAGATGAAAATATTCCTCTTCTTTGGTACCCATTAATTTTGAGTGTGCTTGTTGCATCAACAGTGGGCTAGAAGTGGACCAGAAGGCAGAGCTTTTCAGGGCTCTGTGACAGGCCTGGGGTGCCTAGAGTAATTTACAAGGTGTTTTCTGAGATATGGATGGTTATAACTTTCTTGTCATGGTAAAATATGAGAAAACAATTTTGATAACTTTTAGACATTTTCAGTTCTATTTGAGCTTCAGTATATGGCTTCATCTATAATCTTCTTGACTTTGGTAAGGAGTTTTTGAGTCCTGAAAGTCTTTGAATGGTCTCCATCACCAGAGTGTTCAGGGACAGCTACAAACAATCCACTTCCCCCTATTTACCTGTGAATATGTGCTGGTGTCTTAAAAACAAAAACAAAAAAGGGTCCTGGTCTTAGTTCATTTATGTTTTGGTCATGATTTGTCATAAGTGGTGCTCTTTGTTTGGCCTACAGTGTAAAACGTTAGGGATTTCTTTTTTCTGATTTAATTTGTTCTTGTATTTTACATTTTTTCTAATAACGTAAGAAGCATATGCGATTTTAATCTTTACATCTTAAAAATCAGGTATCAGGTATTCCTAAATAGAAAATGATTTATTTTACTGGAAGAATTTTTAGAAAATCCATATTTTTTGTCTTCCATAACATTTTATCACTATAAAAGTAATGAATAAAATTTAATTATTTGTATGCCTAAGTCTCAAATAGAATCTCCCAAATTCTTCCTAACTTACCCCAGTTACACAGTTATAATTTACTGTGTGTGTCATGACGTGAAAAAGGTAGACAACACAAATGTAAATGATCGTTTTAAGCAATTTTTCACCCACTCCTTTGGACTGGATAGAAGGGGGAAGAAAGCTAATCTTGGAGGAAAGGATTTGGTAGAAGACTCCGAGATGTTATGTTCACTTTTAAAGTTCCATTTGCTACAATAGTGAAATAAAGAGGGTAAGTTACATTTCAGGATGTTTCACAATGGTGGACGCAGTCTGAGGAGATTGCATGTGTTTTTGCAGGTTCCTGTCTTGCCAGCTGGATCCCCCTTGCTTCCTCCAGGAGAGAGAGGGTTGAAAGAGCCAGCAGGAACTGAGAAGGTAAATGTCACTGCTTCTAGACGGCCGTCTTTTGAAGTTAAACATGGATTTAACAGATTTCAATGTGGCATAGTCATACAATTCCTACAATTCATTAAGCCACGTTTAAACGAAAAGTAAGTGACAACCCTCCCATTTAAAAATAATTGAGCAAGTGTTTTTATATTGAATTGAAACACTCCATCTATTGAATAATACACCCAGTATGGGAGTAAAAGCACAACATGGATCTGAAACTGACCTTAGATTACTATTCCAGCTTGTTAGAAGTGTGGGCAAGGGATGCCCCCTTTTCTTCTTGGAGGGCTGGGGAGAGAGGTCAGGGCTGAGAAAGTGCACCTGCAGCTTTGAATGGCCCTCTTGGGACGGGGTGGGGGCGGGGTCAGGGACAAGGCGTGAAGTCTGTGCTCTCAGGGGTCAGGTTGCCATATTGAGTATATAAAAATACAACCCATTCAATGTTGGGGCTATACTTCCAGTAAAAAAAAAAAAGTCTGTTGTTTACCTAAAATTCTAATTTAAGCGGGCATTCTGTCTTTAACTGGCAACTCTGTGTGGGAAGGAGTTGCACGGAGAGGGATCTGGCAAGAATATCAAGAAAAGAGGGAGTCTACAGAGTGATGGGTAAATATTAGGATAGGGGGTGGAGATAGTATTATTTCTAGGTCATGTACTTAGAACGAGATTTGTACAGAATTTCTAAGAAAGCACAGGAGCAAGGTCCTGGTCAGGGAGGCCTTCAGATGATATCAGTACTGATGCTTGAAGAACAGAAATTACTCACGGAAGGAAAATGCTGGGGGTTGAGGAAGGGTTTTCCAGGCGGAACAAAGCATGCGCAAAGGCACAGAGAGATAAAACAACACCAGTATCCACCTCTGGGAAGTCCTTCTTGTCCCACTTGGCGGGGGAGGGGTGGCAGTCGTCCTTCCTTGCTTTGTGCTCTCCTAGCCCTTTATTGGAGACTGAACCCCCTTCTGCTTTCTGCTGTTCAGATGTCTATGATGAGGGTCCCATGGAGTTGGAGGGGGGAGGTTATGGGACAGACCCCAGACCCATCCTGGGCTGTCCTAGTTGGGCCGTGCAGCCAACAGTGAACCTTAGTTGAGCAGACCTCACTTTTTGCAGAAGATTGAGAACGAGCACATGAAATGTTCCAACAATTTTCCAACCAGTGCCGGATTTGGGTGTATGTATATGTACTTAAGCAAACATAGAGAGTTGATTTATAGGACATCAGAGATGAAGTTCCTAGGAGTGTTTCCCCACCAGAGAAGTAGAAATATGAAAACAAGCCAATTGGAAATGGAAATCAAATTGGTTATATTCTCTAGGCTTTATCTGCAAGCCTACCCACACTGCCTAAGTGAACGAAGTGATTTCTCTCTTGAACCACTCAGCAGGTAACTGCCTTTGAATGTTATTTTTCAGAGAAGAGGTTGTCCTGCATCTTGCGTGTGATGCTTTTATCCCTGTGCTTAGAAGCCCCACCTGCTTAAAGTTCTTCAGCTTAGGGTGCTGAGTACTCAGGTAAATAGGACCGTGCTTGGGGGCACAGAGGCTGAGGAGTTCCGGTGTGTGTGTGGAAAGGAAAACTTGCTGGCCACCCTCTTCCCACGTGTGGGTGTGATTCAGAGGCGAGCTCACCCAGAGATAAGAACATCAAAAAGGTGGTTTCCCCTAATAGCTTTGAGATGTAAATAAATTTATTTTTATTTAAAAATGCTGTTTTCCAGGGGTACCTGGGTGGCTCTGTCAGTTAAGTATCTGCCTCTTAATTTCAGCTCAGATCATGATCTCAGGGTTGTGGAATCAAGCCCCAAGTTGGACTCCATGCTCAGTGTGGTCCACTTGAAGATTCTCTCTCCCTCTCCCTCTGCTTCCTCCACCAACCTCACCCCCCCTTTTTCTCTCTTAAATACATTAAAAAAAAAAATTTTTTTTTTTTAAATCCCGTTTTCCAGAGCTGTTCGAGACAGAATAAGTGGTTTTTGTTGTTGCTTTCATTTTGTTGGTGGTGAGGAAGGCTATGTGGGGAATTTTACTTCACCAGCAGCTAAGGGTTCTGAGTGGTGGGAGTCCTTCAAGTCTAGGAGGGTTTATCTTGCCTCTGCACATTCTTTTTCTCTTTCTTCTCTTTACGCATTTCCTCCAAGTGCTGGCCATCCAAGAATTGGGCTCAGACTTCTGAGGACCTACCTTGGCTTTTCCTTATTTGTGAAAGAGCCCGTATCTGGCTCTACGCTCCATCTGGGAGCATAGAGAGCCTTGCAGAGAGCCTGGTCTCCTTTGCCTTTCCTGGCCCTAATGCCTCCCTTCTGGGAGGAGTGAAAACCATGCTTGCTTTCTCGGGGCCCACGGAGGGTTGGTTTCTGCTCTCCTGCGCCACCTGCTGTAACCAGCTCCAAACGCAGCCTTCCTGGTCCCAGCCCCAGGCCCCCAGCAGGAGCCAGAGCCAAAATTTCAGACCAAGCAGATGTTACTGAGACTGCCAGCTTTCTGTCCTGGTCTTATCTGGGCTCCCTCCACTGGCTCTCTAGATCAGAATCCCAAATGTCCCCAGATGACTTGCCTCAAGTCACGCAGACCCTGAGCTCCTTGGCCAGAAGGAGGGAGCCTGCCAGTTTGGGGGTTGGTGACCAGCAGCTCCTGCCAGGTTCCTGAATATGTGGTCAGGAGAGACCAGCCTCTGCCCGGCAGTGAAAATGCAAATGAATTTTTTGCACAATGTCAATATACACATGGCACTTGTCCTTGAATGGGCTCTCCAAAACGTCTCCAACATGTTCCCTGATTGGGCCACTAGTTTTTTCGCAATTTGCTCAGGAATTAGAAACTTTGCTTTGTTTTTTAAGCACCCTGGACTTTTCTGTGTTCTCAAAACTTGGTGATTCTAACCAAGGGACCACAAAAAAAGTAGGGTGCTGCTTTTTACTAGCTAAACTGAGTACCCTTCCCCTTATTTCCTGTTCTAGGTTGAAAAGCTCTTGATATGGGACTTAAGCATTTGTTTATTGACCGTCATTACAGAGTCTGGAACACAGTAGGTTTTCACGACAGCTTTTTGGAAGTCCTTTTCTATTTGTCTATTAAGTGTAAGACCTGTCAGGCCTGAGACTCAGATAGTTCATTCCTGATTTAAGCCTGAAAAAATAAAGCTGGCTTGGTAGAAAGAAATGATGAGGGATAGTAGTGATTTCTACTATTACTCTGATAAGAACAAGGATGTAAGCAGCTGCTGTCTCCTGAGGTTAGAAAAAGTAGCAAGGTATGTGTGCAGGAGACAGTCAGGTTAGATCTGAGATAGAACTTCCTGAGAAGTTACAGTACACTCTTATAAAAATACAAAGGAGAGTTTATTCCAGCAACTAGTCTAGAGATAGATACACACCTGTTTAGTTCAGTAAACTCTTACTGAATTCCTAATTATGCCAGCACCATACTGGAAGCTGGAGTTAGAAAGATTATGATAAAGTCCAGTCCCTGACCAGTGGGGAGAATGAGACAAATAGATAGCTTCAATGTCATTTATTCAATCCTAGGGAAGACGTGTACCTGGGCTGCTGTGGGTGCATGATGAAGGGGCACTAATTCAAGCTATGTAGTCAGGGAAGGCTTCCTGGAAGAGGTAATATTTATACCGAGTTTTACCATCGGGTGAGAGATATCTAGATGAATAAATGCAGTCAGTGCATTCTAGGAAAGGTGGGTAGCTAGATTAATAGATGTAGAAACATCTTTAGATCATAGAAAATCCTTTCAGTTGTTCCGAGTTGAGTCATCTGGGAAATGCTGTTGTCCCATAAGAAATGTCTTATAATCCTGATGGCAAAAGGGGGGCTTGGTTTTCTGTTCCATGTTTGACTTGTCACCTTACTGAGACAGCCTTTCATGGATTTAGGAGGTTGGAAAAGGTAAAGGAGGGAATCTTATTTTCCTCTGGCTCCAAGGGTCATGATTCTTCAAGCAGCCTCTCTGTTCCAGGGCATATTCAGAGCTGATATGTCCATGATTCTTCAGATCCGATGTGTTTGGGGGCTGCCTGCAAAAACATGGGATCCAGGAGGCCACACGGAGGAAGGCTAGGGCTGAGGCCTGTCTGCTGGGTCAGAGAAAAGAAACAAATTGTGACCTAGAAACTCTCTCAGCAGCTACTTTCTGAATCACCAGGCCCCATTGTACAGATCGGAAAACTGAGGCCGACGTCCCCTGGAGCTGCCTCCCAGGTCCTAGGGAATTAGAGGCAGCTCCTGTGTATTCATTTAGCTTCTTGTTTCTTACTAATGTGCCGCAGCAAATATCTCCGGGTGGGAACCTGTGAGAGGTCTTTTTCCCAGAAAGAAGTGCTTTTGAAATGGCAGGCCAGTCAGTACTGGCCTGTTTCCAGTGGATACCCTGTGTATTGGGCCGGCATCGTGGGGTGGGGGTTCCCAGCCTCCTCCAGGGAGGTCATTCAATCCCAGCCATGGCAGCTGGTGTCCTCCCTGCCCTGGACCACCATCAGAGAAAGGAATTCGAGGGAACACAAAGAGTGCTGCCCGTGGCTGCAGACCTGAGCCCTCCACGCCCACTTGCCCGAGGCGGGCCCCAGTGGGGCTGGTGCCAGGCGCTGTGCCACTTCCCCGCCCCTTCCTGGGCCCCTCGGCTCATCTGCTGGCTTTCAGAACTGCAGCCCTCCTGAATGGGTCTTTGTGTGCGCCCCAGGAGCTGGCTCCGAAGAGCCCTGATCGAAATGCTGGACAGAGATGTCTCCTCTGGATCCAGGCGTAGCTCGGCGCGGTGCCCGTCTTGTGGGAGGCAGGCCTTTCTTATGCCGCCGTGTTGCTCCAGATCGGGACTAAGCTGGGACCCTGACAAGGAGGGGAAATGTTCTGCACCCCTGCACAGAGAGGTCATCGGCAGGGCCACGGGGATGCCGGGGGATGCCAGCGCCTTGGTCGGCTCCCCCGAGCTCTTTCCCATTTGCTCTCTTTGCTCCGTTGCCCCCAGAGATGACTGTGGTGATAGGAGTTCCAAGAGCCTCCATTAAATGAACCCTCTTTATGTGCCAGTCATCGTGCAGAGGGTTTTATCCCATTGAATCAACCCTTCCCTGCAATCCTGTGACATACATCATCTTACTACCCCATTTTACAGGTGAGGAAACCAAGCTTGGAGACATGAACCTACACTGGAAATTCTTTTTTTTTTTTTAAGATTTTATTTATTTATTTGAGAGAGAGAGCATGAGTCAGAGTTGGGGGAAACAGAGAGGGAGGGAGAAGCAGACTCCCTGCTGAGCAGGAAGCTGGACACAGGGCTCCATCCTAGGACTCAGAGAACGTGACCTGAGCCGAAGGTGGAGGCTTAACCATCTGAGTCACCCAGGCGGCCCTGCACTGGAAATTCTGAACACAGATTGGATGGGCCTCTCCCGAGGAGGATAGCTCACTCCTTCTAGCCCTCAAGGTATTTCCTCCAGACGGGAGTCCCTAAGGCCTCTCCTTGCTTGGCTACCTGAGAAGGCACCCTTCTCCAGGGCACTGGCAGACTCAGGAGACCCTCAGGAAAGCGGATTCTGGTTCTGGCAAAATGCAGACAGCCTCCTGGCCTTCCGGAAGGCACACTGTGTTTATACTGTCAATCCTTTGTGCTTTTTTTTTTTTTTTTTAAACCAAGAATAACATTATGTTTTATAAGATAAGAGAAGCTGGAAAAACTTGGGGGTACAGTTACATCCAGAAAATTTTGCTGAAGGTCCCTACCCTCCCGCCCAGGAGATAACATGGTGCATGAGGGCCGGAGCATGGGATTCCTTTCAGGAGCTGGTGCTTCCAGCTGGTCTACCAACTGCACTGCCCTGGTCTTACGTCCTGCCGTGGTGATGGAGATAAGAATTAACTCCAGGTGTTGGGCTCTGTGGCATTCTGGTCAGGTGGAAATGTAGGCACAAGTTTTGGTTTTATTTTTTTCTCTGGAGATAGTTATGATGCTAATGATAACCTCTATATTGACCTACCTTACCTCTCATACATCTGTGGCAGGGCTGACTACCCTGAGAGGTGTGATCTATACCTTTCTTATGGAGCCAAATTCCATGACCCTTTTGAGGGATGGAGATGTTAACCATGGTTTTAAGAACCGCTCTGTTACCTAAGCCAAATGACCAAGTGGGAAGGGCTGTGTTATTCCATTTGCATAGAAGCTATGAGCAATCGATAGTAAAACAAACACACAAAAACAGCAGGAGAAGCACAGGTTAGGTCTTAAGAAGAACTTCCCAACTGCGCAATGTGTTGAGATAATCAGGCAAGATTATAAAATGGCCTCTAAAGTTTGTGAGTTTTGTTTTGTTTTGCTTTGCTTTCTAGGCTAGAATGATTGTAGTCTATACAACTTCCGGGGACTGGGGAAAGAGTCTCATAGGCCTTACGTAAAGATAGCCCCCTTTGGGTTGATCTTCCCCACATGACAAGAAACTCTAGAACTGGGATCCTCAGAATTGTGTGTGATATGCTGTGTTCCACCCCTCCCTGTGAAGAGTTAGTTAAGTCCGCGGCCAGCCACTAGTGCACCAGCGCCAGAAAGGGCCATGTTGTAAGGATGGACAATGTGACGGATTCACTGTTCCATGCATTGTTCTCCAAGTTGCTTTTTTTGACCCTTTATGCATTGCTCTGATATCCACTCTATTTCCTTGAACATGTTCCTCCATTAAGCCATTGCTATCATCATGGATTATTATTAGAGTCTAACGGTGGTGATATATGATAAATACTTATGGTTCAAGTAACTGATCTGTAAGGGCAGCAGAGGAATACCCATCACAGTCAAGATAATAGTCTGTAGATGATGAAGTCCCTAAGACGTAGGGTGTTGCACACGCGAGTCATAAACGTCCCTTTGTATGTCACCGTTCTTTGGTGTTTTCCTTGGGAGCCCCTTGTTTCTTCTTGACTTTGTTAATCTCATTTCTGAGAGTGGAACTCACTATTTAAACAACAGTTAGAGGGCCCCTGGGTGGCTCAGTGGGTTAAGCTGCTGCCTTCGGCTCAGGTCATGATCTCAGGGTCCTGGGATGGAGTCCCGCATCGGGCTCTCTGCTCAGCAGGGAGCCTGCTTCCTCCTCTCTCTCTCTCTGTCTGTCTCTCTGCCTACTTGTGATCTCTCTCTGTCAAATAAATAAAAAAATAAAAAATCTTTAAAATAAAAATAAAAAATAAAAATCTTTAAACAACAGTTAGAGGTAGCAGATTCAAGAGCCTGAGAGATAACTCGGGGGAGATGTCAGAAAGGACTCCCTGGTTGTGACAAGGAACATATATAGGAAAGAAACCCATGTGGGTAGCACAGGTACAGTCCACCTCAGGTGCATGGGCTCCATGAAGGGGAGGAGTTTTCTGGATCTTGGTCCTTTATTCACAGGGTAACATGGGAGTCACTAGACAACTTAATCTTTATGAACAAAGCTGGCCATTCATTTGCTGGACTTTGGTCAGTAGGCAGTGCAGAGTCACTGTGTTTGGACTCTGACCAGTGGGCAACAGATCTTCACCAAGAGTGTTTGAACAGAAAAGTGACAGGATCAGGGGCATTCATTGGGAAGGCTAAACTCTAAGTCGCACGTAAAATGGATTACGGTGGTTAGATACAATTACTGGGAAACCAGTGGCAAGAGATAGCAAAAGCCCAGCAGAGAAAATATGAGAACTTCACCAAAGACAATTGCAGCAGGAATAAAAGAAAGGGATTAATGCAAGAAGACGTGGAGGAAGAGTGGTCAGAGCTTGGCAACTCAGCAGCCACAAAGGAGGGCTCAGCCAAGGGAAGAATGAACTCTGCCAGGGTCACTAGCTGTGTCCCCAGGGAGCCACTGGGCGCTTGTCCAATGGTGGGGGGTGGGGGGAATAATTGGAAATTCTGTGGGGTTTTTTTGCTGAGAAAAAAGGAGGGATCAGCAGTGGCCTGTTAGCAGTGCATACTTACCCCCATAACCTATTATAATGGGTGGAATGGGTCCTTGATAAAGGGTGAATCAAGATCAGAAATAGCGTGTTGGACACAGGTTTGCATTTGCACGATGGGCAAAGCCATTGTGTGGATCCCATTGCTGCTGCTATGCCCCCCCCCCACCTTAATGGGGATGATATCTAATACTTCACTTGCTTTTTGTTAGTGGGGATCTCTGCACACAGAAGTGGAGAGAATTCCACAAAGAACTGAGAGGAAAACATTTAACAGAAGATGCCATGGCAACATCCCGCACGAGCAACAATATCAGGTGACTTGCAGTGTTTTAAATTCCTCCCCCTTTCACTTTTCTCGTCACCATTTCCCGACTCATAAATCCAGGGCTCTGATGCCAGATTTCCTTGGCTTTAACAGTGAAGTGAGGAATGACTTGCAATTAAGTTCTGTGTTCACTTCTGTTCTGCCACCTGAAGACAGAAGGCCTTGGGAGGTGGAGTGAACGTGGCATCTCACTGGGCTCCACAGTTAGAGATTGTAGCATGGGAACAGTGGGCATGTCCCCAGGGCCTCTCAGATAACCTGGCGGCACATTCTTTTATGCTAACTTCAGGACAAGAAAGAATATTCTTTGGATAGACAAAACCCAGATGACTAAAGCTCTTTCTTTAAAAGAAAATCCTTTAAAGGGGAGGGGAGGTTGCTCTTTCTATGATCCAGATTGATTTCTGGCTAGGGACCTATGAAATCTCCTGAAAACGAACAGCTTGTGAGGGTCTAGCTATCTTTTTCTTTTTCTTTTTTTTAAATTTAATTTTATTTTTTCAGTATTCCAAGATTCATTGTTTAGCTGTCTTCTTAATTAAAGACAAGAGATCTGATACTTCTCATACCCCGTTTGGTTTTCCATCTTGAAAGCTGCCTTTAGCCCAAGATGGTCTTTCTTTCCTTGGTTGAAAAAGCTCAGATCTATACTTCAATAACTGATACAGGAAAACTAAGCATCCCTATAGTTAAGTCAGGCGAAGTTCAGTCTGTGTAAGTTCCTCCAAAGCACAGGATTGTGGTTACTTCCCATTGCCAGTCCCCAGGGGGTCTGGAGCTTCTGGATGAAACAGAGCTGGGCTCCCAGGGAAGCCCACTCCTATGAGGGGAGCCAGCATTAACCCTCTTGCTCATAATGCCAGGCTCTTGAATAAGGGCGCTGAAGTCAGCTCAGGGTCCTCCAACGTATTTACCCATCTGAGAGTGAGCCTTGCCCTGATTCTTTGTCTTCTAAATTAAAAATGGCGGGTTTGATCTCAGAACCCTTTTGTTTGGGTAAGAAGGTTCAGTACTGGATGCCTACTCTAGGTATCTCTGGACATGCGCAAGTCATCTTGGCCTGTAGGAACAGTTCAGATTTTCCTTCCCAAGAGACTCTGTTTCTCCAGTCTGAGAATACCTTTGGACCCAGAGCGTGAACCTACAGTGCTCTTGCCTTCATTAACCATGAATTGATGCCAAGAATTGAGGATGCACTTCTGTAATCATTCCGTTGTTGTTCCTGTTGTTGGAAGGCTGCTTGGCTGATCTTGCAGGCACCTTTCAGAAGTAGTCAGTTCTCAATGATCTGCACATGGATTACATGCTTTGTGAATTATTCATGGATAATTTTAAATTCCAAATGGGCTGTGGCACTGCTTGACATGCTTCCATTAAGAGATTCCTCCATGTCCTCCTTTGAGCTAGAGATACCTAGGAATGTGATGCGTTCTGATATTAGCATAATACAAAATAAACCAGGACCTAAACTTATTGAAAAGCCATCCTATAAAAATTTGCAAATCAGAAAAAAAAAAAAAAGCTACTTTGGAGCAATCCCCTTGTGGAACTGGATTACTTCTGCCTAAACACATCCCTCAATGATTACATATGGCCCGTCATTTCGATACTGACTCCGTCTTCCTTCCCAAACCAGAACTTACAAAAATGTAATTGTAATGTTATGAGAGGGTATTGACACATATAAATTCTTCTGCCAACTCTAGATCCCATGAGGCTTGCACTAAAAGCTTCCCTCGCCCTTTCTCAAAACAGTCTTCAAGGGAGCTGACTCTGAGCCATCTTGTCCATCTTGGATAGCATGAAACCCAATCAAGCAATGTAAATCCAAAGTGAAAATTGTTCGTGCCTCCTCCCCTCTTTGGTAAAAGCATCCCATGCTAACTCCACCTTAAAAGTGGAACGTGCCCTTTTTGTGTGCAGAGACTGCCCAAAGTGGGCCCCCTGATCTTTCCAGGGAGGGAATGTAAGCAGATCCCTGAAGAAACCACTCGGCTCAGCAATTTTAGGCCTTGTTGTAATTGGCCTGGCCTAAAAGAACTCAGCAAACTGCATGTGTGCCAAGGAAAATGCAAATGCTTCCCTGAAACAGGCGTTTAGGGTGGGTGAGAGAAGGCTCATCTGTGAACCCATGAGAAAAGCAAGACAGACAGAAAATTCAGGAAATCAGAGAGGCTCCTTAGGGACCATTTCTTTGACTTAGCCATGGGTGGTGGCCACACCAACAGAACTGGTCAGACCAGGCAGGGCGAGAGGGGTCGAGTGGGGAAGATCTTGAGTAGGAGGCGTTCTTCTTCCATCATGAGTCTCGCTGTTTCCCTCAAGAGGTAGAGCTAGTCTTCTTGCCCAGTCTGGCTCCCCATGGGTTGCCTCCATGGTCCCTTGCTGGGCTCAGCATCCACCACCATCCTCTGGAGCCTGGGAAGTTAATGGGGGTACTGCTTACTCCTGATTCTCTCTGGCTTTTCATGTCTCTTTTCTGTAAAAACTAGAAACCCAGTTTTGTATGTCTGCTATTTTTCTCCACAGCGCCCTGGAATTCTCTCCAGTTTCTTTCATGCTTGGCTGCCCTCTCCTCATTCCTCTTTATTTGTGACTTCCATGAGAGTGGGCCCCCGTCGTCCCAACTGCATTCCTAGTGCTTACCATGGCCGTTGACCCATAGTAGTTACTAGGCAAATGACTGTTAATTGACTAACAGTAATACAGATTACTATGGGATATTTGACAATGTGATTTCTTAGTAGTGTTTTATTTCTATTTCTGTGACGTAGCTGAGCATATGGGAGGTGTTTAGTCAACACTGGACGGATTCAGATTTTTCTGATGAATGAACAGTCTTCCACAGCCAAAAAGGTACTCTTGACTCCTCTCCTCTGAAAAATGAGCTAGTCAGGGTCAGCTGGGTGGCTTAGTTGGTTAAGCATCTGATTCTTGATTTCAGCTCAGGTCCTGTTCTCGGGGTCATGGGATCAAGCCCCCAGTCGGGCTCTACTCTCATTCTCCCGCTCCCTCTGCCCTTCCCCTTGCTTGCTTGCTCTCTCAAATAAATAAATAAAATAAATATTTTTTAATAAAAGGAAAATGAGCTAGTCAGAGAAATGGAGAAACCAAGTCCTGTGATGAGTCCAACTTCCTTGCTGCCTCATGCACTCACATCTTTTCTGGGCCTAGGTCTCTCTTCCCCTCATCATGCAGCCTTATCCCCACCTCTCACCATCTCTTGAGATCCAACATGGTCTTGGAAGCAGCTCTCAGACCTCCCTGGAAGCTCTCTCTTCACTTCAAATTTCCTTTAAATTTTTATTTTAATTTTAATTTACCTTTAAATTTCCCTTACCAATCTCCTGTTTCTCTTTCCCCCTCCATCCCTAACCTCCATGTCCTTTCCTCAACCATTTCATACCCTCTGTCCCCTCTACTCAAACACAGGTGCATTCTTGAATGCACTGTTTTTCTCATCTGCTACCCTCACCAGCTTTCCACTTGAATTTACAGCCCTGTCCTGGGTCCCCACATGCAGGCTGTTCCAGACACAGGCTGCCTGCCAGGACCTCAGAGCTCATGCTACTTCTTCCTCACCCACAGTTTTTACCTTGTTTAGTTATCTTGTCTCTAGTCTTCCGTCTCCCACCTTGCACTGGAAGGCTTGCACACACATGCAAAAGACAGTATAACACACAACAATTTCACCTGCGCTTTTACCAGTAATGTGTAGAACTAGAGGTGATATTTTAACTAGAGATGATATTTTTAAAATTTACTCTAATTCTGACTTTTAAAAATCCTGATTCACTTAGGTTCTGTATTTGTACTAATGGTACCATTTTTCTTTTTCCGTGTTTCCTTGACTTGTTGGTGCATTCGGAATGTGTACCTTTTGCTTGCTCCACATTAGAATGGCCTGTGATGAAATTAGCTTTGGAGGTGGCTTTCAAACTGAGATCAGGTGGTATTCAGTTGGGGAAGATATGGAATGAATTCAAACAGGAGGGGTGGGGGCGTCCAACAAGAAGACTTCTAAATCTCTTTTTTAAAACCTGAGATTCTCCTTAAACTGAACAGAATGTAGGAGTTTTACCTTTTCCTTTGTGTTGTCCCCTCTACAGAAGGGCATTTGCCGCACCTAGGAGATGCTTAAATACTGGACTTAGCTGAGACAGTGAAAATAAATAGTGCTGTTCGAAGGAGAAAAGAGGACAAGACAGCAAGGCTACTCTGGATGGAGGTGATCTTATTAGGTTGTGAGATCCCTCTGTAGGAGTCGAATGCTTTGTATGCAGATCAGATTGCACACAAACGTGTTTCTTTTGTCTAGCTTTTCCTTTCAGGCCTCAGGTTGATCATAGAAACAGAGGGATCCCCACGGGTGGTTGCAGTCCCATAGGTCTGTGTGCATGGCCCCCTCTCCTTGACCAAAAAACTTGCTCTTCTAGCCTTCTCCAGACCGAAAGTAATCTTTCCAGTCTAGGGTTGAGCTAGCAGAATGTTTTCCTTCTAGTGAGTCAGATAGCACTCTCTTAGAAATTTCTCCCCATTGGCTGCAGTCTATTCCCTGATGCTCAACAGAGCAAAATCCCATCCCTTTTCTGAGAGCCCTTTGGACAGTGGAGGACAGCCATTATTTCTGATCGGGAGTTTTACCTTCATCTGCCGGAACACTTCCAGTGTTCCCAGTTCCTCATCAAGTGATTTCCGGTCTTTTCTATGCTCTGGTTCCTCTCCTTTCAGTGGACTCCATTTTGTCTAGTACAGGGTTGGAATGGGGTGCTCTGGCCAGCTTTCTCACCCCATCTATCCTCCTGTTTGTTCTCTGGCCCCTGACATGGTGCCCGTCACGTGCCCGACCTCGTGGTATGTTCTCCTTGAACAGAATCTCCGGGCTTCTACTCCATCCTTCACACCATTCCTATCCCCCAAAGCCCTCAGTTCTAGATCCATCTGCATGAAAGGGGGTTTTGTTTGTTTGTTTTTGCAGCTTTCCTTGAATTCTCCAAATCCTCATTGCTGTTTTATACTTGACTTGAGTTGATAACGAAGTTTAAGTGTCTCCGGGGCTGGTTGCTTTTTTTCTTATTTAGCCCAGAGCCCAATATAGGTCTGAGAAACAGATCTTGAGTCTGTGATCAGGAACCATATCACGAATCAACTTATCATCCTCCTCCTGTTGTCTCGGGTGTTTGTTTTGTCTTTATGCCTTCAGTGTCTGCATTGCTTGTGGAAAAAGAGCCCGTGAGGAAGGTTTTTAATACATGGAGTTTTATGGTTTTATTCCAAGCTCAGTCTTCCCACGTGATTCAGTATAGAGCTGCCACCAACATCAAGGAGCGAGTGGAATTTAGTAGGGATCAGTGGGAAGCAGCTTGAGATTGGTTTGCTGAAACTAATATGGGACGCTTTCGGTTGACCCCCTGGCCAGAGTTCCCTTGCCAGGACAGCTAGAAGAGTCGATGAGGCAATGTGATATGGTGAGAAGAGCTCTCGGCTTAAACAGATTTAGGCTTGATCCCTATCTCTGCCACTTATTTCATGGTCTGTTAACCACTGTGACCTCAGTTTCTCCGTCCATAAAATGGAGTTAACCTAACCTCACAACCAAGGTCTTAGAACTGGCATGATGGTAGAATGATGTCACAGGTCACAACCCACATGGCGAGCTCTGGCCAGGGCACTGCTGTCCTTCTGCAGAGTGTCTTTATTCCATCCCTACTGCCAGCCCCGGTTCTGGGAAAATAAGGAGCCCAGTAACAACCCCAATAGGCCATTGGTTGTTTTGACATTTTACACGATGACGAATTCTCTCCTGCAGGCTGTCTGGGACTTTCTATCTATGTCATACGCAGCACACTGTCCTCATGGCTGGGGAGTCCGTCAGTGCTCCTAATTGTGCCGCTCATAGCCCTGCACTGGGGAAGGGCAGTGAGCATCATTTCCTGTTCTCTCCAGAGACAGAGCATATAGTCTAGACACACTGGGCAGGGGGAAGGCAGGAAAGCTAAGCCCTTAGCTCCACTGACTGTTTTCCTAGTGCCTCGGACACCTTACTTGGCTATGTGAGCCTCTGGTTCTGTTTGCAGAAAAGAGTAATTAATATATTTGATTTCCTACCTGCCTGCCAGGGTAGGAGAGAATGAATGAGACTGTATCTCTCTGGAGAAAGTTACTGTTTGGACATACATTGTTTCCATCAAGGTGGGGAGCGGTAAATTGCCAGGTTCCAAAAGGTGGTGCACCTACACTGGGGAGAGTCCTGGAGGCTGGACCTTCACTCTGCTCAGAGGACGGAGACCACGCCTGTCTCTGCAGAACAGCCCCGTGTGAATGTCTGACTTTATGATGCATTTGTGCGGGTGAGGGAATTGGACATGAGGCGGAGGTAAATGGTTGCCAATCACGGCTTCCCATACAGAGCCTATGTGCGAGCCCATGACTCACGCCACACTCACCTGGGCTCAGAGACCTCCAGGCACGGAGAGCTCTGTCTCCCCCAGAATATTCCCCTGATGAATGACGGAGGGTTTCAGCTCTGTGTCACACAGAGACACAGAGGCGCTTCTTCCTGGTGGAGCCTGACTGCCCCCCCCCACCCTCACCCCCAGGCGCGCACTCTGCTCTTGGCCCTCCTCCCTCCAAGGCTCTGGCCCAGCTGTGTCCTGCCTTGCCATGCCCCGCATCTCCCACAAGGGGGAGCCCCCGGAGGGCAGTGGAATTTTGGAAGCTGAAGTTTTCTCCTCCTGTCCTCTGATTTTCGCGCTTGACCCAACTGTGAGATTTCTTTGTTGCAATGTTGGGGTCTGAAATAACACTTCTGGAGGCTGCGGCCGAGCACCACAGCTGATGCCATCTTGTATTGTTTGTTATTAATTACCTAGCATGATCCACAAAGAAGGAAAAGTAACAAAGAGCTTGAAGACTTTCCTGGCTCCCAGGCCCTGGATGGAGGCAGGCGGCCTCAGACAGGCAGAACCAAGGAGGTCCCCGTGACTGCACAGCCCAGGTAGGTGCCCGGGAGAGGACGATGGAGGGGCTCACGGGAGTTGGGGGACGGGGGTGTCGAAAGGCACAGAGTCCCCTGATGGTGGGAGGGTGGGTGGAGTAGACCAGGGAGAGTCAGGAGAGATTAAGGGGGGAAAGGCAGTGCAGAGAGACTGAGGGAGAGCAGAGGGAGGTGCCCCCAAAAGGAGTGCAAAAGAACAAAAATGTTTTTAGGATGTGATGTGGAAGGCTGACTGCGGAGCCAGAGCGGAGAGGGAGGGTGTGTGAACTGACTCAGAGACTTAAACTAGCTTGAAGTTGGCTCCAACTCTGACGCCCAGAAACTTCAGAGGACAGGAGAGGCCGAGTCTGAGAGCGGGTGCTCAGCTGCCCAAGAAGATTCAGAGCGAGTCGGTATATGCTTGAAAGTCTGTCTAAGTCTGGGCCTTGTATGTCATGTAGCCACACCCACTCCGGACTCTGGACTTTCTAAACTGGAAGGAATTCTGGTCTGATGGCCTTTTCAGGTTCTCTCTGCTCCCAGCTACTGTCTCAGACGGTCCCCTTCTTCCCTCCAGGCTCCCGCAGTCGCTCTGGGTAATGGACCAGGAGTCAGAAGTGCTCACTCTGCTACTTAGCCAGATTAGCTTAAGCAAGGAGACGTCGGAATCCCCTTTTTCTTTGTCTATAAAAGGGAGATAATAATACATTACTGATGAGCCTTATAGGATTTTTCTGAGGATTGAATAAGTAAGATAATGTGAATAAATGCTCCTAATAGATTATAATTGCTAGCTAAATAAAATATGGCATTAATAATAATTAATCAGTTAATATACCCTTACGCTTCTCAGTGGGGTATTTTTCTACTGAGCTTTGGAGGAACATGCATGTACTATTTGTGGGAAAATTTAAGTACATGATCTCTAATTGTCACATCCCTTTTTAGAGCAACCTCTTTGGCAGTTAAGTGGGAAACTTTGTGTTCTTTCCCTTTTAGCCACCTTCATACATTCTCTTTCCCTAGTCTCAGCTCCAATTTCCTAGTTCACAAACATGCAGATGATGATTGATGGTGTCTGCTTGGCTATCTGGACGAGGGATTTGTCTGTGTCCTCGACACTGTGCTGCTGGCATACATGTCACAATGTGTCTCAGGCACCTGATCAGACTTGACTTGGAAGAAGCAAATAAGAGGCTGTGTTTATAATCCCATTGCCATATTCCCTGCCTGGAATGTTCTTTCCGGACTACTTGTTACTTACTCATTAAAATATCTCAGATGGGAAAATGGGGTTTATGCTCAGGATCAGGCTCTTTCAGTCAACCCATGAAGGCTGGACTTGGCTTTGGTACCTGTGGACACATTCACCCTTTCTTTGGGTTCCAGAGGCAGCGTGGTGTATGAGGAAGGTAGTGTGGACTGTGGATGAATCCCTTGACCCCGCTGAGCCTTCTCTTTCCATCTCAGATGAAGTTGCTACTACCCTTTCTTACTGCATCCAACTATACCTGTGAGGCACACATGAGATTACACCAGAACACTCCAGAAGTCTGTAACTCTACAGCGTTATATAATTATATATAAGGCATTGTCAGTGTTCTGCTGCATGTCCCTTACTAGTGACCTCCCCATATTTCACAACTGTAATTATTTTAAGAGCTGCCTGTCCCTGATGTTCATATATTCTCCTATTTCTTTTCTTGTCCCCCAACTGACTAATAAATTAAATATCAATAGAGAGTGTTAAGTTTAAGTCATACACCTACTCTCCTTCAAAAAGTTTGTATGCTCTCTAAAGCATGTGCCTAGCTGCATCATAGGTCCACAGACTGTATTTTTCTAAAGCCACTATAAACATATATAGACGTTCCTTCTTTCCAGCAGGTACTTATTCCCCTTTTAATACAAAATACATGCAAATGTAGATTTGAGAAAACACATGGGCTGACATTCATGCAGCATACTCACTCAGAGAGCACAGTTAATGGGGAAGAGGAATGAGCACAGCACCGTATCAGCATTTCAGCAATTCTGGAGTCCAGCAGTGACCACAATACACACTTCATGTGGTTAAAAAAAAAATCATGGATCAATTTCTTCTCTGTTCCTAATAATGAATATCAATACTGCCTCTTCCAGACAGATGCTCAGCAGCTCCAGATATTTTTAAATGAGTTTTTTTCAAATACATTTGCAAAGTCAATTATTTTGAATCTCATCTGAAGCAATTAAAAAAAAAAAAAACATCCTGACATTTCAGGTGATATTTTTTCCCAAGTAAAATAATTATAAATAATACTAATTATGAACAGATCATTCAGTTACTCTCAGCCTGGTTCAACCTTTAGGTTAATAAACCAATCCATTAAAATTCATCTTGCTCAAAGGACCAATTTGTTAAAAAATGTAGTGACCTTTCACCACAAGTATGATGGATATTTTCTTTAACAATAATCAGAGCTGTCTTTCCCAGAAGAGAGTGTGGCCAAGTGGTAGACGTGGTCAACTAGGGGTCTGGTAATACTTCTAGATTAGGTACAAAGTGATGTTTATGATGACGAAGATGAATGGACAAAATGGAAATTCTGTTTCAAAAACTACCTTAAAGAGAAGTCTGAAAATCTCAGGACGATTGCTCAGAAAAACTGACAATATCATTCTTCACAGCAGGAAGGGTTTTAGATATGCCCTTCTGTCTTCCTCTGGTGTTCATTCTGTCCAAAGATGTAGGGCAGAGATTTGCAAATAGGGCTCATGGGCCAAATCCAGTCTGCTACCTCTTTCTGCGAATAAAGTTTTATCAGAACAAAGCACAGCTCTCCATTCCCATATTGTCAGTGGCTGCTTGCCTACTCCAAAGACAGTCCAGTAGCCACAAAGGGTCCTAAAATATTTATTATTTGGCCCTTTACAGAAAAACTTTGCCAACCCCAGTGGTAGGATGATGAAAAACAAGTTATCTTTGAATTTCACAACACCAACTAATATTTGAACAGCACCTTACAGTTTATCAAGTCTGTTATTTTGTAACAGTATTATTATCCTCCTGTCACTGATGAAGACATTGCAAACTTTCCCATGGCCATACAGCCATTAACTGGTGTAGGTAGACCTTGAGCTTCCAAAGACGGAAGGGTGCTGCCCTAAGGGCCGCCATTGGAGCAGCAGTGGGGGTGGCTCTCAAGCCACAGTCATGGTTGCCTGTCTCTTTCAGCCACCCAGATGTGGTCATTGCCATAGGATAGGAGAGGAAGCGATACTCCTGACATTCCGTTCCCTCTTATCTGACCTTGGCCTGGTTGATTTTACGCTCGTTCTGCATCTGTGTCCCTCTTCTCATCATCAGAGCAATACTAATAAACAGAAAGGAGGAAAAAAAATGCTTTGCAGTCAAACAAAGCTAAACTTTATTGCCTCAACTCTCACTTATCCATACTGAAGGAATGTATTCGCCCCAAAATTGGCACTGTGGCATGGATATTCTGTAACAAGAGGAAACAGAGATGTCTTTGTTTTTGGAATATGCTATCTTTTTTTTTTTTCTTTTAAGTTTGCTTTTTGAAATGGCAAATCCCCTCTTAATTACACACTGCTTTTACTCGGTTTATTATCAAAATTATACT
Organism: Mustela nivalis; assembly: GCF_964662115.1. Classification (NCBI taxonomy): domain Eukaryota; kingdom Metazoa; phylum Chordata; class Mammalia; order Carnivora; family Mustelidae; genus Mustela; species Mustela nivalis. The sequence goes on along the minus strand of NC_139028.1, from coordinate 25,154,754 downwards.
CCCCCCACCCCGCCCTGAGCTCTTTTCATCTACTAGCAAGGTGAGCCATAATGTGCTAGATACTTGGAACAAGGAAACCTGGAAGGAAGACCTTGCCTTTGAGATCCATAGACCTAAAGCACGTTGTTTGCAGAGACCAACGGTTTTGTTAACCTTAATGCTTTCTTGGAATGGAAGTAAGGGAGACAATAAGAGAGATGGCAATAAGACACTCCTATGTCAATAAGACACTCCTATGTCAAACCTTCCCTGTAGGTTCCAAGCCAAAGATGAGGATTGAAACAACTGAGCTATTTCACTTTTTCCACCCAACCAACCTTAATCTGGAGTGCCCACTGTGGTAGGTGCTACAAGGAGTGGAAGGAGTATCACGTTGACTAAGCTCCAGATACTCTACTAACTGATTTATTAGAGAAACAAGTGTGTACATTTGTGTTTATAGTACAAATTAGAAATAAGTAACAGAATGGAAGTACAAACAAAATCTGAGTGTGCTCGAAGGAGAAGTTGTTTCTTCTTATTAGACAGTCACTGAAGATCTTGTGGAAGAAGTTTGCATTTTCTGAGACCTGAGCATGTATGGGTTTTAGGCATTTGGGAATGGAAGTAGGTGGGTGTTCTAGGAGCATGCAGAGAGAACAAAGTCATAGAGCAAAGCATAGGACTTGTGTGTGATCAGAAAACCATTCACTGCATTTCAAGCATCTTGTTACACAGGAGTGGAGGAAGATAAGGTCAGCAAAATAGGTCAGAGTCAGATTCTAGAGGGCCTTGAAATGTAGGTTAAGAAGTTTGGTCCTTACTATGTGAATGATGAGAATCAGTCCATGTTTTTCTGCAGGAAAATTGCATGATCATACCTGTAATCTGAGAAAAGATGTAGCAGATGTTTGGAAAGGTCTTGGAGGCCAGGTCACCAGTGAGCAGCTAAAGCAGTGGGCCAGGTAGGATGAGAAGTTTACACCTTCATCTTCTGTTCTCCTCAAGAACAGCTCCTCTATAACCTGATTATAATAAGGTTATAGCCCTGGCTGAGGGCTTTCTGAGGCCACTTATTTAATGGCATGCCAATGGCATTTACTCATAAAACCAAAAAGCCATTGGGGCCAGAAATAGGGGTTTTGGTTACTTCCCCAGACAGGATGCAGTTGGGGTGATTATACATGTGATTCATTGAGGTCGGGAAACAAGCCCTCCACAAACAAACACCCCTCCCCTCTAAGCCCAGTGACTCACAGCTTCTTCAGCTTGGAAAGCTCTGGAGTCCAGGCAAAATTTGAGGTATGATGTTAAATCACAATTCTTCAGTATTCATTGTTATAAGAGAAATATTTTTACTCATTCTTTCAATTGTTCAAGCCAGGAACATTGATTGAACTCTTACTGTTTTAGGCACGGAGAATGTGGAGTTGCAAAACATGGTTCCTGACCTAAAATCTTCCCCCATTTATCTGGGAAAACAGCATCAAAAAGAGGTAGAGGGAGGCCTGGGTGGCTCAGTGGGTTAAGCCTCTACCTTCAGCTCAGGTCATGTTCTTAGGGTCCTGGGATCAAGCCCCACATCAGGCTCTTTGCTCAGCAGGGAGCCTCCTTCCCTCTCTCTCTCTGTCTGCCTCTCTACCTACTTGTGATCTCTCTCTCTCTCTGGCAAATAAATAAACAAAATATTAAAAAAAAAAAAAAAGAAGAGGTAGTGTATCCAACAAATGCTATAATAAAGAAATGCAAACAGTACCAGAGGGTCAGAAGAAGGACCCCTAATTGCTTTGAGAGTGGAAGCGTGGCTTTGACAACAGGTCTGAAATTGTTTATCATGTATTCATTCATTCATTCATTCAACAAATAATTATCAGGCACTTCCTGTTTGCCAGGCATTGTTCTAGATGTGAGATTTCATAGTTTTGTGGAGTTTTTATCCTAGAAAGAAGATCCAAATATTAAATACACTTGAGAACCAAACAAGCAAATCTCTACCCTCAGGCAGTTTACATTCTTGTAGAAGAACATTTCAGAGAGTAGCAACTAGCACTTTGTTCCCCCCCCCCCCAAAAAAAGAACATAGACAGAAGGAAGCATGAATCCAGCCCTCGGGGAAAGAATGGAGAAAGATGCCTCAGGTTTGGGGGTACTCAATATGACAAGAACGCTTATATATAGACCCAAATTAAGATGTACAAGTTGCCTTGACATTCTTTGGCTGGAGTTGACAGGCAGAAGATGGATACTGTTCTCACATAGAGATACCGAGAACTGAGTTCCCAGACATTCTGATTTTTCAGCGTCCATCAGGAAACTGAGTGTTGTGGTTCGGACTCTGACGATTTTTCCGTACCTTCTGTCTGAGTGTTCTGCGATGGCCCAGTGCCATGAACATAAAAACTCAATATACTGGCTCCCTCCTTGCTTAAATAATATTCAGGTCAAATTCTGTAACAGCCAACTCTGACTTGGAGGTCATGCTTGATTCTCATTTTATCAGGTTGTCTAAAGTAACCAGGCCATGAGGTGGTTATTGTTATGGTACTCGTTGGAATGGGATTTGACCTATATAAGGAAAAGAACTAGGACAGGAATAGCTCTTCAGCCCATCACAGACTTGGAGAGATCCAGTATAAGCAACTGCAGAATCACAGAGCTGGAAGGGACTCAAGGTGACTTAAGGTGATCCTGGCACCTGCCTCTGGGCACATATGTGCCTGTCTGGAAATTTAATATAAATTCTAGAACTCATTATTTTAACAATACATAAAAGTTTACCCATCCTGAATATAGTTTCCTTTTGGGTAGTGATGCTGCCTAGCCTCGGACACAACATCTTTAAGAAGACCTCAGAACCTATAGCATATTCTTTTGGATATATTTAGTAGAGGAAAATCCTTGTCTTTGCAAGATGTTTTGCATTTTCAAAAAACCAAATGCCATATCTAATTGGTCCTGCTGAATGATACCATTTTTGATTAAAAGTGAATTTAAATGCAGCTATGAAATTATGAGGTGACATTTTTGTTTTGCTCATAACTGGTTCAAAAAGACCTTAGTGGCAATTGCAAAAGTCATAAGCTTATATTCCCGCAGATGGCTAACTTGAGGGCACATGAGCTCTGGTAAGCCGGACTGTTTCTCACTCTCCTTGGTGAGCTACTTGAGGTCGAGGAACATGCCTTGTTTGTTTCAAAATACCAGCCTACCACAGAAACAGGTGCATGTCAGGGGCGATTTGTTGAATGAATTAAAAAACAATAATGTCATCACCTCATATTCACATCATGAATTCTTTGTCCATTTTTATTTATTCTTTTTTTTTTTTTTTTTTTTTTTTTTTACCACAGCTGAATCCCAAGATCACCTCTTACCTTAAGGCTAATTAGCCAGCAAATGGCAAGGCAGTACTCTGTTGTAAACAGAACACTGTTCTGAGAAGAGAGTTCAGGTTCTGGTGTAGACTCTGTTTTGAGTGGCGGGGGGAGTGGCTTTGGAGAGGTGCCTAAGCCTCTGTCTCCAACTTATTCCATCCTTTATTAAGGGATGGAACTAGATGATGGAATGTTCCATCTGAGGAATAAAATATAGAGGAGTTACTCTGTACTCTGTATTTGTTGTGGGAGAGTCTCTTTTTAAGGTCTTGGTGTTGATCAGGATTCTGTGTTCACAAGTGACAGAAACCCATCCTGACTTAGTTGAGGTACAAAACCACATTCTGGAAGGGCAGGGGTATACCAACCTCCAGAAATTACCAAAATTGGGGACTCAGGTGCTAGTTACCATGACACACTTTCTCCAACTTTGTCTTCAGCTTCCCTCTCTGGGTCAGTTTTATTCTCTCCCATCTGCTTCCTCCATGAGCCTGGAGAAATGTGTACAACTTCTGGAAAGTTCCCTGTGCAAAAGAAAACAAGATTCCGTGGCTGGTGGGTCCTCTTAGCACCAGGGGGCTAGCCGGAGAGAGGGGCAGCTCATCCAGAGAAGGGGTTGCTGTAGAGCCAACACAACAGAGCCCCGCTAAAGCCTGCCGTTCCCATTTGTCTCCCAGTCCCAGCCTCCTCCTCTCGTTCCGTACACATCGGCTGGTGACCTTCTACTCTTCTTGGAGGCTCTACTCAGCTTCACTGTCTCCAAGGGCAGCCTGCTTGGGCAGCACAATTCCTTCCTGTCTGTGCTCCCACAGCACCTGGAACCCATCTGTACCGGGAAATAGAGCTCCTCATGACGCTGGCCCTGGTCTATTTACAGACCTCTCTTCCCCAGGAGATTGGAAGCTCCTCAAAGACACTAACTGCCTTAATTGGCTTTGTGTCAATTTATCAGATCTATTTATCAGATTATTTATTTATTAATTATCAACAGCCTACTGTGTACTAGGCTCTGAGGATTGAAAGACAAGTAGCCCAAGATCCCTGTTCTCAAGATGATCAAGGTCAAGAGGGAAACATGATGAATACAATAAACAGACACTTGCAGGGTAGTGGGTGGGATGAAGCCACCACCGGCATCTGTGCTGGTGCTACGGGAGCCCCGAGCACACAGTGTAGTCCCCTCCCTAAACAAGGATGGGGAGAGGGAGAAGGCCAGAGGACGTTTCTAAGAGGTAGAAGGAGGCTGCGCCTGGTAGGTGCTGGGTCCTGCTGAATAGGAAGATTGAACCTGTTCCTGGGGGGTTGGGGGTAGGGAGTATTCTTTGCCATAGGAACAGCCTATGCAAAGCTCAGGGATGCCTGAAAGTAGGATGTAATCAAAGGCTTCTGTTTGAATGGCAGAGGTAAGACAGAAATACGTGAAATAATTGGGAAATAACTTTCCAATGACGTCTTAATTTTACAGTACAGTCCACTAGGGGTAGATTGAGATCACCAGGGACTGACAAAGGAAATCCTTCAAAAAAATATGGGTATTGATTCACCTCATGGGGAGTTAGTACTAAATCTGAAATTAGAGAGTCTGAGTTTGAATCTCACTCTGCCAGGTATTAGCCTGGTGATACTTTCTCAATCTCTACTTTATCATTCTGAAGACTCTCAGAATTATACTGATAAAATAAGACACGTAAATGAAAGTACTTAGTAAACTGTAAGGCCCATTTATAAACTTGCTATTCTTTAAATCTGATTATCTTTAAGACAGAGAGTTCTTAATTGACAAGAGTATTTGGAAGATATGAAAAGATGCATAAATATAGTTACATAGAAAGATACGATATTCATGCTAAGTGTTGTGTTAATTTTACTTACTGGCTCAAAATTTTGGTTCATGCTATTGCAGAATGCATGTTAATGAGTGGATGTTGGCTTCTTATTCATTGCTGATTCTGAGGATCGGGTAGAGAAACACTGCCTCAGGGTACGTGGTCGGACTCAGCTGGACATGTGACATGTGGGGGATTAAGTCATTTAGATGTTGTGACTATCAGGTGTTCTCTCTGCTAAGGGAACTGCATTTTTTGTAGGCAGGTTTGCCTAACGATTTCCTTCTAACAATAGAACCTTATGAGGTAAAAGTTCTCCTTCAGTGCCATGATTTCCTTCTTTTAAATGGTCATAAATAATCATGGCATTTTAAAGAGTTGTGCTGGTACAAAGGACCTGAAGAAATGTAATCCCTATGTGGCCTGTGTGAGCCCATCTTACCTCTGGTCAGGTGTGGGAGAAGGCGGCTAAGTCCATCCAACAGATACAGAATGAAGGGATCTGAACTCTTCGGGTGTATCTCAATGATTATTGATGAAAAACTAAAATTTAGTTGATTCAGTATGTTCAGGAAAATCAGTGAATAATCTTTACGCCATGCACTCCTTCGGTTCTCCAGAGCTCTTGCCTAAGTGTGTGGAAAGAAATGCTTGCCTTGTTGTCCACGTCTACCACCAGTGCTAACTCTGAGCTGATCCTTACTGGAGAGGATGACTCTAATGCTTTATTATGTTTCTGTGAAGGCCACCCTGAGAAGCATGGGATAAGGCATTGGAGATTTGTCACTCATTCTCATTCAGTGAATAGCACACAGAACCTGGATGTGGAGACTCACGGGTTTGAAGACATGGCGAGTTGGTAGTCCTCTCTCCGCACCCAGGGTTTGATCTACCTGGACCTCACTCTTGTGATGGCTGCCTTTCTAAAACTTACCTGAGGAAGGAGAACCTGGCTCCTTCCTTGGAACACTAGGTCCATGAGATGTTAACTCAAGTTCCACCAAATAACAAGGTAGTTCTTCAGTCAAACAAGTTGAGAAATTTTCACTATATCCCCACTGGAGATACAAAATGCATATTAACATACCAAAGGCTGCAAAAAAAGTTGAACTCTGCTTTCCCAGAGTTATTTAGCTATAAGATTGTTTTACTTAGTAATACTCATTAGCTTCTTGAGTACCTCTTGTTCCTCCACAGTACAGTTTGGAAAATGCTGTTCTTAGAGAAGTTTCAATCCCAATGGTTCTCTTAAATATCCCATTCTTTATTAAATTAGAGGTTTCCAGGAAGGGAGGCTACAATAAGCGGTCTTCTAGTCCATTCATCCAATAAAGCCCCATTTCCAAGTTTAATTCAGGGAAAAAAAAAGTTTTTCTTCTTTTCCATTAGATTGGATAGCACTCATGGAAAATCCATTGAAAATGTTGAGGTTGATGCTGCTTCTTCCTCCTCTCTGCTCTATTTCTTTCCTTTGTAAAGAATGAGTCTGGGTGTGATTTGGTAACTATTATAGTTTGTATTAGATGGGACCCAATAGAAACCTACTCGCCAGAGACAGAGTAATAGCCAGTAGTTTTAGCCATAATCACAGAAAAATCATTTCCTCTCCTTCAGTCTGTCCATTGCTCTGTGACTGTGAGTGGTATCTTTATTTTTTAAATCTTTATTTATTTTTTTAAAGATTTTCTTTATTTATTTGATGGGCGGGGGGAGAGCACAAGCAGGAGGATCAGCAGGTAGAGGGAGAATCAGGCTCCCCACTGAGCAGGGAGCCTGATGTGGAACTCGATCCTAAGACCCTGGGATCATGACCTGAGCCAAAGGCAGATGTCTAACAACCGAGCCACACAAGTGTCCCGTGAGCCATATCTTTAAAAAACTGTTTCTAAAAAGTGCTAAGACTGTGTTTTCTTTCCGTAACCTCTCCAAAGCATCCTTTTTTTCCTACCCACAAAACAGGAAGATACTAGACAGTGGGATTCACTCCCCTCAACACATGTTTTGTTTTATTCATCCTCTCAGAGGTTTTTACTAGCTTTCTTCTCTTATCACTGATTTCCCCTGCATCTCTTCAGATTTATTCAGTTCATAGGACGTGATTTTACCTATGATGACACAGGACTTTGGAGCTGACCTCATTCCATTCATCTGTGTATCTTTTCTGCCAGCTAGAATTTAAAGTTGATCAGAGGTAGGGACAATATATTTAAATCTTTCATATTGTCTTCAAAATCTCATGTGCAGTGCTCTGTACAGAGTTGACACTTATGTATTTGAATGGGTTTAAGAATACTTTGCATGGAGTGAATGTGGGTTTAATGTCTATATATCTAGAACGTGGATGTTGGAGTCCAACTGACCCGAGTCCAGTCCCAGACCAAAGAAGTATGAACAGTATGTGTGTTCTTTACCAAGTTACTTATCTTCTCTGAGATTCCATTTTCTGTTTTTTTCCCTTAAAGATTTTAGTTATTTATTTTAAAGAGAGAGAGAGAGACAAACAGCATGTGAACAAGGGGAAGAGCGGGGGAGGGGAGGGTAAGGGAGGTGGGGAAAGAATCTCAAGCAGACTCTGCGCTGAGTGTGGAGACTGACACAGGGCTCGATCTCACAACCCTGAGATCATGACATGAGCCGAAACCAAGAGTTGGATACTTTATCACTTGAGCCAACCAGGCACCCTGAGGTTCCATTTTCTTTTACATAATGGAGATACTATATCTTTTTCAAGGAATACATGATGCGAGTAATCACTAGTTTATGTTCTGGTGTCCTACAGGTCTGGGTTTGAATCTCATCTCTGCATTGCGCCATCATCTTGAGCAAGTTAACCTCTTTAAGGCTCATTTCCCTATCTGTGAAGCAGGGTCTGTCATAGGATTTCTCTCCTGACGTAGTTTGAATTAAATGGATTCAATGAAAAAATGCATGTGAAACTTAGAATGAGACTCCATACCTAGTAAGAATTCAATTACTGTCAACTGTTACTTTAGAAACGTGCCTAGTATACCCAACACCAGTGGGCCGCCATTGGCAGACACTCTCTAGACCTATTAGAAGATAAAGGAAATTATTGTGCAACTTTCTCATGTGAATGACGTTCTGACTCTTTTAGCTATCTGAAATGGCACCAAGTTCTTCTGAAGAAAAGGCTTTTTTGGAAGGATCATGAACATCTGGATTAAAAAGAGCTTACATTCTCAAAGTGTAGGGGTTGGAGATATTTTTTATTGAACATAGCCATCTTGTGATCTGATTTCCTCAGGATATGAATCAGAGAGAAAAAACTGAATTTTTGTCTCAGAAAAAGAAGGAGGACAGGCAGAGGATTTTTCACTGGTAAGGCAATTTACACACTTGTCCTTTTCATAGTTAGTCATGGTCTATGATACATTTCATAGCAATGCCTATGAGTTTCCAAATCTGGAACAAGACTTATCAGCCAAATAAGGGATAAAGAAGAAAAGTCTTTTAATCCACCTAGTTACCATTCACAGAATTCTAGAAGTGGAAGTTCAGAAAAATGACTGTGCTACACCCCACTTGTATTTGTTTCTTTAAACCCATTGAGAGAGAATTAGCTAATCACTTTCCAAATACCTTTAGCAGAATAGCAGAAGAATTCCATCACCAGCCCTACTGTTTTGTAAAAAGTTCTTTCTTCCTAATCTTTCCCCCAAACCATTTTTCTTTCCTTCTATATAACTTGAAGCTCACTCTTCTTTTTTTGCTTTCATATTGGCTGACCTAAGTTCACCTTAAAGTGACATTGTAAACTTTTTAAAAAAGTTATTGGAGCTTATCCCTTAGTCCTTTTATTTTTCTAATCAAGCAAATTCATTTGAAAAGCTCCCTTAAGTCCGGTTTTTGCATACATCAGGTCATTTGAGGTTACTCTTCTGAGGGTGTTCCCCAGATATTCTAATAATAGAATAAAAAACACCAAACACTTTGTTATATTCACTAGGGTACCCTAGGACCTATTGCCACTCAAAATTCATTATAGGTGCTTAAATAAAATGTCAACTGAATAGATTAATATGGCCTCAGGTTTATAAAGCTTCTTTATGAAAAAGCTTTAACTTTCTCAAGAAACTCTGTCTAAGGTTCTCTTATTTGCTCAGCACTACCCACCCCCCCCAATCTTTTTCCCTCGATCCCCAAATCTTGCTTTTAGTTGTAGACATAGAAAGTGGCAAAATGGAGGTCTGAGCTTCGGTCTCCAAATCACGTGAGTTTATCGACTTAGTCTGAGCGTTTATTTATCAAAGCAGAGGTGCTAGGGTTTTGAACAATATAGACCCTCAAACTTAACCTCATACTCAGAAAATGAAGAGAAAAATGGAAAGAGTGCATATCTACTCTAACAGGTCTTTGTCTGGAACATCTGAACATCATGATTTTTTTAATTGCAGAATGTGATTTGTTCATAGAGACCTTTTAGTCTTCTCTGACTGACCGTGATCTCCAGTTTTCACTTCCTTTCTGCAAGCTTATCATTTTTTTCATGTGGCATCTCTGCCTTTTGTTCTGGGTATGAAGTATTAACAAGACGTGACAGGGCACTTTTAAGCTCTTCATCACCAAGATGTCTCATGGCGCCTCAGCTGAGTGTTGCGTGATCAGTGCGAGGACCTTGGGACACCTTGTGATGAAAAACTTGCTGCTTCTACAGGTTGTGTGTGTGTGTGTGTGTGCACGTGCTAAAATCAGCCATCTTTACCACGTATTTTATTGACTTTTCTAGAACTTACAAAGGTGAGTATTATATGATCAGGGAGACAAGGCCTTTCATATTGAGCTCTTCAAAGGCAGGACCTGTGTCAGAAATTTTTGTATCCCCATCTCCTAATCCATGTCGTGGCACAGAGCAGGCACTTCATCCATAGTTCTTAACCGAAATCCGAAACTCAGTCTAGACTTTGTCCATAACAGTATGTCCTCAGATAGGTCACTGAGCTTATTACATACTCTATAAAATGAGATTTCTGTCTACTTTTGAAAGACCATTGGGAATGTGAGAGTTCCAGGAAATTGGGCCTTACACAATATTTGTGTTAAACTTCACAGACCAGATGGAGTTTAATGCTTAAGTAAATAACTTACAAATTGATGGCCCTTGTGTGTATACTCAAACCAAAGGGTTCTTGGTGACTTACTTGGGGATCAGTATTTTAAATGAGTATGTCACTTTTGGATAAATCCCTACGACCCTCCAAATCTGTTTTTTTCCTTAATTCACAATCTGCTTGGATCATCTTTATTTTTGGAATGGAATTATCAACTTGAAGATATGCTGAGATGTGGCTTGCTACAATTTGGGTTCATAAATCTTAACAGGAAGAGCCAGGAATCCAGTGGCTCAGAGCATTGTGAAATCATTAAATCAGGTTTCTGGAATATGTGAGCAGCCTACTACTTTCTCATTAATCTGAGGCAGAATGCCCAGAAAGAGTATTTCATAAAGGTTAGTGCAAGAGGAAAGTCCACTGACTCATTGTTGGGTGCTGGATGACCTAGGAATTTATTGCATTTATCAATGAAAGAGATCTGTATTCTAATGTTCTTTTACTGGGGGAGTCATCATCAACTTGTAAAGGAACAATTCTGATGATTTATCTCATGTCGTTTTCTCAGTGGTTCTCAAACTTGAGTAGGCATCATCATTACTTGGAGGACTTATTTTTTCTTTTTAAGGGATTTTATTTATTTTAGTGAAAGAAAGAGCACGAGTGAGCAGGTGAGGAGCAGAGGATGAGGGAGAAGAGGGGGAAAGAATCTTAAGCAGACTCCTTGCTGACTGTTGAGCCTGACCCAGAGCTCCGGCTCATGACCCTGAGATCATGACCTGAGCCAAAACCAAGAGTTGGACACTTAACCAACTGAGCCATCTAGGCACGCCTAACCTCCTGGAGGACTTATTAAATCACAGATAACAGGATGTGTCTCTCAAATTTCTAAATAAGTAGGGCTGGGGTGGGGTGGGTTTCCACAGTTTGCAATTCTAACAAGCTCCCAGGTGGTGCTGATGCTGAAGGTCCAGGGACCACGTGCTGAGAACACTGTGCTACCTGAAGATTGTCGAGACTGGTAAAAATAAATATTCCTTGGACCACTGCTCTTCTCTGAGACTACTTTCATAAAATGGGACCTAGATAACCATCAGTAGCACAAACCACAGGCAGACATCGATAGGTCAGAGTGTCTATATAGAACTACTATAAATATTGGAGAAAGAAACCCAGAATTGTCTTGTTGCTGTTGTTTCATGTTGAATATTCAGCCCCTTCATGATTTTGTAGAACCCACTGTTGTGGTCTTTCCCAAACTTCTTCTTGAGTTATCTGAAAATACTGCCTGAATCTTCAAAAGCAAAAGAGGGAAAATTTGTCTGCATTTTCCCCCATATTGTCATTTTTGGTTCCATATTCTTTCCCAACAAATGGACCATGTTATCCCAGTGTTCTTGCCTCTTGCTTTATGATCTAATTAGATACTAGCCAATAATCCTCTATCAAGTGATTTTAAGTCATGTACTTATTTCAGACAGGCATAATGTCATCAGTTCAGATTATTTTCCAGAGCCTATTTCATTCAATTCAGTTCAGTGCAATTTAACACCCATTGACTGACTATATGCCAACCACTATTCTGGATGCCTAGGAACAGGCATGACCAAGACCACCTACAGATTTCTGCCCTTGCAGAGCCTACAGTCTAGCAGAGACAGACAGACAGAAAACATAATACATAAACCAATACATTATATTTCTGGTGGTAGACCCTATGGAAAAGAGGAAATGAAAGCAGGGCAGCGAGGTTTAGGACTTCAGGGGCTATCAGGAGAGGGCTGTGTGTACACGTGAGCAAAGGTCCTCCAGGTAACACTACAAGCACGTATATATATCTGGGTAACTGTGTGACAGACAAAGAGAATTGCCGATTCAAAGGCCAAAAGGCAGAAGCTTGCCTGACATACTTACAGAATAGCAAAGAAGCCAGTGGTGCTGAAGCAAAATTGTGAAGGGAAAGTAGTAGTAGATCTGAGAGGTAACAGAAGCAAAGTCAAGACCATATAAGCAAGGCTTTGTAGGTCACTGGAAAAGACATTGGCTTTCATCTGAGTGAAATGGGAATCACTGCGAGGTATTGACTTTCAATGAAGGATCTGTCTGAATGTTGTATTTAGAATAGACTGAGCAAGGCAAGGATAGACACGAAGAGAATGAGACAATGCCAGTAACCCAAGCAGAAATAATGTGGCTTGAGCCATGGATTGGTCAGTAGAGGTGATGCGTAGTTCAATTCTGCATATATTTCTGAAAGTAGAGTTCAGCAGGACTTCGTGACAGATTGGATATGGAGTGTTAGAGAGAAAGTAATCAAGGTTTTGGCCTAAGGGACAAGAAAGATGAAATTGCTATCAATTGAGATGTAAAAGGCTGCAAAAAAACAGGCCTTCGGGGAATACTGGGATTTGGGTTTTGGATGTAGTGAGTGTGCCAAGTCAAAATGGCTGTTGATCATGTGTATGTGGGGCTTGTGAGAATATACTGGGTACATCTGGGCTACAGATGGAGTTGTCAGCATGTTGGTATTAAAAGCTGTGAGGCTCAATGAGATTATCAGTGAATGGGTATGGATAAAATAGTGAAGGCCAGGACTGAAGCCTGGGGGTCTCCAGCATTAAGAGATCAAAAAAGGAGTCACGAGGAGAGATGGAGACAGAATGGCCATCAAAGTAGGAGGAAAAGTAGGGGGTATAATGTTCTAAAAACCAAAAGAAGGAAGTGTATCAAGTAGAGGAGAATGAAAAATAATGTCTGTCGAATGCTGATAATCCATCGAGTAAGAGGAAGATTGAAAATCTACCACTGAATTTCACAACTAGAGATTATCAGTGACCTTAATGAGAACATATCTGGTACAGCGGTAATGGTTAAAGCCTGGTTTAAAAGACAATGCTAGAAGAAGAATTGGGGAAATAGTGAGGAAAGTTGGCTTTTGAAGTTCCTGCTAAGGGAAGCAGAGAAATGGAGCAGAAACAGGTGGAGAAAGTGAGGTCAAGCTGAGGGTTCGGTTGTGGTGGTGGTGTTTGTGTTGGTTTGGAGTTGGGAGAAATAACAATATGGCGCACTGCTGGAAATGATCCAGTAGACAGGGACAGATTAATGTTTCAGGAAATACAGGAAGAATTCCTTGAGCAATTTTGTTGGGCTGGCAAATGGCCATAAATCTAGTATCCAAGCAGAAGATTTGGTCTCAGAGAGAAATCAGATACTTTCATCGACAAGATTGGGGATGTTGAGGGACACTAATGCTGGTGGGAGAGGAAGGTGGAGTGTTGAGACCCTATGCAAAATCCCTTTCCACTGCCTCAGTTTTCTCCCAAGAAGTAAGAAAATTATTCAAAAGAAAGTAAGGCCCAAATATATGCTTCTACAAATATTTATTCAAAAAATAAAACAAAGCCAAACACAATATAAGAAGTATGCAATAAATGTTTCATTTTAGGAGTTTTCCTAAATGAACTGAACTGACCGAGGTTTGAAAATAGAAATGTAATGTCTGTTCTACGAGGGAACCCTTCTTTTCTAAATGTCTCAGTATCAAGCAGGCATTTTTCATTGCCTCATTAATCTTCAAAATTGTTCAAAATTAGGGGTGTTTGTATAGAACATTTTTTATTTGACAGTTCATTGTGCATAAATGTCCATAATATTTTTTTTTTGATGGTGGATGTGCGTGGAGTGATTTCCGTGGGAATTCTACAGTGATCTCTTGCTCTTCATTTCAACAAGATGGCTGACCTCTACCATCTTATCAGTTACCATTTGGCACTTTGAAGACATTGGCTGCAGTTCTTAAACAGATATTAATAGGAGTTTTGGCCATACTTATATAAGATAAGGTCTTAAACTTAATCAGAGATAGGAAGAACACATATGATTAAAAAGAGAGAGGTATTAGACCCTTTAATCTAAATTATGTTTCCTCTCTGGGGTAAAAAGAAAAAAAAATATATATATATATATAACACTTTCTGAAGGATTGAAATTATATCTTACTGCTTTGCTTGAACAAAATTTACAAAACTCAATTCAGAAGGCATTGCATAAATGTTTTGCAATTATAATAAAACACGTTTAAAAAATACTTAGTGGGGGTTCTTCATTGCTGAACCAAGTATGTTTGAAAAAAACAAGAATAACCATAGCATTGAACTCATAGGCTTGTAGGGGAAGTGAAATGAGATTACCCATGTAAAGTGTTTCTTACAGCACATTGTTCATGGTAAGGGCCCAATAAATTATGTAGTAGGTATAAGGTGATGTGGTTCCTTAACAAATGTAAAATAAATTGTCAAAATTAGGGGAATATTCTTAGTTAGTGGTGTATTTTTTAGGGAAAGGTGGTGGCAGAAGGTTCCTATAGCCCCGCATTACTTTATTGAGGACCGGTGTTTAGCCGCAGAAGCATATAAGGACCCAATCACAAGAAACAATCACTGAGCATTATGTGCAAGGCACAATAGTAAGCATCTGAAATATACATTGTATTTGATCCTTATGATAGACCTGCACAGTAAGTTGTGCTAATTGTGTAGAGGAGGAAATTGAATTGGGGAGACATGAAATGCTACAATAGGCAAATCTGCAAATTGCCAAGTGAATTAAAATACCAAGCTGCCCACAAAAGAGCAAAATCCTCACAAAGATCACGATGTGATTTGACTTCTAAGTCCACAGTCTTCTTTCTACTACTATTCTACCATCAGCTTGCTCATCTAAATCCAACTCAAATTCAAGTGCATGTTACTGGCTTGGTCAGAATCAAGGAATCCTCTCACTTTGCTGTCTATCATGGGATTCAGCTTACAGTTCTGGACATGTATGTGGAAAGAACTTAAACCTTGATATTAACAGAGCTTGAAGACAATAGGAAAAAAATCTCACCTTTCGCCCCATGAGAGAAAAAGCTCTTCCCATTCCTGAAAGCTATAATATAGTTTCTTTAGAACCTGGCTGTGCTTCAAACTAGTATTGTTCTGGTTGATGAAAAAAAAAGAACGACCCCTCTCTCTTCCTACAGGAATGCCACAATGAAAAAAACAAAAAAGCAACAACAAAAAGGAAAACCCAACCTAATTTTAAAGATTTTCTATTCAGAACAAAGAAAAATCAAGAACAATAACTTTCTATTTTTAAGAAGGAAACCAAATGGTAGTATCTTGGTTTTAACAGCTTTTGGGAGAATTCTAAAGATGTAACACTCCCCTCATTCATGATAATCAGTTTTGAATACTGAGAAGCTCCATTTATGAATGAAGGAGAACAGTTTGGCCGGCAGAACAACTTACAAATATAATATTTAGTTCATGAATATTATGTAAATTCAATAAATTCATTAAATAATGAATATATACAACATAACATTTTACACTTGAATTTATTCCAGAACAAAAAAGAAATCAGTGTAAGCGTTTTGGAAAAAAGTGAATGTAGAAGTATCAACTCTCCACTTCTCAACCCTTTAACATTTTTTTCTTAGTATGTGAAAATGTAAGCTCTCTGCTTTACCTATAGTTAGCCACCTAAAATAGGAAAAATGATGCCAGAGCATCAAAAAAAAATTTTTTTTTTCCTTTCTATAACCTAGGTGGGAGATGCAAAGTTCTCATCTGGAAAGGGGTGGGAGAAATGCCTGGGTTTCCAACATGAGTTTAGTAAGAGAGTAACTGTGTATAGCCATATGACAGATTTATACTTTCAGTAGGAAAAGAAAATGCTCATTCATGTCTGCAAAGACCAGTTGAGGACAGTTGAGAACAGGAGAAGATGCTGTTAACTAAAGCACAGAGCTTAATGGCCAAAAGGGTTGATAAAGATAGAAATTACTTACTAAGAGGAACTGTGACTTTCTTTTCCTCCGAAGAATCTCAAAAATCTGCTTAGCCTGCTTCTCTGATAACCTAGGGGCTCTTCCCCTGGGGGAGACAGGCGTCTGCACCGCTGATTCTCTTGAGCACATCAGAGTCCCACGAAAGACTTCCCACCTCCCCATCCCCATCTCAGGACTTGCTTATACGGCATATGGCTTCTATACATTATGCCACATGTGAGGCTTGCTTGGCTGTTTCTCATGCCCAAGGGCCAGCTCTCTTGCCCCCTTTGGCTGATTGCAGAAGGCCTGAAATCTCTCAAGAGAGAGGAAGAGAAAGAGGAAGAGAGCAGAGACCTAACTCAGCTTCCTCCAGCTTTCATCCATTTCATCCACCAAATCCCAGCCCCCCCCCCCCCATTCATTGTGGAACATTTTCTTTAGCAGTGTCATCTTGCTCTGAGATGACCAGGAATGCTGATTGTATTCGAGTTCTTTCCACCAACTCTTTGAATTGTTGTTGCCCTTTGGCAAGCGCCCTGTCACCCTCCAGGCTCGGAGGCATTCTATGAACACCTCATTCCATGTTACTTTCCTTGTTTCTTTTTTTGTAAATCCTCATTTAGTTTAGAGCAAGTTCTCTCTCTCTCTCTTTTTTTTTTTTTTCCTCCAACAGACTTGTCTTGGTAAAGATGGAGAAGAGCCAGTAAACTTGGCTTCCTCGCTTCTGCTCACGTGAGTATCATTTATATTTCTAACTATTATGCAATTGTCATTCAAGCCCTGTGTTTCCCCAGGTTTCTGTGGAGGAACTGTCTTGTTTGATCTTTGCAATGCTGGTACCCTTTTAGAATTACCCATAGAAAAACTTGATGACACTTCCGTGGTTCTTGTAAAATTCATCTTTGGGGTAATTTTACGGTGTGTGTTTTCCCCCTTGAATGTTTAAAAGAGCTGGATTTCTGTCTCTTTGCAGAGCTTTCTAGCAGCTGTGTCTCATTTGCTTTGCAAGGGCATTGGAAGAAATTGCTATTTTGGAAGCTTCTCAACATATGGGATAATTGTATAAAGCACTTTACAGTTTGCATAGTGCATTCCCATTATTTTACCCAGTTCATTTCTCAAAGAAGCCCAGGCCGTGTTGATTATATTTTTCAGAGAGAGAGAAATAGAGGTACTGAAGAAGTAACAGAAGCTTGGCAGGTCAATTTGGCTCACTCTGGAATTAATCAACAGATTAAAATCTCTTCTTTCAGATCCTTTAATACCCATGATCAGAAAGCCTCAGGCTTGAGACACCTGGTGGTTCAGTTAAGCATCCAACTCTTGATTCTGGCTCAGGTCATGATCTCAGGGTTGTGAGATCGAGCCCCAGGTAAGGCTCTGCACTCAGCGCAGAGTCTGCTTGTCCCCCTCTCTCTGCGCCTCCTTCTGCTCACTTTCTCCTTCTCCCTCAAGCAAATAAATAAAATCTTAAAACAAACAAACAAACAAGTATGTGCTTGGGTGGCTCAGTCTGTTGAGTGTCTGACTCTTGATTTTAGCTCAGATCATGATTTTAGGGTCTTGGGATTGAGCCCCATGTCAGGCTCTGCGTTCAGTGAGGAATCTGCTTGTCTCTTTCCCACTGCTCCTCTCCCTGCTCAAGAACTCTCTCTCTGGAATAAATTTTAAAAATCTTTAAGGGGCGCCTGGGTGGCTCAGTGGGTTAAGCCGCTGCCTTCGGCTCAGGTCATGATCTCAGGGTCCTGGGATCAAGTCCCGCATCGGGCTCTCTGCTCAGCAGGGAGCCTGCTTCCCTCTCTCTCTCTCTCTCTCTCTGCCTGCCTCTCTGCCTACTTGTGATCTCTCTCTGTCAAATAAATAAATAAAATCTTTAAAAAAAAAAAAATCTTTAAAAATCCCTCATGCCCTTTGACCTAAATAGGCAGACAGACATACTTTCTGTGCATCTGCAGAATGGGTAGCTAGGCTAGTGTTAGGTCTGCCCTAGCCAAGCACTATCTGAAGGACTGAACATCGGCAACTGGGCTATTCAGCTCTGGTGTTCAAAGTGGTAAGTGGATGGCTCAAAGCATCAGATTTAGGATCAGACTGCCTGGGTGGAAATCCAACTTCCAACCTTTATCAGCTGTGTGACATTGGATGAGTCACTTAAACTTTCTCAGACTCATTTTTCTTATCTGTCCAATGGGGACGTTCATCACTACAGCGTGGAATTGGTGTAAGGCTGAATGGATCACATCCAGGCAAGGCTTTAAGCACAGCACCCAGCGCACACTGTGAGCCCTCACTAAATGGTAGCTAGTACCATGTTGTGGGCCCAAAGGGGCCACTGGGCCATTCTTTCCTAAGATTTACTGAAGCGGATTTGTCTCATGAAATTACACATATGGCCCCGTCAGGACCAGAGAGAGTTGGTGGTCCTAAAGAGGAGGCTTATGGGGCAGACAGAACTCACTAGTATTCACTCTTCCCTTAAGAATTGTGATATTTATAACTTCTGACTCTCTGTCATTCTCTTCAAGACACAAATGATGATGTTGCTCCTCTTGAATAATGTGGGAAATTCACAAAGGGCCCGGTACGCTGGTACCCACAGCATCTTAACCTAGGATATTTGGGATGGTAGCGCACACAAAACAGGCAAAAGATGACCTTGGTTTTCTTACCATTCCTGGTGAGAGTAGGATGTAGAGGAGACAGCAGAGATATGTCTGCTTGTGAATGTGTTCTCGCTGAAATACAGAGGACTGAGTCCTGCATCTCTGCAGTTGTCTGGGTAGACTGAGCAAAGCGCTTTGCTATTCTGTGCCTCAGTTTCCCCAATTACAAGTGATGATTATAACATCCACAGAATGACCAGTTTGTATGCTATTTGCAGGGGTTTTTCCATGGCAAGTGCCATGTCCTGGGAAGCTCTTTAGTCCCATGAAAACTGGGATGGTTCATGCCCTAAATATTTGCCTCCCGGCTCATCATGTTCACCATAAGAACAGTGGATATAAAGGTGCTTTGGCATTTCATGGACAGAAGAGTATAATCGACTCAATTCTGAACACCTGGGGTCCTGAAGTAGTGCTTTGGGTTATTGAAAGAAAAACATGGCAATAATACAGTATGTCACTTCTCAAGTAAGAGTATCACACTTTCATTCTTGGTGCATAATTGTATAAACTGCTTAGATGTATGTAATGTGGCCAGCAATATCCATTCATGGACTCTTGTATGTTTAAATCCATGCAACTAAAGGCACACACAAGCATACCCATATGGGAACAGTTAAGACAAATACTTTCAGGTCATGTCAAGGATGATTTGCATCCGAAAGACCTCATATGAAATATTTTTACTTGCTGAAAAGTTCTGTTTTGCACTGAAGGTGTATTTTTGAAATACAGTGATTAGTGATTTGTCTTAGAAAACTTCAAAGAAAAACAAAATAGTCTGGGAAAAATGGTATAAGGGACCATCTACCTGGTATCTGCAAAATGAAGTATTCACCAAAGGATAACACTCTATTGCCAGGAATCAGCCTGAGGGGCACCGTGTTCAACAGATGTGAAAAAATATTACCTAGTGTGCACACAGGGGAGTTAGTCTCCAAAAAAGTGATTCATTTCGGTATTTTTCATAACATACACATTGCACTCGAGTGGAACTTGAAAATGTACAAGTGTGCATTTGCTTGAAAATTCAAATGTTTTCATTGACTTTTTTCTAAAGATCATTTATTTATTCTTAGTGTTCCAGCATTCATTGTTTATGCGCCACACCTAGTGCTCCATGCAGTCCGTGCCCTCCGTAATACCCACCACCAGGCTCACCCAACCTCCCACGCCCCCACCTCTCCACTGACTTTTGTGTTTTACCTAGAGGCATCCAGCCAGAATTCAAGCCGGTATAAGACCTAGAAATGCCAAAGTGAGGCTTCTTGTAGACATGCATAATAAGATAACTAATGCATAAATAGTACGTATTAATTAGTAAAGGCATAAAAAAGAGTAAGTCTGGTCCAACTCAGTTGCCTCTATTAAAAAAGAGAAGTGGTATTTATTTTAAAAATTAGACTTTAGGGGCATGTGGGTGACTCAGTGGGTTAAGCCTCTGCTTTCGGCTCAGGTCATGATCTCAGGGTCCTGGAATCAAGCCCTGCATCAGACTCTCTGCTCAGCGGGGAGCCTGCTTCCCTTCCTCTCTCTCTGCCTGCCTCTCTGCCTACTTATGATCTCTGTCTGTCAGATAAATAAATAAAATCTTTTAAAAAATAAGACTTTAAAAATAGAACACCTTTTTTTCTGCTTGCCTTAAAATAGGACATGTGACCCTCTGAGAAAATCTTCAGACACTCCAAAGACCCTGGACGAGTCACTCGATTTTTCTCTATCCCCGAGGACTGAACTGCAGCCTTGGGTTCAAGGAGGACACTCAGTAAAACCTTGTTAACTTATACTGAATGTTCCATGTGTTCGTCCTAATTCAGAATTACATAATGAAACCGGAGTGAAAAGGGCATGGTCCACCATACCACATTCAACTTTTCCCCAAGGAATGAACTACTTTACCTCTCAGACAGCAAAGAACTCATTCAAAAGCAGGGCTGAAGGCTGTTGGAGTTATTGTTGTTTACATTGCCCTGGACAGAGGAGGAATTATGTTGGCTTCAAAGGCCTTTTCTTCTACCTCCCATCATGGCAGGCGAGTGCAGGAAGAAGCCTTCATTCCGCTCCTCCGTTTCACAAATGGAAACCCAGAGGAGGGACCGATTTGCCCAGGGTCACAGATTCAAACCTTCCCACGATATTTCTTAGTCTGAATTTAATTTTTTCACATCTCACCAAATAGCGCTGTAGGTAATTTTCCTGGCTTTTTTTTTTAATAGTTTAGGAGACACCCTCGGCCCGAGGTCCCGCCCTCTCCGGCATTGCTACATCCTGCAGTCCCAGCCCCACTACTCGTTAAACAACTCTGCTTCCTTCTGTCACTTTCAAATGGCATTTTCTCTGGCCTCTGACAATACACTTGAAGCTCCCCTGCAAGGCCTCAGGCTAAAGGAATCTTCTAGATTCCCCAAGTGCTGTATAAATATGAGGGCCATTCCCATACTTCTTCCTAGGCCAACGGCCTCTGTTCCAGTGATGTGTAGCTCCGTGCTTCTACTGATTTCTTTCAGGCCTCTGAAATGTGAGGCAAGTCTTTGCTTTATGGTTAGTTTAGCTGATGATGAGGGCAGGCTGAAACTCGTGAGGCTAGACAGAAGCTGAAGCAAACTGAGGTCAGAACTTGAAGAGAACCTCTAAGAAGACAGATTGCCAGTGGCTCTTAGAGCGTCCTTCCCCTGACAGTAGCGATGAGGCCTGAAAGTAGAAAAATGACGGTCTCCTATGAAGGGCACATGAGGGCAGAAAGATTTTTCAAAATTTGGCCCCAGAGAGAGGAAATCTGGTTGATATTTATTCAGCCCCTTCCTTTTAAGTCTTGATTACCCTTGGCTCAGTTGGTGCTGAAACTTAAACACGAGCGACAGGTGATTCTTATGTAAGAATGGAATCTCGGGCGTGATAAATTTGGTCTCGAGAAATCACAGCTCAGTCGCTGCAGATGGCAGTGTCATGATGGCAGAGTTAGAGAGAGACATCCTGCCGGGCTGTGGGCTGCCTGTGAGATGGCTACTCAGTTCAGAACTGTCTGAGCCAATTCCTTGAGCCTCAAGGTCATGACCAAGGGGTCCAGCCCAGCTGAAGGGTTGACATTCATTCTAGCAACTTTCTCCCCTACTCCCTTGGACGCTGCTCCTGACTCATCCCCACTCACAGGTCCAGCAAGAATCAGGTTATGTGTTCTTTGTGAATATCTTTATAATTTGGGGTCTTGATCTATTGTAATTCGCCTCCTTTGGGGGTGAATTTTGTGCTTGTAAAGAATTGCTTACACTATAGAGTTCATACAACCTGGTTGGTTTGGCCAAGGAGACATTTCTACCCACTCCATCCCTGTCAGGTCCTGCAACTTTCAGGGCACAGGCTTTTAGACATAGTTTTGAGGAGCCTGGAAATCCCCCAGAATGGCATATACACACAAAAACTGTGAACATATTTAACCCCTTTCTAGGGAAAGCATCTACAGTGCTCATAAAATTGTTCTGGAGAAGTCTGAGATCCAGCCAACAAGTTACAAGAGTCACTAGTGTAGATGAAAGCAATATCCTGAAGGCATTACTTATTCTCTTCAAACTAGATTTCCCACTTTGAATTTTAGATTGAACTTGACCAGAGATTAGAAACTTAAGATAAGCTTTGGAGTCAGACTCTTGATTCTGTCTTAGACCCTTGCTCTACATTTCCTCACTATGCGACCTCAGACATGCCCCTCCTCTGTGCATCACATCTTTATGTAGACAATGGATAAAATATCACCTACCTCATACTGTTGTAGGTGTTAAATGGGAAGATATGTATATGTCTTGTGATATACCTGGCCTTTGTTTACTGTTCCATAAACAGTGGCTAGTAGTGGTGGGAGTCACACAGAGCTCATATCTCTGAAGCATGTGGGAAACGTGAATTATTTTACTAGGCATTCTCTTGTCCATTCCCACTCTCCATTCTTTTTTCTTTAAAGATCACCACAACATGACTTACTTTGAAAACTGTCGACAAGAATGGCTTTATGTGAGGATATTTGTCATCCTGGTATTATGTGCTGCTTTTCTACTTGGGATTTGTGGCCGACAGTGTCCTATCTCAGTCTCTTGTTTTAGAATCAATACTTCTGTAGCAAGTGTAATTTTATTTTGAGATTGTCCAAAAAAATTTCTGAAGAGAGAACATACCAAGAGTGAAAAAGCTATGTTTATGAAAATATCACAAGGGCTCAATGTGATGTACTAGGAAAACATGCCAGCAGATTCCACTGTTTACCCATGAGATATATATCCTGACTGTATTGATAGATACTATTCAAGGGAATGTGGAAAATTCCTTCTATATGTGCACTTCTCTTGCTCTAGCTCATTGCCTAATCCACAGAAGGTACTTAATAAATATTTGTTGGATGGTTGGATGTACATTATATTTTCATTATAACACAAATACCATACTACTTACATCATACTTACATTGAGCCAATAAGGAAAATGCAATCCTCCCTCATGAATACTTTTATGAACATATTTCTGAAGCTTAGCTGACTGATAGGCAACTAGAAGAAAGTGCCTTCTACATCTGTTTTCTATGCCAAAAAGGAATTTTAGAGAATATGGGTGTAAGTCTTTTGAGCGAGCCTTTATAAGTGTATGTGAGTTGCCATTTAGTTTGTTAGCTGTTGAGTTTTGCAATTACACCCATTCAGGTAGAACAGTACAATTGGAGCCCATGAGAATCTTGTGGATGTGCCCCCTTCTCTCCTTCTCTCCACCTTACTGTTTATAGAAGAAATACTAAGCAAGAATCACAGTGACATTGGCTTGCTGGACTTAGGGCTGAGACCAAGTAAGGGCCGGCATGTTCTGCATGAAATTTCTAGAGCCTTTCCTCCCAGTGGGAAGACTCATCTGATGAGTTAGGGGAGAGATAGCTGTGTTGCCAGAAGAGCTGCCAGCAGCAGCTGGCTTCTTCATGAGAATGATTGAACCTAGAGCGTTGGCATCCAGAAGCAAGTCATCATGAGGGAGAACCATAGAAATGGGGAGGTCACGGGAGCAAAAAAGAATGAAACAAAGAAATGATCCCCCAAGAGGACAGTCTTTCTTCTTTCCTTTATTGCAACTCAAAGCCCTGTATTTACCTTTGATTATTCAGAACTGTATCTCAGGTGTGTCTCCCATGTCACCACATATGCAGCTCTTCAGTCGTCCCTGTCTTAAAAGAACATAGAAGCAAACACAAGGGGTTGGTTCTTACCTTGTATTTCCATTTGGGAATGTGGAAAAGTAATCAACATGTATTGGGCATGTACAGGTACCAAATAATTTTACTTATTCTCCAACTCAGCATGTTTTAGGTGGGAAAATTGAGTATGCACAGGTTAAGTAACTTATCCAGAACGGCCACCTAAGTGATGGGACTGGGTTTGAAACCTTTGGCTGTCAGCCCCTGCTTTTCTGCATGGACCACCTCAAGGCAGATAGGAAATCCTGGAAAATGAAACAAAAAGACATTCTTGGTGACAAGAAGTATTTGGTTTGAAGATGTATTTTCTTACTTCTTGCACTCCTTTTCAGTACAGACCAACACTGAGAAACAATCATTCATATATCTACACTTGTAAGCTCAGGTCCTCTTCCATTTTACCTACTCAACAACAGTGAAGTTTCCATTTCACAGATATGGAGGTCAGGCTCTATGTCTGCACGTTTGATATTAAGCAGACCACGAGGCCTCACAGGAGAAATGCCTCTCTAAGTGCCAGATCAAAGAATTGTTGTGGCCAAAACCAGGGCACATTGGTTTTCCTCGTACCCATCTTGACATTGGAAGGAATTGCACTTGAGCTTGAATTCATTCTAAGTCAATATTATAACTCATTTCTGGGTCTCTTTTTCAAGTAGCTTTGTTTAGTGTTTGAGTGTTTGTCCTTCTCTCTGGATAATTTCTCAAATGCCTTCCATCCTCATCCTTTATCACTGCCACTCTTCCCTACTGAGATTGAATCCCTGGTACAAAAATCATATATTGAAGGTCAGGTACAAGTCATTAGCTGTCTCTGTGAAAACCAAGAGAAACACAAACTTACCACTTCGCAGTATTTGTTAAAACATACTGACACAGCTCCTGGGTTGGTGTCAAGGTCAAGGAGGTCAGCCCACACTTGAGCTCAGGCATTCGAGTTTGTCCAATGAGTCAGCCAAATGGGAATGTTGGGGTTTCTTGGCTGGATGTGTGTCAATATTTCTGTGTATAAAAGATGTCTATTTGCTATACCAGCTTTTGTCATCAAGCTAAACCATCAGCTTAACATGACTAATGCCCAGAGTACACTTATCTTTTCAAGAAGTTCCTTGCTTGCAGGGGCAGATAAATTTTGTTGAATATTTTTTTATCTTCTCTTTTCTTTCCTTGTCACTCCCTGATTATCCACGGTTTCCTTCATGCCTCCTCTGCAACCCCTACAAGAGGCAATATACTCTTTCCTTGCCGAGTGCCAGTGCCAGCACACATGCAGTTATTTCCACACATCTGCCTTCCCCACTAGAGTAGACATTCCATGCACACCCATTTTTCCCTCTTATGTATAATTCATCTTCAGGTCGCTGGTGCCATACAATGGCTGGCACAAACTAGGCCCTCAACAAATATTTGTTGAATGAATGTAAGATAGAATGAATAGAAAAGCATGTTAGTTTATTTTGCCACACATTTGGCTTCACTGAAACATTTGGATGTTTTTTTTTCTTTTGGGTATCTTTCATTCTAACTGCCTCCTTCCTTCCTCAGTCAGTATTTATGGAGCATGTTTGATGTGTCAGGCACTCGAGAATATGCCAGTGTGAGTGAGACATGATCCCTACTGCCTTGGAAGGTCCAGAGTGGGTTGTACAGATCATGTTGGTTCTGAGTCAGGTAGCCATTTTGTATGGATTGGATCATGTTGGTTCTGAGTCAGGTAGCCATTTTGTAGAGATCATGTTGGTTCTGAGTTAGGTAGCCATTTTTGGTGAATCACCAATCACTGTGGGTGGAGCCTGGAAGTGGCTCTTTGTGAGAGGATGTAGAGGAGGAAGACATTACCCTGATCTTGAGACGCTCACAGCTTCTGGGGTAGTGAATGAGTACATACATGAAATATGTAAGAGATGCCTATCCTCTAAGTAGTGAGGTATGTTAGAAGTGGCTAAGTATAAAGCAATGACGTCTTCCCCCAATATGAAACCTCCCTGATATTTCCATCTAGTATATAATTTATATGCCAATATTTCTTCTGTACTACTATGTGCTCAACACTAAGCCGGGGCTGCACGCATGGCAGTGAAGAAGAAAAATATGAGACTTGCTTCTAGGAAGGTGTAGGCCAAGACACAAGTGTCTGACTCATACCTGAAAATGAGAGTGAATATGAGTGAGCAGGAGTGAGTGTACCAGAGAGGAAGTGAAGGGAGGGGCTGGTAAGAAAGACAGAGACTTTCTTCTTCATTCCCCTGGGTCTAGGTCCAAAGAATTCCGAAGATGATGACTTTAAATCCAGGAGTTTTAGCTCTCTTCCTTAGATTTTTTTTTTTTTTTTTTTCCAGAAAGAGGTTGATATTGTTGCAGTGACAGAAGGTAAGTTTAGTAGAAATATAAGAAATGTCTAAATAACTCCAGTAATCTAGGTTATTGGAGAATTAGCCTATCTTTAGGTGTCTTGTTTCATTGTGAACTAAGACTTCCAATGAATTTTCATTTAGCCCCTCCAGCCTACTAACCATGCATTATCAACATTTATAAAAAAAATTTTAGGGGCACCTGGGTGGCTCAGTCAGTTAAGTGGCTGCCTTTGGCTTGGGTCACGATCCCAGCATCCTGGGATCAAGTCCCGTATCAGACTCTTTACTCGGCAGGGAGCTGCTTCTCCCTCTGCCTGCCACTCTACCTGCCTGTGTGTGCTCTCTCTCTCACTGACAAATAAATAAATAAAATCTTAAAAAAAATTTTTTTAAAGTCTCTTCCTACTTTTACAATGGCTAGAAGTGTTAGGTCTTGGGTTCATTTAGTGCATATTTTCTTGGTACTTATTATATGCCAGCCAGCATCCCAGGCTCTAGAATTCATCACCCTTAAGTCACTGACCCTGTGCTGCCATTGATAATACTGGTTTCTCTTCTATAAGATATATTTCAGGGGCACGTGGGTGGCTCAGTGAATTAAAGCCTCTGCCTTTGGCTCGAGTCATGATCTCAGGGTCCTGGAATCGAGCCCCGCATTGGGCTCTCTGCTCAGCGGGGAGCCTGCCTCCCACTCCTCTCTGCCTGCCTGCCTCTCTGCCTGCTTGTGATCTCTCTGTGTGTCAAATAAATAAATGAAATCTTTAAAAAAAAAAATACTGACCTAATGCTTAAGATGCCTGGGGCACAGGCTGGGCATGTTCACATGCATCATTTCGTTCTCTTCTCCCAATAACCATGGGAAATAGAGCCCATTATTCTGATTGTATATATCAGAAAATGGGGGCTCTGAGTGACTAATAAGTCACCCAAATATTTAAATAGTGTACAGAACACTTCAGTACAGATCATTTGACTTTAAAGACAGTACCTTAAGGAGAAATCTCAGAGTATTCTTATTAAGACTTAGAGCCATGTCTTGGTCACTCTAAGAAAGTCTCTTCCTACTCTTACACTCTGAACACTAAAGGAGGGGTTAATTTGGTTTTGAATTTTGTCCTCTAACCCTCTGGGATTTACTAGTGGATGCTATCACTTGCCATTTTTTTGGCCTGCTACACTTTGAACATGCTAGAGAGTCCCTCTTCAACTCAGCCATCTGTGCTTTTGGCTTTTAAATTCCATGAAAATGGCTGGACACATTCTTCTTATTTCATCCATACCCATGGCCAGAGGGAGACATTCTATTGGCTCTTTCTGATAATCTTTCCTAACACTGTTTGCACTATCTGTTCCGCCTTCCCTTTCCTGTGTGTGTGTGTATTCTCTATATGTATTTTCTGTATTTTCTCATAATCATTACATTGTATTAATGTAATTATAACACAAATGTATTAAAATATTAAAACCGCATTTTTTAATCACTAACAACCAACACCCAGAGAATGTCCTTAACTGTTGATTTTAGTAATTAAAGGATATTATAAAGAGCAAGCAAATAACAAGAAGCTTCTGAATTTGAAAAGTATCCAATAAATAGAGCCAAGACCCACCAGCTGAAACCGGGTTTGGATTGTCCATCTCGTATGGCTGACATAACGGCCTACCTAAACACAATGGATTGGATTAGTCCCGGGCATAGAATTTCGCAATTTAAGGAGCATTCAAGAGCCAACCCTTACACCAGAGAGAAGGAACTAAACTCTGGAAAGGTTAGTGATTTGCCCAAAGTCAAACAGGAAGGCAGCATGGGATCTAAAGCAGTGAATCTCAAAACTTTTATCTAGAGATAAAAACCAGATTGTTCCAACGCAGATTTCCTAAATCCCAGTCCCAGTTACTCAGATTCAGATCAGGAGTGGGACCCAGGAGTCTGCATAATTAACAAGCTTCCAGGATGATTTGGCAGCTGGTGGTCCTGAGCTTTCAGGAACACTAATCTAGACTCTCTGGCCTCGAGACAGTTTCTTCCCAAAGGACTGTGTTGCCTCCCTACATTAGAAAACATTGCAAGCGGCACAGAAGACTCTCTGATTCCCATTAACGCTCTTATTTCCTGCCTCAACAATTAATTCCTGATTGCGTCGTTTCACTGAGTAGGGTTCCTTCCCTCACGCAGCCCCCATCATGTGCCAGATGCTGTGCGCTAGGAGCTAAAGATATACAGATTTGAACCCAGCTCTGCTTCCAAGGAGCTCAGACTTAGCAAGAGGAGTAGCTACTGCGTCTTGAGGCCTTGCTTTGGATGTGCTTCTCATGCAACCATCTCTTGTCTCACCTTTAAGCAAGGCTGTACATAATAGCACAATGGTTTGGGAGCTTCTCATATGATAGAATCATACATATTCTCTGCAACTTGTTCTTCACACTTTAATCTGTCTTGGAAGTATTTCTTTGTTCTTTCTTTGTACATGTCTAGTCTTCGTCACGGCTCGGAGAGCGTTTCTCAATACCGATGGACCATCCTGCCTTGAACCACTGCCGTCTTGATGAGTCTCCAATTGTTTCTGTTTTCTCTGACTACAAATATTCCCACAATGGATTCTGGAGTAAATATCGTTATCCTCATTTTACCTTGTCCAGCGTCACGCATTGGCAGAATTAGGATTCCAGTGGAGGCCTGTGTACCTCAAAGACCACACAGTTCCTTTCTTTTCACTATTATGCCTTTTAGTAATTGCAGTAGAACAGCTTTGGTGCTGGTTGAAGTGGGTACCATGGGATCCCCAGAAACCTAGCTGCTGATGGAACCTCGGGCAGGGTCATTTGGGGAAGTGATATTTGAACAGAATCTAGAAGTCTTATGAGTGGAGAGGAAGAAAGCCATCAATCATACCTATTGATCACCTACTAGGGGAAACCTGTAATACACACTCTGGGAGAGGTTCATAGAAAAAAAAAAAAAGACATGCTATTTGCACACCCAGATCTAACAGTGGATTTGTGGGTGCGAGTGTGCCTACACGTGTGAAAAGTACTAGAGTAATAAGCGAGTGAGAACAGTATGAATAAATACCTACCTCATTTGGCAGCCGTAGCAGACAGCTGGCCATGAGTAGGCCATGGGGTCCTGTCTATGTGGTATGCCAAAGAAATTTGCCCTCTTAGTGGCTCAGTTTCTCCTGGAATGAAGAAAGTACCATCTAGTCCCTGCGTACTTGACAGGGATGTGACAAGGCTTGGTTAATATCTGTAAATGTTTTGAGCTCCTCTGAGGTGTGTGTTCTGTAAATAGGAGATATTAATAGCCGCCGTCAGAACTGAAACAAAAGTGAACCGGGCTATAGCCATTTTCTAAGAAAGAAACACAAATGGCCACAAAACATGAAGCCCACACCGGGTCCATCACATTGACCCTTCTTTAAAAGGCAGCCTGGATCTCATAGTAGACATCCCGACGGCTCAGGCCCTGATCGCAAGTGGGAAAATTCAGGAAACTGGCTGGATTTTCCAACATTTAATTTCCCAGCTGATTACTATGATTAAGAGCCCATCTGGCACAGCCCGTTTGCAAGGTATGTGTGAGCAGGGAAGTGGGACTCCAGTAAAGGCTGAGATCCAACAGAAAAAAAAAAAAAAAAAGAAAAAAAGAAAAGACAAGGCATGGTGGAGCCAGTGCCATTTTGGAGCTCTCTGCTAAGATGTTTAAAGAGGAAATTTCATTGTATTAGCATCAGTGAGGCTGGTAGGCCATATGCTGTAAGAAAGGCAGTTAGGGAACAAGGGTTTCTCTTTCTCAGGGTTTTTATGTTAGCTTAGTGTGGATTTTGTGGTGCCTTTGTCTGCTACAGGTCTGGAGGCTGTGAACCTGTTAAGAAGAAAATCCAGCTCTGGGTTTCAGTGGCAACATACTAACATGTGTACCTGCAAGTTCATGGCCGCTAAGTAGGCAGTGGCTGGGGAGACACACACTTACACTCACATATTGT
Source organism: Mustela nivalis (assembly GCF_964662115.1). Taxonomy (NCBI): domain Eukaryota; kingdom Metazoa; phylum Chordata; class Mammalia; order Carnivora; family Mustelidae; genus Mustela; species Mustela nivalis. The sequence goes on along the minus strand of NC_139028.1, from coordinate 25,124,465 downwards.
GGTGGCGGTGAAATTTAGGACAAGGGGTTCCTTGCTCCTAGACCTCCAAAGGAAGCTCTGGGCAGGGCGTGGAGGAAGCCATATGTTAGCTCTCCCATCTTCGTGGCCCCTCAGCATAACTACGCTTTCAGATCAATTCACAGGCAAGTCAGTCTGGTAAGCACTAATCGGACTTACAGATGTGCAGAAAAACCAAGGTTAGGACGCTCAGCTGAACTCCCGGATGGAGTTTTTTTTTTTTAATTCTCTCTTACCCAGGGGATTCTGTGTAAACCCATTCCAGACAGATTTTTTATTGTACTGTATTTCTGAGCTCTAACGAGGCCTTCCCTTTGGGGGTCAAGCCTCCAAGTCTCGCTGAAAATTCCTACCTCAAAGGTAGAGGCTTCTGAGTCCTGTGGTCACCACTTCTGCCAGGGACTGAGGTCCACAAGGAAAACTCATCAGTGATTTGATCTTAATCCCTCACTGTGTGTGCACAGGTCACTGAGGAACATCTGGTGGGCTCGACCTTTCATGTCCGTTTGCCAAATGGATTCAAGTGGGGGTTACTGGAGGACCCATCTGTAGGCCTCTGTGGTGATGGAGGGATAGGCTAGCTAGTGGTCTGACTTGTAAGGAGAAGGATCTGTAAGCCTTATCTATTTCACTCAGTCTAGAAAGGATTGATGACCTCGCCTCCCCCCTTCAATGGTTGGAAGATCTCCAGCTTTACAGGCTATCATGCTGAGTTTCTTTGGGTTGGGGCTAGGAAGGTGTCCTCCACCTCCTCTCAGAAATGTGAAAATAAGTTGGCTTTTCCACAGGTTGGAATCAATACCTCATTGCCCTTGGGGAGGTTCCCACCCTCTCTCTCAGGAAGGTGGATTTCACAGCCCATAATGTGGAGTTCAGCAGAGAAAGCTAGATCAATAGGAGTGAGAAAGTCTCTGATGTGGTCCCCTTAGGCTTCCGTTTCTGAAAAGGGACTTTTACTTTAATTTACTTAGACCATAGACTTAACTTCTACCTTCTTGCGGAGCAGAAGTCCATTAGCAAACTTCTAAATTACAGTGAGATCTTATTTACAATGATAAGGCTTCCTCAGGGCCCAGGTATTTCTGGTGGGCTCTGTCTGTTGCTCAGTGTCCTGGATAAAGGGTTGGTCTGCTGATTTTAGGCCCTGTTCAGCCAGAGCTGTCTAACCTCCTCAAAGGAGGGAGCCAGACTAAGTCACTGAGGCAGGATGGCAAGTACCTGTATCTCATCACAGTGTCTTCTCCTTGCCCCAGCTTGCCCTCACCTGGGACCAAGAACCTTCCAAGCTTCCCAGGATAAGTAGCAGTGCCGGTCTGGATCAGGTATATTATCTGGGGAGAAGTCTTTGTTCTAAAAGGTGTTGTCTCACATAGAGATTCTGAGGAGAACCAAGGAGAACCAGATGAGGATAAATGGATTTTGCATCCCAGGCTACACAGAAACTACTCTTTTTCATGATCTTTCTTGCCTTCAACAGAGACTTAGCCATCAGATTTGCATCTCTCAGCGACTAGGAGAAGAGGATGGCAGTTGTTTTCGTTAATTTTTTTTTCTTGGACCTTTCTCTAGTAATTTGGAGTGTTATCTAAAGATTGTGTGAATAAGTTATAGGAGATAAAAATCTAACCAGACTCTTTTATGATTAGCTAGAAGGTCCAGAAATTATATAATAATAACAATAATACTTTCTGGGAATCCCAGAATTTATCACACAGAGGCTCCTGAATAGCACCTCCCCACTGTCATGAAGAAGTCAAGGAAATGTTGCTCCAAGAGGAGTTTGGGGTCAGGCGGGACTGGCAGGTATTAGTGTATGTGCCATCAAACTCTTTCCGTCTTGGCAGTGATAACTTACTAAATGCTCATAAAACTCTTTCCTACTGAGGTCAGATAGGATTTCAGAATCTTTTCAAGTTTGTACTCCAGACAGCCCCTACGAGTCGGTCAGAGTTGGCATAAAGGACTCAATTATTAAAAATAAAAATATGAACTAAGTGACATCTTGCATTCTTCCTGGCATAATTAACATGTTTCAAGAAGGAATTTTGGACTCGTTCTGTGGCTTTGCCAGCCTTGTCTGCTTACAGATGGTTTAGATGGGATTCAAGATTCAGCTTTCCACTTACCCCACCCATCCCTGTCCACCACCCCAAAAGCATCACACCAAAAAAATGGGAAATATGATCTTGCTTTTATGAGCCATGAGGTGATGTCTGGTCCATGTTAAATGTCAGAAATAAATTATTTATGGGAGATGAAAATACAGAGACGTGATTATATTATGGATATTAATCGTACCCAAGAATAGCATCTTCACCCCCTTGAATGCTCCCTGAGGGACATAATAGGTTTTCAATTATATGTTATAACCACTTGTCTTGGGAATATATAAAAGATGTGTATTGGCATTTTACATGGGACACTTAGGACGTGATGTCTTCTTCAGATCTTGGATTTATCCTCTCTTCGGTCCCGCCCCGTGTGTGAAAACAAATAAAAATTAAGTGAGCAATAACAATGACCCCAGGTAATGGACAGATGGACTGTAGTCCACGTCTAGATAGCAACCAATATTTTGCAGAATCAGGAGTCTGTGACCTCTCTGTCACTCGTGATCAGAGTTACGGCAACGCACAGTCACCGGGCCTAGTATGTTCTAGTAAGAACATACTGCTGGAGACCTTTCTCAACCTTAATTGACCTCTGATGTCAATTGAGCATTTGGCGGTTTATTCTTTGGGGGTACCCAAGATGGCAGCTGCTAGAGCACTTACGGCCAGGGTTTCCTTTATCTTGGGGTTATAGGGAGCATACAATGACTCAGTGACAAGTAAGGCAGAATGAGAAAAGGGATGCCATGAAATCCCTTCAGCCCGACCTGACTCTCTCCCCAGTTTGGGAACGGGGCAGGCGGCAGTCTTCATTGTGATGCTGCCATTACAGGAACCCATGAGCTTTAGGAAGACACTTAACTGTCCTCTGTGCCGGTCCTCTGTCCCAATGTGAAGCAGGAATGCCAGTGGGCTGAGGAGACACAGACTGGGTGATGTGTAAAGCATTTTGCAATCTGAAGCATTAGCTCATAAAAGATGGAGAGGCAAAACATTCTGTTCCTTACCCTGTGCATGGGGCATCAGACTGAATTTCAGGGTGGAGTAAGGGGAGGTCACTTTACAAAATGTGAAAAAGATGTGGTTTTTGAACTCAAGGCTAGAGATGAGAGATTCAGATGGTACCCACACACACACACCCCTATACTCATGTTAAAAGTATCAGTTATATCACTTTATACTTTGAGATGGGTCTGGGTGGCATTATAATTCGCCAGCCAATGTTAATAGGGCTATTTTTCTTCCTGCATCTCAGGGAACAGACTCATTAGAGATTTTTAAATACGATGTGAAACACCATATTTTTTTTAATCTGAAAGTTATCTGAATGAACTTGTTCTGCCTCTGATGCAGGCTTTCTTCCAGGCCAGCCTAGCCACGTCGATCATGGTTTACTGGTATCCTTCTCTTTCCACAAAGAATTGGCAGGGTTGGAGGGAGGGCAGGTGGTGCTGTAATGAAAGGTCTCTAATATGTTTTCTGTTCTTTGGGGCCTTTGAAAAAGCAGCAAGCCACCCTTACGAAGGAAAGCGTGTTTTTGGCAATCTAGACAGAGAAGGGCCCTCCACTGCAGGACCAGTGTGGTTGCACTGATCCTATAAATTAGTTCTTCTTCTCTTCGATAACGGAGGAACGTGGAGCATCCCAGCAAACATGTCTTCATATTAGAATGAGATAACCTTCTCATTTCCAGCAGGCAGGACACATAGGCCAGCCCGCGATGAGGCAGGATTTCTTGGGCTTCCCGAGCAAATGAAGAAAATGCAGGTGTCCCTCCACTGCCCCCAGGTCAGCCAGGTCACAGGGTAATTGCCCCGTTGCCTGCTGGGAGAGGCCCACCAGGCCCTCCTCCCTCCAGGTTCATTTTTCATTTTGATTGAGTTATGAGGCTTCACGCCACAAAACATCAGAGGTCGTCAAGAACACCAATGATCCCCTCTTCCCTAAAATCCAGGCCTCGGTTTCCTGGAGTTGTTTGGAAGGGGTGGGCAAGCAGGGCTGGTGGCTGGGTTATGTTTTTCTCTGCGAGTGGCAGGAGCGAAATCTCCATCTTGCTAGTTTAAGAGTCGCCTGGCTGGCTGATTTCAACTGAGGCGGAACAGCTTGCTGTAGCTTTGACGTGTGAAGACCAGATAAATGTTGGCAAGAGGAAGAGACGGGAGCTGCGTAGCCTTCTTGGAGCCCGCCGAAGGGACACACCCAGCCCTGCACACTCAATGCAGGTGCTTTTCCCATCCCTTTGCTGATCCCTTGTCCCACGTCCACCCCTGAGGATTATGGCTAAAACAGCTGTGGGCTAGGCTGTTTGGCCCTCACTGGAGCTTTTCTGTTGTGGCTGGTGGACAGACGTTACGAACTTCTCTAATCTGGGAAGGGACCAAACAGATGCTTGTCCTCCAGCTGTCTTGGTGTGTGTCTTATTAATCTGCCCATGACAGTGACACAGGGACACATGCACCCATACATAAACACACACACGCAGTCACACACACACACGCACAGACACATACAGGCACACACACACTCAGACCTGACTTTGGTTTGCCCCAGCACCCTGAGTAATGACTTGGGCTATGTATTGTCTACTCTCTCTGTGTCCTAGGGAAGATTTTAGAAATTCTAATACAGGAGGCTGAGAAAGGAAAATATTGGCTTCTACAGTACAAACATCTCTGTCCTGAAAAGAAATGTTAATTTTCCCTTAAATCAAATGTTGACATATATCAGCCGCTGCGAAAGATGAGTCTCTATGGGAGGAAGGCCCCTGCTCCGGGGCAAGGATATTGGGCTGGAGTGTCTCCTCCGAAAGGCTAACCAGTTCAGAATCTGAACAGGTTTGCTTTAGAGGTTTGAGGAATCATTGCAGTTTGCTTTCAAAAGCTGATCTCTCTGGGACCCACTCCTGAGCAGGGGAGCCGAACAGGGGTTGCACAGTGGAACCCCTACACTGGCCTTTGTAATGATTCAGGTACTGCTTACCTCTGCAGGGAATACAGGATTTTACCTGGAGGGGCTGGTGGGGGGAGGCAAAGGGCACAGAGAAAGGATGTCATGCCCAGGCGAAGAGGAATTTCAGGTGCTAGGTGTCTTACCTGCTGCTTTCCTCACTGCTCCCAAAACAGGCAGTCTAAGTATTCTTTGTTCAATACCTATGTTTTAAAAATTCCAAATTAAGTCTCCCCTGCAACTAGGCGCGCACGCGTGCCTGCGCGCGCGCACACACACACTCACACACACATGTGCATGAACACACACGCCCTTTTAACTCGTTAAGTTTGAAAGATGATGATATATACAAGCAGCGGGCTTTGCCAGTCTGCATGGTGAAGGCCAAGATTAATGCAGGAGGTTGGTGCAATGTTGCCGCAGAGCAGCGTGATCAGAATACAAGATGGAGCAGAGGGGGAAAGGCCAAGAAATATGTCTGTGCCTGGAGTTTACACAAGTCTCCTTAGCAACTTGTCTGAATTTATTTTTCCCTTAATGTGTGTGGGTTTCTTCCAAACGCGGAGTGAAGTGGGAGTCGGGCTTCTAACCGTCCTCGGTTTCTCTTCTCAGAGGGTGGAATTGTTGCAGTTGGTAGCAAACGCTTCTCTCCCTTCCTGGCTCCTTCCCGCCACTCCCCCCACCCCAGGACCCCTCCCTCCCTGAGGTGGCTCTGCTCCTTTTGCATTGTGACTTTGTGGACTGTTGGTAGCTTTCCAGAAAGGCTCATCTCTGCGGGGGAATGGGGGGGGCCTGTTTCTGATGGCCACAGCTGTGCAGGTTTCTGCCACGGCCTGGCTGCTTCCAGGACGCACGTTCCTGCCTGTGGCATATGTGTGAACGTGCCTGTTTATATGCCCGGGGGTCACAAAATGGGGAGTAGCTATGCGGCTCCCTTCCTGTCCACGTTATCTCTTGTCATTTTTTTTTTTTGCCTTGTTCTGCTTTTGCAGCTCTTACCTCTTGCCCCCGCCACATGCACATGTGTGCACACACACGCACACACACACAGACATGCACACATGTGTACACACGTATAGACATGTGGACATACACAAATGCACACCCACCCACACATATACACACCTAAACACAGGCACACTTACCCACATGCACACATATATACACATATACACATGCACACACATGCACACACACAGAGGGTCCTATAATTCTAATTATAATATAATATAATTAGAATATAAAGCTATTAGAAGAAAACCCAACAAACCCTGACTTTGAGGAGTCTGTATGTTGGATGTTATGTGCTTGGGATTGCTTCGGGAAAGACAACCAGGAATACTGCCATGGTTTTACTCACACTGCTTTCTTTTGAAATTACTCTGGGGGTGTAGAGTTGCTGCTTCACTGGAGCCAGTGTCGAATGTAAATCTTAATATTTCTCCTCCTGGCCCCTTCCTCTCTTGAGAGTCAGGGGGAAAAAAAGAAAAAAGAAACCTGGCCAAAACACGTGAAGGTTTGATTTTGGCTCTTTTACAAACAGATGTTGCTTGTCATTCTGTTGTTGTTAAGCAGACACCAGATTGGACCAAGCAGCAGTGTGTGTGTGTGTGTGTGCGCACGTGCGTGTGTGTGTGCATGTGTGAAAGGGGGAAAAGAAAGAGGAAGAGAGAAGAAATCGATCCTCGGAGAAGTTGAGAGCAAGAAGTAGATAATGTAGATTAATATTTTTTCTTTCCAGACTTCATGGTGGCGAGGACGATAGGCAATCGTGTTCTCCTTGGTTGGTTGTTGTTCTGAAGAAGAGGGAAAGGTGGAACTTACTCGAGGGGTGGGGAGAGCCTGGGAGGGGAAAAGCTGGCCTTTCGTGGGCTGAGAAATGGAGGCTTCTGAGGCTGTTCAGATCTTCCTCTGAGTAGATCTATGCCCTGCAGGAAGGCAGAAAGGTCTTTCTGTTGCAGCCGAACCTGGTTTCTCGTGTTTGATGGCTGTAGGCAACCTGGCAGAGGCTCTAGGCTCTCATGTACTTTTCCCCGGAACAAGCATCGCATTGTTACATGGTCAAGGTTCGAGGACACCCTGACTCTTCGCATATTGCTTATCTCTTTTCTCGCAGGGTCCAAGGGATTTAATTGTCAGTTCTTTCCCAAGCCTCTTTGGACCCCCACTTAATTCATGGCTTCTGCATCGCATTGCAGGCTGCTTTCTCATGAGCAAAACATAGCTTTGAAACTAAAAGTGTTAAAGTTGGCTGACATACAGGAAGCCTTGTGCAGTGTATAGTTCATTTATATTAAAGAAATGACAGACGTCTGATCTTTAAAAATCTGTATCTCGTATTTCCGTATCAGAACCAGGGTCTTCTGTGTTTCTGAAAATTGGGATTCTTTGAAGAAACCCTCCTGGCTTTATTAAGCCATGTAGCTAGAAAGGAAAGTTGTAGCCTGGTGTCATTGTTCAGATTTTAAAGAGGAAGAAAAATTGTCATCCTAAGCAAACTTAACTGCTTTTAAAAGTGAAAGTCGCTTCCTTAGCCAGCTGCACACGAGACAACTTGTTACTGGCAGCCTCCTTCTCTTTTGTTTCTTCGGGTGTGTCGAAAGCAAATTTGCCTCCAGTTCCTCACTCTGAAATAGTTGATCTCTCTTACACTGCTGTTGAGGACGAGCTCTGAGTGGGTTCCAGACTGTTCGAAGAGCGGGCTGCTTTTTTTTTTTTTTTTTGTCATTTAGAAACAAGCAGAGGGCATCCTTTGTTTTTGTCCACTCTTATTTTGTCATACCATTTTCATGTCTTTGTTCTTTAGGTGACCTTGCCACGCCTTCATTTTTCATTTTACATAAAATATTAATTTTTTTTCATGCGGGTGGGGGATGATGGTGGGTGTGATAGGGAGATTATCGATATCAATTCTCATTTTCCCTTCGGCCGAAAGGAGCATGAAAACCATGGCATTGCCTGGCCAATCTCCTCCCTCCGGCTCCCTTCTGGTCAGTTTTTCCTGGGCAGAGAAGAATTAATTCTACCTAAGCTAGCTGGCTTTGGTGACGGAGCCCCTGCAGTGCTCGCACGAGAGGCGCTCCCATGCTGGGGTCTGGAGTAGTAGTGTCGCAGGTGGACTGCGCTCACGGTGACGCATGGCACCAGTGAATATCTCTTGGAGCAGCGATTGCGGGATGTGCCTCTTTGTTGAGGTGATTGGATCTTCCTACGAAAAAGCAAGGGCTGCAGAGGGTGGGAGAAAGAAAAGACATCAGGAAAACAGAAAAGCCATAGGGAGACCAAAGACTGCCTGTCTCCCCGGCTTCATGATGAATGCCAAAGGGTAGATTTGAGTCTTTTTTGTAGTTGTTCTTTTTGTTTTTCTTTCCTTTTCTTTTCTTCATCCCCACCCCCCTCTTTTTCTCTCTGTTTCTCTTTTTCTTTCTCTTTCTTTCTGCCTCCTTTTCTCTTTTCTTTCATTTCTTCCCACTTTTCTTTCTTCCTTTCTCTCCCCACCCCCCCTTCTTTCTTTCGCTTCTCTCTTGCCTTCCTTTTTAAAAAGTTCCCTTGAATTGCTCTGTCCCCTCGGGACAAAGGAGGTCTGCTGAGATCCCGGACAAGAGGTACATCTTTAAAAAAGAAGGAGGGTGGAGGGCAGGAAATCTTTCTGTTGGTGTCAAAGTTCTACTGACATCACCATGGATTTGGTGTTCAAGTCCACAAGCCAGGCAAAACTCAAATACATTTTCCCTTTTGCAAGCAGCTGCACAGTGAGTTTGCCTTCCATTAGTAAAGGAACAATGAAGGAAAAGCAAACCCTGCGTCTAAAACATGGCCAATGAAAGAAGGTTGGAATGGAAGCCAAGAATCCTGCTGTGGTGGAAGGGGGATAGACTCATGAATTCTCCACAATAAGTTATTTTACTTCTTTTAACAGCCCCATCAGCAGAGACAAATAATGACTCCTGAAACATTTCAGAATCAAAAAGTTAAAACGGTGTTTCAGTGATGCTACATCTTGCCAGGTAATGATTGCCCAACTTGATTGTACCTTAACCGTTCTTAATTATTGATAGCCTGTCTCTTTCTCATATTTAGCAAATGAGCGGTTTGGTATAAAACATTGGAATTTGTGAATATTCTGAGACCTCACATTCCTGTTTGATCATTTTTCCAGTAAAATCGTTCTCAGCGTTTGTCGATAGCCAGGGAAATTCCAGGAAAATATGTGAAAGTGACTTACTTGCAGAACCTTTATAGCATGTGTAGTTTTGGAAATTGAGTAAATATAATGTTGCCCCGTGATTTTCTAGAATTATATTTATTTCAGTGTTTGGTGTTCCATTTTTACCTCATTCCAGAATTAATTCTAATTTAGCTTTATCCAAGAATTGGGTGACAAAAAGAAACCAACCGATGAACAAACAAAAGAGTCTTGATCCACTTAAAATAATTTTATTTTCCAGACGCGGGCTAATGGTTTGAAGATATTGGCCTAGCAAGATGGCAATGAGCTTAAAAAATGGGATTCCCAAGAAGTTGCTTTTCTCAGGTAATAGTGTTCTCCCTTAACTTCCCCAAACCTTCCGTTTCCTCCAGCACTGCAAATTTTTAGGGCACGCCTGAGTGCTTTAGTTCTAAAGAATAACTGCATTTTGAACTTGATTTTTTTAAAGTAGCAAATAGCTTTATAATATTCATAGCAGAGCAGTCATGGCATTCAATTCTATGGAATTCAGGGAAAAAAAATTGAAGTTATTACTTAACAGTGCTTACTTCTTTTGACAATGATTTAGCCAGAACTCATTTGAAACCGTCAAGCACTTTCCTTAAACTCTGTGGCTATCTTGGGTAATTGAATTGAAAAATGTAAATATTAGAGGATTGTCTCTAAAAAACCTATCGTGTGCTCTGAATTCCTGGAAGATAGGGCTTGGATAACGAGCATAATAACAATATTGACATTTTAACTTTAGTCCTAGATTGGTAATATAGCATGTCGTTTAATGCAGCTATCCCCATCCCTTGTCCAGTGGCTAAGATTTGAGCTCAGCTAGCAGGATACAGGCAGTTTCCTTTTAGTGGTATTGAAGGACTTCGTGCCACTTAAAAATGTTTAATAGCACAAATAATATATTTGCTTGAGAAATTACCTTACTCTGCTTTGCCATTGTTCATAAGCATTCAGCTTGCATTTTCCAACTTAATTATGAGTATTACTATCTAACAGAGGCCCACAGAATCTTGCTTCATAAAGCAAGCCAAAATTTCCTCTGAAAAGAACTTTTCTTTTCCTCCTTAACACAGAGAAGGTTCTTGAAGGAGGTAGTCAATTAATATTTTGGAGAAAATACCTCCTTCCGAACAAAGCATTCTTCTATGAGTCAGGATTTGACCTATTTTTTCCCCTGCAATCCAGACATCTTCCGACTTTTTCTTTATTTTCTATAATTAAAACGGTGGATTGTTTGGAAGCTAACATTACAAACCATTTGGAATGAGTAGCTTTTCTCTGTCCTATATTTACAAAAAAAAAAAAAATTTTAAAATTTAAAAAAGAGATGCCCCCAATTAAAACATAGCATCACACTCCTTTCTTTGAGGTTTGACGATGCAAATGTATGAAGATGGCTCTAATTGAATGACTAAGTATAAAACTTGGATAGATTTTATTTCGTTCATTGCAAACAAATACTGCATTCCGTCTTTTTAATAAACCTGATAATAGTAGCTAGTCCTCATCACTTTGGAAGCCTGGAATGGTTATTTTCCACCCGAATGGGAGTTCCTCTGTCCCACATGCTCCTACAACCCTTCACAGTGTGCAGAGTGCCCATCCTCAAATGCTTCTGGACCTGTGCCTTTGTCAGAAAGATCAAAGGAAAAGAAGAGGCTTGGGGTTCTTTTTAACATCTTTCCTTTTAGAAAGGAAATCAGCATTTTAGAATGAAGCCAAGACCACTTGGAGGTGATTGGTTTGGACCTTACTTAATTCCACTTGCTATCATTGTTGCTTTGGATCTGAAAGTCAAGCCACAGAGTTGCACGAAATTCTCAGTTTGGGGAACCTTCACCGCATGAATAGGCTTCCAGGAATCCTACCCATGGCTCAGTCCTAGTGAAGTAGGCAGATGATGGGGTATCTGAGAAGGGTCACGTCTCAGGTCCTATTGGTCCCTGACGTTGGTGGGTTTTGTGTTCTCTTGCTTCCACCTTTCAGTATGTGTGCATAAGGGCCCGCTCTTTTCTCTAAATAATCCCCAAATTCAGCTTTTTTGTACTTAGTAGAGCCTCCCAGAATCTTGAGGAAGTCTCATGCTTATGTCACGGCAAAGGAAGAGAATTTTTGTGAAAGCCAGGATCTATAGACATCGCTTAACAAAAATTTAAAAGTTTCTTCTTAGGTTGGGTGAAGGATGGAGGCATATGTTTTTCCCAATATCTAGGGAGGGCGATTATTTTGCTTTTTATCATGTGTCCTAGAAGTGCTTATGATTCAGACTGTGCCTTTAAGAAAATTCACAAAAGGAGCTGTTAATAAAGCTCCGTGGTCTTGGATGTCCCATTTTTATGTGTAGAATATTGGCTTGGGAGAAAGAATGCTCTATTGACAAATGTAATCATTTCATAAGGCTTCAGAAACAGATCCATCTTCATATCCTTGAATAGTTTTGGGGGGACAATTACACAACTTCTTTTCCAGTTCAGATTTTATAATATATGCCCAAACTTGTTCTGTGTTAGTGTTGGGACCAATAATGGGGGTGGGGTAGAAACAAAAACACAAACTTCTCCTGAAGATGAGTCTTCTCATTTAATATAGCTAGAAATCTCCTCTAGAAGACTTTTCAGAAAATACTTATCAGCCTGTTGGTGATGCTTGTCAGTTTATTCCGCCTGTTTTCCAAAATGCAAATAGAAGGGAGAAATTCACCATCATTTTTCATGTAATTACAGGCATTTAAAGGAAAGAACTTGCACTTGGGATTTCATGTCTTTCTCGATCTCTGTCTCTTTTCTCTCTCTCTTACAATCTGATACCGCTTTGGCCATATTGTGTGTTAAGGTCTGACTAAAAGAGCCTTCGGTAATATTAAACAGTCACCCGATGAGATTTACCTAAAGCCAAGTGTATCTGTGGAATAAGTGAAAACAGAGGGACCTATGTCGGGGAGAGCACAGATGCTGCTGCTTAACCTTTGCCCTTCTAAGAGCAAGATGAAGTCTTTCCATTTTGGACATAAAACACTAGAATGGCAGAATCTTTGATTGGACTAATGGCTTTAACGTTTTATTTTCAGACATCTCAAACCCCCAAACGAGAGAAGATACTGAGGCCTGTTGCCACAAACCCGTAGATCCGAACTTGTGGTGATAGTCCGCACAAGCTTGTGTCTATAGGTATGTGTCTGTTAGGCAATCTCACAGACCGCGGGTTTTGCCTGTATGCCTACCCAATCCCCCTTCCCATCCCTTTCATGTCCTGTCTTCCCCTTAGAGTCCTTTAAGAGTGGTAGAAATGGAAGGAAGGGCTGGTACGGGAGAAAGGATTCCTTTTGCTCTGAGATGGCTGGGACTCTCCAGTCATTAATTTATAAGCTCACCCTCAATTCCCTCTGTAACTATTCTCAGCTCTCAAATTGAGAGACGGGGCTCACAGGTGAGGCAGCAAGGACTTTGGGTGACTCGGCTTACTATTGAGGGATGAATAAATAGATACCTAACCAAGGGTCTGTTTTGTTTCCTGTGGGCCTAATTGTTTTGAAAGTTACTGTGATCGTTTTTGGAAACAGACAGAAGCTCCCGCCCGAGACCCATCTCACCCTGGCTTGACCTGTACCTTGCGGCCATTCTTTCTCCCTCATTGTTCTCGAATCCATCCTTATCTTTTAAAATAAAATTAACCAGAGGAATGGATGCGCTGAAGTCTTTATACTTCTGTGCGTAGCCAGCACTGTAAGAAAAAGAACTTTTTTATAAAAAAGAGATAGCCTGTTGAGGTCTAACTTCATAGTTGGCTAGAGTTGTAAGTCTTCACATGTTTAAGAGGCTGGAATGAAAATAATTTTATCCCCTTGCCTCTTAAATGTCACCATTGTGCCAGGATTGGAAAGCCAAACTGACTGCAGATCAAAGCAAAAGTGGCTATATTTGTCTCATTCCAACAATGTGAGCTGAGGAGTCTGTAAACAGAACCCAGGGTGAAAAGTTGATCAGATTTGGATGACTCTTAAACTCTTGCATTCCCTTCTGGTCAAACATGGTGCCAGGAATTCCCTTTAGATTGTTTTGTTTTTGTGTGTGTGTGTGCAGACTCTTGTAACCAGAAGGGTCAATATAAAGCAGTTACTGAGTTACCAGTGGCAAAAAGTTTGAAATGCGCATGGTAACATTTTATTTCATTAAAAGCTCTTTTCTCTTCAGAGCCGCACTACTCTGGGATGGGAGAATTCTTTTCTTCTATTACGTACATAAAAATGAAATGTTGTCTGTTGAAATTGGGAAGGTGTAGGTACAGATCCCATATGTTTAAGGAGGAGAATGGAATGTTCTGCAAACGCTCCACATGGAGGATATGGTGTACATACATTTCCTTTGTGTTTGCTTGGCATAGCATCGAGGAAGGCTGTAGACCTCAGCTGCCAGCTTGCCGAGAAGTCATTACTTCATTATGGAATGATAGAACATGACATCCAGAAGAGAAAGATTGTCCTCATTGGCATGTATCATGTATAATTGTTTGCCCAAGGCCTTGATCCACCCACTAAGCCAACAATCTGCTTGGTTGGTTTTACCTGCCTCTTTGAAGTGGTGAACTTAGAATGGATAAGCTGCTAGCAAATTAAACTTGTACTTTCCCTGGATAAACACTTATCTTTGATAAAGGCAAAATCTTGTCTCTACTCATCATCCCTTTAACCTGCCATTAAAATGTATTACCAGTGGGACCAATGGAGTTCATGAATCCAAGGGGATGTTGGGTTGCCTATAGTCCCCATACAAAGACACCAGAAAGACTACAGGTTGGCCGTGAGGTGGCTGCTAGGTTGTTTCTTTGAAGGAGGTTTTTAAGACCCATTACCCCAAGAAAAAAAGATTATGGGGAGCAATCTTTTCAAGGTTTCTTTTTTTCTTTTTTTTAAAGATTTTATTTATTTATTTGACAGACAGAGATCACAAGTAGGCAGAGAGGCGGGCAGAGAGAGAGAGAAAGGGAAGCAGGCTCCCTGTGGAGCAGAGAGCCCGATGTGGGGCTCGATTCCAGGACGCTGAGATCATGACCTGAGCTGAAGGCAGCAGCTTAACCCACTGAGCCACCCAGGCGCCCCCTTTTCAAGGTTTCTAAAAGACCTAAGATATTATTATTTGATTCATCTGACTAGAAAATATTCTAGTGGAAAACCCAAAGCCCCTGGGCCCTGGCCACAAGAAACAGGATATTAAATATTTTACATGATGATGCAATTCAGTATTTTTCCCCTCCTTCCAGGTCCATGAATGAATGCTTCTGTAGATATTAATTATTCCTTTGGGGCTCCCTCAGAGTGGACCAAATATTCTACAGGAAGCTGCAGAAAGTAAAATAATTTCAGGTCTTCCCCAGAAAGACTCTAAAAATATATTTCAGTAGTCTGTGTTGTATGGAGGTATACAGAGAATGAGTATAAAACAAAGTAGTTTTATTAAAATCCTCAAATTATCAGTACCGGAATACATTTATGAAGCTATAGCACCAGGATATTGTGTGTGTGTGTGTGTGTGTGTATCTGTGTGTGTGTCTGTGTGTAGAGAGAGAGAGAGAGGGAGAGAGAGAGGGACAGGAAATTATAATTCTTATTCTAAGCATTTGATAAAGGAATTCAACCCTCATCACCAGAGCAGTGGGAGGTGCTGATACTTTGTTTTAAAAGAGTTTCTTGTTTTTATTCCAAAATAAATAAATGGATTTTTCTATGTGGGAAGAAAATGGTAGGTATGGGAAATAATTAACTTGAATTTAAATTTAATATAATTCCTTCTTTTTCAGTGTGCTTACTAATAACTCCCTAGTACCTGTTTGATCCTATGAATCTTTGTTGGCTGTGTATGGTATTTAACCTCATCTGATGTACCCTAGCCTCTCTAATTAAGATGTTTAAGCTTTTATGCCTGAAATAGTGTTGAAATTTTACAGAGAAGTCAATATGAATGACTCTAAAAATTTCAAAGATTTATCAACATCTAACACGGTGCTCAATAAAGTAAGGTTAGAAGGAAGTTTCTTGTTTCTTTTGGGATAGCCATATGGCAAGAAAAATTACGAGATTCAATCACTCATTCACCCAGCAGAGTTTTATGAATGCTGACAGTATTCAGTACTTTGTAAAATGGCAAAGATATGACTGTGACTTCAAAAAGAATGGTTATTTGGGGAGGAGCCCCTTTGTAGAATTTCATGTCAGTTACCAGATGACTTTTAATGAGTCACGCTTTACTCCTAACAGTTGCCCAGCTTCCAAATACCTAATCAGGTACAGAATGTGTTTACTCATGGGGAGTCCCCCCCCCCCCATTATCTCAGACATCTGTAGCATTGTTTGAGACTCACCCTCATTTCCTTTATGGGGAGTGCTGCTGCTAGCACTTCAGACCTCCATGTTCAACAGATGGAGAGTCTGTAATATATGGATTCCGAATTATCTTTGGAATCTGGTTTTGAAAGTTAAAGTGTTTAATAGATTGTCTCTACCTAAAGATACATAACTACTGTTCTATAAATGCTACTTATTTTATTTTTTACTTCCTTCCTTCAATAAGACTTTTTATGACATCATTCCATATCATAATTGCATGTTGTTATTGCATGCCTACAAATATTTACACTAATTATGTAAAGAGCCATAATTGCACTAATACATGATAATGGGCTAAAATCAGTGTAAATAAACAAGGAAATTCACACAACCAAAAGAGCAGGGTATTGAAAACCATTAGTATTCTAGCAGCAACATCTTTCTGTCTTTGACCCCTAGAAGAAAATGAATTTTTCCACTTCTGGATATTTAAAAGCTCTATAAGCTATACATTTAGGACAATATACTGGCACGCTAGCACATCAAAACCTATACTGTCTTTGTTCTGTCTTCTTCAGTTAACTCTTATGGGCTCTTTTATTGCCTTGTTTTCTGTTCTTAAAGGTTAGGCCTTCACAGTATTTACAGAATCAAACAAATGGTCAGTGCAAGGAAAATGAAAGAAACTCAAATGCAGAGGAAAGACAATGACTTACATTTTCTTCTAGTGTCCTAGTGAATGTTTAATCTTAAATGTAATTGAGTGTCAGGAGGCAGAGGACTCACAGTTACTCCTTGAATTTCCATATGAGATCCAGGACTTAAGAGAAACTTGTCAAATTGAATTCAGCCATTCTGTGATTTCTTTTCTTTCTTTCTTTCTTTTTTTTTTTTTTTGTTTTGTTTTGTTTTTAACACCATACTGTGAAGTTACAATATAAGTAGCAGGACAAGAGATACGACATAAAAATAAAAATCACCTGGCCTTTATCTTTAGGTTCATTTATACTCGCACTTTACCCATTCATTCATATGCTTTTGCTTTCATACAACAAACATATTTTTAAGTCTCTTCTTTGTGCCAGGTCGTCAGCATTCAAGTAGGGTTAGATTTGCAACGGTGATTAGCACAGCCCCATCTTTGAATAGCTCAAGGGATAATAAAAGAGGCAGATAGATAAATTATAATGCAATAGTGTTAGGGTTAAGTTAGAAATGTGCATATAAAATTATGAATGATCAGAGGAAGAACTCTTTGAATGGAACCTTGAAGGATGAATGGGCGTTTGCTTGGTAAAACTAACTTACCAGTCTTTCCCCAGAACCACTGATCCAAGAGAGGCAGTCTCCTCAAAAAAGGTAGCCCCATTCCTTGATATCTGCATCAGGGAACAGGGTTGGAAAAATTGGGCAAATGGTCCCTCTCCAGGTTAGTAGAGCAGGATGATGAAACACCAACTCTACAGCATTTGGGTCTATTTTTTTTTTTTTTAAACATAATCAGCACCATAGAACTATCACTCATTTATTTACCATGTGCTTAGACACTCCTCCATCTCTGTATACCTGGTCCCAGCTTCTCTATGGAACAACCTTTACCAGGCAAAACCAGAGTCCAGCTAAGCTATGAGGAGATCTACAGGGCCACCTGTAGATCAGAGAGCCTTCCTCATTGGGAATTGCAACCCTGATCCAACACCAATTCACCTGGAAATGGGAAACCACCATCAAGCTGTTAAGAAGGAATCTGTCTGCTGCCCCAGCATCAAACTGAGACTGATGATAAAGGGAAGACCCAGTTTAAAAATCAAAAGCCAATAGGGAAATATACTCTATTCCTTTAAAGGGGGGGGGGGGGGAGTCAACATTTTACACATTGCTAAATTATTGGGGAAAGAATTTATACCAAAAAAAGTGCTGAAACAGTCAACTCTGGAAGGAGGGGCACTTGATAAATATGAGAATTATGTAATATTATGGTAAATACTGTTGAGTGAATGTTCAGCATAGCTTCTATGTTGTTTACCTCTGCTTTGCTCATAATCCTAGTTCCTATAACTTTTCACCATGTTTTGGCTGAAGCTCTTTCCCCTTGGGTACTGACGCTTTGGAGATTACAGTTGTTCAGTTCCACAGTAGAAACAGTTATTTTCCTAATTATTTTTTCAATTGTTCGAGTTTAAGTATTGGTCAACTTTTATATTCTGTTAACAGATGCCAGAGGGCATTAGTTTGATCAGAATAAACACCACTATAAAACATTACCATAATTCTGATGCACCAATAATATCAAGAAAAACAATCCTTAGTATTTCCTCCCTTCTTGTATGCACAGTAATCTCAAGCCAAGATTCTTGTGTTATTTTCCTCTACTGTTGGACCCTCTGATGTGTTATCTCTTATGAATGGCCCAAGTAGCTGACAGCATGAAGAACTATTATAAGACTAACTTGTCATTTCATTGCCTAAGAAATGGTAGCTTTCCAGCCATTGTGACTGCATGTTCCCAGGTTGAGGTAGTAGGTTGTATAGTTTAGAATTACATCAAGGGAGATAACTGTACAACCTCCTAGCTTTCCTTGGGTCTTGCACAAAGCAACATGCCAAGAACGATCATGATTCCTCCAGGCCTTTTTTTCTAGGAAATTCTGTGGAAGGTAAGATTGGGTACAGTGGTTCTACTGGCATTTTAGAATTCAGGTTTTGTTTAATTCTTGTACCCATCCTGTATTTTCATGTTCTGTTTCTTTGGGTTGGATTTAGTTTTACCAAAAACATGAGATTTTGAGGGATTCAGCTTATCAGTTATCCATTGTCATAGTAATGCTGCATAATAAACAACACAAAACCTCCGTGACAAACAACAATAAACATGTTTAGCTCATGAGCCTGTGGGTCAGTGACTTCTACTAGACAGTTTTTCTGGTCTTGGCTGGTCTCATTCATTCTGGCTGTCAGCTGTAGGACAGGGTCCCTGGGATGCTGAGGTAATTCAGTTCTATGCCCTACACAGCTCGTGTTGCAACAAACTCTTCCTTGCAAGCTCTCATGGTGAAGGCAGAGGAGCAAGAACAAGGAAGAGCCAAAAGGCTTAAGTATTTTGCAAGCTTCTGAGGGCTTTACATTTACTAATACCTCATTGGTCAAAGGAAGTCATATGACCCAGTATGGAGCCAGAGTAGGAAGCGCTAGTAGGTTCTTTGGCAAAGGACAGGGACTCAGGAACACATGACAGATGGTGGCCATTTTTGTAGTCACGTTGTACTTTCTTAGAATTCATCAGATTGAAAGTAATTATGCACTCTCCGTCCTAGGAAGCTCCCAAGATAAGGAGCCATGTTTGTGAATTCACATTTAGGATTTTGGGCTAAGCTGGCCTTAGTCTGAATGTTATGTATATCCCTGTTAATGAGGTGTATTCGAACCAACTTCTGTGGGAAAATGCCAAGAGACTGGACTGGTAATAATATGGGGATTGACTAAATCAGAAACAAAGCTCAGTGATTTCATGTTGATAACTAGTGTCAAGAATGACAGTCATTTGGCCTTAGAGTGAACTCACACGATCAACCCAGAGTATATCAGTGACAAAGCAGCACTAGCAACCAAGTCTGTTGGCTAGGATGGGGTTGCTCCAAGCCTAGATGCTTTCAGTAGAAAATGCAAAAAGGTAGTCAGAGGTACTTAATGAGGTTATTTAATCCATTTGATGACTTTCTGGAATTTTAATATGCAACATATGTAAAAGAATGATTATGTACATTTTAGTTGTAGCTCACTCATGCTCGCTCTCTCTCTCTCTCTCTCTCTCAACTACCATTAAAAAAGAGACGAGATCCCTGTGTCACCATTATGATTCCAGGCTCAAATATTTTCATAGTGAATTATGGTATATGTTAGACTACTAAGAGGTTCAAGGATAAGTAGCCCCAGCTTGGTGTTAAAGCACAGCTAGAGGTTCAGGTTTGTTTTAGGCCACCCTGAAAGTCTACTATAGAACTGGGAGTGATACTAAGACTCCTGTACGGTCTTCATTTCTTCGATTACTCATTTATCCTTTAGGAAGGTCTTTGGCCTTGTTCTACAGGACATTGTCATTATACATTTATTATGAGTTTGACATGAAACACAGGTATTAACCTGTATCTGTGTTGGCTTAGGGTTTGTATATTAAACATTTGTAGCCACTTGACATATAAGCACCTACTTAGTACTGTTTATACATTTATAAAGCTTTTTTTTTTTAAATCAATTCATCTTCCTGTACAAGACAATAAGATCCTTTCCTTGCAGTGGCATGACCTTGAGTGATTTCACACAGCCATGGCTCCCCAGAGCCAAGGAGTATTTAGGGTCATGCTTTGAAAACAAGCTAACTTTCATATGACTGGATTTCTACTGACTAGGTAATAAGGATGTACCCACTAGTTTTCACATAATGCTCTCTTTGCTTTTAGAATGGCTGTGGTCTCTAGGAGGTCATAGTGTTGCCATTTTCCAGCCACTAGCCCATGGGAGGACAGAGTTTGGGAACTGCGAGAAAAATAAATTGTGTTGGAGGCCACTTTAGACATGCCTTAATCTAAGTTATAGCAGTACAGGATGGGTAAAGTATTCTTCAAAATGAGTCATTTCTTATCTTCATCTTTGGTGAGTATGTGTTCTCTTTCCTCGGGGGAACTGTTCACTGCATTTGACATCTGGTAATCATTCTTGCTTCCAGAAACCACAAATACACCATAGTATAACACAAATGACCATAGTATCATCTGAGATTTAATTTTAGCTAAAAAGAAAAAATAAAGAGGTACTCGTGCTACACTTTAAAATATCATCAAGAAATTAAAACATCTATTTGGGTGGTGCAAATGTTATTTTAATTTTTTGGAATGGGGTGATTTCATCCAGCTGTTTTCTAGCACACCAATAGACTTCAGAATGTAATGTGTTGCTGGCATCTTGACTGTCTTCATCCATCAGGGAACATTTCACTGACACAATTTAAGGAGATCTGGCCAGTTAGAATAGTGAGCTTGTACTTCTTCGTCTGCATGCATCAGATTCTTTTTGACTTTGACCTGGTGTATTAGTAGAGACTTTTAACTACTATGGGATAACACCATTGATCTCCTTCTTGTTTGGAAGTATGCACTTCCAATGTTATTCTCGGAAGGACGAACCCTAGCTGTTTCAACGTTGGCTTTGGTTTAGTGTCTTCTCTGAGCTTTCTGAAGAACCAGAAAGAAATGAATAAACTAAGGTTTTCTTATTCAACCAAATATATATTCTCTAAATATTTAGTACAAGTTTGACCTGCAACACCTTACTTCATTACCATTCTTGTCCCCAGTGTTCTATTTTCCCTCTGTCTCTTCCCTTCCATATTCTAACCCTGCTGAAATTTGTTTTTCTCTTTGGAGTAGGACCGACCTCTGATGGTCTTTACCTTCCATTTCTCTAATAGATTTCCGAGTTCCATGGAAAGCTTCCTTTCAATAATGTTTTTCAAACTTCAATTAATACAAATCCCCACAGATCTTGTCAGAACACAGATTCTAATTCAGTAGGTCAGGACAAGGCTTGAAATTCTGCACTCCTCACCGACTCTTACGTGAAGCTGAAGTTGTTGGTATAGAACATACTCTTGGGTAGCAAAGTTCTACATGATCACCTGCTTTTGAACCCCAGGATATCTGGGCTTTTAAGCTGAGGGCAAGAAATTTGGAGACAGCTTTCCATCTTTAGATAAGTACAGCAATTTCGCCTCTAATTGTAGTCACTAAGCTTATCTTTTAAAAATATCTTAGTTCCTTTCACCAACAGAACTCAAGATGCAGCCCTGTGAAAGTTGCATCTTAGAAATAGGGACAGTATGACATTGAGCATAGTCCTAAAGACTTTTCTGGTTACAGGGATCATCCATTTCACACATCCTTGAATAGCAAACGTAAAGAGAATCCAGCCAGCGACGTGAGTACAGGTACCAAACCCAGCTCTGCCATGCTCTGATCATTTAAGATTTCTGAGTGTCAGTGTCTAAATATATAAATCCGTGGACTAGACCCAGACCATTTCTGAGACACCTGTACTGTAGAATATCCTACAATTCTGGATCTGTCATTGAGGAATCTTAGATGCCAGTGACTACAATCTTCCTAGCCTCCATATCCTTTTGTTTTATAACATGGCAGGGGATATTCCCAGTTCTGTCTCCATGCTGTCAAAGGAACACGAACACAATGGTAGCATTTGCAGGTACAGTGACCACATGAGCTGCCAACACTGAAGGCCGCTTTAAAGCAATGGAAAAAGTAGCCTAAGAAAACAGCAACTATTAATCCTCTTGGTCCTTCCATGTTTATAGATCACTGGGGTACTAAAGAAGAGTAAATTAATTTCTACCTAGTTAATGTCTAAGAATGGGGTACATTAAAGCACTGAATATCATTCTCCAGTAGAGGTTATCTCAGTGGTGAACAGAAGGGGGTTTGTGGGATATGTGAAATTCCCTACCTCCTTCCCCAGTTCCTGTTTGTGCTCTTTCTAAACAAAAATTATGGGCTTCATGCTCCACCACCAACTGCAGTATGGAGCACACGAGAGCCTCTGTGGCCCTTCTCAACCCTTTTACATCAGTCACAGAACTCCCACTGTTCTGTGCTAATGCAAAATGCAATAACGTTTAGCATCAGGACATCTCTGAGTCAAGAGGTTAACGGAAAACACATCTCCCATTGTGTTCCTGCAGCTCTGATACTGTTAATGGCGAAAACACCATGGAGACAAATAGATCTCTCTTTATTCAGGAAGCTTGGAGTGAAGAGAAAATATATATGACACCTTTGCAACACAAGAGCCCTCTCTATATGGTGCATTAAGGAAGGGCGGAGGAGGGGGAGGGTCACCGACATCGTGTTTGATAGGGCTTGAGACTCCTCTGGATGGAAAATTCTGTCTCTTCCATTTTCTTTCTGTTACTTTAGTAAATAGTTCCAGTTCTGGTAGGAGGAAGTGCGATTTAACCTTTCAAGGGAAAAATTCAGGGTAAAAGACTTCATGGGGTATTTTCTCAAATGTGACCAAATTGCTCTATGAAGACGTAGATGCCTCTTTCTTTCCTATCCTACCTTTGTGCAAGCTTGCCCTTATCTGTTGTGTGCTTCAGATAGATTGTGGGCCAATATGCTTATAAAAGGGATCCAAAGCAAAGAAACACACACACAGACACAAAATGCATTATGATTTTTCTGAGATTTCACTTGAAAATTACCCAAAAGTAGACTATGAGTTTTATATGGCCATATAAAGATCATATGGAAATGTATTTATATGGTCTTATTTTCCATTCACTTGAGAATGCCCCTCAGGAAAGTATTTGTCAAGGACACTTCCTGTTCCTATAGAACATTCTTTCCCCAGTTTTATTTAGATATATACTCGATATATATTGAGAGGCATACACTGCTGTAGAAATTAAAGGCATACAGCATAATGGTTTGGCATACACATATTCTAAAATGGTGATAGTAACAAGTTTCATTAAGCATTTATTGTCTCCTGTAGATATAATTTAAAAAAAAAGAATATCTCCTTGTGGTGAGAACCCTATAGAACTTTAAAAAAGAAATTTGTTCTGAATTTGTTTCTGAAATTTGTTTCTGAATTGTCATCGGAAACTAAATTTAGGATGCTCCATTTCTTGAGGATTTAAAGACTTTTCACTCTGGGGAAAAAAAATTGTGGTTCAGGAATCCTTTTGAGGGGTTATCTATAGAATTTAGGGGCACAAAATCATGATCAAATATTCTGTGTCATAATGTATAGTCTCTGAAACGTTTGGAGGGTATAAGTTATTGATTACCGCCCGCTTCTGTCCAGTGACTACACCGGCCTTAGTGGGGGTTGGCGGGGAGGGAAAGAGCGGGCTGTGCCTCCAGCTTTCACACCGAACTGGACATTTTTAGACCTGTTTTCCAGCCAGCCTGGTCCATTGTGATACTAGTACCCTAATTGTTGATTCAGTTGCGTCAAGGGCAGCCAAATTTCATGTATAAAAGTTCACCAAGTCCAGGAAGGAGGGAAAGGAATTCCAGAATGACTCATTGTTTAATGAATAAGGCCCCAAGTGTTCTGCGGTTGCCATTTTTAAACTTGAATAAAATGTATAGAATTCAAATCATAGCTTACATTCCAGATTGGGGCAGATGAGGATCAGCGGTGGGGCGGCAGCGCTACAGCATTATGCCGCGTCTCGTCAGCTGCTAATAAGCAACTTCAGAACCTAAATGGGGCACTCATGATGTGTGCCCCGAATCCTCCAAAGGTTTAAAAGTCTTAATCTATCTGTAGCTTTTTATTATTGAGTAATGAAGAGCTGTTAAATATTGGAACCAATATGCAAAACACATATTAAATCAAGCATAATTCAAGGAGAATAGATCCCCGAAGACAGAACAGAAAGGTACAAAATGAGTTTATAGGAAGTAAACTTCCATTGGGGGTGGGAGGGAGAGTAAACTTTTTATTACCTTTCATGACCAAGAAACAGAGTTCCTTGGTTAATCAATAGCGTTTTTCTCAAAATGGTCATGTATAATAGACATGAATGGCCAGTTTAAAAAAAAAATATTTTGCTTAAAGCTAAGATTGTTCGAAATACAATGTAATATTTCTTTCAGATTTATAAATCATTTCGTGTCTCAGCACACATTCTGCCTCTGATTTATCTTTAATCTCAGTTATTCCCCTAGCTCATGCTTTGAAATTACCTTGCACTTCAAGATCAGCACCGTCAAGCTAAATTAATGTCGTATACTTAGGTGACGTGTGGAAATGCCAGTTATAGGCCTCAGCTTGGCAGAATACTGGTTAAACTACAGTTTAACTAGTTTATGTCCTATGGCTTAAGTTGGAAACTCAAGTTAATATTGACTGTGATCTCATCTAATGAGAAAGTGCCAAAATACTCTGTTGCCAGTTAAACCCTACCCTTCACCCATCTACCAAAACATTTCCTTCTGAATATAGCACATACATTATCCTTTGAACTTGTGTGGTTCTAAATTTGGCCCGCTCTGTTGGTTGCTCTCCGCCTTGCCAGATCTTCCCCGTACCTTTGTTCATCCTGGTCTGTGTTCTCAGAGATTGTTAATCAGGGACTGTCTCAACAGTCCCTTTGGCCCTCTGGCTTCTAACTGTGTTTAGCCAAGAGGAGGCACCAGTAGGACACCCCAGGGAAAGTGGAGATAGAGGTCTGGTACCTCATCCCCCTGACCATCTTCCTGCAGGCCATCGGGTTGACCTGGCTTTGTTCCCTGCTGAAGGTTGTGGCCACTCTGACAGCCCTAGGTCTCCCTCTAGCTTCTGATACCCCCACCCCCCCCGCCATTTCCTCACACCTCACCTTGGTGATGGCTTTTCCCTGCTGTTAGTACTTGGACATATTTGTATCTTACTGCCTTTCTTAACTCTGCCCAATCTTCACAAATAATCCTTTCACCGAACTTCCCTCTGTTTCCCCATCTGAGTGTGTTACTTTCTTGTCAGGACTCTTGATTTTCTAGTTCAAGTTAACAGAAGCAAGATAACAGAAATTAGTCACTCATTTTCCATCCTGTGTGGGAGATGAGGGATGGGGGAGTAGATAGTTATCTTTTCCATAATACTGTAAGCTCTAGAAGGGCAGGGACCATCTCTAATACCTCCTTTATAATTCCTTTACAGCACCTGCAAAGGGCTCAGCTCACAGTGCGTGCTCAGTGCACATGGAAAGTCTCACTGAGTTCCTCTGAAATCCTCAAATTTGTTATAGGCTTAAATGGAATGTAAGTGCTTGACTTGGGATGTGGACTTCAAGAAGTCAAGGACCATGCTATTTTTTAAAACAGCATTTATAATATAATCTAATCTTCCATGACATGAATATCAAACCCACTCTGGAAATTCTAACTCCATAAAAATAGACTGACATCATGGGTTAGGTTGGTTCATGTTTAGTAGATGAGAAATAATTCTACTTAAAATGTTTAGATCTTATTTTCCTTTTGCATTACCTACTTACCCTCTACTATACATTAGTTTTCCTACCTGTGCTATTTTTATTTATTTATTTATTTATTTATATGGCTTCCTCCATAGCAATGAGGTTGAGACTGAAGAGTAACATTGACAATTTTCTGAATATAATCTGGGTGGAGGGAACCTAGAGTATGTGTCTGAAATAAGGATTTAAGAACTTTAGGACAAAGGGAATGGTTACCAGAACATGTATCTTCACTATGTTCTTTGGGGTTCCTATTACTGATTTGCTCCTTGACTTTTGCTCTAACGCCAAAGCTCTCCATACTTTAAATTTCGAAATTACTCCCAACTTCAGGAAATGTAGGAACTGGGAGCGGAAAACACTTTGATCTGTAAAGTAGTCCGTTGTTAATATCCTAGTGTGTTGTATTTATTTTCCACTTTGAGAAGATCAGGGTTTTTATTTCTACTTGCTCTGAAACTGGTGAAAATAGATTAGGAAAAAGTTAAGAAGAACTTGCCTTTTGACTTTCTTTACTGAAAGGAAACTGCCTGGCTAGTTCAAAGAGCAGATGCCTTACTGTTCTTATTTTACAAACAAGATCATTTCTTCAACAAGTGGAGGCAGCTGGAACATGGTCAACTTAGATAAGTTAAGCTTTGTGTCTCCCTGATAAGTGAAACTGTTTAATGATAATTTTACTCGTCCACTTGGGAAGTGACCAAAGCCCTATTCGATAAGTTAAAATTTTTAAAAAGCGTGGAAAATACTTTTGCCAACTGTTTCTTCTTGGCCTCTTGGCAAAGATCAACAGTTACGTTCCCTATCTGGGGACTATCTCTTGTGGGCCAGACCGGATGATCTAATAGGTCTTTATAATCTCTAAATACTGTGACTTTTATCCCCAAGTGAACTACATAGTTTATTTACATAGAAACACATTCACAGGCTTAAGGAAATGCAGTATGACTAATGCGAAGGAAAGTGAGCCAGAATGACTCAAGTGACTTTTTTTTCTAAATAGGATAAGTAAATTAAAATCATAGACATCCCCTCTAGTTCCCTTCCAGCATCTCAATATGTAGATTTGAGATGTCAGAATTCCCCAGTAGGTGAATTATTTTTCTGCCACCGGCAAATTATAAACATGTTGTCCTGTTAAATCAGTAAACCTTTGCCGTACTTATCAAGAAAGCTCTTCAATGGAGATTTGGTTTAATTGTTGTTTTAATTTTACATTCTATCCTAGGCACATGGGAAATTAAAATGTTGGGAATGATAGAAAAATAAAAATTGCTGGAAAAATACAAGCATGATAAATAAAGCATAATCACCCTGCATTTCAACTTTATTAAGAATGTGTTTTTGTGCCTTGGGCTACATTTATCGAGGCAAATGAAGCATTGGGAGGAATCTCAATTTTTTAATAAAAAAATTGTTTCCTCGGGATCGTGTTGGCAAAGACAGTGTTTTAAGGAGTCTTTTTCCCCCCTCTGTGTTATACAAATATTTTATGTTTTCTACATCAGATGATACTTTGAATTATCTATCTGGGACTAAAAATAAGTGGCTTTGTTGTTGTTGATTTTTTTTTTAATATATAATGTATTATTTGCCCCAGGGGTGCAGGTCTGTGAATTGTCAGGCTTACACACTTCACAGCACTCACCATAGCACATACCCTCCCCAGTGTCTATAACCCAGCTGCCCTCTCCATATCCCCCTCCCTCCAGCAACCCTAAGTTTGCTTTGTGAGATGAAGAGTCTCTTATGGTTTTTCTCCCTCCCAGTCCCATCTTGTTTCATTTTTTCCTTCCCTACCCCGCCAAACCTCCTACTTTGCCTTGTTGATTTTTTTTTTTTTAATCAAATCTCCCCCATACATGACTTTGGGTCTCCTTAAAAATAAATATAGGGACGGTCAAGAGATCTTACTTCCAGAGGACTTAGAGTTTCTCAACTGATTACTTGCTCAACTTTCTCTGGCATACACAGGTTCAACTAATATGGTTAAGAGATACCAAATAAGAAGGCAGATGTCAAAACCTCGTATTACCCATGAATTGTGTTCCTAAGCCAGTTGGGTAAGGTTCAGGCCATTTATTGTTCAGAGGAGGTGTCTGGATGCTGATCCTTTCAGATAAAAATGGTCATAGTGAGGAATTCTGTCTGGGGACTTGATGATCAGTCCCTTCTATGGTGCTTTCTGCTTCTCCAGTCCTGATTTATCATCTGAAAGTCCATTCTAGTTCAGCACTGAGGAGAAAGGCCATATAAATACAGTGCATTACTTTCTGACATCCTGTAACTTAGTGCACAATTGATCATGTTGCTTATCCTTAATTGAAACCATTTCTTAAAAGATGATAATTTTTCTGTGGGCTCTCTTGGAGTATATGCTACAAGTTCCAGTAAGTCACTCCTAACCCTCACTGTGTCAGGTGAAGACATCTCTCAAGTCACTTCCCACAATAAATTCAATATGAAACACCCCATATATGCCTCATCCCGCAGTCTTAAAGGTAAGGGAGAGTATCGCTCTCTTTAGTGCCTTTTACTTACTTATCTCAGTTTGGTGGTTCTTCACACTCGACCATGATTTATCTTTCATCTTAATTACTCTCATAGTTCATGCTTTGAAATCACCCGAAAACTCAGATCCCCGCTGAGGGCCGGGTTCACGGTTGAGGGTATGTTTGTTTTGACTGTTTGTGTCCTCTAAAGCCGAGCTCAAAGGTCACCTTCTCCCATTCGGTTTGCCTCTCACCTCCCTCAGGCAGCTCTTCCTTTTGTGCTCCTGTAACACTTTCTTCAAACAGCCAGCATATCATTAGATGAGTGTTATACATGTCTGTTTTACTGAGAGCTTTGGTGAATTCTTTGATGGGAAGGACATCATTTCAATCATCCTTTTATTCCCAAGCTGACACATAATAGTTGCTTAATAAGTGTTGGCTCACTTGAACCAGATTTTCTTTCAGTAAACAATTTTGACAGGCCTGTGATTTAGGAAATGTGAAACTCAGCTAAACATTTGCACCCCACGTTTAAGTTCCATATTGTATTCAGAAGCATCTACGGTCTTTTTCCCTTTCATTCCGCTGTTGTTTCAGGGCACAAGATTGGCTCTGAAATAGATTTAACAGCCAAGTGAAAATAGGACACCATTAAAACTTGGCTTTTGAAAAGTTTTCTTAGGATATTGGGAGTTCCCAGAAACTCAAGTGTTCGGTAAACTGTGGATACACAGTAGAAGACCTGAAGAGAAATATTTTAATGCTTATCAGAACAGATTTGATAAGAAACTGTATTACTCACGTGCAGTTTCGCTGCAATGGGATGAAACTTACTGGGGAGGAAGTCTCCCTTGACGAGATCTGCCCTTTTATGCATTGTTTATTGAGTGTAGATAAAACCATCATGGTCATGAAGATGATGAATGGCTTTGCTTTGATGTGACTAAGCTTCCCCAGTTGTCATAGCTTCCTACTGAGCCACATTTTTACTATAGTTTCTGAAGTTTTTTTAAACTGAGGAATATGTTTTACAATGGTGGTGGTAGTGATAGTCATGATGGTGATTCGTTTCATTAGTATTTGTTGTGCAAATGGAATAAACAATGAGTACTGAGTTCCTTTTTTCACTTTTCAAAATTAAGAAGTCCTTCTAATTAAGTTCTAATTAAGTGAGGTAGTATCACAGTATCAATGGCATCTAACAGTGTTTGTTCAATATATAAGTTCATTGAATACATTTTGTTCATATATTACCTTTTATTTTTGAATCCCAGGAAGGAAATAAATACATCTGTCTGAAAGACAGTGCAACCCTGTCAGTACAACCCTGACCAGAGAGTTAATGTTATAATAGTTTTCCTAATCAATTTCATTTCATTTTATCAAATAATTGTAAATTTATGGTTCTTTTCTCTTTTCCTCTATGTCTTTTTTCTCTTTTCCTCTATGTCTATATCAAGTTTTAATTTATCAATGATTAATATCAATAATTGGTCAATAATTAACATCAATAATACTGGCCATTAACAATGTATTGTACTTGCTCAATTTTCTCTGTTGTACATGGATTATATATATATATATATATATATATATATATATTCCTCATATCCATTCATTCAGCTGATAAATAGTACTTTACTGAGCACTTATGTTGCACTTACGTTAGGTGCTGTAGTAAAGGCAAGATAGATAAGATATTTCTGCCCTCAAAGATCTTGAAATATATTGAAAGGAATAAAATAATTACAAAAGGATTACTTCACAAATACAATATATTTCCAAAGGGCTACAGCGAGTTAGAAAAAGAGGATATTTCCAACTACAGAATTGGAGGAGGCTTCAATGAAAGAGATGTATTTTGAGCTGGAGCTTGAAGAATGGGCCAGATTTTGAGGGACAGAACTCGGGATGAAATATTCCTGATAAAGGGAGAAATGTGAAGAAATTAGCAAGAAGTAGGACTTATTTGGGAATGGAAATAGTCCATTTGGGCTTAGACAAATTAGAAAGAAGAAAAAACTTTACAGGTAATCAGAAATCAGTTCGTAGAGGGATTTGAATGCCATGTAAAGGTGTTTGGAGTTTTGCCAGGTAGCGATGGGGAGCAGGTAGGTTGATTAACTGTCTACTTTAAGATGATTAATTAGTGTGTAAAGTGGACAGGACGGGATGTAGGGAGACTAGTTAAGAATTTATTACCATAGACTTAGGTGATCTCTGTATCAATCTGAATAGAGGCTTGGCAATATGTGTAGAAAGGAGGGAATGCTTGGCATGTCCTGTCTGTGCAATTGGGATTCAACAGTAGATGAATCAGAATAAGGAGGACAAATACTTGCTGAAGGTTAATTAAGTAAATTAATTTATTTTGGACTTAAGCAGTATGGTCTTGTGCGTTTTCCCAGTAATATCTGGCAGGCCAGGGATAGAAGCAGGGGGGAAAATGGCGATCACTCAGGAGCATAGTTTGGAAAAGGAAAAGCTGTAAAAGGTCAGAAGATAATAGATCCTCGGGTTCTAGTGAAAGCATCATTGAAATGACTTGACCAAAGTTACTGACAAAATGGAACTCAAGCGGAAGTACAGCTAGAAGAGAGTGATAAGCTGGGGGGGGTCCAAAGGGATTTTGAAGTCTCTTCGTCACACATGGAAATCAAATGTGTCCAATAATACAAGGGAAGAGATTTCCTGAGGTTGGAGCCATTCCCGAAGGTGAGCTCCGGGGGTGGCCATGGGTGTTGTTGACTACACTGGAAATGAAAGGAGATTAATATTGGATTATATTGGATTTGATGAGGTAAGGGTGCTGGAACGGCCTTCAGACAGCAAGGAAGGAAAGACTGTAACTGAGACAGAACTGAATTATAGAAGTGAAACACCTCCAGATAGAATGAAAGTTCAGAGACAAATGTCCATGAACTGTCTCCATCTTGAAGAAAACTGGGATATGAAGACCGGGACAGTCTTTTTTTTTTTTTTTTTTTTAAGATCTTATTTATTTGACAGAGATCAGAGAAGTAGGCAGAGCAGCAGGCAGAGAGAGGGGGAAGCAGGCTCCCCACTGAGCAGAGAGCCAGATGTGGGGCTCGATCCCAGGACCCTGAGATCATGACCTGAGCCAAAGGCAGAGGCTTAACCCACTGAGCCACCCACGCGCCCCAGACTAGGACAGTCTTAACGAAGAAGCCCCATTCTTGCCGCCAGGCTCTGATATGTAGCAAATCCTCAGCCGCTTTCACATTTTTTCTAAGAATTCAATTTGTCATTTCAAAAATGCAAGTAATGTACTTATTCCCTTATTCGCTTAGGGCAAAGGTACCCTAAGTTCACAATCACGGGACATGTTCAAGGGTGCAATCAATACTCATTTATGAATTCCATATTTTCAAATTTGCCAACTCATTAAAACGTATTTATATTTATACACCCAAATGAATACTGGCAATGCTTTTGTGGTCATTTGTAGACATGCACAGAGCATTGAAAAAATATGTCACCCGATTCACACGTTCCCAGCTGAGGTCAAACAAGGTGACGTTCTGCCTTCTCATTTCAGCTCTTATCTTGTGTCCTTTTCGAGGTCTGTTTAGTGTCACATTTTTTGCAGTTTTGCACTTTTTTGTTGATGATCTCACCATTTAAAATGGCCCCCAAGTGTAATGCCGAAGTGCTGGCTAGTTCCTAAGCACAAAAAACTGTCCTGTGCCTTATGGAGAAAATGCATGTGTTAGATAAGCTTCATTCAGGCAGGAATTATAGCTGTTGGCTGTTGGTTCAGTGTTCATGTATCAACAATATATACTAAATAAGGTGTCTTTAAACAGAAACACACATAAGTCAAGGTTATGTATTGATCAGTTGATGAAAACATGACCAGAGGCTTGCAGGAAACTCTCCCTGTATTTGCCCGGGGAGCAGTTCTTTGGTATTCACTAATTCAGTGTTTGGGGGCAACTCTGTAGATCTAACTACTGCAAATAACAAAAATCAAGTGTACCTTGTTTGTTTGGGTTAAAGGTAGCTGTTTTAGTTGTTTAGATCTCCACTCAAATTCTTTATCACTAATGACCATTTTCTCTTCAATGTGTATAAATTTTGCATAGATACCATTCTCTTGTTAATTGGTTGATGAAAACCCAAAGATGGTTTAGTTAAATTTTTATTTTGAAGGAATTTTAGACTTATAGAAAACTTACAAAATATTTGTACAGCGTTCATCTGAATTTCCCTAATTTTAACATTTTTATAACCATCGTATAATGATCAAAACTGGAAAATTGACATTATTATAATCCTACTAACTAACAGACTCTGTTAGAATTTTTCAACTTGTACCTCTAAGGCCAAGGTCCAACCCAAGGTCCAATCCTACATTCATTCAGTATCATATTTACTGTTTCTTTCAGTTTGTGACATTTCTTCAGTCTTTACTTGTCTTCCATGACCCAGACACTTTTGGTGGTTACTAATGGTCAAATATTTTGCAGACTCTCCCTCAAGGTTTTTTTTTTTTTTTTAAGATTGTATTTATTTATTTGAGAGAGAGAAAGAGAGAGAGAGAGCATGAGATGAGAGAGGTCAGCAGGAGAAGCAGACTCCCTGCTGAGCAGGGAGCCCAATGTGGGACTCAATCCCAGGACTCCAGGATCACGACCTGAACCAAAGGCAGTTGCTTAACCAACTGAGCCACCCAAGTGCTCTCTCCCTCAGTTTAGATTAACGTATATTTTTTGATGATGAGATTGTGGCTACTTATTTTTCACAAGAATTCCTCAGAAGAGATGAGGACATCATATTGGGGTCAACGATGTCAATATGTCTTACTGGCATTGTTACTTTTGATCACTTGATTAAGGTAGTGTCTGCCATTTTTCTTCCCTACAGAGTTACAGTTTTTCTCTTTGTAATAAGATTTTTTTTTAATGTTAAAATTTTCTAGAGTACTTTGCAGACTATCCGGAAGCAGAGTATCACTAATCAGTTCAGTGTTGAGCACAGTGATAAGCACTTGGCTTAATTTTATATGGTAACTTTTTGTTCACCAGGAATGGACGGTCTAATTGGGGAGTTAGCTATGGCACTCATTAAACAACACTGTACAAGGAAAGATAAGGAAAAGTACATTGTGGCAAATGGTATGGCACAGAATATAAAAGCTATAGGAGTAGAGACATAGTCTTGTGGAAAGTGATAACACATGTAGGCTTTGAAGGGCAGTAGGACTTTTCAAGGTGGAAATTTATAATTCAGCGCAATATATTGAGTACCTTAGCTCCTTGAGAACTGTGCTAGAATCCAGGAATATAGAGATAAAAACCAGAATTCCTACCTTCAAGGAGTTCCCAGTCTCAGTGAGACAGAGATGTCTGATTGGAGAACACATATAATCAGCGCTATAGAGACAGGTGAGCAGACGGTATGATGGGTGTGGGAGGAGCAATACCATACCTTAGTAGTTCAAAGTCAACCATCTTCAGGTTGTCTACACTCTCCACACTCTAAGAATGCCCCCCCAAAATATATTCCTGTGTTGTTGTCACTCAGTCAACATTGGAACAGTTTGAGTCACAAGAAGTTACCTTCTCAATACATCTCATTCCACCAATGGGTCTAGTTCCTCCCTCTGCTGCTGCAGGAAATCATTCTGCTCCCTGGCTTTTGGGGTCATTTTGTTTTGTTTTGGGATAATCCTAAAAGAAGAGATGTTACATCTTTTCTTTTTTTTTTTTTTTTTAAAGATTTTATTTATTTATTTGACAGAGAGAGATCACAAGTAGGCAGAGAGGCAGGCAGAGAGAGGGGGGAAGCAGGTTTCCTGCCAAGCAGAGAGTCCAATATGGGGCTTGATCCCAGGACCCTGAGATCATGACCTGAGCTGAAGGCAGAGGCTTAACCCACTGAGCCACCCACGTGCCCCACATCATTTCTTAATGTCCTCTTTTCAAGAGAAACATGAATAAATCTAATACTATATCTGATTTCTAGATCCTTCACAATTCAGCATGTTGGCTTGGTGTGTGTTTCCCTTATAAATAATCCATACCCCCGGACCCTAGTCCTTACCCTCATCCTGATCTCCTCCCCTGGAAATATTTTAAAATAATTCTACTAGGAGGTCTCCCCCACCCAGTTCAATTGGAGTTTTAAACCTAGCATTCAAAAAGTATTTAATTCTGTCATATTTGGTGCTCTTCATTTTGACCTCTTGTGGGAGTTCTCTTTGAACTTTGATCTTGTTGTCTGGCATAGCTTTTATTTCCCCTCCCTTTTAATGTCTGAAGATTTGATAAGAATATAATCTATTTTTATCCAAGAATTTAATAAAATAAATGAGACAGGGTCAAGAACAGAGCTTTTGGGCAAACCATGTATGTCTGATCATCTCACAGTATGCAAAGCTCTCACCTGTACTTTCATGCAGCCTCCATGTTTCTCTCGGGAGGGAATGCTTGGTACGGGAAGAGCAGGGTGTGCTCATTGACAGTGTTGAGTCTGACCCAGCTAGAGCCCAAGGTAGCATGTTGGCCAGCAGTTAGAAATCAGATTATACTTCCAGGAAAATGGCTTACAGTATGTCATATTCTAACTGCCAGCAAGAGTCATTATGGTTAATGACAATAATTCTCTAATGTTATACTGCCTGTGTGGTTTTCTCACATGCATGGTCTTATGGATATGAAATGGCGTAAGTTGTCAGTGAAAACGTTGGGTTAGGGAATGATAAAATAAAAGCAAAGTTTAAAGCAGAATATTCAGGCACCTCAACCAGCACTGAGTGGTTGAGTTGGTTAGGCATCTGCCTTTGGCTCCAGTCATGATCCCAGAGTCCCAGGATTGAGCCGCACATAGGGCTCTCTGCTTGGCCCTTCCTCCACTCGTGCTCTCTCTCTCTCTCTCACTCTCTCTCTTTGAAGTAAATAAATCTTTTCTTTCTTTCTTTCTTTCTTTTTTTTAAAGCAGAGTATGTATTCTGTTAATGGAACTCCAGATGGACTGGAGGGGGAAGAAACTGGAGAGAGGGAGGCCAGTAGGGAAAATGCTGGCGGTATCCAGGAGGTGAGGAGGCGAAGGACTTAGTCAAAGACAGCAGTGAAAAGTGGAGGGGAAGGAAGAGATAAAAGACACATGTCACTTTTGTAAAAATGGACTTGGGAAGGGGAGCAGAGGGGCAAATCAAAGATAACTTACACCTTCTAAATCTGGAAGAACAATGGCTCAGTAGACGGGAGGAAGAAAGGAATCGGTATGGGGAATGCTGTTTAGCCAAGGTTGGTTTTCCTGTTTTTGTGTGACTCGGTGGTAATGAGAAACAAGGGTATCCCAGAGGGGAGCCTAAGACTATAGAGTTGTCATCCCTTAGTAGAGAGAGAAGGGTTTCTGTGGAATGCCGAGTTTGAGTAGAAACTTAAACAGCTTCCTTTGTGGTACGGCAGAATCATAGGATCACAGCAGTTGTCAACACCCCCTTGGTTTTCTGGCTCATAGGTGGATTATTGCAAAAGTACTAAGTATTATTTCTGATTGAATCAAGGATCTCTTAACTTTGCAGATCTTCTTAATATGTTGCAAATGGCAAATGTGGTTATGAAAATCTTGGACATGGAGGTTGGCTAAGACAGATTATGTCCACATCATAGCATGAGTCATAGGAATAAAATCTTGGAAATCCTGTTTCTGAACCATCAGCAGAGATTCTAACAAAGCTATCTACCTACTTCTAAATAGAACATTCTGCTTTTCTTCTTTCAAGGAATGTTCAATTTGTAGTCTCTCTACACCCACTAAAAAATGAGTGCAAAGAGAGGATGAAAAAATATGAACTTGGAGCCCCATTAATTAGCCTTTAGAGAAGATGCTGTTATTAAGCTCGTGTTCATTGTCATCACCAGACACTCGTTAAGCCCCTGACTGTGCTTATACATGGGGCACATGTCACACAGCTGGCCCTCTCTGATGTAGACCCCACATGTAACAGCAAGAGAGAACAAAATGTACAACAGCCACATTAAAGTAGTAAATGAGCCCCTTTTCAATGACGTTAGCAGTTCCTCACCTATCCCATTTTATCAAGGAACAAAGTCCTCTAAGAAAGTAAATGCTTATCAGAATAAAAGCTATCTATCAAGGTATCACAACATGCTTCTTAGGGTTTCCAAACGGTTTTCTGCCCCTAACCCACTTGATGGCTAAGGGTCATCTTGGGAAAGGGCCCGTGTTGAATTCTACGCCCTCTTAAAGTCTTTCTTTGCTTTTTGTTCTTGGTCATCTTAGTATTCATGGTTGGCAGTTGCCTCCTTTTGTCTTCTAGTGCTTTCTTTCCCTTCCATTGCTCCCCTGTGCCACTTAGAGCCTGTGTCTCTGAAGCATAGGCCTGGGGAAGCAGTTAACCAAGATCGAGGGAAATAGTAAGTGAAATGAGTCAGTGTATAGTTCTGAGTGGGTCTCTCAAATAGAGGCGTAGAGTATTGCGGAGACATCCAGCTTGCTACATGGAATGTCCAAAAGCACATGCTCTGCTCAGTGCTATAAGCTGGGTGCTGGGAGGTTGTGGTGGAAGAAATACTGACCTCAGGGTCAGGGAGCAGGGTGTGTTGCTCTCTTTACAGTATCGATTATTAGGTCACAAGTTAGTGTGTGTTTTAGGGATGGAAAGTGAAGTCTCGTGTCTGGAAAGTGGAAAATTATAAACTTTCCCATAATCAATCATGTGCAAAAGAAATTAAGCTTACTGTAGAATTATAAAAACAAAGATAAGTATTATATTCCCATCCTGAGAGCCTTCTCTCAAAGGGAACCCTGCTGCACTGTGGGTGGGAATGCAAGCTGGTGCAGCCACTCTGGAGAACAGGATGGAGTTTTCTCAGAAAGGTGAAAATAGAGTTACCCTACGAATTACCCTCCACAGCAATTGAACTACTGGGTATTTACCCTAAAGATACAAATGTAGGGGCACTTGGGTGGCTCAGTGGGTTAAGCCTCTGCCTTCAGCTCAGGTCATGATCTCAGGGTCCTGGGATTGAGCCCCACATTGGGCTCTCTGCTCAGCAGGGAGCCTGCTTCCTCCTCTCTCTCTCTCTCTGCCTGCTTCTCTGCCTACCTGTGATCTCTCTCTCTCTCTCTCTGTCAAATAAATAAAAATCTTAAAAAAAAAAAAGAAGATACAAATGTAGTGATCCGGAGGGGCACCTGCTCCCCAATGTTTATAGCAGCAATGTCCACAATAGCCAAACTATGGAAAGAGCCTAGATGTCCATCAACATATGAATGGATAAAGAAAATGTGGTGTGTGTGTGTGTGTGTGTGTGTACACAATGGAATACTATGCAGCCATAACAAAACCCCTAAATCTTGCCATTTGCAATGATGTGAGATAGAACTAGAGGGCATCATGCTGAGCAAAATAAGTCAGTCAGAGAAAGACAAGTATCATATGATCTCTCTGACATGAGGAATTTCAGAGGCAGGGTGGGGGAGGTTGTGGGGGAAAAGGAGAGAAAAAATACTGAGGGTTGCTGGGCAGGAGGGCAGTGCGAGGGCTGGGGTGGCTGGGATCACCCGTTGGGGAGAGTATGTGCTATGGGGAGTGCTATGAATTGTGTAAGACTGATGAATCACAGACCTGTACTCCTGAAACAAATAATACATTATATGTTAATTAAAAAGGTTTTTTTTTTTTTTAATTGAGGGCCTTCTCTCAAGTACATACCTATACCTACACCATTTTGTTAATTTCACCGGTGGCCATTTTTATTAAAACAGGCTCAAGTGTTGTTTGTTCACTGATGGAAATACCATTGTTTTCTGTGCTTCTAAAGAGTATTGTCCCTACTAACCATGAAACAATGCCAAGAACCGAGCACTGAAGGGTAAGCTAGACACACAACCCTCAGGTAGAGACGGAAGAAAGAAACAGTCACTTCGAGGATCACAACTGTGTTTTATTATTGAAAGATTAACAAGTACCATGATTAACTCCGAGCTTTAGGTTTTGTATTAAACTTTTCTTTTAAATTATTTGTGAGTCGCTAGAAATATCCAGGGGGGCTTTTCATGTGTCAGGTAAATATGTAGCATTCTTTTCTTGCTTTGCGATTTTTTGGTTTTTCTAAGAATGAACATGAAGTCATACTCTTCCTTCTCATTACTATTTTAGAGGAAAAAAATTTAAGTTTTAAAGTTTGTGATAATTTCTAGATTGGCTCTTTTCAACCGATACAGAAATAGTTTGATTGCAGCCATCATTTAAATTCCCTGTAGTAATATCAATATTAAGAGAATCTGTTAGCTTGCAAATTAGAACAGTGTTTGTATTTCCAGTGGTGGCCTTGTTATTTCTCTTCAGTAGATCTGTACAGAGTACCTGAAAACACAACATTCCCCTTTTGTCCATGGCTGAACTGGAACCCAGAGAGGACTAAATACCCAGGGTCACTCTGGAACATGGATAACATGAGACCCGCATTATCTGGAAGGAACGGAACCAGAAGTTCAAATAAGCAGGAAGGGTTTGGGTGACAGGACACTAAGGTTCTAGTACAGAGCAATAAGGTACAGAAGAGGAACAAGTTGAAGCAAATAGAATTCTAGATTTTAAAGGTCAGGTGATTAACAGGGATATATTAACAACCAAAACTGAAAACCAGTCTTAGTAATAGAAGGTTTCCTGTCTTCTCAGTGTTCCAGGGTTTGCTGGCATAGGTGGCTCTAGGGCCGCAGAATTTGGCCACAGCCGAAGTCCAAAGAAGAATCCTGCCCCTCAATGAGACAAGAACAGAGAAACACAGATTGCCTCATAGTCAGTTTTATTTAAGTGGCGCCCTGAAACTGTACTTCTCTTTCTACGTTCATTGCATAGTTTCTTCCATAAACTTATGATATGGGTTGCTATATTTGGAAGACCTTTCTGTTAATCTTAGCAAAATGATTTCAGGAAAAATTGGGAGAATTCAGTTCTAAGTAGGATCCCACTAAACCATGAGAAGAAACAACTTTTGAGAGTTTTTTTTTTAGAATAGCTCCCTGGTATCTGAAACAGCATCAATGCAGATATTCCAGTATCTGGGTAGGAGGCCATCAAACTTGATCTGTAAAGGGCCAGAGTGTACATATTCTAGGCTCTGTGCATCAAATGGCCTCTGTGGCAACCACTCCCCTCTGCCATTGTGGTGAGAACACAGCCATTGCCAAGAGCACAAAGTGGGAGCCAGCAGATCTCAGGACAACAGGTAGCAGGACGGATGTGGCTCAAGAGCTGTAACTTGCTGACCCCTAAATCAAAAGAAATTTGTTTACCACCAAAAATGTATTAAAAATAAGCCCCTCTCTTCCTCTGTGTCATGAAGAGTCCCTCACCTGTGTACCACAGAACACAGAGAAATAACAAGGCTCATCTGAGGTCTTCCATCCCAGAACTCCTCAACAAATATAACTGCTCTCCCCTGTAACTTGCCATTTTGGGCAAACATTCGTAGCCATCAGTCAGTCTATGAAAGTGCAATTAGATTGTCAGTTTTCTTTCTGGGGAGAGGGATGCCTGTGTTCTTGTACTAAATGTGTCTGGTTACTTCTTAAAGACCATCTTCTAGCAATTTTCCTTTTCTGAGCGACTGAATCAAGGAGCCTCCTTCTGCCTTGATTTTCCATAGTCAGGTGCCCTTGCTGTATCTTTTATTCTAGTTTCTCCTGGAAACCTTCAGACCGGGACCACATTTACCCACCACTTGTTTATCTTTTGTGTGTTTGGTTTTTGTTTGGACAATAGTTGGCTCTCCATTGACTGCACTCCTCGAAAGCAGTGGCATAGAAAATCCAGAAACAATGCAGTATCCCCAAGTCACTGCTATTTTGGAACGCTTTATGTGATTTTTTTTTTAAGTGGAACACATTTACTTTGGTAATTGTATCCTTCCCAACCTAATATTAAAATCAGCTCTAATTTCTGGAGTAAGTGAAGTAACATAGGAGCATGTCTCTGATTAGGAAAATCATTGGATGTGGATAATACTTATACAGATAATAAAAGATTTCAGTATATGAACAACCAAGTAACAGTTGGCATGTCCATCACAAATATGTTTGGAAGCCCCACTATTTGTCATGGATATGTCATGTGTACTGAGATATTATTAGGTTCTCTCATAGGTGTTCTCTGAACCTTTCTGATAACTGTATTGTGGGGATATTGTTATTTTTGTTTTTCAGTTTAGGCTTTGAGAGGTTAAATGGCTTTGAGGGGTCTCGGAGGGATACATGATTGGGATTTGTACTCGGTCATCTGGTAGTAGACCTAACACTCTCTAAACAGCTGCCTGTTTTGGCTATATACTGAGGAACTCTATGCAACTCAGGAACATCATTGCCCTCCTTATTTCTGGACACTGAGAGGACCACAGATATAATACAAGACAGGGTTGCTGCCTGGAGGAAATTTGTAAAGTATTTTCCACAACAAAGCATGTAGGCATTTACTCGTCTGTGTCTTTGTTCCTACGCTTCTCTCTGCATGGCCCATCTTCCCCCTGTCCATCTGCTGTCATTCTTCTCAATATGTTTAGCAAATATATTGAGATATGATTTACATGCAACACACTACATCCATTTAAAACATACAGTTGAAATAAAATATACAATTGATGCATTTTGACAGATTTGCATCTATAACACAGCCATGACCATTGACATACAAAACATCTTCATTGCTTCCAAAAGTTTCCTTGGGTCCCTTTGCTGTCTGTCTTCCTTTTACCCTGGCCCTAGCCAAGCTCTGATCTGCTTTTTATCTCTGTACATTGGTTTCCTTTTCTAGAATTTTGTAGAAATGGAATCAGTGTGGTATATACTCTTTTGTGTCAGGTTTCTTTCATTCAGTATGAAGATTCTGAGACTCACCCATACTGTTACATGTGCAAGTGATTTGTTTCTTCTTATCAGTGAGTAATGCTTCATTGTGTTGTGGGTATGTAACAATTTGTTTATCCATTTAGGAGTTGATGGACATTTGGGTTGCTTCCAGTTTTTGCCTATGATAAATGAACCTTCTATGAACACTAGCTTGCACGTTTTTGTGAGGACATATGTTATTATTTCTCTTCAATAAACCCTAGGATTAGAATTGTTGGGTCACGTGGTAGATGTGTATTTAACTTTAAGAGACTTCTATTGTCCTCAGTGGTTTGCCATTTTGTATCCCCACCAAGAACATATGTGAATTCCATTTTTATGTACTCTTCTCAAAACTTGTTATGAATGGTCTTTTAAATGTAACCATTCTAATGGGTGTGTAGTAGCATCTCATGATTTTAATTTGCATTTCCCTAATGACTTATAACTTTGAGCATCTTTTCATGTACTTATTGGCCTTTTGTATATCTCCTTTTGTGAAGTGTATAAATTTTATCTTTGTTATTAGTTATCATTATTATTGGGTTATAAGATGTCTTTATGGATGCTAGATACCATTCTGTTATAGGACCTGTTTTGCAAATATTCTCTCTCAATTCGTGGTGTGTATTTTCATTTTCTCCACTGTGTCTTTCAAGGAGCAAAGGTTTTATATTTTGATCAAGTCCAACTTAGCAGTTGGTTCCCTTATAATTCTTTGTGTTTTTGTGCCTGATCTTTATCTTTGCCTACCCCTAAAGTTTCAAAGATTTTCTCTTATGTTTTCTTCTAGAAGATTTATAGTTTTAGCTTTCACTTTAAGGTTTGTCATTTACTTCAAGCTAACTTTTGTATAAGGTGTGAAATGAGGGTGAATGTTTATTGTTTTCTATACAGTTAGCTTGTTTTCTGTACAGATAGCACCATTTGTTGAAATGACTTTTCCCCTATTTAATTAATTGCCTTGGCACTTTTGTCAAAAAATTCAATTGACCGTGTCATTGGGGGTCTGTTTTTAGACTCTGTTCTTTCCCATTCATCTGTATGTCAATCCTATCCTCCAATACCACACTGTCTTTATTCTTATACCTTTATAGTGAATGTTGAAATAAAGTAGTATGAAAACTCCAGTCCTGTAAAACTACTTTGAAAAGCCTAGAACCTTTGTGTTTCTGTATAAATTTTAAAATTGTCAATTTCTGCAAAAACAACCAAATCAAAAAGTGAAAGAAAGCTTGCTGAGATTTTGACTGTCAGAGTGCTTTGAATATATAGCTCTATGTGGGTAGAATTGAAACCATAATGATATTGATATCTTTCTATCTATGAACCCTGGTATGTATCTGCATTTCTTTAGGTTTTTATCTTCTGCCAACAATATTTTGCCCTTTTTACTGTAAAGGTCTTACACCTTGGATTAGTTTCCTAGGGATGCTGTACCAGATTTTCACAAAGAGGTTGGTTTAAAACAATAAAGATTTATTCTTGCAGTTCAGGGGACAAAAGTTCACAGTCAAGATATTGGCAGGTTCTTTCTGGGCTCTTTAAAGGAGAAATCTGACATGCCTAACTTCTGGAGGCTGCTAGCAATCCTTGTTATTCCCCAGCCAACCTCGCTGCTTATCTCTTCACATGGCCCTTCCCTTCTAGGTAGCAATGTTGTCTTCTTTTCTGTCCCTTACAATGACACTGTCATTGGACTAGGGAACAGCCAAATGCAGGATGATTTCCTCTCAAGATCTTTACCTTAATTGCATCTGCATAGACCCTTTCTTCAAAAAAGGTCACATTCTGGGGTTCCAGGTAGACATACATTTTGAGAACCACAATTGAACTCACTATATGCCTATTTTTAAAAATTTATTCTCAAGTATTTTATGTTTTATGGTGCTATTACAAATGGCTTGTAATTCTTTGTTTCCAATGATTTGCTGCTTGTATCTAAAAATATAATT
Source organism: Mustela nivalis (assembly GCF_964662115.1). NCBI lineage: Eukaryota > Metazoa > Chordata > Mammalia > Carnivora > Mustelidae > Mustela > Mustela nivalis. Next base: position 25,081,481 of record NC_139028.1, on the reverse strand, counting down.
GATGTGTATGTATTCTTCTATCTTATGATTTTGCTAAATGCAGTGATTAGTTCTGGTGATTGTTACATAGAGTATTTTAGGATTTTCTACATAAACAAGCACAGCAGTTATAAATAGAGGCAATTTTACTTTTTTTCTAGTTATGCCTTTTCTTTTTCTTGCTTTATTACAATTACTAGGATGTCCAGTGAAATGGTGACTAGAAGTGGTAAGTGCAGGACTTTTCCCCAACATTAGGGGGAAATAATTTTATAATTAGGCATTAAGGATGATGTTTACTGAAAGTTTTCTTTACCTAATGCCTGTTACCAGATTTAGAAATTTCCTTTTTTATTCCTAATATGCTGAGAGGCTTTTTTTTTTAATAAAAAATGCATATGAATTTTTTATTAAATAATTGTTCTGTATCTATTGAAATAATGATGTGCTTTTTTCCATTTATCCTACTAATATGATGAATTACCTTGATTTTTAAATACAATCCAATCTTACATTCCTGGAATAAATCCTAATGGGTGATATATATATATATCTATATATAGATATATATAGAGAGAGAGATATATCTCAAGATCTGATTTGTTAAAATTCTGTTAAAGATTTTTGCATTTATGTTTTTGAAGGATATTGGTCTATGATTGCCTTGTAATTTGTTTTCCAATTTTGATTTAAAATATATTCCCTCTTCTATTTTTCAAAAAGGTGTGTAAGATTAGTGTTCCTTCTTGCTTGGATATTTGATAGGAATCACCAGTCATACCACCAGTCATATTTGATAGGAATATTCTCTGTGGGAAGGTTTAGATAATAGATTCAATTGCTCTGAGAGATATAAGGCCACTTAGATTTTCTGCTTCATCTGTGTCAGTTTTAGCAAGTACATTTTTCAAGGAATTTGCTCATTTTATCTGTGTTCTGACCTAGTTATTTTATATGTTAGCCTAGATACCTTCTCCTCTTTAAACTTTCCCAGATACCCCCAACAGAAGTGACTTCACATTCTTTGTGCCACTACTTTATCTGGTATCATTTGTACTCTCCACCTTCCTTTGTGGTCGTTTGCCCGTATGTCTCTTTATATTCTAAGTTAGGGGTCTTGAAGTGCAATGATTGCATCCCATGTATCTTTGAGTCTCTGACACTTTATATGGTGCTTGGCACATAATAGATACCATCCGCCCCCAATGTTTAATCAACCAATTCCATTTACCATTGTCTTATTTATAGTCACACACACGTTTCTAACTTCCACAGAAGACTATGAGCATCTTTTGCAAAAATGGCAAGTATTATTCAATGTTCATATTCCTTTTATGTCTTATATTTAGAATAATTTTTAAAACTATTAAATAAAATAGACCCATTGAACAGCATAGAAAAGTCAGCATTCTATAAACTCAGAAAAGAGAGGTTAAATGGAAATCAGGAAAGTATGCATCAATAAAGGGAAAGAAATAAGGAACTCACATTGTTGAGTGCTTACCGTATGCCAGACATTGTCTTAAACAATTTATATTCCTTGTTATCATTTAACCTTAAAGTAAGTAGGCATAGAAAATGTTACTGGGGCACCTGGGTGGTTCAGTTGTTTGAGTGTCTGACTCTTGGTTTCAGTCATGATTTCAGGGTTATGAGATTGAACCCCACATCAGGTTCCACACTCAGCAGAGTCTGCTTGAGATTCTCTCCCGCTCCTTGGCTCCTCCCCAACCTGTATGCACCCAGGCATGTGCGCACACTCATTCCCTAAAATAAATAAATAAATAAATAGAATGAAACAGGGTCTCCTACTTCTCCACCATCTTGCCCCTCCCTGAATCTTTCTAAAAGAGGAAAATTTTATTATCCTCATCTTATAAATCAGGAATCTGAGGTGAGGTTTCAAAAAGTTAAGTATTTTGGCAGAGTCCACAGAATTATTTAGTGGCAGATCTGGGTTTCAGATGCAAGCCTGAATGATTCCATTATCATCTTCTTGGTTTCAATTTTACTTTTGCCCGTTTGGTTTTCTACAAGACGCTTGGTGGATTTTCCCAAGTTACCTTTAAATTCTACCTTTGCCAGAGTAGAACATTCTGTGATTCCTTGGTTAAGTGTAAGTGATTACTGTAAGTTTAGAAAAACTCCAAAGTATTCTTTGAACACTTATTCTGCCTTTAGCAGGAAATATCCAGAAATAGCAAAGAAGATTCCAAATAGCCTTATCTCAGAGTATGCTGTGTAACTCCCTGTTGTCTCCCTCCTACTCATCAGCCTTTGTCTACAAGCTTGCCATTATTTTGATGATAGCAGATGCAATACTTCTGGATGTGGCTGACTGGTGGGTATCATTGGTTCCTGAGTTCCTGCCTATATGGCATGAGGACAATTAAGAGTCCAAGGTTATGAAAACTCAAGAAATCTTCATAGCTTATTGTGAAAGGAGAGGATATTTCCTTACAGATGATCTTACTTTTGTATATGTTCCATATTTGTTCTGTTTAGAAAGGCCTGTGGGTTACTTTGTGTAAGGCACATTCTTTCTCCTTTTGCTTTGATAAAAGATATTTGAAACACCAGATCCAATCACATAGCACCTTTGCTACTGCTAACTTAGTTGTGTCTATTTTAAGTCTTCTCTCTCCACATGGTAGTACTCTACAAGTCACCTAATCAGGGTTACCTATGATAATCAGGCTTTTCCCAATTAGAAATGTGCCTAATGCGCCATTTTCCCAATACATTGTAGCCAAAGAACTGGGAAGGGGAGGCAAGTTTTTCAGTGATTCCAGTCTATCCATTGGAACAGGAAGTTTCTGAGGTCTTCCCAATGTCAAAAACAACAACATCAAAATAACAGCATTTATTTCTTTATTTGGGTACAATACCGTGGTCAGGAACTTGGCTACTTCACCAGAGAAATTATTTGCCATACATCATTGAAGAGATGACTTAATTCACGCTCATCATTCCCCCCTAGTCTACCATGGTCATGTATCAGAAGCACCAGACAAGGCAACTGGATACATTTTCTTTCTCTTGAAATTGTAGTCTCTGTTGGAACAACTCCCTTAGGCAACCACAGCTCTAGGTTCTTTCTAAGAAATGAAGCTAGTACTCCCAGGGCTGTTCACATTAGGGAACAAAATCTAAAGAAGTACTCCTGCCTTTTCGATGTCAGAGATCACCATAGAGATGTTTCTCAATTTGAGGCAGAAGATACAGCTTTTCTGTGGTCTGAGAATCAAACTTGTTGAAAGGACATTGTCATGACTTAATATTAATCAGTAATGTGTATTCACAAAAACCTGTATCAAATGATATTCCACATGGAGGCAGGAGAGAAGGGGTTGGAATGAACACATGAACCCTTGGAAGCTGTTTTTCAGCTGGGAATTTTCGAGTAGCCACTGGAAATCAAGGGTAGTACCAAGGATAGTTGGAGTTGAGAAGAACAGAAGGCCAGGATATATCTTTTCTCTTCCACCTCACATTGTGCTTAGACAGTGGCCAGTCTGTATAAGAGCTACCCTATAAAAAGTTGCTCAATGAATAAATGAATGAATGAACGTTTGATTCCAAATATTTTCTTACTCGGTAGCTTCAAATTGTGGTGAATTCGTTGCGTTCTGTGTGGGTATTGTAGGAAGCCAGGAAAGCCCTTTCTATTAGATCTTGGAAACTCAGACTGTGCCTTGTACTGCCTGGCTAGGACAAGCTTCTGGAGGTTCCATTTATCCAGAGGCAGAATGGACCCTCTTCCTTGCTACTGGAAAATTGTTGCCAGTTTCAACAAAGAGACTAAACTACCTAAGGAAACAATGTTTCCTCTTATAAGGTACAATCTTGGCTCCTCCGCCATGGGTTGGGGCGGGGGGTGGCTGTTCTTGGAAATGTACTCCAGAGACTTTCTTATTTAACCAGGATTCAAACTGCATTGCTACATAATTCCTCCTGCTGAGGCCCTATGAAAGGAATGAGTTGGGCCAGATACAGCAAGATAGTAGGATAAATTTCGCCCATTCTTCTGGCTATACTACACAGGAGTGAACTTGATTTCAACAAGATGACCCAATTCTTAGCATGCTTTTCTACCCACTTTCACCCATAACGCTTCCAAGTCACTGTCTGATTCAAGATGTGCAGAGAAACAAAATGGAAAAAAAGACAAACTGGCCAGTAAAAAGTAAGATGACATTTAAAATAGTTTGCAAGTTAATGGGGGGAAAGGGGTATTTTGTTTAAAAAACAAAAATAAAAACAAAAAAAAAACTTGGGGCAGCATAGCACATCACTATCCTTTTGTGGTTTTGAGTGTATTTTATTCATGCACTGGAAGTAGATATTCGTCATACTGTTAATAATTGTTCTACTAAATTGTACTCAACAGTGTGCATCTCTGTAACCTTGCTTACTATTTTCTTCCTGTACTTTTTTCTTAAGCTCATTTCTGAGGGGTGGTTGGTTCACATAAGCTTTCAATTTTTAAATAACACACACAATCTGTGTTTTTTTTTTCACTAGGCATCTTTGCTCAAAGTGGGGAAGAATCAGATTGTGATTGTGGTGTAAATCAGTCAGTCCTTTTCTTCCCTTTACAAGAAAAGCTGTGGGTAATAGAAAAGAGAACTGAAGGAAATAAAAATTCTACGGAGGCTTTTATGAACTCAGTCATTAGAGTCAGAAGAGCTAGCTAGCTCCATGAATGAGAGAAAGAGAAGAAAATGCAATTTTTTTTTTTTTCTTTTAAAGAGCTGTTACTTTAAGCCTCTCTAGTATCCCCCTTCTCTTCCATCCAGTATCCTGGTCCCACCCAGGCCTAGTGAGAATCCAGGGCTGGGGCACTTCAGAAGCTGGAAGGGGAGTGAGAGAGAGGCTGTGGGTTAGCCTTGCCTGGTCATCAGGAGAGGTCCAGGCTGCCTAGAGAGCCTCACTCTGACCTCTCTGAAACCACATCAGAGAACCTCCAAAATGGTATCAGTCATCCTGAAACTTGATCGGTAAAGAATTTTCAGCGTTGAAAATGCTTAATCTTAAGAAAAAATAAAATACTTAATCTTATTGGGATCTTTTGAGGTAGGAAAATCTGATGAGAAGTAAACATTCCCTATATTCCTATGCCTTGGGTATGCTCCTGGAAACACTGGAGGGATTGTTTGCCAAAAAGTCTTGGCAGTGTTCAAGGATGGCTGGCCAAGTCATAAGAGAAGGAAGAGAAGAGGTTTATGTGGTACTGAGTCCAGCATTGTGTGTAAAACACAGGTTTCAATGTAAAGAAATCTGTTGCACAAAACCCTTGGAAAACATAGCATCCTCTCTTTTCTGTACTACCCCCCCAACAAGTACCCTGTTCCTCCAAAAAATTTTTTTAGAAAATAAGGAAAAAATAGGCGGGAATCAACATGACCTTAAGGAAGCGAATCCCTTTGTTTTAATTTTCTTTTCCTTTTGCTTTTACATTTAAGAGTTAAGATGACGTTTCAGCAGAGAATTGTGGAGAAGGGTAAAGGGAAATCAATAAAGTTATTCTGTGACTTTTCCCAGGAGGGAGCTGGGTTAATCGAGAACGGCCTGCTTGGCTATATATCAAGTCCGAAGAGAGAGCAGGAGTTGATTTTGAAACAGATTTCCCAGCTAAACTGAAGGAGATATATGTAAATATACATGTATGAACATACATTAATGTGTAATTTTTACATGAGTGGTGTGTGTCTGCATGTGTCCTATTATATACATTCTAATATATATGAACAGGGTATATGATGTGCACACACATTTAAAAGGTAGATGAAAAAATTCCTTTAGGTCATTAATGATATTGGACAAAAATTCCTCCAACAGTAGTTTCTAGATATTGATCTAGGATCCTTTTACACTTTATAAGTTTCTCTAATAAGTCCTTTGGCTCCCATAGAAGGAATTTGATGTAATAAAGCCTAAAGTGACAGATGAAGGGATGGAAATCAGATTTCCTGACCCAAGGCCAGTGGAAGTGTCTTTGAGGATGAGGAAGCTTCTGAAGAGTCTCTCTGGGTAATTCATGTGGTTACTTTCTCTAGTGACTACAGAAATTTCTAGCGGGTCTATAGAGCTTCTGGAAGCCAAGTTGGCCAGGGCACTACTTGATTCCATTGGGTCATAGTACCACATTCTCCTGTCCACTGGAAGCAGCAGTGGTTTCTTCTGGACAGACTTGGACAACATAATTGGGTTGGAAGCAGGATACCTGAGTGTCAGTCCTGATGTCATCTTCCCATTGTGATCTTGAGTGAGTTAGCTATCCTTTCTGGACATCAGTTTCCTTTTTTATAAAATAGGATGAATAATTCTTGCTCCTTCCAAACAACTTCCTTATTGCCCAAGAATCTTGTCCGCAATTCTTTGTGCCACTCAATGCTCAGATTTTGGAGACCACTAAAGGGTTGTCTCCTTTCCATGACCTAATCTACTGGGATTAATCCCACCATTCTGAAGCCCTTCACATTTATCTTCTCTCATTTTGGATGTTCAGATTCTGAATTGTTTTTAACATCAGCGAAGATGCTCTATTTTCTTTCTTTCTTTTTTAAAGATACTATTTGTTTATTTTGGGGGAGAAGAGAGAGATCATGAGCAGGAGGAGAGGGAGAGTGAGACTATCTCAAGCAGACTCCCCACTGAGCCCGGAGCCCAGTGTCGGGCTTAATCTCATCACCCAGAAACCATGACAACAGCCAAAATCAAGAGTCGGGTTGCTTAACCAACTAAGCCACACAAGCACTCCTCTATTTTCTAAATCTAAATGCCATATGTATTGTAACTGTTAAGAAAATACTTTTGTAAGAGAATGGAATCTAGACAGAGAGAGAGGGACTGTGTGGAGTTCTGGAATTTCCCTGGAGGAAATTTCATAGTGTATCTAGTCTAACCCTCTGTTTTACATCTGAGGAAGCTAATGATCTGAGAAGTAAAATGTATTGTCCAAGGTTACTGTGACAGAATTAAGTGGAGAACCCATGTCTCTTTAACTTTTAGTTCTGTATTCTTTCCATTGGTTCATGTGTCTTGAGACCACTATAATTAGAAATCGTACCTGAGGGGTGCCAGAAAGAAGGAAAGAAAGTAAGTAAGTAAGAAAGAAAGAACTTGAAGGTAAGTAAGCAGACCAGATAAAGATATCTCAACCTTTGGTTTTCTCCAGGGTCAGATTCTAACTCTTAGTGCGTAACCTGACCAACGTGGCTTTAGCATCCTCATGAAAGATGAAGGCTTCCTGGTTGCCAGAGCCTCTTCTTTTTGTCCCTTCCTGTCCCTTAAGCCCCAGCCCAGAATCTGGATCTAATTGAATTCCTATTTTTTTTTAAAGATTTTATTAATTTATTTGACAGAGAAAGAGATAGCAAGTAGGCAGAGAGGCAGGCAGAGAGAGAGATGGGGAAGCAGGCTCCCAGCCGAGCAGAGAGCCCGATGTGGGGCTTGATTCCAGGACCCTGAAATCATGACGTGAGCCGAAGGCAGAGAGGTTTAACCCACTGAGCCACTCAGGTGCCCCGAATTCCTATTTTTCATGTCTATTTTGGACCTGGTTGCATTTGCCCCATATTTCATAGCTCTTAAATTCTATCTTTGAGTTGACTTTACACATTTCTTATTCAACATTTACTGGGAGTTTACCTTGTGCCAGTCATGTGCAGTTGGCTGGAGATACAGAGCCGTATCTCACAGTGTTACATGTCCTGTGTGAGATATGTTCCCATCAGATATGCTGGGGGTGCTGGGGAAGGAGATTCTGGGATCATCCAAGGAATCCAAGAAGCCAATTATCCGGTGATAATTGCCTTTACTCTCTCATCCCCTTCCTTATGAGGGCAGGCAAGTTAATGTTAGATGATGATCTTTTCCAGGGATTTTTCTGCCTTGTTTTCAACAAAAGAGAAGCCATGTGTAGGATTTTTCCTTTACCTCCATGTCCACCCCAGGGTTAGATAGTCTCACCATGAGTTCTCTGAACAAAGCGGGTTTCCCAGTACTTCAGTCAATTCTTAGGGGGTTGCAGAAAGCAGGTCCTGGGGGCCCAGAGATATGTGCAAATGCAGACTAGTTGTGGGGAAGATTTTGTCCTCCCATCATTTCCTCCACAACTTTAATTTTTCAATCAATTTTCTTTGTCTTCTTTGGTTTTAAAGACATCGACAAGTTGACACCTAGATGTTCCCTAGAAACACCCAAAGCTCTGTTCACATTTTATAACAGGACACTAGCCAGATTTTGTTTGTTTTGTTTCGTTTTCAAAGTTCTTCTCCTCCTTCCTTACCTTAGAATTTTCCTCACGTTTCCATCAAATTTAAGACATGGATTAAAGACATGAGACATAAGACAGATTAAACTCATGGCAGAGGAGGAAGATCATCAGTTAAAGATTGCTTGCCTCTGTATGATCACCTATTGGTCTGTTACATAGCACTGTGACCTAGATTAGTATTAAGTTCCCAGAAGAGTACAGGTGCCACAACAATGTATAAAGCACCTATTATGTGGCAGGCTTGATGGCAGCCAGAGTAAGATCACAATCAGTGCCTCTCCGTGCAGTGCACGGGAAGTATCTGTAGAGCTGAGAGACCTGTGGGCCCATAAATTCAACAATTTTCCAGACTTGGGCCAGGTAGTCAGAATATCACAGTGAATCTTGGAAGACTTAAGTATGCCAGAAAATTCACTTAACCTCCCCTCATTTGGGAATGCGGGGTGGTTGCCAACAACAGTTGGTTTGCTCTGTACCTGCCTGGGTTGGAGCCTACAGTCCAACATTCCAGAAGGGCAAAGCAGGAGACCCCAGAAGGCTGGCCTGGCTCCCTCTGACATAGTTCCCTGTGGTCTTCGTGTCATTGCTATTTGCTGCATGGAGAGACTGTTTGATGCGTGTTGAACGTGCCACACTTAAACTCTCTGAGGTAGCAGTTTCTACCTTTAAAATATGCCTTGATGTCTCCCCAGAGTGCTCCCTGCTCATCCCTATTCATCTGTCTCTGTTTGAATCTTAGCAGGAATTCTGATGCTGCTGAGGCCCCTCGGTCCCTGAAATGTATCTCAAACTATGTTTTGGTGTTCTTTTAATTTTATTAATTCTGTACACTCAGTGCTTTTGAAAATCATCTATTTCACAAAAGCTCAAGTAAATTTAATCGTATCTTTTTGAAGCCCTTCCTTACTGTGCTGCCATTAGTTAATAATGGGGGAGACCAAAAGGCACGGGGTCTGATTATTATTAACGATACCTCAGAGTCGCACATACTCACTCCCAGTGAACTCTCGGCAGTTCATACACATTAGCTCATTTTTCCTCACAACAGCTGGGCTGGGAGACCTAGATTCTATTCTTGGTGCTCTAACAACCTTCTTGGGAAAGGTATTTAGCCACTAATTGCCTCAGTTCCCAACTATGAAAAGGGAATAATGATATGAGGATATTTGCTTTTCCTTCTCCTTCTCCTAAACCTTTAGAACCTAAAGAGAAAAAAACAAAAAACAAAACAAAAACCCTGAAGAGACAAAGTCTAAAAGAGAAGGAGGAGTGTGTCTTGACTTTATGTCCATAAGGAAAAGGTGAGATACAGTCCTAGGAGCATGACTAGAAACCTTGAAATCTGAATTGTGATTCACTCTCTGCTTACGGATGGACCATAGCCTTTGACACCTCTCTCCTTTATATTGGAAAACACTGAGAGATCCACAGCTGGTGAATATTATACAAGGGGCCCAATCATCTACAGAGCATGAACGGAGTCCGCAAAGATGTCTCTAGGAAGCATGGCATCGATAAGACTGGATTTCAGATGAGAACACTCTTGGTTTCCAAAGCCTTCCTCTTTTCCCGCCTCTCTCCTTTCCCTCACAACCTCCAGGCTTTGTAGCGATTTCAGAAATATATACCGGTAACTCCAGCCCAAGTCACTGGCCTATATCTTTGGTCTCATATCATCTCTAGACTCTTGGCCTGGCAATCTCAGTCTTCAAAAGTTCCAGGGGCCGAAATATGCCTCTTTGTTTGCCAGCCTAAATCTAATGACTGAACGGCAGAGAACCTAGACCAAAATAGAACTTGGCTCTTAGAAGACACGTGTCAGCCAAGAATAATGCTTTTTATAATGGCAGGCTCAGTTCTGTTAGTGCACAGGTAACAGGGATCTCACCCTTTAGAAGGGGCTTGATTTTCTCTATTTTTCTCTCTCAGTTTACCCATTGTTACGTAGGAGCAAGAGCTTCTCTCTTTTACCTGTAGAGGCTCAAAAGGCTACTGAAATGTACTACTTGCCAATTGGTAAAGTCATATGGAATGAAACATAGATCACCTTCCCAAGAGCTTCCCAAACAACATGGCCCCATCACATAAACTCCAGACCTTGCATAGAGTTAATCTGGATGCCAAGAAGAGTCCTCTGAAGCTCACCCAATGAGGCAATGGAATTATTTTATATATTCATATCAAAAATATTATTTTAAATATATATGCTAAAGACTTCTCTCACCATTGATTTTCTGTAATATTCTAAAACAAACAAAAAAAAATTTTTTTAACTAGGCATAAATTCAAGTATTTAGCCTGATATTACTTAAACTGACACTTGGAACTCTAAGGGATTTGGGGTCTAAAATCTGCCAAATGACTTCTTTTGAGACCACTTGAGCTAGACTGCTGGTACCAAACACTGCTCCCTACTGGTTCAAAGTCTCGTTGCTTCAGGGAAATGGCTTTGCTGATACATGCATAAGGCAGCTTCCTCCTCCTCCTTGTCCTGGGAATATTTTTGCCAATTAATGAGGGACTCTTGCTAATGGAGTTGAGATACAGTTCACATCTAAAGTATGTTTAGAGTTTAAGGGCACGTCCAGCTCTCCCTTGAGGGTTGCCATCAGCCCCCTAAGGGGATGCATCTTTTTTTTTTTTTTTTAAGATTTTTATTTATTTATTGAGAGAGAGTCAGTGAGAGAGAGCATGAGCGAGGCGAAGGTCAGAGGGAGAAGCAGACTCCCCGTGGAGCTGGGAGCCCGATGCAGGACTCCATCCTGGGACTCCGGGATCATGACCTGAGCCGAAGGCAGTCGTCCAACCAACTGAGCCACCCAGGCATCCCAAGGGGATGCATCTTTAGAAACTTAAGAGGAGTTGAAATTCTAAAAGTGCATTATTGCTTGTGGAAGGACAGACTGAACACCGTCACGTTCCCCCTGCCCTCCCCTAGCCAGAGACCGGAGTTGCCCAGATGAAGACGAGGACGGAAGCCGGCCTGCAGAGCATATCACTTATACATACTTAAATATTCTTCCCTTAGGCAAAGTAAGCGCGTGTCTAACCTTTTTTTCACAATACATATTATGAAACTCTGGAGCCTTGAGGTCCTATGGTCACGAACCATTTCGAGCTTCTCAGCCTCATTTTCTGAAATGAGGGCATCTGAGCTGGGTTGCTTATCTCAGATCTGGACTTACCCACACACTTTAAAGTGCAAGAGATCTCCCTCCCTGCATGTAGCCCAGAATAGTCCTCACAGCCACGTCATCTTGGACACTTTATCACTTGATATTACCTCCTAATCCACAGATCAGGGAGATTTTAGACAGAATTCGTCTGGCTTCAAACAGAAACAGATGACTGCAGAACATTTAGAATGAGTTTAACAGACCAATTTGCCATTTTTCAGAAACACAAATAAACATGGCTCTATGTGGGACCTCAGCCAGAGTAGAGTCTTTGCAAATAAGACTGTAATTTGCCCTTTATTAAATGTTACTTTTTTAAAAAAATAGATTTTATTTATTTATTTGACAGAGAGAGAGAGATCACAAGCAGGCAGAGAGGCAGGCAGAGAGAGAGGGGGGAAGCAGGCTCCCCGCTGAGCAGAGAGCCTGATATAGGGCTTGATCCCAGGACCCTGAAATCATGACCTGAGCCGAAGGCAGAGGCTTAACACACTGAGCCACCCAGATGCCCCAAATATTACTTTTTAAAGTAACAAGAAAAAATATTTTATTTATTTATTTGAGAGACAGAGAGATAGTGAGAGACAGCATGGGTGGGGGTTGGGGAGAGGGAAAAGCAGGCTCCCCACTGAGCAGAGAGCCACATGTAGGACTCGGTACCAGGATCCCGGGATCATGACTGAGCCACCCACATGCCTTAAATGTTACTCTTATGTGGCATTAGACTAAGCATCATTCCAAAGGTTATTTAGACATGAACTTGGCTCTCTCAAAACGTTACCACCAAAGCCACATCAGCATACAAGTTTATTAAAAATCTTTTGCTGCCCGCAGATACTGTGCTATATACCAGAAACCAAAGTGACCACGTGACAACCCCTATCTCTATTCACCTTGTATTATGGGGATAGAGACCGCATAGTCTATGGATAGTGCCAACACCAGGGCCCCCTTCCTCTCCTCCAGCTAAGGGAGTAACACTACCTAGCACAGGGCCTGACATACAGTCAAGTACTAAATAAATAATTATTGGCCAAAATGAGCTCAATGAAAAGAATGAATAAATGTTATGGTAGATTAAGTACAGAGTGCTGTGGAAAATACATCAAAAGAGAAACTAGACTAGTTCGAGGAGATGAACTGTAGAAATTGTTAGTTACACTGAGACAAGAGTCAAAGAACATAATGTTGCAGAGGAAAGTCCAGGCTGGCGGTGTTAGACCTGGTTCAAGTCCTAGCAGTGCCATCAAGAGTTGGGCCATTCTAGCTATGTCATATCTTACTTTCTCCCTCTGTAAAACACTGGTGATGGCTTTGGGAGACTAAATTAGATATTCTTTATCTATAAACCTCTGTCGCGAAGAAGAACATCAATAATGGCTATTGGAGGAGTAACAGAGAACAGAACTGCAGTGCTCAAGTAATGAGTCCCTAAGTCGTGAGGTTAAGAGCACAAACGTTTGAGGGATGGATGGCAGTGATGAACTTCAAGTTCGCAGTGGCGGCTAGGAGAGGTGTTCCAGAACTTCTCAGCTTCTAAGCCTAGATAAGGCGGGGGAAGGGCAGGTGACTTAGGGGATTTGTCTTCCTCTTCCAATCCATCCCGGAAGGCTTTCATATTCACATTTTAACTGTAGACCTATGTGGGCCCTGCCTGTCGCTGTTCACAGTGGGGCATATACCATTTCAGATAATTAATAATCTGAGGATATTGTGATGTATGGAAACTCGATGCAGATTATATATGTGTTTGTGTTTATATACATATGCATAGAAATACATAATAAAAATGTAACCTTTCCCCCCATAAGTTCTTATAAAAATTAGCTTCTGTTGCTTTTATCTTAAATGTCCACAAATATTCCTGACCCCTTCCTTCGGTTCTTCCTTCCCCGCATGTCCATTAGGAACTTTCCCACTACGTTCGTGTAGTTAGATCAGTACACACACACACACACACACACACACACGTGCATGCATCCACACACCTGTTCTCTACTGGCTTCAGCTTTTTTTTAGGTGAGCTTTGGGATATGCCCTGAGTTGAACTGGATTGTCAGCTCTGTTAATAGGGGAGGGTCAAGGAGGGGACGACGTGAGCCACTGACTTTTGGGTTTTCAGTCCCTGACACGAGCTGCGACTCCAACGACATGGCAAAACCAAAAAATGTCAAACCAGAAAGTGCGGGAGACCAAAGAAAGGGGATGGCGGGGGCCAAAGATGAAGGAAGGCACCGGGCGTAAAAACATTTTAGACATAAAAATTGGGGGAGGGGAGAACTAGAGGTGGTTCCGATGATGGTGGGGGAGGGAAAGCCATTGGTGGGGCCTTTGAAATTGTGCCAGGAACCAAGAGCCAGGGGCAGTGGCAGAGGGGAAGGCCAGGTAGGACAATTAAAACGGAAATCTGGCTCCTTCCAGCGCAGCATGAAACAGGGCTACAGAATTTGCTGCAGTGGGAGGTGGGGCCAGTCTGGCACAGTCTGTGCGTTTGAAAGGAGCAGGGCGGGTTGGGGAATGCCAGTCAGCCTTTGTAGTTCTGAGCTCAGAGAGGGGGTGACAAACACTGGGCTTCAGGTCAGAAGCCTGGCCTGGGTGGCTTTTGGAGAAAATTTCCCTCTGCTCCCAGACTCTTAAAATCCTCTCATCACACCACTGGCCTCCAGTCACAGCATAAACACGTGTCCTGGAGATCGCCCTCCAGCAGAGGTTTCGGCCGTGGTACCTGTTGGCTGACTGATGGGATCCTTCTCCTGTCCTCCTCCCTAGACATCCTAGCGGGGGCTGAATACAGTTGTTTTGCATATCTCCCTTTACCCTTCCCACATGCTTCCCATCTCCCAGACTCCTAGGGTTAATCCCCAGGACAACCTTGCTTTGAAAGAAAAAATGTGGTGAGCCTCCTAGAAGATTTGGATCTCAGAAGCCTCTGTCTGTCCTGCTTCAGCCAGACACCAGACAGCGGGCTCAAGGAGATGGACACTGACAGAGAAAGAAGCAGTAAGTTTTTGTTGTTTGTTTCTGAGGCATAGTTGCTCTCCAGAATTAAGGCCCCTGAAGGCACGAGGCTTTCTTTTCTTTATTTTTTCGCCTTTCCTCTTCGTTTCTTTTTCTTTTCTTTCTTTCTCAGCAGAAGTAAATACTATCCCGTTCCCATCCTGGGGCTGATTCAGAAAAGCAATTGAATTAGAAAGCGTTTCTTCATTGATGTTCGGATCTGGGGTTAAAAATATCTGAAGTTGATTTGTGCGTGCCTATTCTCAACACTGTAATATTTTAAAATGTATCTGCATTTGTTAAAGTAATTTGTACTGATTGTTCTTCTCCAGAATAAATACTATCTATCTGGCTGATTGATTGTAATTATGATGAATTTGTCCCGGCACTTGCATGGATGTCTTCTTTGAGGATTTTTGTGCATCTTTGCTGCTCATCAAAGGGAAGGCTAGAAGGACTTTGGAAGGAGGGTGTGGTCGGGCTGATTCAGCTTCCTTCCCGGCCCATCCCTGACTCCTTCCCTCTGCTCCTCCCTCTCCCCATCTCCTACCCTGGCTCCTCAGATCCCTCCTGAGCCAGCTGTCAATGAAACGGCATTTACCTTCCATTTCCTATCACCTGTGTTAGACTCAGGCAGGTAGGACACCACTCCCCACAATCAAATTCATTACATTTGTAATCTCAGCATTTTTTCAGACCAAGGCGGAGGAGACCAGACTGTTACTTCCACTCCTTAAGCTTCTCTTCTCCTGGGATTATTAGCCAAGATAGTAATAACAATAGTAATACTGTATTTAGAAACTCTCAGGCACACTTGATCTCTGAGAGTCGTACAGATGTTAACTAATTAATCCGTGCAAGAGAGGTAAATATTATTAACCATGATGGAATATACCTATGTATATGCTAAGGACAGCAAAATAGTTCACTTATTTATCACGGTTCACTTGCTATAGTCACTGGTATTTTTAAAACACCCATCATAGATACAATAATTAGAGATGTGCTTTTGTTAACAAAACCACTACCCACTTCTAGCGTACCCTTGGGTACTAAGTAATTACCCACTTTGTGTGGTTATCTAGCTCACTAATTACCCACAGAAATTGGGGTCAGGTGTTAACTGCTTGAAATAAGTATCCTCCAAAGACATCGCTGAGTTGTATAGAGAAAATGATGTGTTCAGAGCAAAACTTTCATAACTCATATATTTGTATATCTTCGTAAGCGGAGCGAATACCGACCGGGGCAGATCGGCTCAGCACGTGAAAATCATGCTGAACTGTTGTGGCGATGGCAGGGAGGTTTTGGAGAGTCTGGGGACATTTCATCCTCTGTTGATTTTTCCTTTCTGAAGATGAGTGGAAGGACAGGGGTCCCATAATCTGCCCTTCATATGCACGCACACTAAGACAATTGGTGAGTCTGGTTAAGAGTGATTCATTTTGGCGGTACAGGGAGGCACCCAGTGAGTCAAAGATTTTTTTTTTTTTTGACAGCTCCACCCATTATGAGTATACTAGCATGTTTCTTTTTTTCTCATCAGTCTAGTGCAAACACACTTTTAGCCAAACCTGAAAAAGATTTTAACCCAGTCCCCAAGCCTGCCAACCATCTCTTTCTCCTTCCCAATAATGACAAAAAGAAAGAAAGAAAGAAAGAAAAGAAAAGGAAAGTATTAAAGGGAATCCAGCACTATGATTTTAAGTCTCTTTTTGCCTGGATATCTTCTCCCTCCCCCTCCCTCCCCCTCCCTCCCCTTCCCTCCTCTTCCCTCCCCTCCGGTCCCCTCCTCTCCTCTCTTCTCCTTTCCCTTCTTCCTCTCTCTGTGTCTCCTCATTTGTGTTTTTCCTTCTCCTTTTCCTTGGCCTCCAGCTGTGCTTCTGCGGGTCTCCCGGTGAGAGACAAAGCATAGTGTCTGAACTGAGCACAAAGAAGCTACCTTTAAAAAACATCGACTTGGGGGAAACCTGCATCCTCAGATACCTCCCTCCCTTTCTTGCTATTTACAGAACTCAGCCTTACACTTCACACAGGCCCATTGTCTGCGTGATTCTAGCCAGGAAAATCAGGTGAAGATGGCCATATACCCACTGTGTGTATAGATAGGTAGAGACCCTAATTATCAGGAGCTACCTGTTTTCCGGGATCATCGTGTAGCCGAGCTTTGAAAACGCACGCCCACAGACATGATGGGAGAGGCTCCCCTGTTCAAGTCAGGATGTCTTTCATTTTTATCTTGTGCCACTTTTTTTTTTGTCATCGGAATGATTACTTATCATTATCAAGGGGCTTTAGGCTGATCAATGGAGTGTGTATGTATCTGATGGACATTTGAGGAGAAACCCTTCAGAAAGAAGGAAAATGTCTGCAGTGGAAGTCGAGGGTTAGTATGAGCTACAGTGACTGATGAGTTCATTTCAAAATCCACGGGCACGTAAGTGGTAAATTAGTACATACAGCAAACAGAGTCAGCAAGCAAAGCCTCCCGTTGAAAGGAAAGAGACTTTGAGCATTGTAGTCATCTCACGCCTGAAGAGAGTGCGTATTTTAAATATAGATTCGAATCCCTGCTCTTTTATCCCTCTACATGCCGATTTCAAAGAAGTATTTGGGCACTGTTGACTTTCCATCCGTGAAGAAAACCCACCAAGATGCAGGAAACGTACACATGCACTCCAACATGCTTAGGTGTTTTAGATGCTCGTGAGATGCGGAACAATTAGGCAGAGAACTGCACTGTGGTCTCTCTTCGTCACTCCCCCCCCCCCCACTTTTTTTCCCTCCCTTCTAGAAAGCGTGATACCTGATCTCTGGGTCTAGCAGGCTGAGGATTTTTCTGTATTTGTATAATACAATGTCTGGCCTTCCCCCTGACCTGCTGGTGTATTTTTGGTCTCATTAGTAGTCAGAAAGATGCTTTCGTGCATCCGGGGCTGCGAGTCAGGGTGAGACATACAACGGAGAGAGGGAGTGAGCGCGAGAGGATATTAGAAGGGAGGCTTGTCTCCAAGATATGGAAGGAAGTGGGAAATGACAGGACGGCAAGCTTTGTATGGAGGGGCCTGGCAGGGCGGGGGAGCGGCGGGGAGAGCCAAGTGGATTCTCAGAAAAGGAGGGAAGCCGTGGAAGAGCGAAAGGTGATTAGAGGGGGATATTGATTCCTTATTCTGCCAGAGATTGCAGCAAGCATGCGAGGAATCTGCACCATGGTTGGCAAAAGGAGACCCTGTAACCAGACACTCAGGCTTTCCAGGAGCCCAGGGAGAGAGCCGAGAAGAAAGGGGGCAGTGTGGTCTAGGAAAATTCAACTTGTCGCTGATTTGTGCCTGATGCTTGCTGTCCGTCAGCAGCCTCCCTTACAATCTTTTTTTCTCTCTCTCTCCCTTTTTTTCTTGCCTTCTCCTTCTTCACTGAAGCCTAGGGGAGCCAGCAAAGATTAAATGTGCTTTCTCAAAGGCAGCCACTTCATGCTGCTATGTCGAAAGGGCCATTATTATTATTATTTTTAATAGTAAAAGAAAACGGGAGAGAGAGGCTGAGACAGAGAGAAGCAAGGTAGGCTGATGACGGACTAGCTTTTCTGGGAGGAAAAGGAAAGTGAGGGAGAAAGGAGAAACCCTGAACTGAACCGGACGACCGTGCCTGAGAAGAACCTCCAGAGGTGAGAAAAAAAAAGTTGTCTTGAAGATGGGGGGGTGGGGATGCTGAATAGACCCTGTGCAGAGGTAAAGGAGGCATAATTTAGCTGGCTTGCTGTTAGGATACTGTTTTGCAAGAGGGGGGAGACGGGGAAGAGCCTGGAGCTTTAATGGTTTTTAGTTGCATATGGAAATATATACGAAATATTTAGCATTTTTACCAAGTGCTGGAGGCCCTTGCAATGCCTCCCTCCCAGGGGCTGCTTTGTCATTCTCTTTGACTAGCCAGCCATCTACCTTGCTTAGGCCGGAATAAAAGAAGGAAAAAAGAGCGAAGGAAAGAAGGAAAGAAGGGAGGAGAGAGAGAAAGAGAGGGAAAGAAAGAAAGGGAGAGAGGAAGGAAGAGAAAGAGAAAAGAGGGAAGAAAAAATTTAAAAGAGTCATCTACCCACCCAGTTCCCCTCCCTTCCCTTTGGATTTTGGAGGCGACACAGGGAGCCCCTGGCACAGAAAAGCTCCGCTTCCAGTCAGAACCGGGGGGAAAAGCCACTCTCAGGTACAGAGCCGGTAGGTTCTGCGAAGATGGAGGGGAATTAGAATTCGGATTCCTCTGAAATATTGGCAAAAGGCTCCAAAGGTTCGGCGGCGGGAGTGGGGCGGGGGAGACGATCTCCCCAGCCTGCACCCACCCCTTCCCACCTCGCCTCCCAAATGACAGCCTGGTGCTGCCTCTGCCTGATTTGGCCTTGGTTTCAGCCAAGCAGCTGATGCAGCCGAGGCCCCGTTTGCAGGACCGACTGGCAAAGTGCATGCTGCAGGAAGAAGGAAGAAATTTTTTAAAAGCAGCTCTGGGGAGGTTTCTCATTCTTTAAAAAAAAAAAAAAAAAAGAAAAAGAGAGAGAGAGAGAGAGAGAGAAAAGATTTTTTTTTTTTAATTTTTAACCGAATATTTTCAAAATCTGATCCGTCCCAGCCCCTCCCTGCACGTCCACCAAATTGCCTTTTTTTTTCTCCCTCGTCAAAGCATAAACTACAGAGTCACAGTCTCTAGATTTGGTGTAGCGCTTCCTGCCCCCGCCTCCCCTCCCCGCCCCGTGGTCGGTCCTCTATTGAAACACCTCGCCCAGGCTAGCGCACTGCGAGCTCGCATTTCCCCCCCTTGCTCGGAATGGTGTCACGGGAGGCTGCAGCCCCGCTCCGCTTCCAAAGGGTGAGTTTAAAACGCTGTTCGTATTTATACTTTCATGGCCTCCGAACCCTCCTTCTTGGTCTTCTCCTTCCGAAAGCCTGATGTCTATGATTTTGCATGCGGCATGCTTGGCCAGAGGGAAAGAGCCGCCTCGTATTTTCCTTACCGTCAGCCGCGCTGGTCGTAAGTTCAAGCTTTGAAAGGGCATTTTATCCTGATTTTCGACCCTGGTTTTAAAAAAAGTCAGCATCTCTCGGGCTATGCACATTATTTTTCATTTTAGTCAAACTGTTTTGCCCAAAGCTTCCAAGAGTTTTCTGTGATAGACACACGGTGGTTGTGTTCAGGTATGTATCTATGTCCACGGATTCTGCGTATGTGTGTGTATGAATATATTCTATTTACATGGACTCTGAATTCTGTGACCTAAGGAAGCTTCGAGAGCGAGGGAGTACCCTGCCAGCCACCTGTTTGGTGCCTTTTGGTCATGAACCTGGAGCAGAAATTGCCTGTCATTCTCGTTTTGCTTTGCTTTGTCTCCAGAAGGAACAATTTGTGGCGCTCCTCTCAATCCCTGAGACCCTAACTTGTGATGTTTACCGTTTAAATCCACGGGTTAGGCTCTTGGGAGCTGCGAGTCGTGCCTTGGCATCTTGGACCTTTGGTGGAACTTTTTTCTTTAAAGCAAAAACAAAAGAAAAGAAAGTTTTCTGAAGTGATTGAGTGCACCTCTGAGGTTTGCATTGTTAGATGCGGTCAGGTGACCAGAAAGTGGCAGCTCCTGGATTTCTGTTCAAGTAGGTATACATACATTCTGTTAGAGGAGCGCGTTGGCTGCTCTGTGTGTGTGTGTGTGTGTCAGTACCGGTGCCCGAGGCTTGTGGAACTCCTCTCCCATGGTCTGTTTCTTGAGAGCAACACGCAGTACTATCAGAGCGTAACAAGAACAGCTCAGTACCTGGTGCTTGACCTCAGAACATATTAGCTGAAGTCCCAGCATGCCCCGTGCCTCCAACTTTTAAACTCAACAGTTAATCTTAAAATTGTGTCCAATTAAAATGGGCATGTGGACATGTTACACATTCAGTACTCACATGTATGTGTCATATATGGCTAGACAGCGAACACGCAGACACAGATGGGGGGCAAACCAGTAGTTTAGGCTAAAAGATTAATAGGCTAAAAATTCTTCTCTTGCTAGTCTACGCGGAGGATGAAATTTACGGTGTTCATAAAGATTCAATTTGTATTACTTTGCAAGATTTTAAAAAAATAAGCGGAGCGATTGTAGCCTCCTTGCTGGGCATCTGTTTTAAAATGTTATACACCGCAAGTTTAAAAGCAATAGGGATTGGAAATATATTTTCTAAATACGTAAATGGAAAGAAATAACAAGGGCACACATACATATGCAATTATTGTATCTTTGGGAGTAATCAGTGCCCATTATTCTTCATTTAAAGATTGGAAAAAATTTGTCAGGATCTAAATTCAATCCAGCAAAGTTATTTATAATGCCAAACTGTATGTTTAAAATAATCTTCTCTTACGGTAATTGTTTACCTAGTTTGCAGTTTTCTGAAAACGTAACTTTTCGTGACAGAATAATTTTAGTGATTCAGATCTGTCTCATAGTTGAAGAAGAGAAGCAGGAACTTACCTTTCCTTTGTTGCGAAAAATTCCAATATACAATTTTATTTAAACCGCTTTGGTATCCTTGAGCCAACATTTATCTTCTATTTTTGGAAAAGACCTAAATCAGTCCTGACTTCAAATGCTTTCTTCCTTTAAAGACTATATTGGCTGTAACCTCATTTTATACGTGTAGTCGAAGGTTAAGGAAACTGTTCTTTTCCTGTGCGTTTTTTTTAAAGTGTTTATTGCAATTTCAGTCAATGACTCCAAATCGTAGTGAAGAAACCATTTTGTATCAGAAAACTGATTCGAGAAAATGAACCATGCAACAATTGAACCATGCCTTTTGTTGAAACCTCTTGTGTAGTCGTACTATTTAAATATTACTTTCCAGCCTTTGGTAGCCTGGATATGCTTCAGAGAAGAGTTACTTGATTTTCAAGTGATCCTTTGGTTTCCGTACAATGGATTAATGATTTTTCCCCATCTTAGCGGATGTGTGTGCATAGGTATTTGGAAATTGTGGAAAGGAGTCTATTTAACTTATGGATATATGTTATCACATGATTCATATCAACTGTTTGCAAAACATTTGGTGCTTTACTAAGTCAAAATGTATCTGCCGTTAATTCTATGAAAATGTATGCCCGCGCCAATAAAAACATGCTGGATATCATTCTTCTGCGATTTTGAAGGGTAACAGGATAGTAATTTAATACAAGTGATACAGTTTGTATTCCAAGGCACTCTTTCGGTTTTTCACATGTTTTCAGGTGGATTGCTCATGCCCTGAGGTTGCTACCACCACTGATCACACGGGCATTTGGGGAGTGCACAACGGCACACAGGATTTTTGTATTTCAGCGGGGGATTGCTCCAGTGTTAAGGGCAGGTTTCTCAACACCCCTTCTTCCTCACGGAGCCCATCAGCGAAGTTCAGTGAAATGAATAACATAATTGGTGGTTGGTTCAATCACTACCAGTCTAGACTAGCCCAGACGCATCAATTAGAGAGCGCTGTCTTTTAAAGGGGGAACGCAACCGAAACAAGCAGGGCATTATTGATACTGATCTTTAAAAGTGCAAATCCAGCTTGGCAGATTAAAAAAAAAAAAAAATAAGGCGGGGAATTGGGGTGGGGGCGGTTTGCGTTGCGGGAAGAAAAGAAAAAGACGTGAACTGGAGCTTTCGGACACAGAAGGACAGGAAGCTTGAGAGAAAAGGCGTGGATAATGAGTGCAAGGCAATGCAGCACCTCCTTGGAACACACAGTTACAATTCAGTTCACAAGGCATACTGGTTCACCATATTTTTAACTAGATTCTCCCCCTCCTCCTTTCCTTTTTTTTTTTTTTTGCCTCTGTTTCCAAAGAAGTTCCAGCTCAAACCCAATTCTGTTGGAAATTTAACAGCTCTAGGAAGCTCCACTGAGAAGAAAGCCAAGTAATACGAACCAGCCAAAACTCCTTTTGCAACATTTTTCCCCCAAAAGAAAAACACAGAAGATGTTTATTTTTGAGTCTCTAATTCTACTTAAAAAAAAAAAAAAAATCAACAGGACTAATGAACAGTGCTCATTTTAAATCCAGCACCTGGGAGCTAATTTTATGGGCAAGACACCTTTAGGTAAACAGTTTTCTGTCGAATACAGTAAAATGATGAAGAATGTAACAAAAGGCTTTGGTAATTTGGAAGAGGGGGGTGGTTTTTGATGGAGAAAAAACAGATGATTTAGAAAGCGTTAGGAACACATCAAGCCCCAGGGAAAGAAAATGTTTGATTGGTATTAATTAAAACACTGCTAATATATTCTAATAAAATCAAATTTAACATTCTAAACTAATCCGCTTGATATGTCAAAGGAAAAGAAAAGTATTATCTTATTTGCATCTCTGCCATCCAAATGCATTTGCTCATTCAGCAGAATTAATTTTTATCACCAGCCTGTTTAATCTCCTCACAGATTTAGTCAAACTTATTCTTTCAAACTAAAAAGGATCGGGGTTGCGGGGGGGCGTGGAATCCATGGAAGGTATTGGGAAGACTAGTGACTGTATTTAGTACTGGCTTTATATATTACCATGTCCTTTTCTCATTTGCTGTAGTGGGTGTGGAGGAACCTGTGAGACTGAGGGGGGGGTGATGGATGGTTAATTTTCCTCTTTCTCTTCTACCTACTGGGTTATTTGGCAATTTCAGTTGCCAGATTATTTGAGTGGCATTTATTTACATGACTGATGTTGCCCTGTTGATTAATATCTCATTTATTTCTAATTTCAGAATCTATTTTATTACAAATGCCTTATGCCCAAAACAACAACAACAACAACAACAACAACAAAAACCGCTCTCATGCCACATACCAATCGCTTCTTCTCAATTATTTGCAACTATGGTCCCTCTAAGAGAAAGTGGGGAGGTGAACGTGAATTTTTTCTTTTTCACTAAGAACTGAATTCTTTGTTTCAATTTTTCAAGCCAAAATTTCTACAGAAGAATGTATATTTTCTGAAATGGCGAGTTTCACGCCCTTTATTGTTAAACTCTCACAATGGGTAAAACTGTCCCCAAATGACATCATAGCCAAAATGTTTCTCCCTCATTAGTCTCTCATGACTATGATATATGTAAATATGTGCCCAACACAAAAAACGGATGGGCCAGAGATATTGAGGGCCACATTTGTGTATTTCACAAGTGTGGGGTTCTGCCCAGTCTCAAGGAGATGCAAAGCCCCAGACTACAGTCCTGACGAACTGCCTTCTTTGCTTCATTGCCTTTTTCAGTTCTTCAACATAAAAGAGCAGTCGCAGTTCGGTTTCACATGTATTGTTCTATAATCCAGGCAATAAATGCTAATTAGTAATGCTCAAGGATCCGACCATTCAGAGTAATTATCATAATTTACTTCTTCCTTGTTAAAGACATTCCTTGCTGATTAAAAAAAAAAAAAAAAATTAAATCACTTCCCCATTGCACCGCAGTGGAAATGCACTGGAGAGATGTCCAAGGTGTAGTAATATCGTTCCGGCCGCCTTCGAAGTCGCCGATATGTGCCTCTTAGCTTATTCCAAATGGAATGGCAACTTAATTTCTAAAAAGAGATTCATGTAAATGCATAAAGTTTTGCATGTGCACCAGGAATGCATGATTTTATTTTACAAACCCCAAGGCTCCTCCTTCCTGGCCCACCCCCTTTCTAAAACCACTTACTGAGCAGAACAAAGGAAACTGCTAACTAGAGAAGCATCATTAAGTGTGAACAGCAGTAGCATGATAAAGTATGTGATGTGACAACATATTTCATTGCACAAAAGTGCAGATAATTAAATAATTCAATAGTAACCCTGACTAATTAGCAGAAAGATCTTTAAGGAGGAATCAAGAAAATGGATCCAATCCACTTGAATAATATGCCCCATTCTCCCAGGTCACAAATATATATTTGGTTATTTGATAATGGATTGATTCATACAGAAGGATGAGGACAAAAGCCTGTTCCTCAAAATGGAGCTTGGATCTGGCATCCTCTTTGGGACAAATTAATCCTGTGTTCTAGAAGAGCAGAATTTAATGTAGAGCTCTCTGTTTTCAGTCAAAGGTGTAATCCTCCGTTCGGTTGCACATTTCTCTTTTATCAGGTGTTCTAAAAATTCGTCAACCCCTTCGCTTTTCATATCATTGCCTCAGAATATATGTATGAAGCCGCCTCCACATTTTCTAATAAGGATCGTGTTTTAAGTTTGCTTCTTGCTTGACGCAAATAAGGATCCTATGCACAGAATGCATAGGACAAATAGCCATGCTGAATATTATATTTGGTGGAATCGCCCCCCCTCCCCTGCCTAATCTATCAAGGTAATATTCCCGGTTTCATTGTTCATTGGTCCTTTCAGGGAGAGTTTCGGCTTTTACTTGAGGGTTGTAAGCACATTAGAGGAATAATTCCCTCTGGATACTATAGAGAGGGAGCCACCTGCAAAATGTTGATGCTGTTATTGAAATCTCAAGTGGAATCAGCTTTCAAAAAATTAGATATTAGATGCATCCGATATAATTTGCAATGTGTAATTATACTAATGTGCACAGAGTTGTGTGTTGCTTTACATGTTGCCTACTTGAGATTTTTTTTTTTTCCCCATGGGCATTTCTCATCATTTGAAATGGCTCCTGAGTAGAATGTTCTTAAAATCATCTTTCAAAAAAAAGTCCTTGCTAATTAATATAAGAACATAAGAGCTCTACGGTCTGTGCTGTCATGCAAGAATGAATGAACATGTGTGACCCAGATATTGGAAAGTAATGATCTCTAAGAATGTTGTCATTGTGGACCCTTGAATTAGTTGTAAAATATTGCCTGCTCTTGATGGATTTAGTCTTCATTCAGACTTTGGACAATTGGTGAAGTAATGGAGAATATTAGAGTAGTAAATCTTATTCATAAGAAATCCATTTCCTTTACCGGGATGAGATAAAATACCAGGGAAATGGCTTTAGGCAGAGATCATTTTAACTTAATCAAAGTAACCAAAATCGTAACAGTAATGAACAACTTATTTTCCATTTTTTCCCCATTTTGCATGGTGCATGCTGAATCACTGAAACTCTGCTAACTTAGGTCATTTACACACTAACATCAACTTCCCTTTTGGTGTCTCGACATGGTGTTCCATTGGACTGAAGACCCCCTCCCCACCAAGGAGCCGGAAAAACCCAGGCAGTGAAACAGTGAGTTGATTGGTCAGCCTGGTGCTTGGCACTTGCTATATGCCCAGTAGGTGAAGAGGCTCTTGATGCAAATTTGGAGAATCATTACCATCAGATCACAGAAGGACCCTGAGCTGGGCTACGCAAGGGTCCCAATTTACGCTTTACGCTTATACTTTGGGGAGACAAAGGATTTCAAGGGAGGCTCATGTTGAGATGATACAAGATATTACTCATTCCAATTAAGTAGGCAGAGGCCCCAAAGAATCCTGATTTGTTAAACATTGAACTCATAACAGCAAAATACGGTGGTTCATATTTTTCTACTATTTACTCTGCAAAATATATTTTAATGATGGGGCCCATGTTTTAAAAAGGGGCATTTTGCATGGGCTGTATCCCAAAGCAATGCATTGCTTTACCTTTCATTTGCTCATGTACACAAGGACTTTCCATCATGACGCTACCCACAGGGGTCAGCAGAAAATTGTGCACGGCGTCCTTCCTGACTCCAAGAACAGTATGATTTATTCACAAATGAGTCTTACCTATGTGTATCAAGAGCTCCACGCCCTACCTTCCCAATCCCTGTTCACAAAATATGGTTCTAAAACCTGTAAGATACATTTTTAATTTCTCACCCAGGATCAGGTGTCGCACGCTCGATCAGAACAGAAAAATACCCGTTAACCATATGTAACACTGGGCTATTGATTAGGTTTTAGGAAACAAATACACCTGCCATCCAGAGACCCATCTTCAATATATTCCAAGTGTTTAGGGCGGATCTGTGATATGGGGTAGTATATCCTTTTGGCTGTGCCTAACTCATTATGCTTCTTCATTGTGCTGGCATAATGAAGAGGCTGACAATAAAGGCTTTAGTTAAATTAAAATCCACCTGCAAAGTATATCTCATTCATAACAACTTCCGTAGAATAAAAGAAACATTAATACAGCTCTCTCCAAATATCCTTTCCTGCACAATGAGTGGGTTGGATTAGTTGGTCTCTAAATGTTTTTACAGCTTTAAGAATTTTTGAAGCTACTCTCAAATACAGAAATAGAAGAACAACTCCAAGACCCTTGAATCCGAAGTCCGTTTGTACCAACAGTTGTCTTTCAAGGTTATATTTGATTCCACCTCCAGGTGCCTTATTTACTAACGTATTTTGCCTTGCTGCTAAAACAGTAAAGGCTGAAGTTCATTTTCAGGAAGGGCAGTGACAAAAAAGAGGAACAGCTGAAGAATGAAAAAAGCTACACAGTGGGAGAAGGAAATTCTTGATCTGACTTCTAAGCCAGATAATAATAATAAGCATTAATGCAGAAGAAGCCCAGACAAGCACCTGCCTTTCTATTTTAAGACCATATTCTTTGGTCCTTCTGCCTTCATTTAATTTCTTACAGCATGGTTTTGTTTTACCCCATTGGGTTGACGCCTTGGAGTTCCACGTTTCCCTTTCCACTCGATTCATCCGAATCATGTTAATATTCCCTTCAAAACTCTCAATAGTCACATTAACCCACCACGCTTCCCAAATTAAATCTTAACATGCTCAAAACCTCCTGAAAATTGCCCTGCCCTATTTTCCAGAGCCACTCCGAATGTATAATCTCTCCTTGAATTAAGCAAGCCTGCTCTTCCTGGCTTCCAAGTCTCTGAGCCCGCACCCTGCTTTCCTCCCTGCACGCTCTGTCTCGGCCACATGTGCATTTCAGAAACCTTTCTCTTCTCTCTTGCTTTCTTTCCTTCCATCCACCTGCATTCTGTCTTCCTTCTTCCCTTCCTTCCTTGTTCCATTTCTCCCTTCCTCCCTCTCTTTTGTTCTTCCTTTCCTTCTTTCTTCCACGGGGCACAATGAGTCATGCTCTGAGCCAGGCACTAGACCTATAAAGCCAAATACAAGAAACTGACATTAATTCCTAACAATTCCAGTGACTTCACTCGCCTCTGCATTGCTAAGCCCTTCTGTCCCCACAATCATTTTATTTTGCTTTTAGTCTTCGGAGTTCTTTGAATTTGTCCCTAATGTCCTGCATTCTTTTGTCGTTCTTCCTCCATGTCCTATTTCAGTAAGTTGTCTGTTGGATAAACCTGAAGCTTCTCTTATGGAGCGCTTCCTCCCGGAGGGATTAGCGTGGGGCGCTCGCACACTCAAGCAGTGTTGTGGCTTGACTGCTCCTCCAGCGACGTGAACAGTGAGAGAGCGCTACATTTTTGTGGTGATGTCGCATTTCGTGTGTACTTAGAAATAGCACGCCCCCCAGAGGATCCTCATGTTTACTTATTTCTACCAAAGAGTCAATGTGATAACTTTTCTGTGACATGTTCTGTTATTTTTTTAGTTGTGTTGACTTTCCTTTCAGCTGGTCCTCTAGCCCCCGTCCTCAGGAAGGTCGCCCCAGTGAAGGGACGTAAACGGCACTGGACACAGCTATACTGGGGGATGCTCAAGCCAACTATGAAGTTGAAACAAAGGAAATGATCACCTGAAGACACCTCTTCCGCTAAGCATCACCCCCAAAGGATGCAATTTCAGGCAATAGAGCTCCCAGAATACGAGGCAATCTTTTCAAGAAACAGAAAAAACTTCCCAGTGACATCTAGATTTCTAAGGAGCCAAGGACTTCCCCTTCCTCATGTGTATTCCTCTGTTTGTGTTTTAATTCAGTGGGACACTCATTTCTAAAATATCTCCCCGGTATGGATATGCTTATTAATGCACCAATTTTTAAAATAGAAAATTGCACAAATGTGTTCATGTTTTAAGGAACAAAATTAATGCTATAAGTAGGTTGATTTCTAGCCCACAGACGGTTTGATCTGAAGAGTGACTTAAAGGAATATAAAGTACTTTTGAAATAACAAGGTAGTTAGAGGCAACCCAAAGGCTAAAATAACGGTGGAAACTCATAAGGCAGCTGAAAAATACCACCGTATCCCACCTGACACCAACCAATTAATTATTCTTTTAATCAAGCAAGATAGGGTCCAAAGACATGGTCATTACTTCTAAAGAGTGTAAATCCAGTTCTACAGTGATACATAAACTTTTGAAAAGATCGTAACAAATCAGGTCTATAGATGTTAAGACCACAACAAAACAAAAGATATAAAGAAAGAGCTTGGAGGAGGTCACCATTATCTGGCAAAACTAGTCTGTTTAGGGAACAGAGTTCCCAAAGGAGGAAAATAAAAGATGAATCTTAAAGAATGTTGAAGATTTAGGTGCACCTGTCTGCTCAGTTGGTAGAGCGGGTGACTCTTAATCTCAGGATTGTGAGTGTAAGCCCCACATTGGGCATGGAGCCTATTTACAAAAAAGAAGAAGAAGAAGAAGAATATTAAAGATTCAGATAAATGGAAAGGAAAGAAAAAAATAGAATCCTTTAAATGAATGCAATATTATGAGCAAAGCCATAGAAGAAGGAATCTATGTGGTGAGTTTAGGGAATTATGACTATACATGTCTAGTTGACTTTCAGTGCCAGTGTAAATATGCATATACAGTAAGGACTTCACACCACACCTCCTCTCTCTCACCCTGAGTGTCACCTAGAATCATCATCAGATTTATTTACCATTAAAGCAAGTGACAGTGATTGGTGGTAATATGAGAACTTATGATTTTTCTGTTAACTCAATAATAGTTGGTATTTTTGGAGTTCTTACTGTATGTTAAGCATTTTACGTATGAACTCACTTAAGCCTGCAACTCAGAACAACCCTGCAAAATAGGTATTATTATCCTTGTTTAAAAGATAAGGTTTAAGGAGGTCAAGTAACTAGCCAAACTGCCATATACAGGGTTCTCATTCAGAACTGTGATTGCAAAACTCGTGATCTAAAGCACTGAGTCACAATATTGTGATCAATGTTGCAGTATTACCACTTGAATATTCCTTGATCGTTTTTTATGGTAAACAAATAGCTACATTATTCAGTTATCCTGTCAGTTTTTTTCAGTTTTCTGCTCAAATCATGTTAGAATGATGGAAAGAATTTTCATGATAGAAAATTGAAAGAATTGGAAAATAGAGCTTATTGGCACTTCTGGCTTTTGTTTTGGCTTTTACTGTTTTTTTTTTACTAGATGTTAAGTAAATTGTTCTTTGTGTTCTGCAGAAAATCTCAAATTCTTGAGAATTATCAAGGGGGGGGCACTTAAAGGTCATCTGTTGTGATGTGCTTTTCTACAGATGACAGATCAAAGTTAGAGCGACTTACAGAAGATCACACATTTGCGTTTGGCAGGGCTATGTCCAGAAACCAGGCTGCCCAGTTTCCTCTCAGAGGCTCTTAAAGTATGCCACGCTGCCTAAATGAAGGATGAACTTGAGTTTGATCAAGGAAAGCATTCTCTCTGGGTGATAAGGGAGCACCGCACTTAGTAGATTACTTCAATTTTGCATCTCTTTGGCTTCCCACCTCAACATGAAAAAAAGCCAGTTATGAACTAGCATCTTTTGACGTAGCAACTGTCAATGATCCATCCCCAGAGAACATTAATGGCTCAAGTTATGTGTATAATGTCTTCAATGATATCCTTAAGTTATTTGGAATTCTTAGCTCACCTAAACAAACCAGATCTTCTAATGAGCATTTTCTTACCCAATTTCATGCACAGTATGTATTCCTAAGTGCCTCCGCATGAATATTTATACGTGACTGTTTCAATAGTCCTTATGTTTTTGAAAAATATCGATGGTTATTTGCTATTTTAATCCTCACTTATCCTTGTAACTAACTCAAGGATACTTCAGCCCTAAAAAGCTAGAATTGAGGAAATATCACTCTTCTCTACCAGCTCTTTTGCATTTAGTTGGCATTTAGTAATGATTAATAAAGTGGTCAGCTGAATAACACAGAGGTTCAGTGGGCAATTCCATCTTGAAGGGGTCAGTTAAGCTGGGTCTACTTAAGGACAAACATGTAGGTGTTTGGAAGTACCTGCATATTTGACTGTTGTAAATTTCCACGTAAAAATCTGGCATTGTCTGACATAGACCTTGTGGCTTGGGTCATCCTGTTTTCAAAATGATGATTATTGGACACATCTCGCACAGTTCTCATTAAGTGAGTTCATAAATAAACAGGTTTGTTTGTTTGTTTGTTTGTTTGTTTGTTTTTAAAGAGTAGCCAAGCACAAGATGTGACTTTGTTGACATTTTATGAGACTTTGTCATTTGTCCCTTGAATCCCCAATAAAAACAATGTTGTATCAACTGTGAACCTGTGTTGATTTCTTGGAAGAGCATGCTCTCATAATTTCTTTTCACTAGTGTATATCAAAGCTAATTCCAGAATCCATGAGGAGCAGTTGGTCTGATGTGATGGGAAAAACTTAAATTTAGAGACCATTTCTAACAATCCTATATTGCCCCTTTAAGAAGGGGCACTCACTATCCCCTACCCAGGTCAGAAAGCAAGGGGTGGTCCTTCTCTTTTCTCCTTCCAACTGTCAGAAAAATCAGTTCGATTTTTCCCTTCTGTTTGCAAATACATCTGCTTCTCTTCATCTTTCATGCGACTATTAAGTCACCCCTCATTTCTCACCTGGACTATTGAGTCATGCTTCCAGTTTTTCCCTCCACGCTGCTAAGCAGCAGCCACAGGGAAATCTCTCTAAACCACAAACATGATCATATCATTCCACAGTTGCAAACTTTTCACCTGTTTCCCATTAACCTTGAAATATTGCGACACCTAAAGTCCTTCATATCCTGGATCCTGGCCCCCAACATCTCTGTCTGGACTCCTCAGGTGCCTGTCTCCCACTGCTTTTCTAGGTTCTTGCCATACCTCTTTGCCATTTTTTAATGTCCTCCTTCCCTTCTGGCCTTTCTCACATACCTAAACCATCTGCTTAGTACTCTTTCCACTGCCCTTCCAGATGCCATGTCTTGGTCTTTGGGTCTCATTCTGGAAGTCACTTCACCTTGGAAATTTCTACCCTGATTCATCACTACCCCTCCCTAGGATGGACTTCCTCACATAGGAGCTTTCCTAGCATTCTGTGCTTACTTCATATTAGCATTTATCACCCAAATTATGATCATGATATCAGTCTCCCCCAGGGGAATGTAAAATTCTAGATCTGCCTTGTTGGGTAGGGGCGATACTTGCCACAGGTGACTACTGCAATTTAAATTCACTAATATTGAAGAAAATTAAAAATTTGGTTTTTTGGTTGCACTGACCATCTCTCAAGGGCTCAATAGTCAGATGTGACTAGTGGTCACTCCTTTGAACAGCACACATATAGAAAACTCTATCATAGATTAAGTTCTATTGGATAATACTGTTCTGAAAGGCAAGTATACTGTTTTGTTTGTCATTTCATGCCCTAGATTTGAATCCTGTCTAAACTGGAATCCTGTCTAAAATGTGTCATCTGACCACAGAGAAAAAAAAAATTAAGTGAGTGACTATTTTTTTTCAATTTTCCCAAGGATGATATATAATGAAAACTATACTATATGCATAGGAAGGAAATTAATTCATTACATGGTAAGACGCCCAGGACAGAGAGGTTTAATTCTGGTATAAAACCCTCATGGAGAAAGTCTAAAACAGGCTGTCATAGTGTGTGTAGTGCAATGTAAGCACTTTATAATTATCTGCCGAATGAATGAATGACACATCTGGATTCTTGGGCATTTCATTTTACTCATTTTCACTTAGATATGTGGAGTCATGTTGAAGACACGTCTTTAGATTCCAAAGGGCGTCTTCTCTGGAGGATGTGGTGATAGACAGTTTCCTCACTTTCATCTCAAGGATAGTTGAATTGTATCAGTGCAATAGGATTACCCATTCGTTCACTTTCCTTCATTGTTTACACTAGCAACCAGTAGTAGAGAATTGAGTCACTATTCAGTGACTAAGATCAAAGTGAAAATGATCAAAGTAAATACCATTTTTGATAAGCCCTATTTCTTTTAGGAATTGGCCAAAGTGCACTAAAAATGTTGATCATTCCCTGAGCACCTATTATGTCCCAGAGGTTTTGTTAGGTCCTAAGGATACAGGAAGCAACGAGATGGACACAATTTCTGTGTTCATAATGAAACAGTCATATTATTTCAGTTCCTCTCCCTGTCTTGTACCTAAAGAAGGAGTTCTCAATATTGGTTGCATATTGTAATCACCTGGGGAGTTTAAAAAATATGGACACCTGAGCCTTTCATCTAATTTAACTGGTGTGGCATATGGCCTAGGAACTGGGATTCTCTTAAAGTTCCCCACATGATTGTAAGGTGCAGCCAAAGTTGAGAAGTGTTAATTTATGAGGACAAAATCTTGGGATGAGCTCAAAGATTAAGAACTTTGGGTATTGATGACTGATAGCCTATTCAAATCGAAAAGAGAAACTTTAAAAATCATCTAATGTAGCTACATTCTATTCGTTAGTCCTAAGAATATAAGCTAGTACTTAAGAACCACAAAGGTGTCTGGGTCAAACAGGCAGTTCATGAGTGAGATAAGACCTGACCCTGGGTTTCTGACTCTAACACCATGCTCTTTTTGCTCCACTAAGCTGTCTCAGGGAAATAGAAAATATAATTATCTTCAAGTCAAGGGACAGCCAATGTCTACTGTGGTCATGCCTTTTTAAAGCAAGAACTGATTTTGGACCAATTTGAATCCTATGTACTCAAATTTTCTTGCCCATCAAATGTGAGCACTATAGATTTATTTTTTTAGAGTACAACTTCTTTTTTGGGAATACACACACACACACACACACACACACACACATTTATTTATTTATATTTGTATTTATAAAGAGAGAGCTCAGGTTCCCAGGGGCCTTAACCACAGTCTTACAAATTCAAAAAAATCAATATACGTGTGTTCAAGTCCATACACACTAAGAAGGATATTTTGCCTTTAAACTTGAACTCCTGAACAGCAAAAATGATAGTAGGAGGAGACAATAAGAGTGCATTGTGCTCTCACGCTCTCTGTCCCCACCCACCTTGTTACAGGACACTCCATTGAGTTTAACATTTCACAGCATAGGTAAAAATCTCCAGTCTGGCCCCATGAGAAAAGCTGACTCTGAAAAATATCTATCATTAAAAAAAAAAAAAAATTACCCCTTTTCGCAAGCACCACTCCCTATTTGCAGATGCTGTTCATCGATCACGAGAATCCAGGAACCAGAATCCACTCTTCTCCGTCCATACAAGACCATGTAGTGAAAAAGTGTCTTTCCTTTTTTTAAGGTATCAGAATAAAACTCATGTTCACATAGTTCCTTCGAAACATATTTCCGTGTTTGAGAGCCTACACAGTTGGGAAATTCTGTTTTATTTCGATCCCAAATCCCTCACGCTATAGTTTAATCCCATTTTCTGTTGTTCCCTGTGGAGAGAAAGAACAGCTGGTCTCCATTCTCTCTAAACTCAATCCCTTCAAGTCCTTAAAGACACCTACCTCCCAGCCTTCTCTTCTCTGGAATAAATAATAACAGCTCCCATCAGGAAAACGTCTCTCTTGCAGTGTGCGTATTTGCTGCCATATCACATATATTCATGCTTATCACATAATGTTCATAACCAAAACAAGCCAAGGCCAAGAGCAAAAACAAGCAAATGTAACATTGTTTTCATGAATGAAGTTACAGATCCAATAATAGATGCTGAATACATAGCTGTGAATGATAATCTTCCAATAATTATGTGCCAAAATTATCATAATTTCTTTTAGGAAGTATTGGCAATCTGTTGCTTTTGGAGAGGTGAATTAAAAATTCGACGATTAGGTTTCAATTTCTTTTATGCAAGTTCTCCCCATGCCCTACAATGGAATCTTCCATTCAGCATTCCACAGCAGGAGCCGCCATGGCTTTGACAAAAATAGATACAGTATTGGAACATTCAGTCAATGGAGTAATCCAATTGTCTGAACATTCTTTTCTGCTTTGTCATTTACATTTTAATAAATCCCAGAATATGTCAAGCTGTATCGAGTTGTACCAAGTGTAGCTAATAACATGCAGTTACCAGATGCAATGAGGAAATCATAACATGCAAGCCCTGAGACACATCAACACTTGGTTTGTGTATATTTTTAGGTTCCGACGTTTTAAATAGGGATACTCTGAAAATTTAAAAAAAATGGATATTTAGCTAAATCCTTGCTATTATCAACATTTTGTTAGTATATCCAGTTTTCATAAAGGAAGCTGTGGGAAGGGGATGCTGCACTAAATTGATCTAGGAATGCTGGCATCTTGTCAACCACAAGGATGACACCGGATAGCAAGCGAAATGTAGAATGTTAAATGATCTTATGCCCATTTTTCTCCAGTTCGCTGTGTCCCCATTCAGGAGGCTCAGAAAATTACATTTTAAAGTCACTAGGCATTGGACAATGCCAAGATTTCCGGCAAACCGTCCTGGAAAAGACTGTGTGTGTGTGTGTGTGTGTGTGTGTGTGTGTGTTGGGGGGTGTGATTATTATTACCTACTATGTATAACTTGCCCTGTGCATATATTGACCACCAAGTATTTCAACACTTTGAGAAATTTGCTATCTGGTTTGAAACGGAGCCCCCTGAATTTCACAACGTGGCAGAGCTCCAAGGATAGTGGAGTGAGTCTCAGCAGGTTGGTGACCCCTTGACAGGTGTGTGTCTGGAGAGGAGAGTTCCTCAAGGATCACAGGGATGCTGTCTCAGCCTCCACACTCAGTGCAGAGTCCACTTGAGATTCTCTCTCTCCCTCTTTCTTTCCCTCTGCCCCTTGCCCCTGCTTGCACGCTCTAAATAAATATCTTTTAAAAAATCACATAGGACATGAGGCTAAAATTCAACTCTGGTTGTACCCTCTGTACCTAGTTATCTGAGTCACTTGTGTTAGCACATCACAAAACTCACCTGAGGCTTCTTCTTTCAAACTTCTGATTATTATCATTACTATTATTGAGATATTGAGGCTTCTTCTTTCAAACTTCTGATTATTATCATTACTATTATTGATACTAAGGACGGACCAGGGTTATATCTTGATATTGGGTAAATCTGACTAGTGTTAAACTTGTAATAAACCCAAGGATTAAAAAGACCCTTTTGGTTTTTGCTGATGCATAGAGCAATTTCGGGGCTTGCCACAGAGATTGTGAGCAGTACCCCACTATTACTATATGGGGTCAATATCATGTTGAGGAGAACGATATCAAAGCTCAGAGCAGTGCAATGATGAAAACAAAAGTGCAATGAAGAAATACACTTGGTGTTGTAATCCACAAATGAGGTCATCAGCATTTCCCGATTTCCAAAGTTTTCTCTTGCTATACCCATGATGTGAGAACTGATAGCTTTAGTGGGAAAAGTATGACCTAGCCAATAGCAGAATGCTCACAATATCTTGAAGACCTCTAGAGAACGATCCTTTGCAACTTCCCCATACATTTAGAATATGAGCAAACACTTGTTCTCCCTCATAAAGTACTATCATGATTATAGAATAATGGGTTATAGCTTTGGATAACACTTGATGAACTTGAATTTATCAACCAATGATCTCAGTCAACATTAGGGAGAATTTTAGAAGGCATGCCAGATAGAGAAGGTCAAAAGACAGAGCCGACAGGTTTATTTTCATGAATAAAGTTTCTATCTTCCAGGTCTAACTCCATCAATAATTATTCCCTTCAAAATTTCTATGGATAAGTTGGCTCTTCTGTAAAATGAGCAATACGGTCATTGACTCATTCTTGTTTTACAAAGATCTTGAAAGTAAATGTGGCAAAATGTTTTAAGAAGTCCTTCCTATTTTCAATATTATCTCCTTGTCTTTAACTTTTGACATTTTAATTATCGTGTGTCTTGGTGTCTTGCTGAGGGTCTCTTTGATTCCATATTATTTGAAGCTCTCTGGTCTTCCTAGATCTGGATCTTGGTTTCCTTCCAGAAACTTACATTTTCAAGTACATACAGTCATATCCATTTCAGGTATATTCATTTCAGAGATTTTAGGTACATTTTCGGCTATTATTTTCTCAAACACGATTTCTGCCCCTTCCGCCTTCTCTTCTTCTTCTGGAACCCCTCTAATGAGAATATTAGTTCATTCAATGTTGTCCCATTGGCCCCTTAAGCTATCTTTACCTTTTTTCCTTCTTTTTTTCTTTTTGCTGCTCTGATTGGGTAAGTTCCACTGCCTTGTCTTTGAGTTGACTGATTCTTTCTTCTGCTTTCTCCAGTCTGTTATTAAAACCCCTCTCATCAGTTTGGTTATGTATTTTCAGTTCTGCAAGCTCTATTTGGTACTTTCCTATATTTTTCATCTCTATGGAAGTTTTCATTGTGTTTATCCATTCTTCTCTTTGGCTTAGTGGGCATCTTTATGACCAATACTTTGAACTCTTTATTGGGTGAATTACTTATCTCCATTTCATTAAGGTTTTTTTTCCTGAGGTTTTATCTTGTTCTTTCATTTGAAACATATTTCTGTTTCTTTGTTTTGCTTGACTCCCTGTGCTGTTTTCTCTGCAGTAGATGAAACAACCACCTCCCAGTCTTGAAGGAGTGGCCTCACGTAGGAGGTGAAACTTGTTGTTCAACACTGCCCAAGCTCTTTGTTGTCTCTCCAAATTTTGTGCTTGTCCAGTACCCTATTATATTTTTAATAGCTCCAAAGGCCTCCTTTACAGAAAGACTGGGGAGAGACAGGCAGCGTGCCCCAGTCTTCTGTTTGCACAGTGCCTGGGATGGCATTCTGCCAAGAAACATCTCTGACTGCCACAGTCCCATAGGACTTAGGAATGCAAATCCTCTTGGCCATCAGAGCCAGGCAATCAAGATTACATCCCATTGGCTTTTAACTACCCAAGTTAATAGAGAAGAGCAGGGATGCAGATGTTATAAAAAAATTAGTATAGTTTATAGGATGCACTTTTGCTTTTGCTTTGACCAAATTTCCTTTTGGATTCTAGATCTGTAAACTTTCAATGATAAAGAATCCAAAGGACAATGTAGTCCAACCTTTTCTTAAATTATCCCTGTAGGTCTATAGCAAACTACTTTGTGGGTTAGCAATTCCACCTGTGGACAACTTGGATTATTTAAGTAATTTTTCCTTATATTGAATCACAGGAGGCTTTTCCATCATTCTTTCTTTAAAAAAACATTTTATTTATTTATTTGACATAGAGAGTGATAACAAGTAGGCATAGAGGCAGGCAGAGAGAGAGAGGGAGAAACAGGCTCCCTGTTGGGCAGAGAGCCTGATGTGGGGCTCGATCCCAGGATCCTGAGATCGTGACCTGAGCCAAAGGCAGAGGCTTAACCCACTGAGCCACCCAGGCGTCCCCTTTTCCATCATTCTTAGTTTTACCCATGGATCACAGAGTTTAAATCTGATTCTCTTCTACTATCTTCTACAGATACCTAAAGGAAGAAATTCTATACTTTCCAGAATCTCCTTTTCTCTAGGCTACCTGGCTCTAGCACCTTCTAGCATGTTCTAACGCCCCTCCCACCCACCTGAGATAGTGGCATTATTTCAAACGCCTTCATCATTCTTATTAGTCTCTACACTACACTCCCATTTGTCTATTTGACTTTTAAAATGTGCCACTCAGAATTGAATGCGATTTTCTAGATGAGTACTGATAAAAGGAGAGCTGAACGTGATGATCACTTTTTTAAAAAGATTTTATTCATTTATTTATCAGAGAGAAAGAGAGAGAGAGAGCACACAAGCAGAGGGAGCAGCAGGCAGAAGGAAAAGCAGGTTCCCCACTGAGCAACAAACCCAATGTGAGACTTAATCCCAGGACCCTGGGATCATGACCTAAGCCAAAGGCAGATGCTTAACCAACTGAACCACCCAGGAGTCCCTTGTGATCACTTTTTGAAAAGGATTTTTCCCCCCAAGTAATAGATTTCTATGAATAAAGCTTCATATTAATCTTCCTGGCAACCATCTAGCAGTGTTGACCCATATCATCTTACTCTCTATTAAAACACTTACGTCTATTTTATACATGCTGCTGTCAAACACCTTTTTTCTCATCCTTAGATGTAGCCCATTATTCTGTCTCCTAGTATCTTTTTCTGATCTCAATTAAGATATTTGATATATCAGATATTTCTCCCAAAGTCATCTTGCTCACATATTTGACTCAAACTTCCCCAGAGGAGATCTTGGGAAGCCTTGTAGAGTGACTTGTGGAAGTTAGGATCCCAAATGTCATCTCCCAAAAGTATCAGTCTAGTAATTGTCAAAGAAAGAAGTGAGTTAATCTGGCACATTTTAAGCATTTTTTTTGGTTTGGTCTCATATTTATATTATTACATTTACATGTTTTTCTTAATGACTACTGATACTGAGAAATAGCCGTCTAGATAAATGATGAATAACAAGGGGATTGGGATCCATATTGTGCGTCCGGCAATCAAAAGAGGGACATTCCATATGTGAAGAACTGAGATCACTAATGCATGTGTTGATGTTTTAAGTAACTGAGTTTTCTTCTTTCTTGCTCTGTTTGGGTTGATAAATAACCTTCTTTGAAAAAAGAGCTTTCCAGTAAAAGGAATTGGAAATCTTTTGTCTGTAGTCCATAAGGATATTAATATGCCCACTCATTTCTGCACTTAACTATCGCACATAAAATAAAATAAAATAAAATAAAATAAAATAAAATAAAATAAAATAAAATAAAAGTAAATGTGTCCCAAAAAAGAACTTGTTTCCTCACTGTAGTAACAATTCCTTGTAAGAGGACAGGGAATTACATAAGGGGAATATGGGCTGGCACCTATTCAGGAGTTTGGTTACCAAAGGGCCTAAAGATACATAACAAGGCATTTCA
Organism: Mustela nivalis; assembly: GCF_964662115.1. Taxonomy (NCBI): domain Eukaryota; kingdom Metazoa; phylum Chordata; class Mammalia; order Carnivora; family Mustelidae; genus Mustela; species Mustela nivalis. The sequence goes on along the minus strand of NC_139028.1, from coordinate 25,042,041 downwards.
ACTCAATTCAGATTGTTAAAATGAATTGAAATTCATGATAAAGCAGCTCCACAGTCTGGCCCCAGAGGACAGAATTCTTAGCAAGGCTCCACTGTACTGTGCTATCGGATGGTAATGCTATCCAGAAACAGTGAAAGTCCCCTTTTCATTCTTCCTCTCATTCCTTCTTTGCTGAAACTGGCAATTCTTGGTCTGTACCCCATTTTCTCTTGCTCTTTCCTTTTTTCTTTCCCCCTTCCTTTCTCCTCCAACTCTTCTCTCTTTCTTTTTCTTTCCTATTTTGTTGCTGTCATTATTGTTGGCATTTCTCTCTCTCTCTTTCTCAAACTGATTTTCGGAAAAGCTATGGCCCTTTCCACTAATTACGAACTACTCAAAAGCCGATGTTACTTCAGTTTTATGTGTGTACGTGGCTTTGTTTCTTATGCTACTGTTCTCTTGGGACTTCATCTTTGAATAAACCTAGGTTAAAATTCCATCTGAAGATACCACCACATATAGTTACCAGGGCTCTGAACATTCCTTGAAAGAAAAAAAAAAAAAAATAGAAAAGAAAAGAAAAGAAAAAGAAAAGACAAGAAAGGAGAAAAGAGCCCTCTCCAGATGGCTTCTGTGCTATCTGTCTCCTGAGATGCTTTCTCATGTCCATCTGCCATCATTTGGTAGCGTTGAGCGGGGGAAGGTTCAACAGTCAAAGTTCCACTCTTCCCTTCTTTTCTGTTCCAGTGACTAACACAACTCATTTTCATGACTCTTCTTTTTTTTTTTTTAATATTTTATTTATTTATTTGATAGAGAGATCACAAGTAGAGAAGCAGGCATAGAGAGAGGAGGAAACAGGCTCCCTACGGAGCAGAGACCCTGATGCGGGGCTTGATCCTGGAACCCCGGGATCATGACCTGAGCCGACAGCAGAGGCTTTAACCCACTGAACCACCCAGGTACCACCCAGGTGGTACTCTTCTTGAGACCACCACTCCTGTTCTCTAAATGGTTCTTAGCCTTGACTGTGCATCAGAAGCATCTTGGAGAATTGTTGAACCACAGATTGCTGAATCCCTTCCCCAGAGTTTCTGACTCTGTAGGTCTGGGATAGAGACCAAATATTTGCATTTTTATCAAGTTCTCAGGTGATGCTGCTTCTATTGGTCATGGGACCACACTTGGAGAACCACTGCTCTAATCCTGGACCATTATTTTCCTCCCCTTTGACAATCTCTCCAATGGGATAAATGTCAGTTCCCTTAATCTTCCTTAGTAACATCTATTTCTAGAACTTTTAATTATTGAGTGGCTGTTCTTTAATCTATTTCCAAATTCATATTTTGCTGGATGGCTAGAGCTGAATGCAGACTTTAGCTGATTCTGACATAATGAAAATAACAACAACCCCTTGTATTTCTATGACGGATTTCTCCCAAAGAGTTAGAGCTGTACTTTCTTATCTATTATCTTGTTTGTCTGCATAATATCCACGTGCTATTATCTCATTTTGGTGAAGAAAACATTTGAGGAAACAGATACTGGGCAATTATTGTAAGAATAAGCAGGACAAGACTCCAATGTACCTTTCCTGACTCCTAGGTCACGGTTCTATTTGAATTCTTAAAGGATTTGTTTAATTTCTAAAATCCAAAGTCTACTTCAGTTCATTGAAATCAAGATGAGCTATTTGATCTATTAATACACTGTCAAAAAATTAGAAAATTGCTTAATTTTGTGTAAAAGCTGTCATTGACTCTTCATATACAAACTGAGTTTCATTTGAAGCGTCCCACTCAACACAAGCAGTTAAAACTCTTTGACCTGGAATTTTATTTCTACGTCCACAAATAATAGCTTTTAACCAAAGGTGAACCCACCTTTGGCTTTCAGTTCACTAAACTTACTAATTTGGGCATAGTTTGTCACCCAGTGTTTCCTGTTGTAGTAAAATAGCCTTCTACCTAGTTCTACAAATTGGTTATGACACTGTGTCATTGTTACAATCTTGCTGTTCACAAGGTAATTAGGAATTTCCACATTGGTCATTTATCTGATTCTCTGTGCTCTATGTTTCCAAAAATAAAAATGAGGAAGAGATTAGAGGGAAAGCAGTTTCTCAACATACCAGTTTCATTATTTACATTATCTCAAAGTTCTTTTGCTCCTCAAGCCTCATGGTCCTCTCTCTGTGCTTCCTTTATCCTTTCTTGTCTTCCCATTAGGACAAAGAAAATGAAGCGTCTGACAGTTTATGAAACAAAAAGACTGGATTAGATGGGTTTTTAAGGGTCCTATTGTTTGCCCCTAAACCATTGTTGCAAAAGTGAAAGGCTCCAACTGTTCGTCTGACACACAAATTGCCATCAGCAAGGTATTAGAAGGAATTTCATTTATTACTACCAAGAAAATAAATAACACCAATGGACTGAGTGTCTTTCATCCAAATTAGACTAACCAAATCAATTCAAATCATTAGAATACATTATATCCAATTATATATAAATCTGCCTTGTAAATAGCCACTTACCTGCTTGCCCAGAGCTATGTAATACTTTATGCTAAACCAACAGTTTAAAAAAATTATAGAATTGACTGGAAAAATATTTTAATGGGTTGTTACACATTTTTTTTTACTTAATTTATCCAATAAACATTAGTTGAGGACTTACTATATTTTGGGAAGACATGCATGAATCATCTTGATCATGGTCTCAAAGTGCTCACCTAGTAAGGGGAAATAGACTTATAAAAAAAATTGTTGCCCTTTTCTGCCTCTAAACTGCATTCAATTCTAGGAAAATTAATGGCATGAGTTCCTGCCTGGTTTATGCATGAGAGAAAAAAAAAAAAAGATGAAGATACTGGTGAAAATATCCAAAGGAAAATAAAAGATGAAAATTTGCCTAAAGTTTCATGTCCAGTACCTTCCAATGACTTTCTCTAGTAAATGCAGGTTTTGGTTAAAGCAAAATGTAGTGGGGAAGATTGGTCTATGCAGGAATGGTGAATATTGTATTCTAAAGCCAAATAGAAATGCTTTTGGGGGTAATTGGGTGATATGCATTAAGGAGGGCATGTGATATGATGTATAATACCCAGTTTATACACAACTGATGAATTATTGAACTCTACATCTGACGCTAATGAGGCACTATATGTTGGCTAATTGAATTTTTAAAAAATAATAAATTCTTTTAAAAAAAGAAATGCTTTTTAGATTATTTGGAATGTTGCAATCCTGTTCTGTCTGTTCTTATGGATAATTAAGTTAAGTACATTAAAAACATTTTCAGGGGAATCACTAGCAATGAGGAAACATATTTATTCTTTGAATTATGTTTCTATTTCAAGACAGGCCATTTACTTAGGTAATAATATGTTCTTTCCTCTATATATCAAGATGGTTTGCCTGATTCATGCATAGCTGAACACACATGTCAACGATGTGCATGGGTCCACCCACACTTTCTTTAAACAATGCTCTCATCTTCTTTAAACAATGGCATTTGCCAGCTGGACCTAGGCTGAACTATCTGAGATCATGGTTCTGGTGAGGACCGACTAGAGTTTGTGGAATAAACCTAACTGGCTTATTTAGGGATTGAACTTCCAAATTTATGAATACCTAGTCCAAATCCAGCTGATCATAGAGCCATGTAATGCATAAGAAGCTTATCTTCTCAGTGCCAACTTTTCAGTATCTTCTTGAAAAACACACAACCCCAGCACAAAACATTAATTGAGATGAAATGTTAATTTTGAACCACCACCACCACCCCCCCCCCGCCAAGGTGGATTACAGAGACCTCCTTCAGACCTTTAAGAGAGAAGAGCTTCTACTGCCTGTGGGAGCCAAGTCTAGTCCACGTGCAGCTGAGGGGGTGAGGCAGAAGGAAATGATAACTCTTTATCAAAGCTAGTGCTGATTTGTATTTCCCTGATGGCTAGGGATGTTGAACATTTTTTCATGTGTCTGTTAGCCATTTGAATGTCTTTTGTAGAGAAGGGTCTATTTATGTCTTCTGCCCATTTTTTGACTGGGTTATTAGTTTTTTGAGTGTTAAGTTTGAGAAGTTCTTTCTATATCTTGGATATCAGCCTTTTATCTGTAATGTCTTTTGCAAAGAACTTCTCCCATTCCAGGGGCTGCCTCTTAGTTTTGTTGGCTGTTTCCTTTGCTCTGCAGAAGTTTTTATCTTGATGAAGTTCAAAAAGTTTATTTTTGCTTTTTTTCACTTGCCTTTGGAGATGTGTCTCGAAAAAAAGTTAACTGTGGCCAATGTCGAAGAGCTTCCTGCTTCTGTTCTCCTCTAGGATTTCGATGGATTCCTGTCTCACATTGAGGTCTTTCATCCATTTTGAGTTATCTTTGTGTCTGGTGTAATGGAATGGTCCAGTTTCATTCTTCTATATGTGGCTGTCCAATTTTCCCAACACCATTTGTTGAAGAGACTGTCTTTTTTCCATTGGATATTTTTTCCTGATTTGCCGAAGATTAGTTGACCATAGAGTTGAGAGTCCATTTCTGGGTTCTCTATTGTGTTGCATTGGTCTATGTGTCTGTTTTTTTGTGTCATGCTGTCTTGGTGATCATAGCCTTGTAATATAGCTTGAAGTCAGGCAATGTGATGCCCCCAGATTTGTTTTTCTTTTTCATCTTTCTTTTGACAATTTGTGGCCTTTTCTGGTTTCTTACAAATTTGGGGATTTTCTGTTCCAGTTCTTAGAAAAATGCCAATGGTATTTTAATAGGGATGGCATTGAAAGGGTAAATAACTCTAGGGAGTGTAGACATTTTAACAATGTTTATCCTTGCAATCCATGAGCATGGAATATTTTTCCATCTTTTTGTGTCTTCCTCAACGAGATACCACCTTACACCAGTTAGAATAGCAAAAATTAACAAAACAGGAAAAGACAAATGTTGGCAAGGATGTGGAGAAAGAGGAATCCTCTTGCACTGTTGGAGGGAATGCAAGTTGGTACAGCCTCTTTGGAAAACAGTATGGAGTTTCCTCCAGATGTTAAGAATAGAGCTACCCTACAACCCAGCAATTACACTACTGGGTTTTTACCCCAAAGATACAGACATAGTGAGAAGAAGGGCCACATGCACCCCAATGTTCATACCAGCAATGTCCACAATAGCCAAACTATGGAAGGAGCCAAGATGCCCTTTGACAGTTGAATGGATAAAGAAGATGCGGTCCATATACACAATGGAGTATTACTCAGCCATGAGAATCGATGAATACCCACCATTTGCATCGACATGGATGGAACTGGAGGGGATTATGCTAAGTGAAATAAGTCAAGCAGAGAAAGACAATTATATGGCTTAACTCATAAGTGGCACGTAAGCCAAAACACAGAGGACCATAGGAGAAGGGAGGGAAATCTGAAAGGGGAGAAATCAAAGAAGAGGATGAACCATGAGATAATGGACCCCGAGAAGCAATCTCAGGGTTTCAGAGGGGAGGAGGTTGGGGGGAGCCGGTAACATGGTGATGGGTAGTGAGGAGGGCACATACTGTGATGAGCACTGGATGTTATACTTAACTCATGAATCACTGAACACTCATGAAAGACTAATTATGTGCTCTACGGTGGGTAACTGAACATAATACAAAAATAAAAATTAATAAAAAATAAAAGTAGTGCTGAGTAAAAACTTCAGAAGTGGCTTTTGAACCCAAAAGGAAAGCCATAGAATAAAACAAGTCACCTTTTCCCAAAGTCACTCCTTTTTGCCTTTTTAAACATAACTTGTTTCCATTTCCAATCTTAGTCATCATTTTCCATATTTTCTGAAAGCTTTTGCAATGATCATAGTCTTTTTATGAGCTAATAACCATGAGTAAGTAATTACTTTCCAACCTATTTTTTGGTTTGTTTGTTTATAAAGTTCTGGGATTGAGAACTTCTAAAGGTTTGTTATCAGGCTCTGAAAATGGACATTTCTGATGTATGGGATCAGTTTGGGATCAAGGCATTGCCGAGCTCTGATTGGTCCATTTCCTTATGGTCTGACTGTTAGAGTTGCCCATTCACAAAAGTGTGAGTTAATCATGCTTGCAGGGAGGAAGTCTTGATGCTTTTTATTTTGTGTGTAGATTTTGATCACCTTTTCTTTGCATCTGGTTAAATACCCAACGCCGTACAATTCTATGCGTGCCAAGGAGGAGATGCTCCAAGTAGGTGCTCATGTTTATTTTTATTGTCTAACTGGTGCAAGTGGCCCCTTTATGCACAAAGTGTATATAGTGACTTTGCGTGAGACCAAAAGCTGTTTACTGGGAGCCAACAGAGGCTCTAGCCCAACAGAGAGTCTGGTTGAGCAGCCTCCCTCGTGATGTTGGATGGGATTTTCTCCCGCATTAACCCACTTAGTAGTGCCTGTGCCCAATCCTCACCTTTGTCACACATCCCCTCTCTTTGGGACCTCAGGTTTAGCTCTCCATATCCATTAAAAAAATAACTGATATATTAATGCTTCTTTAAGATATTATTTAATAAGGTGGGCTCCTCCCCTGGGTATTAGTGCTTTAATAAAGGAGACTCGAATGCTGAAATGCTGAAATGACTTAACATCTCAGAAAGAGTTCTCCCATGATAGGTTTTCTGACACCGAGGCAGTCCTGTGGGTGAAGGAGGGAATGGGGCAGGCTAAATTACTTGTCCTTGTGTCTCTCACCACCACTTGCCTGAGGACAACTGCTGAGCAGACAAAGCTTATTTTTTGGACCCAGGGTTTCTACTTTTACACTCCTTGTTTTCAGTGAGCTGAACACTCGGTTTCTTCCACCTGCCTTCAGATTCAAAGCCACTGAAGTTTAAGAGGTGCTGTGTCCAGAAATGGGGCTCTTCTCTCCAAGTAGGCATTTCCATCATTGGATCAGAAGAGCTTGACAAGTTCATTACACCCACACAGGGAGGTGGAGAAAATACTCTACTTGTCTGGAATGTACTGGATGTCTCTCAGAGTCCAGGGACACCATTCTGATCCTAAAAAGGTCCCTGTGGATACTGAATAGTTAATGCTGTGTCTCAAAGTTCTCAATGCACCTTCTCCCTTTCCTCTTCCAATTCTTGAGAACTTTGACCATGAGCATGGACCACAGAGGTCATCCAGATAACTCCACCTGCCTTGTCCCACTTTTTCCAGGCACAACCTTTGGCTATCCCATTTATTTGCCCAAGTTTCGCTGGAAGTATGTTTATAAATAAGTATCCAGACAGTCCCAGAGACACAGACAAACCACACACATTTAAGCCCCTCACATTTAAGTCCATCCAGCCTTTACTCTTCTTTGCTTCTGTAACTTCACACATCCAGAATGGTAGCAACATCACATTGGGCCAGGACCTAGACACAGACACGTGTATTCTCATGAAAGGCCAAGTTAGAGGTGCCTGGGTGGCTCAGTCATTACGTGCCTACCTTAGGTTCTTGTTGTAATTCCAGGGTCCTGGGATCGAGTGCCACAGCAGGCTCCCTGCTCAGCGGGAGCCTGCTTCTCCCTCCCCCACTCCCCCTGCCTGTGTTCCGGCTCTCACTGTGTCTCTCTCTGTCAAATATAAAATCTTAAAAGAAAAGAAGAAGGAAGGAAGGAAGGAAGGGGAAGGAAGGAAGGAAGAAAGAAAGAAAGGAAGGAAGGAGCCAAGTCAGGAGAGCCTTTAGTGAAACTCTTTCCTTAAATTCTAAAAGCAAAATAAACATTTAACTGCAAGCCAAAAATATTTGTAGGTTAAAGATTTATGGAATTTATTGGAGACATCCAGAATGGTGATTGATGGTATACTCATCATTTCCTCCTTGTTGCCTTGTGTTTTTTTTCTCTGCTTATTCAGGTTTATTATTTATTCATTGAACTACTTTTTTTTTTCCCTCTCGTGTATTTCTCTGGACCATGCTTCTTACTGTCTGCCTACTTGGTTTGCAACATACACTCAAAATTATCAGCAGTGATGCCGGACCACTTGCCATCCGCACACAGGCTGGAAACATCTGATTGCAGGGTAGAAATGCCTTTAAATGGCCATTCTATTCAGTCCCCTGCTGTCAAGTCACTACTCTGTCCATGATCAACTGCTATCATCATTCAAATCTGAATAGAAACATCGATTCCTCAAGGAAGGCTTTCCTGACCTCTCCCCAATTAGATCCTGTCCCTTTGTTTGTGTTCTCATAACGTGCTGTAATGTTTTTCTTTATAGCATTCATGGTTTGCAATTATATCTTTGGGCAGTGATTTGATAATGCACGTCCCTTCCATAGAACTGTGAGCCTCGCAGAGGAGAGATGTGTATGTTTCACTCACCACAGCGTCCTTACCTCTTTGTTCAATGTCTAGCTCATAATAGGTATTGATAAATGTTAATTCATAGTTATTATTGTTATAATGAATACTAACATCTATGATCAACCTTGGAAAACACAACCTGGCTATAGGTTTAGCATTTAGGTTAGAGATTTATAAATTTACCTGCCTTTCCCATCCATCACTCATTGGTTCATCCATTCATTCATTCAGTGCAGTTATCAAATAACACAAATCTATGTTGCTTGACCTCTATGTTTAAGCTCCCTTTCAAGCAAATGAGGTTGAAACAGTTAAAAACTCTGCCCATTGAATGAAATTGTAATTGTTCAGAGGGGAAAGGAGGATACAGAAATGATTCTGGGGGCACCTGGGTGCCTTCAATGGTTAAGCTTCTGCCTTCAACTCAGCTCATGACTCCTAGGTCTTGGGATCGAGCCCCACATCAGGCTCCCTGCCCAGTGTGAAGTCTGCTTCTCCCTCCCCTGCTCCACTTGCTTCTGCTCTCTCTCACTCTCTGTCAAATAAATAAAATCTTTAAAAAAAAATTCTAATACAGATTAGAAGCTACTCAATACCCAAGAGCTGGAAGTATAGGGACGGCTTCATAGAGGATATTGCCTTCTGCTGAGACTCAAAGGCTGTCCATAACTTGGACAGGTAGAGATGGAAAGGAATAGTATTTTATTTTATTTTTTTTAAGATTTTATTTATTTATTTATTTGACAGAGAGAGATCACAAGTAGACAGAGAGGCAGGCAGAGAGAGAGAGAGAGAGGGAAGCAGGCTCCCTGCTGAGCAGAGAGCCCGATGCGGGACTCGATCCCAGGACCCTGAGATCATGATCTGAGCCGAAGGCAGCGGCTTAACCCACTGAGCCACCCAGGTGCCCCAGGAATAGTATTTTAGATGGAGAGAAGAGTGAGACTGAAGTTTGTGTCTTTATCCCTTGACTGCCATGTGCATGTATGGGAAACAGCCAGTATCTTAGTTATCTTGAAAGGGAGATAAGGCAGAAAGTGGATTTTGAAAGAAAGTCCTGGAAAAACTTGCATGCTTATCACAGAAGCTTAGAATTTTATTCTTAGGCCAGTGGGAGTGATTGGAGGCCTGTGAGTGTGATGATCTCATCTGAATGGCGTGGTTGGAAGATTCATTTGGCATCACTGTATCTCATGGTTAAGTTGGCTGTTGTGCTGATCTCGGCAGCGTCGTCCTCCATGCTGGGGTCCCTATCCGTGCATCTCAGTTTTGGGGGGAGCCTGAGCTTGAACCCCTGCTGCCCTGGCCTGGGTTCAGCTGTTAAGCTTCCCTGGCACGAATTGCCTGCAGACTGAAGCTTTGTTTATCACCTGTGGGGGCTCAGCGGACACACTTAGCTTTGGTCTCTCAACAGGTGGACTTCTCGTGACCCATCTTCTGAGCCGGGTCTTCCTCCGTCCATTTTCAGATGGGGAGCCCGATGCTTGTGAATCAGCGGCAGAACTGATTTTCCAACCTACATTATCCGATCGCTGGTCTGTAGCTTTTTCCAAAGTTCATACTCTCTCTTAACCTTAATAAAAAGGGGTCTGAACCAAAACACAACAACTAAAATCTATTGAAATTTAATTTCAACCCTCTCTGTGCAGGCCCTGTTCTAAGTGCTTTTAGATGTCTTGAATCATTTAATGACCACAAAAATTTTGTAGGTAGATGCCATTATTCTTTATTTTTAAAATTTATTTATTCTTTATTTATTAAATTTATTTTGCCAGAGAGAGAGAGAGCGAGAGAGCACAAGCAGGGAGAGCGTCGGGCAGAGGGAGAAGCAGGCTCCTGGAAGAGCGGGGAGTCCAATGTGCGATTCAGTCCCAGGACCCCGACATCATGACCTAAGCTGAAAGCAGACGCTTAACCAACTGAGCCACGCAGGCATCCCAACACACGTGTCTTTTTAGTAATCACAGTTATATAAAGGGTTATCATCTCCTTTCACAGACAAGAAATAAAGTTCAGAAAAGTAAAGGTGCCCACGGTCGGAATGAGTAAGCCGTAGAGCTAGTATTAAAACAGGTGTGTCTGACTGCAAAACCCATCTGTTTGATGAACAAATTTTGGTATTAAGTGCCAACTATGAGCTGAACCGTCAGGCCAGGGAGCTGTGCTAAGTCAGCAGGACAGGCATGACCCCTGCCTCTAAGAAGCTCTCGGTCCAGCAAGAAGAACCGCTACCTCCATCACTAGCAGCACCGACGTGTGATGAATACCGCGTTGGAGAAAACGCAATCAGTGAGCCCCTTCCTCGTATCCCACAGGAGGCAAAAGTGCAAGCCTTACCTTGAAAAAAACTGTATGGCATATTTAATAAAACAATTATTTTCTCCCCTCAAATGTCCTTTCCACTCTAAATTATAAGGAGTCTATTTGAACAATGCACGGTCCTCGTGGTTTGCAAAAGCACCACGATATCGAGTGTTGGACATTTGAAAACTATGAACAGATGTAGTCCCAGGATGGCAGAAGCTTCGACAGAACATCGGCGGTAGTGGATAAAGTAGATGTGGCATGGGACGGTGCCTTGGGGATGGCAGCGCTGGGCTGTGGGCCGTGAGAGGGGTTTGTGGCCTGGTCCTGTTTACAATTTGTCTGAGGCTTCTTGGGCTCAGCCCAGCCAGATGGACTCGTCCTCTCAAATATCAGACCTGATCTTTTCAAATAAAACAGTACAAAGCACATTAAAAGCTTTGATCCGACTGTTTACTTTGCATTTGTGTGTGTTGGGGGAAATGGGAACAAAGGAAGGATTTATTGGGCCTTACTGTGGGTGGCCACACAGCCACTGCGCATGACGGGAAAGCGAGGCGTGCTCTGAGCTGACACATCCTGGGCTCGCGGCTGCACTCAGACACCCCGATTCTCCAGTTAAGTCCCTGGCCCTTCTCCGTGGGCCTCAAACATTTCAATCTTCTTGTCCTTCTTGAGATAGGGACCCTTGGCATTTAGCTGGTCAGCCCATCCCTCGGCCTTGGGGCAGGTCGGAGGGAGTCAGACACCTTTCTTTAGATGCTCCTGGAAAAGAAATTTCTCAGCGACGCGACCTTTCTTTTTCGTAAACACCTCCTACTTTGAAAGTATTTCACATCAGTTTACTTGTTCGATCTACGCTCTTCTGGAACAGGTGGTTAGTATACATCCCTTCCTCCCTCCCTCTCTCCCTTTCTCTCCCTCTCTCTCTCTCACACACACATAGACTCTACAGGTATTTCCACCACATGGATTAGAAAACTGAGAGCTTTGACTGCAGGGAAGAAGAATATGCCCATTTCCGAGATGAAAAGTACAGAAACTCAGAGAAGTTAAAAACTCTAGGGTTCATTCATTCTGGATATTGATACCAAATATCATATCACAAAGGTTCATATCAGGCATACTGATTCCAAGGCCTGTTAGTTCGTTCTCCCCCGTGTGCTAGCCAGCCCCGGGCTTGCAAAGTTGAGAGCTTCGCGGGACTCTCGTCTTCTGACTTCCAGCTCCGTGTTCTTTGCTTCTACCAGTACCCATTGCAAAGTGGCTATTGCACTGAGAAAATCCTCCCTTATGTGTGTTTTCTATTATATGTGCATACACCAGAGGCAGGGAACCTCTAAAAGGAAAGCTGCCATGAAGGTTTTGTTATCGGTAAATAAAAGGAAATTATATGGGCAGCATATATAGGGTTCTGAATGGGAATTCAGGGACCTTCTAATGTTAGGAAGGAGAATATAGCAAAACACTGTAGCTTTATTTTCGTTCAACAGAAGAGCAACTCTGACTGCAGTACATACAGTGGTCAGAGTATGCAGACTCTCTGAGGGTTAATATAGAATTGTCTTTTTATTTCTCAGCTCCAGGTCACCTTCCTTCCCTTGCTCCCCCCACCAATTCCGCCTTCAGATAAAACTGTTGCACACCCAGCTCTTGGTCTCTGCATAGTTCAGGGGTAGGCACTGGAGAGGAAAGGAATTTAGAAATTCCAGGACAAACATAGTACCTCGGGCTTAATAAATTGCAGTGTCTAGTAAAATTAAATGCCTCTTTTAAAAAAGATCAGTTATTCCTAGATTTCAAGACAAATGAGGTATTTGGAAAAATAAAGATAACACATGATTGTTGCATGTTTATCAATTAGAATTTTAAAATATCTGGTTGGCGTGTGAGTGCCTGTGTGTGTGTGTGTGTGTATGTTTGAGAGAGAAGGAGAGAGAAACAGAGAGACAGGGAGAGGGAGAAAGAGAGAGAGGCTAGGTACTGTAATTTTAATTGCTTGTAATCTAACTTGCTTTTTGTTCCTTTTCTTTCTTTCTTTTCTTTCTCTTTTTCTTTCTTTCTTTCTTTCTTTTTCTTTTTTTTTTTTTTTTTGTATCAGTTAATCTGTTGGTTACATTTGCAGCCTTCCTTTGCTTCTGGTTTCATTTTCAGATGAAAAAATGCTAGGCACACAGCGCTGCTGTCTGGTTGCCATGGCGACCACAGCCTATTATCCTGCCTTGTCATTCATCAAGAAAGAATTGCACTTGACAGAGGGAGAGGAAAATGCCTGCAGTTTGCGGCACAGGAGGAAAAAAAGGTTCTCTTTTCTTCTATGTATGTAAAAGGTCTTTAATGCCCGTTTAGTTACATGTTTTATTTAGCATTATTTATTACTTGTAACGACAATAATTGATACCTGTAAAAATACATCCCCTCCCCCTAAAGTATTTAACTTGCAATTTGTTCATTTGCCTTTGCTTTCCCATTTCAAGCCTACACCTAGTGCTGTACCCCACCCCCACCCCCACCGACACTGCTTCCACTCCACTAACAGAAACAGCCAAAAGATGATATTCTCCACGGAGAATGATCATTGTAAAGGTAACTAAACAAACCTCTTCTTCCCCAAATTGTGTTTTATAATCAACCCTTCTCTCGCAACATTGTGTTTTATAATCAACCCTTCTCTTGTCCCATTATTTTTCAAATGAATTAGTGTGATACATAATCAATCCATAAATGAATATTACTTTTGATTAAGTAACTTCTCCAAGTGCACGGTGCCTATGAACTAGAGCATTAGCAAAATGGTACAAAAGTACGGCGATCTTTCCATGAGATAACTGAATATAAAATCATGATTGCTCTTTGCGAATTTGGATCCAGCCCAAATCCATTGTTCTTCCAGGCAAGAAAAGGTAATGACTGGTTATTTAACTATTTCTTGGCATGGCCATTTGAATCAACCCAAATTGTTTCCCCCCAATAAATGATGTAATAAATTCTCTAAGTTTAACTACCTAGGCTTTTATTGATTATTATTTTTTTAAGTCTGACATTTTCCCCCTCACCATTCACCTCTTATGATATCTGTAACCAATGGGCCATTGCAGACAACTTTGTTCTGCTGGTTGCTTTGCCCTTCTTGAATTGCTTGATTTCCTTGGTGGACAGGAGCGGTTGTAAAAGAGGTGGTATTTTAAAGCTGATATCTCCTGAGCTTGGTGTTTGAATATCTGCTCGATCTTTTGTCTTGGAGATCAGAGAGCCCCTGGACAATCGTGATACTTCACCCTGAGCTCGTTCAACAGCAGCATTTAGCACCCCTGATGTTTTTGCAGTTAAGACACCTCACCTTGAGTGTAAACGGACAGCTTGGTGGAGGAATAAAAAAACTTCTCAAGTTCAAGTTCTCTTCTTTTGGAAGACAACTTCCCTCCTAGAGGCCATGCTTCACTAGCAGACATGGAGACGCTGAAATCCTATTTCTACACTGTAAGTGAAGCAGAGAGTTGTACAATTACTCCGTCACTTTTGGTTTAGAGATGGTTCAGATTCTAACCTTCCCACCACTTCCTTAATTATCTGGATAATTCTGGCAGGAGGAGGTTTGGGGGTGGAGAGGGATACTTTTAACAGAATTAAATAATTACAGCTGTCAGGAAATTTGTCCTGGGTTTTAGATACTGCTACCTAATCATTCCAAACCTCTTGATTTTCAGCCCATCTAAGATGAATTCCATTAATGCCGACCCCCTCAGCATCCCTTTATATACCTTGGGCATGTAAAATTCTAGAAGCCATGGAATGTTTTTCCTTAACCTCGATGTTTGGGAGAGCCAAAGGAAACAACAAAAAAGGAGAAAAGATAGATTAAGTTTAGAATCATGGCTATTTTCTGTTGGTTCTAAACTTTTACTTTAATATTGCAGCAACACCGCTGTTCATTTCCTGTTAAACTTCAAGCCCACCTTTTGATTTTCAAATGTCCCTTAGGCTAATGTTTTCACTAAAGAATGAAATGAACAGGCAGAAACAATTAAACGAGCAGATACAGTGAAAACGAACACCACACTGCACTTTCACAGCAGAAATGGAAGGGTATGAAGGAATTCTGCTTGGAATTTGATCCTACAGGAGCAAAGCTCTTGCTTCTTGTCATTTTTCTTTGCCCACCCCCAACGCTCACCACTTCCCCTTTATGAAGGAGGGAAAAAAAAAAAAAAACACCCTAGGAACGCAAAAGAACTCCTAAATACTCACAGGCATGAGAAATATTTTCTCTGCCTGTTACTTGTACAGGAAAATCTCCAAGAAAAAAAAAAAAAAAAGAATTCATCTAGATATTTTAAACGGCAAATGTCTCCCAAAGCCTGTTAAATGTTCACATATGTCTTTATGAAACTGTAATATGGATTGTTTATACACTCTTGATTAAGGGCATGAACATCATTAAACAGGATCAAGTCAGTTTCAAGATGGAAAATTATAAAATCAGATACAATTGTAACCTACAAGAAAAAGTGTGCATTAAGAAAAAAGAACCGAACCACAAAACTTAATAATCTGTGACTTCCCATAAAGAGATAAACCAATAGCCAAAAGTGAGCTGTTAGAGAGCCTTCTAGGTTCCATCAGGAATTAACAAGGAAGTAATTAACTGTACCCCAAACAAATCTGCCATCACATGTTTATAGCATTTTTGTCACTCTATGAAAGCTATATCTTCTTTTTTAGCACCAAACTGAGAAATTTTACATGGCAGGACCTTGGCATTTCTATTTTTGTATTTACTTTATTAAGAAGAACTAAGTCATCCTCTGTGATAAATAAAAGCCTGGTTACAGCAGCCAGGTAAAGGAGTTGAGAATGAGGTACTGTTGCATACACTTTGGAAGACTGTATTCTCATCTGACAACAGATCTGTATGACAGCATCAGGGTTGATTCCCATTTAAATTCAAACTTTATTTCTAAGATGGTATGCATTGGGAAATTGCCTTGTGAGAGGAGCAGAACACCAAAATACACAAAGTTCAAACCTTGGGAATGGCCTTTGTCAGGTTAAGACAATAGCCCAGTGATGTCTGGGGTACTGACATGGGTTAATCTGAATGATGGAGGGTGTCCATAAAGGTTATACTGAGTGGAAGGCATGTTTTTGTTTTTTACTGAACTCATCCTTTAGTATTTTCCCAATGAAATACCTTTTATAAGCCAGGGACTTTGTTTATTTTTATTGTTGTTATAGGTTTGTTTTTTTTTAATGCCAGTATAAATAGTTTTACTCTACAGTAGTGAGGATTTTGAAGACAGCGACTAGTAAACATAAAACCAGCTACAGAAGGGCAGTAACATGGATTTTTTTATTTGAGATTCCAAGAGGGGATAAATTTGTTACCTAACCAAGGGCTGGTTATGTGGAAATTGACTTCATATAATAGGAAACATTTCCATGGAAAAGAAGGTAACTTATATTGGTTAAAACACCAAACACTGACACACTTCCTCTTCTTTGTTACTTCTAAAAACAACAAAAACCTCACCTATGCGGTGGCTAGACCTGAGAACTCTTCCAGTAAACCATTCTTCTTCCAGGTGTCCTGATACTAGTCCTAGAGCACTTACAAAAGCACAAATGGATTTTTAGCTATCCATCGAAGCCATAAGTGGGTGAGGATATTTTCTTAATCTTACCTACAGCTGTATGTCACTGGCAGCATTTGAACTACGCAAACTGAGATCTCCTCGTCATCTTTCTTGTCTTTGTAACACAAGAAAAAGTAAATCTAAAATGTTTTGCAATACAATATCACTTTTTTTTTTTAAGATTTTATTTATTTATTTGATAGAGATGACAAGTAGGCAGAGAGGCAGGCAGAGAGACAGGCAGAGAGACAGGAGGAAGCAGGCTCTCCAAGGAGCAGAGAGCCCGATGCGGGCTCAATCCCAGGACCCTGGGATCATGACCTGAGCCGAAGGCAGAGGCTTTAACCCACTGAGCCACCCAGGCGCCCCACAATATCACGTTTTAGATTATAGTGTTGTATTTGTTAAATGTTTAAATAAACTTACAGAAAGAAAAATATGGGCAGTGGTGACAGGGAAAACATAATGGCATGAATTTATTGAGATGGGTATCACTACATCTCAAAACTAATTACTATCGTTTAAGATTCTCTTTTCTGGAGGTTCATAACAGCCTCCCCCAAAGACTCGTCCACCTAGAATCTGTGAATGTGGCCTTATTTGCAAAAAGGGACTTTGCAGGCATACTTAAGCTGAAGAGATTATCCTGCATAGGGGTGGGCTCCACATCCAATGACAAGCTTCGTTGTAAAAGAAGGGGAGAAAACACATAGAGACATGCGGGGGGCAGGGGGGCGGTCAGATGAAGAGGGAGGCAGGGAAGACAGATGAGCGATGAGTCTACAAGACAAGGGATACCAAGGATTGCCAACAGACAGTAGAAGCTAGGAGATAGACATGAACCTCCAGAAGGAGCCAACCTGGCCAAAGATCCTGGACTTCTGGCCTCTAGAAAGGTAACAGAATATATTTCAGTTGTTTCGAGTCCTTCGATTTGTGGTCGTTTGTACAATAGTTCTGGGTCATTCAACAATTGAAGCAAGAAGGGGACATATTAGAACTCCGAATACAAGGGAGGACAGAATGGCCAGGCTGTTAGGTCAAGTATATAGCTGGAATTCATAAACGACCAAAACAGAGGGTCTAAATTCTGCCAGGACTCTCCATCTCTCCCCTCTGCTTCATTGTCCTACAGTGACATGGAGACACTTGTCACTTGCCAGGAGACACAGACGCTAACGTCTCCTGAGGTTTCCATTGTATGGCTTCAGTCATCTCAAACAGACCCATTCCCTTTCATATTTCCAAGTTCTGTGGAAAGGTTCTACTTTCCTAATTCGGTTCATGCCTATCTCTGAACCAAGACTAAGCTGCCAAGATCTCACAAAATATGGCCATTCCTGAGAAAAGCATATAAAGAGGTCAAGGTGCTGGCGTGAGGGGGTCTAACACATGTGATCTTTTCTTCTTGTCTGTGATGCTAGAGCCACAAAGATATTCGCAAATACATTTGTTCTGTGGGTACAATCTGGAGAGGACTCTGGGCTCTCTTATTTACTAGAGGTGTGACGTGAGTGAGTCACTTGACTTTTCTGAGCTTCTTTATCTTCTTTGGAAAGATAAGGATAGAGTCACTGTACATCTAGAAGGATCTCGGTCACGTTGGGGAAGGATGATAATAGAAGGATAGAACTTCAATGGACCTTCAAGTCAGACAAGGTCGATCACTTCATTTTTGTAGATGAGATTTCAGAAGTTAAGCTGGTAAGAAAACCGGGGCAAGAATTTAGGTTACTCAACTACCAGGTTAGTGCTCCTTTGTTATTTTGTAGGATCTGTCCCCATTCCTGTGGATATAAAAGAAGGTCTCATCTGAAGGGTGTCATTCAGCTAAGTAAAAAGCACCTCTCTTAGAACAGACACTGATGTGACCCTTTAGATCAGATCGGGATGTAGGGCAAACGGTGTCAAAAAAGAAGGTGCAAAGATGTGCCTGAACGTAAAGATGTAAGGGACCCAGCCTAGGTACTTGCAAGAGTTTGACTGCCCTTAAGCTTCTAGAATGTAGTTATTCTGAGACAGCTTTCAGAAAGGAGAGAAGAAGCCATCGTAGGATAAGAACCCTCTAATTTTTAAGCCATTTTTGTTCCTACCCCTCTACCCTGTGTTTATTTTTCTTTCGCCATCTCTTATTACATAATGAACACATTTTGAAAAGGCCCACTTGCTTCAGTAGTGCAGTGAGGAGATCTAGAGAAAGGTCTGGTCTTCTTTGGGCCAAGGCTGGGCCAGAATAAGGGCACCTACGGATATGTCTAGCGACTATAGTTCAGCTCAGTTTGTAAGCTTCTAACGACTTGATGTTCATGCCTATGTTCTAAAGTTTTCTAAGATCAATTACATTCTCAGTTTGCTCTGAACCAGAAAGATCTACTAGTTTCTTGAGGATACCATAATCATAACCCATGAGACCAATCCATACTGTTGTGTATGTAGGCACAAGTGTACAGTCACAAAGACACACAATCTATAACGTGTAGCATTCCCAGAAAAGGGTTTCTGTTTTTTGTTTTTTTAAAAATTTAAAAAGAGCAGGGACAGAGGCAGAGGAAAAGAATCTCAAGCAGACTCCCCGCTGAGCATGGAGCCCAACTTGGGGCTGGATCTCATGACCTTCATCATGACCTGAGCTGAAATCAGGAGTCAGATGCTTAATGGACTAAGCCACCCAGGCATCCCAGGTATGCTTTTTTTAAGGCCCTATTCTGTAAGAAATATTGCTTTAAATGACTACTCTGAGCAGAAGAATATTATCTGCATTTGCTAATAAGACACATTATTCACATAACTCTCTGCCGGAAAAATTTCAAAATGTTCTTTGACACAGAAATTTTTGAATATGGTGAAAAGATTGCTGGAAAATGATAGAAGATACACCTTAGTATGATGACCATATTGAGTTAAAACACAGTTAATTTAGGTGTCCTTATAGATCCCACAAATGATAAATAATTCAACCTATGAATCTGATTGTTAAACTCCAACCCCTTCTCACTAGGTTTTGATGAGACAGACATTAACCAAGCCCTTTTGTTATTCCTTGATCCATCCTGAAACTTACTCCGTTGTTGCCAGTTGTCCTCCTGTTCACTGTCCCTTGCTGTCCCTGCCCCATAGCAGTCTGTGCTGAAATGGCTTCTCCCTTGCCAGAGCCTTTCAGGTAAATTTCAGTCCCAAAGTCTGCAATTTCTCAGATTTTGTAGATAGGAAGTCATGATTATGTTCGAAGGAATTTGCTTTCTTTCAATGGCCTTTGCAAAATGTATGCCATTTTATTTCTGCCAAAGAATGGCTTCTCTGTGTCTATACGCAGGCCTGATGCCCGTCTCTTTGCATGCCTCTGCAATGCTCTGGGGCAGAAGGGAGTCTTACGTACGCAGCCATTCATCCAATTCATTGGACAAGTGTTTATTGAGTCCTTACTGGTCTTCCAGATAATGCTCTAGATTCTTGAGCTCCAGGAGCATACAAAATGGACCAAATTAATTGGTCTTCTTGAAGTAGTTATGTTCTATTGGGTAAAATAAACAATTTTTAAAAACCACAATGAGTGTAATAAATAGGCTGTTGGGGGAAGAAAAAAATAACAGAGAAAGGGTATTCAGGAGTGTTAGTAGAAACAGGGGTACAGGTTGCAATTTTAAATAGGATGGATAAAGTAGGGGGATCTCCCTGATATAGTGTTTGAGCAAAGATGTTCGGTACAAGAGGAAGTTAGATATGCGAACGCAAGCAACAAGAATATTCTAAGCAGGTAGTACAATCTTTGCAAAGGCACAAAGGGGAGTTAGGACTTTGTCTGTGGCGGCGGGCAGAGTCATCTCCCCAGAAGTATTAGGAGGTCCATGTTGTCATGCGTGGAACCTATTAATACGACTCCTTCCGTGGGAAAAGTGACTTTGCAGGTGCGACTAAGTTAAGGATTTTGAGATGGGGAGATTATCCTGGTGGGGCCAGTGTAATCACAAGTATCTTCAGAACTGAAAGAGGGAGGCAGGAGAATCAGTCAGAGGAGATGTGTGATAGAAAGCAGAGGTTGAAGTGATGTCATTACTGGTTTTGAAGATGGGAAAACTGCCATGAGCCAAGGAATGCAGGAAGCTTCTAGAAGCTGGAAAATGGGGGAAGGGGGTTCTCCACTAAAGTTTATAGAAGAAATGCAGCCATGCCAACACCTTGATTTTAGCCTGTTGAGACACTTTTTGGACTTCTGACCTCTAGAACTGTAATAAATTTGTGTTCTAAGCCAATAATTTTGTGTTTGTTCATTAAGAATGGGAAACCAATGAAATAGCTCAAGAATATTCCTTCATTTATTCAGATAGTTTTCAGATAATATTACTTTATGCATCTAACACGTGCCCGGCACTGAAAGAGAACAAGAGATACAGTGTTAAAACACCTAATTCTTACTTTGAAAGCTATGATCTCAAAGCAATAATAAACAATCCCTATAAGATGTGGTAAAAGCTATGTAAGATAACACTAAGCCCACAATACTGGGAGAGCACATATGAGGGACAGTTAATCAGATTGAGGAGGAAATAATGGCCAGGAAGTCTTCCTAAAAGAAGCGATATTTGAACTAAAATTCAAATGATTAGTAGAAATTAATCTGACAAAAATGGGGGGGGGGGGAAGAATATTACAAATAGAAGTTATGTTGAGTTCAGAATGCCCTAAAAGAACACATCATGTGGATACGAGTATTTACTACTTACTGGGAAGTCAAATGAAAGGCATGAGAAACCAAAGATGAACGTACTCATAAGATGTAGACCTGAAATAAACAAATAGGTATAGTAAAAGTAACATAATGTTATTAATCTTTTATTGGGGTATCATTTGCCTATTAGGAAATCGACAGATTGTAGATATGCAGTCTGATTAGATTTGACTACTGAATTTCACTTCCATAACCCACACCCTAACAAGATCCTGTCAATTCTGCTGCATCTCAAAATATGCATTCCTAAAAGTCACCACTGCTGTCCCAAACCACGCAATAAACATCCCATCACAGGTGCAAAAAATGGGACAGGGACAAAACCAAATATTTGTCAGTGACACAAAATAGTAAGTAAGAGCCTAATAAAAACAGCAGTGCAGTTTTATATGCTAGGTGATTAAGAAATTCTTAAGTGCTCTAATAAATATGATGCTCTACCTTGAAAAAGACCTGAAATTTGCATGTGACAGTGGGCATTGGAAGGGTTGCATTTTGTGAGTTATTGTAAAGTGGAGGAAGGAGGATTCCTTAAAATGAGCCAGAAATATGTAACATTTTATGCAGATGGATGTGGCTCCTAATACATGAGATGAACTTAGGTAGCTATTAGGTTTTAATTTTATTTTTAAAGATTTTATTTATTGGGTGCCTGGGTGGCTCAGTGGGTTAAGCCTCTGCCTTCAGCTCAGGTCATGATCTCAGGGTCCTGGGATCGAGTCCCGCATCGGGCTCTCTGCTCAGCAGGGAGCCTGCTTCCCTTCCTCTCTCTCTGCCTGCCTCTCTGCCTACTTGTGATCTCTCTCTGTCAAATAAATAAATAAACATCTTTAAAAAAAAAAAGATTTTATTTATTTATTTGAGAGACAGCATGAATGACTGCAGTGTGGAGGGGATTGGGGTGGGCAGGAGGAGTGGGGGCTGGTGGTGGTAGTGTAGGAGCAGAAGGGGAGGGTAAAGGAGAGGGTAAGAATCTCAACCAGCCTCTACACTGAGCAGGGAGCCCAAAGCACGGCTGTCCCAGGACCCTGAGATCATGACCTGAGCCAAGACCAAGAGCGTAACCAATTGCACCACCTAGGTGCCCTAGGTATAGCTAGTCGATGTTTGAGGTGTGTTCTTTTGTGTGCGATTTGTGTTTTCCTATGCAGCTCAGTTCAGCTGGATGCAGTTTTTCCACCTTCAGATAGGTTTCTTGCTGGCAGAATCATGCATAAGCAAATGAAACATTCACATAGTGCTCAATATTTTCCCTCATGTATCAATTGCACTGAAACAAATTCACATTTTCAAAACAAGTGTTGCAACAGAACTAACTATATAGAACATTTCATCACCCCCAAAGATCCCTCGTACTTCTGCCCAATCAATTGCCAGTTCCCACCCCAAAGGCAAACAGTGTTCTGATTTCTATCACCATAGATTAGTTCTGTCCCTTCTAGAATTTCATATCCAGGGAATCACACAATCTGTACTCTTTGGGGCCTGGCTTCTTTCACTCAAATTGTTTTGAGGTTCATTGCGTTGCTGCTTTCACTGGAAGTTCATTTCTTTTATGGGCAAGAAGGATTCTATTATATGAATATATAATAATTTGGTTTTTTCATTTCCTTGTTGGTGCTCATTTAGTTGTTAGCAGGTTTAAGCTATCAAGGACAAAGCTTCTGTAAACATATTGTACATCTCTATTTATATACATATGTTTTCACTTTTCTTGGGTAAATTACCTAGAAGTAAAATTGCTGGGTCATGAGTAGGTATATGTTGAATTTTGTGAAGAGTGCTCAAACTTCTTAAGTGGCTGTACCAATTTACACATGCATCAATCATGTATGAAAGTGTTAGTGGTTCTACATCCTCAGCAAGATTTGGTGGGGTTCATCTCTCAGTGATTCTACTGGGACCATAGAGGTACCACATTGCGACTGAAATTTGCATTGTTCTGGTAATTGATAATGTTGGACACTTTTTCAAGTGCCAACCAGCTATTCATATAGTTTTGTGTGTGTGTGTAATGCCTTATATTCATTTTATTTGATGTCTGTCTCATTATTATGGAGTTGAAGGAATTGTTAACATATTCTGAAAACAAGTCTTTTGTCATATATGTGAAATAGAAATATGACATACACCCATTGATAGATGATAAAAGCCCATAGATAAATAATTGATAGATAGATGATATATTTATTGATGTCCAATTTAACTATGTCTTTTTTATACTTAGTAGTTTCTGGGTTGTATCTAAGAAATTCTTATTTATCACCAAATCATTGATATATTCTTCTGTTTTCTTACAGAAGATTCAGAATTGTGGAGTTATGTTTTTTACAGATTTAGGTCTATAATTAATTCCAAATTAATTTTGTGTACGTATGAAGTTGGGGTTTTGATTTTTTCATCTTACTCCATGTTGATAGCTGGTATTCTAAGACTATTTGTTGAAAATAATTTTCTTACCCATTTAATTACTTTGGCACCTTGGTCAAAAATTAGTAGATCATATAAGTATGGATATATTTTCTACTCTCAGTTCTATTCTACTGATCTATTTGTTAATGTTCATACCAATACCACACTGTCCTAATTTTTACAACTTCATTATAGGCTTTAAAATCAGGTACTGTGCACCCTCCAACTATGTTACACTTTTCAAAATTATTATGGCTCTTCTAAATTCTTGCATTTCCAAATACTTTTACAATCAGCTCATCAATTTCTGTTTTTAAAAAGCCTGCTCCATTTTTAAACTGAGATTGTGTGATCTGTAGATCAATTTAAGAATAGGCAGCTTAATAACATTGAACTTTCTAATCCATGAAAATAGTATATCTGAGCATTTATCTGGTCATCTTTAATTTATCTCAACATTTTGTTAAATTCTTGCAATTTTATTGTTAAATTATTTGTTAAATGTTTAGAAACATTATATGTTTTGATGATATTGTAAATAGTATGTTTATAGTTTATTTTTAAATTTTCTTATTGCCGATATGTAGAAATTCAAATGACTTTCATACGTAGACATTAATTTTGTGATACTAAATTCCTTTAGCTCTGGTTGGGATGTTTTGTTTTGGTATTTTCTCTAGGATTTTCTTTATGTATCATGTCATCTATATATCAAGACAGGTTTGCTTTTTTCTTTTCAGCCTAAAAGCCTATTTTTTTAAAATATTGTCTTCTTGTACAATGAAGAATAAGTGTAATGAGAATGAACATCCTTGCTTTGTTCCCTATCTAAGGAAAGCTTCAATATTTTACAATTATATAAAGATGATGTTAACTGTGCTTTTTAAAAATGACCTTTATGAGGTTGAGGAAATTTTTTTCCATTTCTAATTTACTGGGTAGTTATTATGATTATTTGTTATTAAATTTAGTCAAATGCTTTTTCTTCCACTAATGAAATAAACAAATAATTTTTATTTTTATTATCAATATGTTGAATTATACTGATTTTATTTTTAATGTTAAAATGCTCTTGTGTTTCTGGAATAACTTCATTAGTTCATGATGTATTCACCTGTTTATGTATCTGTATTGGGTTGTTAGTATTTTCTTAAGGAATTTGGTATTTGTGTTAATGAGAGGTATTGGGTAGTAATTTTCTTTTCTTTAAAAGCATTTAAATGATTTTAGTATAAGGGTAATATTGACTACATAAAATGAATTGAAAAGTTTTCCCCCTTCTTATATTCTTGAGTTTGTGTAAGATTTGTATTATTTCTTCCTTAATTGTTTGATAGAATTCACTAGTAAGTCATCTGAGTCTGGAGTTTTCTTTGTGGGGATATTTTTAGATTATGAATCAATGTCCTAATGGATATAGAACTATTACGATTTTTTATTTATTCTTATGTTAGCTTTAATAATTTGTATTTTTAAAAGGCTTTTCCTTTTTATGTAAATTGTCAAATTTATCTTCATAAAGTTGTTTGTATTATTCACTTATAAAGTTTTTAAGTTTGAATGACTTGTATTAGTACTCCTTTCATTTGTAATATTGATAATTTATATTTTCTCCTTTTTCTTGATTAGTATAACTAAAAGTTATTCAATTTAATGAATCTTGTCAAAGAACCAGTTTGTTTTCTCATTAATTTTCTCTATTATTTGCCAATTTTTTACTTAATTGATTTCAGCTCTTATCCTTACATTTCTTTCTATGATTTTCCTTTGGATTCATTGTTTTTTTTCCCCCCTACTTTTCTATTTTTTGAGCTGGAATCTTAAATCACTGCTTTTAAACCATTTTCTTTTTCTAACATAAACATTTAAAGGTATAACTTTCTTTCTAAGCACTCCCTTAGATTCATCCTACAAATTTCATGTTATATTTCTATTTTTATTTTGTTTAAAATATCTAATTTCCATTTAATTTATCTTATACATATGGTTTAATAAGGAGTAATTTGATTGATTTCCAAAAATTAGAGGATTTTCCAAGTGTTTTTTTTTGTTATTAATTTCTAATTCCATTGAGGTCAGAGACCATACTGTAAGTGATTTAAATTATAGTAAATTTATTGAAACTTGTCTTATATCTCATCATAACGTTTATCTTGGTTGTGTTGTATGATCACTTGAAAAGCAGGTGGATTTTCCAATTTGTTAGGAGGGGTGTTCTGTACATATGTAAGGTTGTGTGGGTTAATAGAATGGCTCAAATCTTCTATACACTTATTGAGCTTCTATCTAGCTATTCTATCAATTGTTGAGATAAAAGGTTGAAATCACTGGTTGTAGTTGTGAATTTCTCTGTCACATCTGTCACATCTTCCTTTATCATCCATGTTTGCTTCATGAATTTTGATGTTCTGTTATTGGATACGTACCCTCTTATGCCTTCTTCATGATTTCATAATTCTATCATTATTCTCTTTATCTCTGGTAAAACTTTATCCTGAAGTCAGCTTTGTCTAATATTAATACAGCCACTCCATCATTCTCACAATTAATGTTTTTGTGGTATATCTTTTTTTCTACATTTATACTTTTAAGTTATCTGTGTCTTCATATGTGAGTCTGTTATAAACAGCACAAATTGGGTCATGCCTAACATAATAGGAGAGTTTCACCTTGCAATGAAATATTTAGTCCATTTACATGTAGTATATTTACTTATAAATTTGGATGAGGATTGCTTTCTTGCTATCTTGTTATTTGTTTCTATTTGTCTCACCTGTATTTTGTCATTTTTCCTCCTCTTTTCATCCTAATTTTAGATTGGGTGTATTTTATTATTCCATTTTACATCTTCCGATGTCTTTTTATTTATACCTCATTTATCAGGATTCTTAACTTATTATAGTCTGTCTTGAATTAATATCAGCCCATCTCTTGTAAAACATAGAAACTTAAGTTTTTTCCTGGCTTTTTTCCCTTCCTATTGCTGTCACACATTTAACATCTACACTGAGATGCTTAAATTTTTTTCAGCTTTCTTGGTCTGTATTTCAGTTTAGATAATTTCTATTTTCCTGTACTTAAATTCACTGATGTTTTCTGTTGCTGTTAAGCTCATCCAGTGAAATTTTTCCTTCAGTTAACATCTCTGTTCTTTTAAGTTCTAAGATTTCTCTCTTTTTTAAAATGTTCTTTTATAAAATTTCCTTTCTCTGTTGTGTTTCTCTACTGGTTACCCCAATTTATCCATATTTTTCTTTGAACTCTTGAACATATTTATAATAGTTGTTTTGGGGTTCTTGTCTCTTAATTCCATTATCTTTGTCACTTTTGGATCTGTTTTTATTAACTGATTTTTCTCCCAGCTATAGGTCTCATTTTATAGCTTCTTTATATGTAGTAGCTCCTGATTTGATGCTGAATATTGTAGATATTATGTTGTTGAGTGTCTGGTTTTGGTTGTCTTCTTAATAGTGTTGAATTTTGTTCTGGAAGGCAGTTAAACCAAGGTAGCATGATTCTTCTGGGTCTTGTTTTTAAACTTTGTTAAAACAGGTCTACAGTAGCCTTTAATCTAGGGATAAATTTGCTCTTTGTCTAAAACAATATTTTTCTGGGTTTTCTACCAAGTACTGTGGCTCCACTAAGAGGTCTCTACACTATGGTTGGTTGGAACTTGGATGTCTCTCTACCTTGTGCAAACTCTAATATTTGTTCCACTCACAACTCCTCAGTAGTTTTCTTTCTCCAGTAGTTGTCTTTGCTCAGTAGTTGTTGTTTATAATACCTTATGGCTTCCTGTCCTGTGCATGTGAAGTTTTGTCTTCAAACATTCAAGTGCTCCCCATATGGATTTCCCACCACCACCACCATCAGCACCACCACCACCACCAACAACAACAACAAAAACCTCCGGATTCTGTTCCCTTTCTCCTTAGCCAAGCAACACCATTGTTTTCTGGGTTCCCCTTTCCTGCACTGAGGTTCAGAAAGTGCCTCCAAGCGGAAAGCCAGTGAGATTATGGAGCCTACCTAATTTAGTTTCTTTTCCCAGAGCAATCACTGTTCTGTGTTGCCTATGGTTCAACAGCTGAAAATGGTTACTACATATATGTTCTCCTGTTTTTATAGTTCTATACCAACTACTTAGTTATCACTGGTAAGCAGGTATTTTAATGCTAAAGCATTTTGGTTGCCAGTTTCTTGGGAAGAAAAGCCATGCAATGCAATATTCTTTCATAACAAGAAATACTACCCTAGTAATTATAAATTATACTTTAAATTTGTTTTATACGTATATGTGTACATGTGTGTGTACATTTGTATAGATGTATGTGTGGGAAATGGGATTTCAGTAATCAGAAGAGGCAATAATCATTTAGTTTTATGCATACAATCTCCTTATCAATTTTTTTTCATATCAATTTTGGTTAGCTTGGGCCTATCTGTGACCCTAGAGAATTACAGCTGAGATTCAGAATGAAAGTGATTTTTGCCATTTTCTTTAATACTAAACTACATCTCTTTTCAGAGTGTTATTCACCTAAGGTAGAGAATAATTCTATTGGTGGGAGAGCTAATTAGAGTCAATTATACCCTAATAGACCTGACAGACTTTACATGAACTGCAATGTAAAGTGGATTTGTCCTTTGTATTCATGTGGTTGATTCAGGGAGAACATCATTCATGGTATTTGTGAGACACCAGAAGGAGTGTCCAGGTTAATGGAACAAAAATGGATTCCTATTGTTTAGATCATAAAAAATCTGCATGAATTAGCTTGTAAGCAACTGGAAACAAAAATGTATCCATTATATTGAGCCATACAAAAGCCATCTGGTACTTTTTTGAAACTGATTTCTAGGATATAGACAAGTTTAGCAATTTTTCTGGAGGTTTTTTTAGTAAGAATAATTCTTGGGTCCTGTAAAATTTGAGTGCCTAGTAATACCCTAGTAAACATGATTCAAACCAAAGTTGTGAATGCATAGATTTTTTAAAATAATGTACACATGAGTATGTATTGGGTGTCATTAATTTAATTAGTCATTCAACAAACACATTTTGACTACCAGGTAACTGCTCTAGATGCATGACAGAATATCTTTTAGAAAGAAACCTATGTATGTGTCAAAATATGAATATAAATTACCATTTTCATTATTTACACATGAACAAACTAAGAATTTGAGAACCCATCTTCCCTATCTGCCAGTCTAGGAACATGAGAACTATCATTCATTTCATGGAAAATGAGAGAATTCTCTTTACCTGAAAGTGGAATTGCATTGTTAGTAGCCATTTCTACATTTCAGACCTGCTAAACTTAAAATCAGTCTCAGCTCTGAGCAGAAACTGTGGATTGATTTTTTTTCCCTTTTTTAAATAATATATTTTTTGAAGCTATAACGTCCTTGGCCTACATAATGGATGAAAGAGTTTGTTACTCAGGAATCTTTTTTCTAAATGTTACATGGAATCAATCTCAGTTTCCATATAGCTTCCAGAATTGTTGTTAAGAGCTAAGTTAATTTTCCATTGTCATTGGCACTGTATCATACCGCATGCAATTGAAGATCCCTGTGGGTCATAGACTACGGGATGGTGTAGGGTTCTCAGCAGATGCATCTGTTAATTACTTAATGTTTGTAAGGCATTTTCAAAATTAAAGAAAGAAGATCATTCACTTTTATCAGCTTTCGAGTCTCTTTCTTCATGGAGATGGAACATCAAATCGTCACAGATCTCATTGCGGTTGGCACTTGAGGCTTGTAGGAGAAGCAAATACCAGTCAATTCTGCGATTCTCATCTAAAAATACAGAAAGCCCAAGTTGTACTCTGGAGATTAACTGGCTTTATCAATAGCAAATATTCTCCTTCCCCTGAGATTAGTAATAATTCAGACCTGGTCAGGCTGTTTTTATATCTGTCCCGGATGACACTTTGAACAGATGCTATATAGAAAAAAATACAGATGTGTATTTGGTATTTAATACTTTCTTTATGGGAACGTGCATCTAGACATTTTAAATATAACAACTGTGGATGTAATATGTATTACATATCCTTTCTTTACCTTTGAAAGAATTCATTGATATCTGGATGCCTATATATAATAAGCGATGGATACATAATACATACCCATAAACATAAATGCATGCATTTTTAAAATTCTGTTAAATATCAGTTTGCCCTTGAGCCTCCAAATATCCAGGCTATGTCAGATCAACATGAAGGAAATACAATTAATTTCAAAGTAAGTCTTTAGTTTTAAAGACTAAAAGTCAGTTTCATTTACGCAATTTCATTTGGCTGTTCTTTTTCATAGAACTGACCAGTTTTAAAAAATTTATTATTTTTAAAAATTTTAATTCCAGTATAGTTAACATACAGTGTTATATTAGTCTCAGGTATACAATGTTGTGACTCAACATTCTATATGTTACTCAGTGCTCAGCATGATAAGTGTGCGTTTTAATCCCCGTCATCCCACCCACCTCCCCTCTGGTAACCATCAATTTATTCTCTATAGTTAAGAGTCCTGTTTTTTTGGTTTGTCTCTTTTTTCCTTTTTTTCATTTATTTTGTTTCTTGAATGTCACGTATGAGTGAGATCATATGATATTTGTCTTTCTCTGATTGACTTATTTCACTTAGCATAATACCCTCAGATCCACCCACATTGTTGGAAATAGCAAGATTTCTTTCTTTTTTATGGCAGAGTAGTATTCCATTGTATATATACTACATCTTCTTTATCCATTTATCCATTGAAGGACATTTGGGCTGCTTCTATATCTTGATTATTGTAAATAATGCTGCAATAAACATAGGATGTATATATTTCTTTGACTTAGTGTTTTTGTATTTTTGGGTAAATGCTCAGTAGCAGTATCTGACCAGTTGTTTTGATAGTACATAGATATTTTGAAGATACATGTTGGCTTGTAATTATTAAGTAATTAACTTTGTATGTAACATAAGCTATTTTTATATTTTTTTAAAAAGCCTAGATGCTTAAAAGACAACTCATTAAGTTATTCTTTTGGGCTCCAGCATAAGGATTTTATTTAAAACCAGTTAAGGAAGAATGATACCAACTCTAATCTTTAAAGGGTAAAGGAGACAATCTTTAGTCTTAAAAGAATAGTGAAGTGGGGTACCTGGCTGGCCCACTAGGTTAAGTTATCGACTCTTGATTTCGGCTCAGGTCATGATCTCAGGGTCCTGAGATTGAATCCCATGTCACGCTCCATGTTCATCAGGGAGTCTCCTTCAGAATTCTCCGTCTCCCTTTGCCCCTGCTCCCTGCTGGCTCACTCTCTCTGTCCAAAATAAATAAATAAATAAATAAATCTTTTAAAAATAATAAAAGGATTGTGAAGAGCAGAATTATTTCAGCTTAGGGCAAGGAAGAGAGTATCTCAGGGATCCTTAGTGTTCTAAAGAGACCCTCTAAAGAGACACTCACTATGTAAGTTCCACACAGAAATTAGAAAGATAAAAATAATAGAAGGGCTACATTCTTTCTTTCTTTCTTTCTTTTTTTTTTTTTTAAAGATTTTGTTTATTTATTTGAGAGAGAGAGAGACTGAGAGAGGGCATGAGAGGGGAGAAGGTCAGAGGGAGAAGCAGATTCCCCGCAGAGCTGGGAGCCCGATGCAGGACTGGATCTGGGACTCTAGGATCATGACCTGAGCCGTAGGCAGCGGCTTAACTAACTGAGCCACCCAGGTGACTGAAAGGCTACTTTCTTTAAAGGATATTGTCTTCAGAATAATGGAGAAAATACAACTGACTCCTAGGAAACTGAAGGAAGAAGCAAGCCAAAAAGCATACTAACATAGGATTATTAACCAGATGTTGTTTAAACTCCTCATGAGAATAAGCATTATGCCTAAGAGGTTTGCACTAAAGTTACCCATAAGCACAGAAAAAGATAGTCTTCGTGTGCTTAGTCCATATTTCCTTTCTTTTGTCCTATATTTTATCATTTAAAAAAAGAACATATTTCAGTAACACGCTTCAGTTTTAAAATAAATATTACATTTATTTATACATATATATATACACATATATATTCATACATATATAAACATACATATTTTACTTAGCATCTGCAATTTCCTTGAAAGCTATCAACAGGCAAAGTGGGCTTTTTAGGGTCTTTCACTTAAATCTCAACCTGTAATGAATATGGTCTAGCTGTACTCATTGTTTTTTATTTAACCACTATCCTACAGACAGTATCTTTAAACAATAGTTTTCCACTGATTTCCATCTTTTCATTTTTCAGAAGCTTTGCAACAATGCTATAGAAGGCATTCACTTTGTCAATATTCCTGGATCCTTCGTGTATCATGTAAGGTGACCAGCTCTCCTGATCTGTCTGGGACTTGGAGGTTTCCTGGGGTCTGGGACTTTTAGTGCTGAAACTGGGGGTGTCTGGGTAAATCGGGACAGCTGGTCACTGAAAACGAGGTACCCTGTCTGAAGAGGCTAATCCAGTACTGCTAATATTTGTTGAAAACTTAAATATTAGGCAATTAACTTTGGCTCCCTCATTTAATCTTCCTGAAAGTTCTTTGAGACTGGATTAAATTTCACCTTCATCTTATAGATGAGGGAGCAGCTTTAGCCAGATGATGTAATGCATAACTTTAAGAAACATGTACTTATTGAATAAATCAAAATAAACGTTCTTTGAAACCATGTCTCTTTATCTTGCAAAGTCCTATTATAATATTACTTATACAATATTGTTTTATAGAAAACTTGATGAGTGAGTGAGTGAAAACGTTAGACTTTAAAGAAAATCATTTCAGCTTAGTACAGGAGGACCATCCATTAGATCAATGTACCTTAGCTCCAGTGGAATGGAATCTGCTCTTTTTAAAAAAAATTTTTACACTATATTTTAATTAACTCAATATATTCAGAGGATGTAATCAATATGAAAATATTAATGAAACAGATTATAGTCTTTTTTTGTATTGTCTTCAAAACCCAGCATACCTTTTGTACTTAATAGTGAAAAATTTTGCACTTAATTTGGACACTCTATTTTCATAAAAATAGTTAATTTGTATTTATTTTATTATTATTTTTAGAGGGGCGTGAAGGAGGAGCAGAGGAAGAGGCAGAGAGGCTTCACACCCAGTGCAGAGTCCTACGTGGGCCTTGATCTCACAACCGTGAGATCATGACCTGAGCCGAAATCAGGAGTGGGATGCTTAACCGACTGAGCCAGCCAGGTGCCCCATTAATCCATATTTGGGATTTCATACAATTTACAGTTGAAAAAGCAGATTTACATATCCAAGTTGTCCCAAACATACTTAGTTTTCTAATACATAAATGGAGTATTTGTTTTAAAATTTGTATTTAAATAAATAAATAAATATATTTGTATTTAAATAAATCAAATATATATCCAATTAAAATTCAGTTTCTTGGTCTCACTAGCCACATTTCAAGGGCTCAAAAACACATAGACTGGTGACCAACCTATTAGAGAGCATCACTTTAAAACCTCCCAGGCCGTGGCGTGTGGGTGACTCAGTGGGCTAAGCCTCTGCCTTTGGCTCGGGTCATGATGCCAGGGTCCTGGGATGGAGCCCCACATTGGGCTTTCTTCTCCAGAGGGAACCTGCTTCCCCCTCCCCCTCTGCCTGTCTCTCTACCTACTTGTGATCTCTGTCTGTAAAATAAATAAATCAAATCTTAAAAAAATAAAATAAAATAAAACCTCCCAGGCCTGACCAACCCACGATCCCCTACTAAGCCTCAGGCAAGTATAAGAGCAAAGCTGAGTCGCCGCAGGGTCTGTCTTCCCTCCCTATTGGCTTCCTGCTCCTAGAAGAGCTCTGATGTCTGGCCCCTCTCCTGCCCCTGTTTTTGCTGCTGTGCCATCAGCCATCTTCTCTTGTCCAGAGTCACTTGTCACTGAGGGACCTCCCAGGGATCATGGGGGTGGCAGAAGACCCCCATCCAGGGGTGGGGACCAGCAGAGCCTAGGACTCAGAGGAATTGGCCACTGTCCCTACCTCCTCTCACCGCACCCCACTGCCTGGAACCAGAGCCACCTCACAGTGCTGGACTCCTGCTTCTAAGTATGAAGGTGAATGAAGGTGAAGTCAACCAGCTGTTCTTAAGAACCTGAGTCCAATTCATGTTGGTGTAGAAGAATCAGAATGGAAGCTTACATTCACCATGTATTTCCTGTGTTTACTGTGCTTCCTTTTTTTTTTTTTTAGGGATAAAGGAGAGAGAACTTGATTTTAATGAGGCATGGATGGGAGGATTTGCAGTCGTTCATGAGAGAAGAGTGGAAGTCAGGAGGGGGGGATGGGAGGAACAGCTGAAAGCTTTGAAGGGTCCAGAACAAGGGTGAGAGAGCCACCAACACGCCTCTTCTCCCCAAGCAGTCTGAATGCCGTGGTCTGGCTCCTCTCCCCATTGCCCCTTAAGCCCTAGCAAAGTCTGATACTTGAGCTTAATGTCCAAAGGTATTGTGGGTAGTATTGGTTTTTTTTTTTTAGATTATATATATTTATTTGTCAGAGAGAGAGAGAGAGAGAGAGAGTACACAAGCAGGAGGAGGCAGCAGGCAGAGGGAGAATAAGGCTCCTCACTGAGCACAGAGTCCCACGTGGGACTCGATCCCAGAACCCTGGGATCATGACTTCAACCAAAGACAGGCACCTAACCAAGTGAGCCATGCAGGTAACCCATGGCTAGTAGTATGAGGCTATGTATCAACCATTAAACTTGGCAGGGCAGCAGGATTGACAAAGGAAGTGATAAAACCCATCCTAAGGGATAGGGTTTCTCACCCTGAAGCCTGAAGGGGATCTTGAACCACAAACCCTTATAGATGGGGTCCTGCTCTCTGCCCCGACTGTCAGACAGACAATTACAAAAGCAAAGAAATGAACTTGGGAAAACATATGATCTGTCTTTTCCATTTCTTCAAGGCAACCTGCAGCCCAAATACTCAGATTCAGATTGCTAATACAGTAGAACATTGAATGGCAATGATTTGAACTACAGGTCTGCTTTTGTGGATTTTTTTTTTCCAGTAACGACAATATAGAATACTTAAAACATACAAAATATGGGTCAATCAATTGTTTATGTTATCGGTAAGGCTTCCAGTCAAGATTAGCAGTTAAGTTTTTGGGAGGAGGGGGCCAAAATTTACATGCAGATTTTCAACTGCACATGGGTATTGGCACCCTTAGCCCCTGCATTGTTCAAGAGTCAACTGATTTTTTTCAGATGGTTTACGAGAAAAAAGAAAGAAATTAATGGATTAAAAAAACATGGCCTATATACACAATGAAATATTACTCAGCCATAAAAAGGAAAGAAATTCTGACCCAGCGACAATGTGGATAAACCTGGAGGACATTAGGCTAAGCGGACTAATCCAGTCACAAATGGGCCGACACTGTATGAGTCCACTCCTATGAGGCGGCTGGAGAAGTCAACTTCAGAAAGATAAAGTGTAGAAAGGTGGTTGCCAGGAGCACGGCGGGGTGGGGCGGGGGAGGCATGGGGAGCAATGGTTTGGTGGTTACAGAATTTTGGTTTTGTAAAATGAAAAGAATTCTGGATATGGGTAGTGGTATTCATTGAACAACGGGGAGGATATAATCAGTACCACTGAACTATATGCTTTTATGTAAATTTCATGTGTATTTTACCAGGTTTTTTTAAAAGAAGAAAATCTCTAGGCTTCTTAGTATGCACCATATCTATAGCACCATTTAAAGGGTCCTTATATTTTCATCTTTGTTCTGAAAACAGCTTACTCTGCAGAAAAACATGTCCCTGACTTGACTGTTCTTTGGTTTCCTTACCCATAAAATGGGAAAAATCTTTTTTTTTTTTTTTTTTTTTTTTTTTACCATGCAAGTGCTTCTTTCGAAGTATAATTGGACCTTCTCTTAAAGGCCAACTGAATAAAACCCATCTTCTCTTTTTTTCTGCCGCCCCACTCTCACAAAAGAAGGAAGGAGAGTTGATCACGAAGCCAGAACGAGGCGTCCTTCTGCTAAGATTCATACTCCCCTTGCCGTGTTTAGGGACCACGGTGAGAAGAGAAGAAATGTCTGGTGAGACCGGATGGGGATAGAAAACCAGACTAGGGCTCCCAGTACAAGGGTCTACCCATGATCCAGGCATCTTATTGAACAGCTTCTGGTCCCCATGAAGAGGTCTGGGAAAGTTGCGATTCCTCTAGAACTCCTGACT
Organism: Mustela nivalis; assembly: GCF_964662115.1. NCBI lineage: Eukaryota > Metazoa > Chordata > Mammalia > Carnivora > Mustelidae > Mustela > Mustela nivalis. The sequence continues at coordinate 25,006,421 of NC_139028.1, read as the reverse complement.
TCACTTCTCCAATCCTTTTACTAAATCTCTACCATATGGCAGAGTCCTATTCTCATGCCAGACTATCTCCTTATTTGAAAATCAGTCGCCAAGGCAACTCGTGAAGACCCTGGAGCTGAGTGGCAGAGCGCTCTGGAAATGGAAAGACATGGTGGTGAATTTCTGTTCCACCACTCACCAGCTGTGGGTCCTTGGCTACATGACGAAGCCTCCAATCCTTTCATATTCTCACAGTAGAATTGAGAGGATAGTAACCTGCCCCTTGAAGAGGTTATAGGAATGCTGTCACAAGTGCCTAGTGTACTTAGTTTGTCAGAAGTGTTCAATACGTGTTAATATTTATTCACTAAAATGACCTTCATTCTAGGAAATCGTGGGTGCTGGAGATTTTTAACCATGGTTCCAGACTCCACTTAACACGGTCCAAACCCTTTCGCTGATGCTCCTTAAGCAACTTTGTAAGCACCCACTCTGTTGTCGGTCTGTCTCCACGGGTTCCTAATGCTGTTTTAGTCCATAATGCTTTCTTCATCTTGAGAGAACTCCTCGGGTTTCCTTTTCTTTACCTCTTACAAAATATCATCAAAGGTTGGGATGAATCACAGCAGTCTGACTTTAGAACCGGTCGATGTATAAATTCCAAATCTAATCCAGCCCCAGATGATGTCGCTAGTGAATTTTTCATGCAGTCTAATGAAGAACACGAGAGCATTTGTAGTCAACCAACAACATTCCCCCACAACCCCGACCCACACAAAGCACATCGGAAATAGATCGCAGTGATCTCAGCTCCCCGGATGGGAAACCAAGGCCCAGGGTGGCAAAAGGAGCAAACCAAGTTGAACAGGCAATGTCGATTCAGGTGTCAAAATGTTTCTATCAGGGCTCAAGACTAAGTAGTAAGTTCAAACCCACTCTGTCTCCTACCCTGATTTCCTGTAGGATAAATCGTACTATTTTTTTTTAAGAGAAGCATATCAGCAAAAGAAAACCATGACCATAGAAGGACGCATGTTTAACCCAAATGCCAGCAAGATACAAACTCAACTGGAGTCAGAGCAGGAGAAGCCAGGGGTGAGCTAAAGCCAGGACCCGACCTACCCTCCCTCACCAGGCAGACAGGCCCTTGGTGATCCAGCCCCAGCCCACTTTGCCCGCCTCGGAATTCCCCACTCCCCAGCTGGAATCTGAAACCCTTTCTAACATCCGTACTCAACCCCCCAAACTCCCCATATTTCATAGCTGCCTGACTGCACATCTTACCTTCCACTCCTCTGCACTTCCTGCCTTGTTTCTTCTTTTCCACCCATCTGGCTTGAGCATCCGTGCATCCGGGAACACCTTCCCGCCCTCCTCTGCTCCCCGCCCTTGGAGGATTTCCCTCTTCTGTCTTCCCAGGATACCCTGCGCATACCCCTGCATAGCCTCTCATGCTGTATTAGCACAGCCAGCTTCCCCACCAGACCAAGAGCTCCATTAGGGTGAATACAGTTGCTTTCTATCTTAAGTGTCTGGCACGTCCTGGGCCTTCAATAGATGCCTGTTAAGGGACTCAGTTCTTAAAATCGAAATTTTAATTCTTTCCAAAATTTGAGAACTTCTGGCTCGATTTCTTTTTCTTTCACAAACGGCTAACAGTTCCTCCTCCCCTGCCACCCCCAGAGAGTAAGGAAATGGCCTAGCACACCTGTTGCATGGACTCAGTGTGACCCCCCCCCCCAATTTAAAAAGAATGCTAGATTGCTGGACTCCAAAATATGTTCAGAGGTCATTGTATACACTCCCATCGGCACCAATGTGAATTTTCCAGAAATCTGAAAATATTTCAGGAATGAAAAGTCACAAAAGGCAATGTCTGCCTTGGACAGAAGGGCACGTTGAACTTCAAGTGGGCTCAAAATGGCATGTTCAGGTAAGTTTGGCTTTCAAGAATCAAGAACAAAGCTTCCAACTTGTTACTCCTTCCTGTTGAAACATGTAAGTGCATAGAAAGTAATGTAATTCCTATGCCGATGAGTCACTTGCTTTTCCTTCATTAAATGCTTAGCTGCAGGAGTGTGCTTGTCACCTGTATAAGCTTCCTTTTCTTCTTTTTTTTTTTTTAAGATTTTATTTATTTATTTGTTAGAGAGAGAGAGAGTAGGAGAACACAAGCAGGTAGAGAGGCAGGCAGAGGCAGAGAGAGAAGCAGGCTCCCCACTGAGCAAGGAGCCCGATGCGGGACTCGATCCCAGGACCCTGGGATCATGACCTGAGCCGAAGGCAGCGGCCCAACCAACTGAGCCACCCAGGCGTCCCGTATGCTTCCTTTTCTTGACAACAAAGTTTGTTTTTTGGGAGATAACTCACATCTTAAAATTGGGGTACTTATAGGGAAATTCCAAGTTTATTAAATCAAAGAGTCTTGTCAGTCAGCCCTGAAACTTTCTCCCAGTACAGGTTAATAATCCGTGGGAGGGGGAGGATGTCAGGGGAGTAATAATAGTTCTGTAGACGAAATAGGTCACTGGCTAATTGAATTTCCCTAGAGATTAGTGATCAACATCAGAACTTCTAAGCTTTTCCCAATTTGCTGTTCACTCTTAATTGGTTTCAGACGTATGGCACGAGGCTAAAATGTGTAAAAATGGTCAAAGGCCTTGGAAAAGAAAAACATTCAACTAAAATCGTGATCATTTTGGAAAAGCTGTGAGAATGGATCCACTCACATCCTGAATCCCATTATTACCTATGCAAAAACTTCATACGTGACTTCTAATGCCTTAAAATCCTGCTGTACAAGAAAGAGCTGAGGTCTGTCTTTTTTGCTTCTTTGTGCCATGGATCAAGATCAAGAATCTGAAAATCAAATCTTAAAATGAAGGCATCATGGTGTCAGATTACTAGCTGTGACTGAAACAAAACAAAACAAAAACGTTGAGATCCCAGGCTCTGGGATAAGGCTGATATCTTTAAATAAATGTGATGTCCAGAGCCGTGGTCCGAATCATAGAGCTGACTAACTTAAGAGCAGCAGAGGTTGGTCAGACTCATGCTAAGCAAAGAAAGCCCCACAATTCACAATCTTGGGCTGAACCAAAGAAAAATCAGATTCAGGCCTGTTAGAATTACAGGGACTCTAGAAATCCAAGAACCCATCCGTGCCTGCTTCGTGAGGCTCTGGCCCGTGTTTGAACCCTTCTGGATTCACAAAGCCCTCTTCCTCAGCTGGCCCATAGCACAGATGACTCTCTGTGCTCGAAGATTCTTCCATCCATGGCTCCTCTTGGGCTATACACAGTAAATCGAATGCTTTTATCTCACCTAGTTGGGTGAGTGTTAGGCCCTACATGTTGAGACCTTCTTGATTCTATTCTTCCCCAGATGGAAGCTTCTCACATCCTTCTACTTTTTCTTATGTGATGTGGCTTCAGATCTTTTCACGGCCTTGGATGTTTTTCTCTGAAAATCCTTCTTTGTCACTCGATCCCTTAAGTGTGTTAATGAGAAGAAATGTATGGACCTCTTTGTGCTCAGACCTTGAGAAATACATGAGGAAATCATAATATCTTTAAGATGGACGATAGGTACATCTTATTTCATGAGATTTGTCCTCCTGTAGCCAACACATGTGACATTTCTGTGTTTATTACATCTAAGAGGCATTCTGTGGGCACTTGTTTACTGGAAAATTCCCTTCTCAATATTTTCAAATGCTTACAGACTGTTGAGTGAAAAATCCTGCCTGAAACCACATTTAAATCCTAACATCAAGTGCAGGCCATACAATTCAAGGACCAATAAACCCCAAATAAAAATAAGGAAGAAAGAGACTGTATATCATTCAAAAGCAACACGAAACCTCATTGTTTCCTGTGAGTGTAAGTGGAAGAGGACAGGAATTTCAGGGTAGGAATAATTAAGGGAAAAAAGCTTTATTTTTTTTATTTTCCATGAAGAAAGCCAGATTGGGTAGAAACAGGGTATATGGACACACACACACAGAATTAATCAAGAAGAGAATGTGCAACTATGTCAATATGTTGTTATTTTTATGGTTATATATGGAGATTATTTGTCTATGCAACAGAGAACAGTCCATAGGTTCCATGGGAAAGGTTTGCATGACATAAACTGTAGCAGAAAACAGATGGTCATCTGATCTTAATAACTGTGTTTAAACAGAGCTGAACTACTATTAGTGATACCATCAATGATGATTTATTTGGGAACCACGGTAAAGGGACTTTCACCCTCATGGAATATTTTCTCTGTCAGTGTTTCCAGTTGTCTACACAACAGTGGAAACATCTGGATACAAACTGAAACCTTTAGTCTATCCTGTGCATATAGCTGGTCCCTGCAGGGCCAAGCAACTGAGTGCGAGGAAAGAAAGTTGCAACTGACTAATTTGGAGATGCATAGATTGCTAGAACTAAGGAAATTCAGTCTTTCAGGTTGGTCAGTATAGACATCTCACTGGGACCGATTTTAAATCTAAGTCAGGCACTGGGTCTGCTAGTTTTGTTATCTGATCACAAACTAGCCTTCTGAACTCATCTGCTGCTCCTTTTCACTCAGTGGATTCTACAATCCAACGACACAAGTGAGGCACCAATTTAAAAGGGCTTATGCTTAAATTAATTAATTATTAATTAAAATAAATAAAAGCACTGTGCTAGTTCATGATTTCAACCCGCCTTTGCTCAAGTGCATTCTCCCTGCTACATTTTTTCTTCCAGTTCCTTTGTCTGATAAACTCTATACTCCCATCCATCTTTAAGATCGTGTAGTAACTCCTTTGGGGAAGCCTTTGCTGATTTCCCTGTACTGAACTCGGTGTTTCCTCCGCTATGCTACTACAGGGCATGCCACAGGGGTTGCTAACACACTTACCATCGTCATTATTTGCCCACACATCTCTCTCTTCAGACAATGACCAGAGGAGGAGACATGCCTTTTCCATCCGTGACTCCCTTGTGCCTACAATAGTGACGGACTTATCATTGGTATGCCACAGATGATAGTTGAATGAGTTAATTCCAATTTGAACTCAAATTTCAATTTTGAAAGTTTTGAAATTTGAACGCAGATTTCCTCAATGAGAGAATTGTTACTGAATAATTTGGGTCCTTGTTCAACAACTCACTCCAGCTCTATAGCTGATAGCCAACAGTATATATTTCAATCCAATATTGATTTGGTGATGTCAATTTAAATAATAATGTGCTCAATCAACTTTAATTCATTGATTGTAAATTTTGCATTTCATTTTTTTATGCAACTGCACAGAAGACACGTTTATAGCACTTGAATTATTATTCACAAAATACCCTTCAGTATGTGTGTAGTGGTGATACGTGGCTTATGAGCACACCTGAACTCTCTTTAGGAATTTTTCGATCTCTCTAGGATACACGATACCAAAAAAATACAGTGAATGTTAAATACCTAGTAACCTTCACTGAAGCTATGTTCATAGGCCGAAAAGCTTATAAAAGGATTATAGAATGTCCTATTCACCTACTCAGTTCTGGGCATTAAAGAATTTTCATCATGTCTTTTTTGCTTTATATTTCATTATTTGGTAAGAAAACAATTTCTCGTGTTATTGTTTGGAGACTGCGCCTGTGTGTAACAACCTACACGTTACATATTTATATGTATATCTCATCTATAGTAAGAATTCAGAGAGAGAGAGACACGTGTGCATCCATATATGTGTATGCACATAAATATACATTTGTATTGGGTAAAACAGAAACAACCCCCACCCCCCAATTTTACCCATGGCCCCTTGAAACGTGCCAACATTTTTCATTTCCTGACCAAAATTGTCAGGATAAAACGGACACCGTGGAATGAAGGGTAATACAGGAATACTTTCACCAGGCTTAAGGGTACCAGATAATGAAACTGGCTCCTGGGATAAGCATATTTATTGGGTTTGTTATGTATCAAATGTAACAAAAGTAGAGGATCTGAAGAACACCCTGTGTGGTTCTTTTCACACCCTTTGATCACACAATTCCTCTTTAATTCAGATGCACTAGAGCTTAAGTGGCCTCATTGATGTGTTAAGTGTGGAATGATTTTTGTATAAAATAAAAAAGGCTCCATTATGTGTCCAGAAAAGCCTGTGTGTGCTTGTTTATTGAGACAGGAAGTTGGTTTCCCACACAGAACAACAGTTCTGCAATCCCGAAGCATTGTGTCTGAAAGAGGAGTAAAGGAAACTTAATTTTCTACCTGGCAGAAATCGGCTTCTGGACGAAGGGCAGACAATGCGGTTGGGCTTCCACTGACTGAGAGGACTTGATTGATTTTCAGAAAATGCGCCATGCCATGTAGAGGGAGGTTGCCTGCAACACTTTTGTTAGGAAAACGCACATTTTGTAACAGGCACCTGTTTTGGGGCTGGACTTAAAGGGATGCATGGCAGTGAGCCCTTGTCCGCCCCGCTCAGGGGGGACAGGCGGGGTGGGGGGAGGACTTTACTCTCCTAGATTTGTCTCTGGGTTGATTTTTATTGTTGTTTTCCCCTCAAGTTCATTGCCATTTGCTTTCGCTCTTTGGGTATTGTTTGTTTGTTTGTTTGTTTAACTAACCTGGAGAATCCTTAGGAAACTTTCCCTGATGAAATTTTTAAAGTTTACATATTTAGGCATGGATCTAGTTTTTATCTGCTAGGAGTGGATCTTTGTTTTGTAAGCCCGTGGAATAAATGCTACACTGTGGTCATAGGATGAAAAGGAGCGAGATTAGAATCCATCTCAGTTTTATATTCCAAAGCCAGCTGGTTGTTTTTTTTTTCTGTACCGTGCTGCCTCGAGCTGTATAAGGTAGCTAGATGCTGGCCATCCTTCCCCGTAGCTCCTGTAATCCCACTGCCTACCCTCGTGCTTATTGTTTTCGTCGTCCTCCTCTTCAGTCTCATTAGGAACCAGAGTAAAGGTTCATGTTTCTGAACTGGGGATTGTTCTAGAAGAATATATGATATGGTTGTTTCACTGAACCATTTTCTAATCTGAGACAGACAACAGAAAAGTGGATCCAATGATAAGAATGTTTGTATGTAGAACAGAATGAGCCCAGGGAACTTTTCCATCGGTAACATTTACCTTATTAATATTGCAGTGACAAGTGAATTTTCAGGGTGAAAAACGTGGTAGAGGATAGTGATAGCACTTTCACGTTCAAGATAGCGATCATTAGGCCGCATAAACTGTAGGGGCAGAGCGGGGTTAGAACGGTCATTGATTGAGGCTTGGTGAGGTGAGTAAAAATGGCTAACCTTCCAGACACAATCATGTCTTCTTCCTAGTTGATTCTTTGAGTGGTCCTTGTATAATTAAACCCTTCTTTCTTTCTTTCTTTCTTTCTTTCTTTCTTTCTTTTTTTTTTTTTTTTGGCCTATTCTTCTTTACACATGGGTGGACTTTTTTCCCCTAAAATTTGATGTCCCAGTATCTTTGTGAGTATTATAATTCTGTTTATACCAGAACTTCAGAGTCAAGGAATTCTAAACTTTAAGTACTGGGTGGGGGACAAGGAATATTCTTCGAGAAGGTCTTAGACTAATAGTGACAACAGCTAACTTTCTTCCCTTTGGTTTTCAGAATGAATTCTTCATCTCTGGGATGCATGGGGGGCTCCGTCAGTTGAGTGTCTGACTCTGGGTTTCTGCTCAGGTCATGAACTCAGGGTTATGAGACCGAGTCTCGCTGGGCGTGGAGACTGCTGGAGTCTCTCTTTCTCTCTTCTGCTGTCCCTCCCCCTTGCTCTCCCTCTCAAATAAATAAATAAATCTCTAAAGAAAAATGAATGAATTCTTCATCTCTGACTGCTTTATTAGCCTATTCTGTCTCATCACGACTCACAGGAGCGCGGCATGGCCGCTCTCCCAAATATTTCACACCCGTTCTTCACGCGCATCGCACATTCATGCATTTCTCGTGGAGCCGAATCTCTCGGCCCCTCCATCTATGTGTGTAATGCTTGGTATGTGACTGCTGCCCCAAACAAAAGGCCCTGACCGAATCATGGGACCTTCGTCGTGTCAGACACCGCTTTTCCTGGAGAGAATCAATTGCTGCCCGAAAGCAAATTCTCTTACCTCCATATGATATGATTTCTGGTAACCCCGGATAAAAACAAAACTTGTTAACTCTCTCTTCACCCTGTGTTTATATCCCTCGGCCACCCTCCTCCCCAAAAAAGATACTGGACCTTTATCACAAGATCAATGAAAAGATGGGCAAGTCAAGGAATGTGCGAGCTCCGGGATGCTGCTCCCAGTGCTGTAACTGGCTTCTTACAACTCAAGACCAGTGGCTTCATCTCTCCTGACCTTCAATTTCTCCATCAGAAAATTGTCTTTCTCTTTTTCCCTTCCTTCCTTCCTTTCCTTTCTTCCCTCCTTACCTTTCCCTCCTTCCTTCTGCCCGTCTTTCCCTTACCTCGTATGTACTGAGTATCTCCCTTCTCAAGGAGAAAACATAAACGCCAAAGGAAACCTTGATATGGCCACACAAGGCCATTATAATTAAATCACTGAATATAAAGAAGTAAAGTGCATGTGCATTTGTAAAGTCCTAGAAAAAACAATGATATTATTGTTATGAGAGGATGGCACTCCAATGAAGACTGGATAATGTAGAGATTGAGAGCTGGGGCTTTGAAATTAAATAAATATGATTTTTTAAAAGATTTTATTTATTTATTTGACAGACAGAGAGATTACAAGTAGGCAGAGAGGCAGGCAGAGAGAGAGAGAGGAGGAAGCAGGCTCCCTGCTGAGCAGAGAGCCCGATTTGGGGCTCGATCCCAGGACCCTGAGATCATGACCTGAGCTGAAGGCAGAGGCTTTAACCCACTGAGCCACCCAGGCGCCCCAAGAAATAAGATTTTTTGAACCTACTGGCTGCATGACCAAGGGCACATTAAAGCACTTATGTCAAAGTCTCCTCACCTATAAAATACAACTTGTTAAGAAAAGCACCTGGCTGTTGTGAAGCTTCGCTGAGTGGGATTCTACTTATGAAATGCTGAGCACAAATGCCTGGCCTCTAAGACATGATAAATAATGCTAGCTATTATTATCATTAGATAACTCCTATCATTATTTTTGTAATAATGTATAATGATGTAATAATAAAAAGATTTAAGAAAATAAATAAAATAACAATAGTAATCCTCAAAGAAGTGAAGTTCAGTGGGGGCCAGAAGAGTCAGGACTTCTCCTAGGGTCGTCCATTCTGTTGGTGAAGGAGTTCACCAGAGGAGAGGCACGGATGTGCCCACACAGAGGACCAGGAGTGCAAGGCTAAGAAGTCTTCTCATGTGCCAATCACCCATCTCTTTCTATCGCCTTGAATATCCTTTTCTCAGTTCTTTCTGGAGTTTATCTTGCCTTGTTATTGCTGTGTATGGTCCCTGGGCTAGAGCTTTCTCTCGGGAAAATGAGCTGGGTGACTTAAAAGTCCCACCTGTCTTCCCAAATCTGTCAAAATCCTATTCCTCCTTCATGGCCTGGTTCAGATATTATCTCCTTCATGCAGTCTTCCTGGATTGCTTTAAGATGTCATTCTAGTTGCCTTCTCTGTGCTCCCACCTCACTCTTGGCAGCCAATAAGTATGATTGTGTTTGAGGTCACGGGTGCCTGTCTCTTGTGATCTCTCTCTATATCTTTATCTTGTGTTAGACTGTGAGCCTTGGAAGGTAGGAGATATGTTGGATTCATGTTTGCACCCCGTGTCTTAATTACTTATGCTTAGTACAGCATAGAACTAGGCAAATGAAACTGAATGGTTTGGACCGAATTGACTTGAATTCAATCTTGCAAAGGAAGAAGCAATGGGTCTGCTTTCCTAAGAGTTTTAAGGGTTCACTCAAATTGGCTTCAGGGCACACAACCAAGGAAAGGACCCAAGGGCCCTGAATTTCAGCTTGAATCCCCACCTCTACCACAAGCTGCCTCTGGATTTCAGAGACCCTCCACTGCTGACTAGGTGGCCCTAGGTCCTTTGAAGCTGGAATTAGAGATAACCCATGTGCAATATCTGGACTAGTGCCTCAATGACATGGACTCTGGAGATCATGAGGCCACAAGAATGTTCCATTTAGCTTACTTTTGCTGTGTGCTTATCAGAGCCTAGTGCACATGCCTAGGACATTCAGATGGCTAAAGTTACAACAATGAAGGGGTGTGGAGCCTACATCTGGCTCAATACTGTTTAAAAATTCCTTGGCTAAGAAATAATCTTTCTTTTCTTCTTTCTTTCTTTTTAAAAATTTGTATAAGTTGATCTAAAAAAAAAAATCTTTGCAGTTCAAGATGGAGTTTCTTTTTCCTTTTCTGTCTCGGGGGCCTTATCTGATTTTAATCAGCACTGGTCTAATATGATTTGAAACAGCTGAGGGTGACTGAAATGCCCATTAAAAAAAAAAAAGGCATCTTAGGTTGGAACTATTGGAACTACCGACAGACTCACCTTGTCCAAGGCTGCATGCGCCATCGAGGGCAAATATTGTGGATTATGAATTTACCCTTAAAGCATTTCAATGCCCTGCAGAGTTTTCTCAGCAATTTTAAAGTCCTGTTAACCATAATACAGCCAGTTCTTGATTATCCACAAAAAAGGAAATGAATAGTGGCACAGATAATCCGAAACAGAAAAACAATCAAAATGTTTCTTATATTTTACTTTGGAATGCTTTGTATGGCTTTTGGGGATTCAGATTTTCCTTCCCAGTGATGTTCTGCTCAGGAAAAAGTTGAAATGAGTTTGCATTCCCTAAGCCCACACAAAATAGCTGAGGGGGGATGTGGCTGGGCCACATGCTGGGTGGCAGGGAGAAGGCAGCCTGAAATCTGAGGGGTGAGAATTCCACTGATAAATCTAGAAGTGGAAAATGCCCCTATGAATAATTAAGCACTGACGGGAATATAATTCAGTCTTGTAAATTGATTGTGGACAACTTTCCAGCCCACATTTAAAAAAATAAAATCAAATCAGGTTATCCTCTGCAGAGAAGTTACCTCGGCAGTAAAAACAAATGACCTCAACGTTCTTCATTGTTCCAGTTCCTTGACACTGGTACTATGCAAAGGAGTCAGGACCCTATTGCTAAGGCTTTGGGAAGTCAGTCCTCCAGCTCCGTCCTACAACCTTCTCCAGTTGGACATATAGGTTTATAAAATGCCAGACTATGTACTAAGTATTGTGTCATCTACCAAGGTTGTAGATGACCATTACTGGTCCTCGTTTTACAGATGAGAAAACTAAGGCTCAGAGAAGTTCATTGTTAATTTAATGAACCCAGACCTCGTCACCGGAAGAGGCTACATTCTAGCCTGGGAATACCTCACCTAGTTTGGGATGGAGTGGGGAAAAACCCAGAAAAGATTTTAAAAAGAAGCTTCAACAAATGAATGAGTGTAAATACATGGGTGATTACAATGTAAAATGTGAGATGCTACCAAAGGACCAAGTCCATAGTGCCTTTAAGATGGACCATAAGGATGAGATAGCTCTTAATCAGATTTTATTAGAGCTCTCAGTTGGACAGGATGGGATTCCCAGTCATGAGAATATTTGTGGTAGGTACACATAGGTTAAAGAACCAAGAGTTGATCTGAAAAAAGCATCTGTTCAAGGCCAAGAAATGAGATGAAAATGAAGGTAATGTCTCAATAGCATAATAGTCTTACCATTAAAAAAAAAAAAATCACAATGGGGAACAAGAAAGGGAGAAAACAAAGAGGAAAGGGGGAAGCCTCTTTTTGAAACCTCTCAGGTTTTCTTGTGTTTTAGAAAGTATAAATGCTCACTTTGTTATCTAGTGTAGGACAATGAGTACATCTTTCAGTACTTCTAGTACTAGGAGCAGATGAAGAAAATAGGTAAGGATAGAGTTGGTTAAGTCAAGATCACCCATTTGGCCAAGAGGATCCCCAGACTCATGTCTCCTGACTCCTACCCTAGTGATCTTCCACTAGCCAGGCTGGTTTGGGGCACCAGGTTAGAACCAAGGCCAAGCCTCCAGAAAGCCTCAGAGTAGCTTTGGGGAAGAAAGAGACTTATAAAATGTAAGTCAAGGCTTGGAGGTTTTTAGTGAGTTCTGGAAGTTTCCAGTCATCTTGGCTAAATCATATTCTTTTTCCCAGACAGACCATTTTGTCTGCCTTTGATCTTTTCTTTGACCTCCCCATACCATTTACTCTATCAAACTTGATTTTATCCCTTATATAAAAATGCAGGAGCCATAGAGTGGCTTACCTCTATGTACCATTTTCATCTTCTAGTCTCTGCCTCTTTAGTCTTTGGGGCTGTAGATGTTCTGTGGGCCCCATCCCTTTGCCTGGGAAAATGTCACATCATCTTGGACATGATCTCTAGGAAACTGGCCTCCAAAGTCTGGGTTCCCATCACACAGCTCTACCTTCCTGTAACAGATTGCAATCCCCCATCACTTTCAAGACCAAGGCACTTGGGCTGCCAGGAGTGTCGACTGTTAATCTCCCAGAGCTGAGCCTTCTCTGGAACTTGTTTTCTCTCAAAGGAAACTTCCTTGCCCCAGGCCCTGTCCTTTTCCTGGAGATGGCCCATATTTGATGACTGCCACAATTCCAGATGAATGGAAACAGTTATCAGAGCTCTAGAATTCCCCAGAAGATCAGTTACGCGTTCTCTCATGAACATTCAGCCTTTCCCTTTGCCCTGTCCTGCTTCTCTGACTCTCTCAGGAGTATTGTTCCTGAAATTTATCCTAAAGATTTCCTTGCTTGCAGATCTCGACTTTACAGGCTGTTTCCCAGAAAACCTAATGTATGGCATTCCCATTGCCCACACTTACTGTGACTTCTATGCCGTTGCTGTAGTCCCGTGCCCTATAAAGAAAAACTTGCAAACTTTGAAGGGGTCAGAGATCATGCTTTTCGTAGATGACATACAACAGTATTCATGGAGCCAGTCCAGCCATCTTCTCCCTTCTTGACCTTGAGCAAGAGATTTATCGTTCCTTTGTACATACTGGCTTCCTATGGTTTGAAATAGATAATAGCCTCTATGATGGAGTGATTGAGGGGAAAAAGTAAGGAGAGGGCTAAACAATTTCTAGAAGACTATTAAGTGCTGTGGGAACACTTAAACTTTGTGGTGAAAGCTCCGAAATTTAAAGCCCCATAAGAGTGAGGTTCTACACAGCCCACTTCCTTGGAGGTAGTTTTGAAAATACCCTTTGCTTCATTTCCTGTGGATTATGAAACCACAGAATTCCTCTGGGGACTCAGCCACACCCCAAATCTGAGCCTAAATCACTGAGTTTGACAAGGATTCACAGGCATTTGGCAAGGAGCTCACCCAATTTTTCTATCAAATTGGATCCAAATGTTGCCTAGGTTGGCTGAGAGTTCAGACGGAGGAAAAGGCGCGGGCCGACCGACTCCTAAATGGTGACATTTGAAACTCAAATGAGTTTGGCTCAGCTTGAAGACAGGAAAGTCGTGAACCCTAGTGTGGGATATAAGCCCTGGTCCAACTCGAAACACGTTCCAGTCTTTTGAGTTGTGGTTTCAGGTCTGCATCTAACCCTGAGAACGCACCTGGGTCACCACGCTCATTCCAAATGTCAAGGCCAGTTTCAGGCAACTTGAGGTCCAAGTGGGGAAGCCGGCTCGCCTCCCCTGTTGCTTTAATTCCCTATGGATCAGAGCAAGCCCTGACAAAGGATGGAGGGAAGACTAGGGGAGTCCCGGGTTCAGCACCTGTGAAGACTCCAACAAGCCATTGGCTTGGCGTGTTGCTGTCCTCGTTGAATTCTCTGGTCTTTCTTCTGGGTATTCAGAGAGTGCTGGCTTCCTGGTTCCTGGAATAATGACAATGGCTAGCAAGCATCTGCAGCACTGGTTCGGGTGAAGTTGCAGATTCGAAAAAGTTAGGTGTTGCTGCTCACATCAGATTTTCTATCACAACGTTTCCTTGAATACTTCTTTTTCTTATTCTGTGTGGGTTTATTTTTGCCCCCCCCCCAATCCTCTACCATAATCTCCACTGTCTTCAGGCCTCAGCTCCAGATCCTCCAGTATCCACCCCAGTATCCAACCAGTCAGCTGGCCTTTCCCAGGTAATGTCACACACTCTGGGCCCTTGTCCCTACTTCCAGCCCACATACTTGTCTTCACCCAATCCCCGTCCACAGCCCCCCACTTCCCACCACCATCAAGACTCAGCTTTCCTAGATCCTATCTCCTAAGGCCCTGCTTAAATGAACCGATATGTTATAAAATATATATTTATGGGAAAACCCACTAACACTCTGTCAGAATATATTTGAGGTATGACTTTGTCATCCACACGCCAATTAACATTAGGTAAGACAATGAGACTCTTTGAGCCTCCATTTTTTTTTTACCTCTGAAATAGAGATTTGAAATATTTAATTCATAGGATCCCCAATTAACATTAACTTCCCTCAAAATGTCTCTTGAGCTTCCAGAATAAGATGAGGGGCCTGTCCCCTGTGCTGCTGTGTCACCCTGGGATTCACTATTGTGAAGCATCTAACTTTGCATCCAAGTTCCCTGTTCTGTTTTCTGATGCTCACCGGCCCGAGGCTCCTGAAGGCAAGGACCACAGCTGATTGCGCTTGAAGCCCAGTGGCTAACACCATGTCTAGTATGTAGCTGGTACTCCAAATATGCGTATTGGGTGAATGGGCCATTGAAAGCATTTATAAGTAATAGAAATTGTTTCTCCCAGAGCACATATTTATATTGGAACAGTGTCTTTTTTAGACCACTTCTTTCCTAGGAGAGACCATAATGGAAATGTCAGGTGCGGGAAGATGTTTTGAAACAGGTGGAGCTCATGGTTGTCCCTCAAATAACTCCAAGTAGGGGGCCTCTGGCTCTCCACAGACATCCAGCTGGCCCCGGGCCCGGGCACCTGAAGGGGAGGTGTCGCAGACTCCACACTTCCTGCTTCATACCAGTGACACAAGTTTGGCTCAGTTCTCATTTCCAAGCTGGGGTCAGATGTTCTCCCAATGTGGGGAGAAGAGGAGATGGGTCTTGCTTTCTCCCTTGACTTCCTCTTCCTCCCCTCTCCTAAATCCTCTCCTGCCACGTTTTCCATGAAGCTTAAACCAGGTTCCCAGAGAAAAGCCCTGTCCCGGTCCGGCCAGCAGCTTACACAGCTGTAGGCTCTGACATGGCTCTAGAGAGCTCAACATGGGCCAGAAATGTCCTAATGGGGTGTTTGAACTGTGATATGATGGGGAGAAGAGAAGACGTGCGGGACGCAGGACACCGGTAATGCGGGAGAGTGCCATGTTCACAGAACAAAGTGATGTTATACAGAAAGCCTGGCGGTGCCAATGAGCTTCGTAAGAGCAGGGGAAGGAAGTGTATTATTTCTGTTGCGGCTTTTGGGATTCAGTCTTCCATGTGTCTCTCAGTTTTACCTCTGGCAAGCCGGAGCACTGCCGGCCTTTGCTCTGGACTGCCTTTTCAAGGATGTTTCTATAAGGAACATCAAGAGTCTAGATCACAGGACAGGTATGCTTATGGCCCCTTACACAAAATTTGGGTTTTCTAAGCTTGGGGCCCTTCTCCCATAAGGCACCTCACAGTGTGACCGGCTGTCCCATGTCCTGGCTCTCTTCCCACTACCCTGTGGCATGAGGGCTCAGAATGATGGTGCCATTACGCATCCAGCATCCATGTTGCTTGCTGGTCTATGAAGATGTGAGGACTTTGTGTCTGCTGTGGGAGTTTTTGTGCATTCATCCATGAAACTGTCAGTCAGGTTAACGGGTTAGCCTAAGAGTAGCCTCCTGTTTCAGACCTTTCACAATTCTCGACAATGCTCTGTCCTCTTTACCTAAAGGCCCTATCTCCTCTGGGAAAAGAGGAGAGAGGAAAAGAGTATCTACTTATTGAATGTCCTCTTTTTGCCAAGCTGGACTAGGCTAAGCTGAGCCTTTCAGGCATTAACTCACCAAATCTCGCACGATAACCCTCAGAATAAAGGTTATCCTACCTGACAGATGAGGGCTCCAAGGCTCGGTGAGGTGAAGCGACTCTCCAAGGCCGCACAAGGTGACGTGTAGACCTATCAGCTGAGAGAGCCTCAGGCTCTTCCATTACACCGTTCTAGAAAGCACCCTCTCTGCGTGTTGCATAGGTAACCAACCCAGGATAACATGAGAGATGCTAGCAAGTCTAAAATCCTTTCTTTTACCGCTCTGTCATCTGGCCCATGATTTCACCCAGTTCTAAACCTGAACGTGCCTCTATATGTTCAACATCCCAGGGCACTTTTAATGATTTCAATTGAATCTAGACTTTTGCCTTTTCATTTCTAGGACCCGAACCTCCAGCCAATGTCACTCTATTCCTTAGCCTTGATTTCTTGACACCCCCCCCCCCCGGCTACTGCCATGGTTTCTTGTGTTTTGTTTTATTTTCCCCGACTCAGAAAGAAGGATGTGGAGCAAGTTCTCCAATCACTATAGAACCAAACACATTCTGCAGACTCCACAGTTCCAAACAATCTTGTTTGGTTTTCTGATGTGACTGGAGTGATTTGTACCTGGATGCTTCCACTTGCCATCTGCCCAAAGATGGAGCAGAAGGACCCACCCAGGCTCTGTTCTGCAGCGGTCGTGTTCCAGGGCTTGGTAGCTCTGGCAAGTCAAGGATTCATGAAAGCATTAGCTTGGACCTACTACACAGCCTGACTATGGCATAAGTTGACCTTGTCTTGGAGGGAATGGGTCAAGAAACAGGCCTCTTTTTTGGTGAAGTGACTGTTTCTCAGTCAAGAGGGAACAGTATCAGGCAGATGGAGTATACATGTGAAGACTGGGGGTAGAAAATAAGTGATCCTTTCCATCAAGACTTTTCCATCAAGAGGGTTTGCTGGGGTCTTAGGCTCTTGAACATCACGGCTAATTCCTTTCTTTGAGGCACCAGTCTATGAGATTAGCCAGCTTCCCATGGGGGCTTTCATGGGGGCTGTTTTTCACACATGAAAGTGAATTTTGTGAATAAATGATGTATCTGTTTCTTTATGGGACAGACTTAGTTTAGCAACAATCTAATTTAGCTGACATACCTGTAATTCTCTGGGGAGGAAGACTGCCACCCACCTTCCAGTCCTACAACCATGATGCGAACACAACAAAATGGACTGATTCGCAGTGAATATTTTCTAATACTTATTAGCAAGACCTGGACTCGGTGGAAGCAATTTTGATATAAACAGAAAAAGGGATGACAAGCATACACCATGCTTTACAGAGCTCAGAAGTAAGCTAAAGAGAAGGACAGAATACATAGAAAACAATCTCTACCAGCCAGTCGGGGAGAATCACATGAGCAGTGGAGACCACACAGAGGGGCTGTGGGACTTGGAGGAAGGATCACAAGGCTCCTAGTTACCAAGTCCCTGAACGGTGCCGATATCCCCAGATCCCACACCTACCTCTCCCCCACAGAGCCTGCTTCAAACCCCCTCCTGCAGTTCCTCTTGCTTTCCATTCCTCATGTCAACACCTTACTTTAAGCCTTTATCAACTTATATTTAAACCCTTAAACTCCTTACTGTCTTCTTGCTGGCCTCTCCCCACCCTGATTCATGGTGGGGGTCGGTAGGGGGGGCACAAATTCAGCTTCAAAAAGCACTACGTTAACAAAGTGATTTCACTTTTTCTCTTTTTATATTTATTAATTTAATTTAATTCTTATGAACATATAATGTGTTACTTGTTTCAGGGGTACAGGTCTGTGAATCATCAGTCTTACATAATTCACAGCACTCACCATAGCACATATGCTCCCCAGGGTCCATCACCCAGCTGCCCTCTCCCTCCCACACCCCCCTCCAAAAATAAAACAAAAAACAAAAAACGTAACTTTAGAACAAACTGATGGTTACGGGGAGGGGGGAAGATGGGGGAAATAAGGGATGGGGATTCACAGGTGCACTTGTCATGAGGACCACTGGGTGCTGTGTGGTAGTGTTGAATCGCTACGTTGTACACCCGATATATACACTGTATGTCAACTAACTGGAATTTAAATAAAAACTTAAAAAAAAAAATACCAGGACACCTGGGTGGCTCAGTGGGTTAAATGTCTGCCTTCAGCTCAGGTCATGATGTCAGGGTCCTGGGATCGCGTCCCATATTGGGGCTCCCTGCTCAGCGGAGAGTCTCCTTCTCTCTCATCTTCTACTGACCCCTGCTCTCTCTCTGTCAAATAAATAAATAAAATCTTTTAAAAATGATAATTGAAAATGAAAATTAAGAAAAGCAACACCTTTCCTTCTCTACTCAAAAAGTCTCCTGGATGCTAATTTCCAAGTGAACTAGAGTCAAACCTTGAGGACTGGCATGAAAGAAGAATCCAGGTTTGAAGGAATCTGGGCTCAGACCTAGGGTGGTAATGGTGGAAAAGTGGGGGGGGGGGAGGGAAAGCAGGACTTGATATATGGGATATGGGGGATAAAAGAGGGTAACTTTACTAAGAACTATGGGCTTAAATCTTGAAGACTGGAAGATGGGCAAATGTCAAAAACAGAGAAGAGCATGTTTGCAAGGAGAGATGATGAAGTAAGGAGATTTAGAACTTTGGTAACATCACCCACCACTTGTCATGCACTTCATAGAACATAGGAGATATTCAGTATGTGTTTGTAGAACAAATGAATTAAAAAATGAATGAATAGACCTCTTAATCTTGGATGCCCATCATTTTATTTTACCTTAACAGCAGCTCTATTTGGTGGTCCTCTAATTACCCCCCATGTTACTGATGTCTAAACCAATGCCCAGAGAAGTCATTTAATCCTCCCAAGATCCCACAGTGAATGAGCAGCATTGGAATGTGAAACCAGGTCACTCTGATGTTGCAGCGTATCTATTACATTGCTCTCTGGAAATATCTAAGAGCACAGCACACGTAGAATTGGAGTAGAGAAGATAGGTCATCACTAGAGAAGTAATGGTGAGATTCATTTGGAAAAGATGGCCATTCATAATTGAAGCCACAGGAATAAATGACATAGCAGAGGAAGGTAGAGGACAGAAAAGTAGAGGTCCTTAACCTGAGCAAGGAGGGCTGCCACCATCTTGGAGATAAGTAGAGGAAAAGGAATTCTTGAGACCCATAGAGAAAATAAGAGGACAACTAACAGAAGGAGAATCATGGAACTGAGACGGGAAGCTTTGTCAGTCAACAACATCAAAGACTGCAGGTATATCTTGGAAGGGGGAAATGGAGGGCAGGGTTTGAATGAATGGAAGGAGTGTTGACTGCAGCAGACCACCTGGCTTAGGACTAACTTCTGCTTTAACCTAGAGCAAGTTGCCAGAACTAGGGGAAATGTGTTGATTTTCCACGTGGTCATGATACTCATATGGCAGGAGTAAATGTGACAGTAGAATGAGGGGACTTACCACCAGGACTGACATGTAATAAATAACAACTAACCTTTATGAGGGACCAAGTACTGGTTTAAGTACTCACTGTGCATCGATTCATTTACTCCATGCAACAACCCTGTTAGCTAGGTTCTGTTTTAGCTTCAGTTTATGGATGAGGAGACACAGACTCAGAGAATTTAAGAACATTCCTGAAGGTCACAGTGGCTGTGCGTGGCAATAGCTGGGATTAAAACCCAACTGTTCTGTTCCCAGAGCCACCATGCTATGTGAAACTTTGTTGAACAAATTATGCATAAACAATTCTAAGAACAAGTGAGATAAATATAGAAATATATATTTATAATAATAATAAATAATAATATAAAATAAATATATATAAATATGTATTTATATATAAATATAAAAATATAAAATAAAAATATAAATATGTGTTTATATATAAATATAAAAATATAAAATAAAATAAAATATGATATATTATTGTAATAATATATTAGACATAATATATTATATGAATATATAATATTTTATATATTTATATATTATATGAATATATAATTAACAGGAGATAATCAAATTTAATAGGCATATGTATGGGGAATCCACAGAGACATTAAATTCTTCTGTATAATATTTTTTAATAGGTAGATTAAAAGTATTTAAACTAGAGGTGAGCAAACAATATGCCATGGGCCAAAAATGGTCCAGTGCCCATTTGGTATAACCTGCAAGCTAAGAATGACTTTTACATTTTTAACTGGTTATAAAAAATTTTTTTGAATAATATTTTGAGACACAAGAAAACGATACCAAATTCAAGTTGCATTTCCCCAAGTAAAGTTCTGCTGGAACACAAACATGTCCATTTACATATTGTCTATGGCACTTTGTACCATAAGAAGAAAATTACATAGCTGCGAGGGAGACCATACAGCCCACAAAGCGTAAAATATGTACTATTTGGCCCCTTACCCAAACGAAGTCTGCCAGCTCCCGGACAGGACCAAGAACCTCTGAGGACTGGAAGCCAAGTGAACGTGAGGACTTGAATTTCTCAGGAATGTTGTTGCCCTTCACCTCTGCCAAAGCCTCCTCTTCTCCCTGCTGAGGGGCTGCACACGCACCTGCCCTTCATTAGGGAGTGATGGTGGGGAGGAAAGAAATCCCCGACTGAGCAGCTGGTTGAATTTCTTGGGTGGAGAGAGAAGGCAGAAGGAGGCTTCTCAGCCCCGAATTACAGGCAGACGAGTTGCTCTCTTGTTCAACGACAGACCTGTGACTTCCAATGAGAGTAGGAAGTGCATGCAGGAGCTCAGCGGCCCCTGGGAGGGGAACCAATGTCCAAAATCCCTTAACAGGCGTCTTCTCCCAGGTGCTAGTCTGCCACCAGCAAAGCAGTCGACTCACACCCCTTCCCGGTGTCTACCTGTTCTTCCCTGGGAAGCCACTAAGCCTCTTGGCCTTTGAACACTGCCAGGAGCCAGGAGTCATACGCCAGGAGCCAGCAGCCAGTTCGGGGGTTCCTTGCTGAGCTTTGCCTGAGGACCCTCAGTGTAATGGCAGCAGGCTGATTCCTTCCTCCTGCCTTACTTAACATAATTAAACCGAAGTAAGTTCTTTACCAGAATCTTCAGTGCGGTCATGGATCCAGGCTATAAGACAAGTAAACAATAGGCGGCTAATAGTAGAGCTATGTCTGCTTGGGGTTTTTGTTGTTGTTGTTGTTTTTAATTTTCTAAAATTGTTGTTAAACACACATGATATAAAACTGACTATTTTAACCATTTTTAAGGGCACCGTTCTATGACATTAAATGCATTCACAGTGTTGTGCCCCATCTCCAGAACATTTTCATCTCCCAGCTGATAGACTGTATCCACCAAAAAATACTCTCTTTTATCTCCTCCCCTGGGGCCTGAAAAGCACCTTTTTCTTGCCTCAATGTATTTGATTTCTCTAGATATTTCATGTAAGTGTTACCCTGAAATATTCGTCCTTTTGTGTCTAGCTTGTTTCACTTAGAATAATGTCTTCGACTTTCATCCATGTTGTAGTGTGTACCAGAACTTCCTTTCTTTTTAAGGCTGAACAATATTTGATTGTATGTCATTTTGTTGAGCTACTCATCTGTTGGTGGAAACTTGAGTTGTTTCCGCCTTTTGGCTATTTTGAATGACACTGCTATGACCATGGGTGTGACTGTTCAAGTCCCTGCTTTCACTTCTTTGAGAGACACGCACATACACACACAAACTACATACATGTACACACATACACACATACAAAAGTGGAATGGTTGGGTCCTACGGTAACTCTATTTTTAATTTTTGGAGAAACAGCCATACTGTGTTTCATAGGGGCTGTACCATTTTGCATTCCCACCTTCAGTGCATAATGGTTCCAATTTCCCCACATTCTTGCCAATAGTTATCCCTACTCCCCACCCCCACACTTTGCAGCAGTAGCCATCCCAATGGGTGTGAAATGGCTTTGATTCACACTTCTCTAAAGATTCTTTCATTGGTTGCTTGTCTCTCTACTTTGGAGAAATGTCTACTCAAGTCCTTTGCCCGTGTTTTAATCAGATTGGTTTTTTGTTGTTCTTGTTGAATTGTAGTTGGTCATATATCCTAGATATTAACCCCTTATTAGACATATGATTTCCAAAGATTTTTTTCCCATTCCATGTATTCCCTTTTCACTGTGTTGCTAGTGTCCCTTGATGTACAAATATTTTAATTTTGATATAGTTCAACTCACCTATCTTGTTGTTGCCTGTGCTTTTGGTGTCATATCTAAGAAATCATTGCCAAAGTCAATGTTATTGAAGCTTTTATCCCATGTTTCCTTGTGAGAGTTTTATAGTTTTAGCTCTTATGTTTAGGTCTTTGTTCTATGTTGGGTTAATTTCTATGTATGGTCAGGATCTATGTATGGAAGGGTCCAACATTATTCTTTTGCATGTGGATATTCACTTTTCCCAATACCATTTGTTTAAAAGACCCTGCACCCTGAATGGTCTTGGTACTCTTCCTGAAAATCTTTGATCGTATGTGAAGGTTTCTTTGTGAATGGTCTTGGTACTCTTCCTGAAAATCTTTGATCGTATGTGAAGGTTTCTTTGTGAATCAGCTGGAGTTTTGATATTAGCAGACATGCCCCTTGAGAGAACATCGGGGAGATCTCATCTTGTGCTACAGTTTTCAATGCATAAGTCTGTATTGCCACAGGTTTGCGAGCTCCTAGAAAACAGGAACTCTTTTATAATTCAAACTTCTACCTTCTCTCTACATATTCCTCACCCATTATGTGTCCAGCATCATGTAGCTCTAAGGATGCAGAAAGTTTTATCCAGGAGCTTGCAAATTAGTGGAGAAGCAAATATGCAAATATGCAGATGTCTTTTTGTGAGAAGTGTACTCTCAAAGGTACAGTAGGGGTATGAAGACGGAAAGGGTGAAACCCAACTAGAGAGGGGGGAAAACCTTCTTCGAAGTGGTAACACTTCTGCTGAGTTCTGGAGAGTGATTAAGAGTTTGCCTGATAAACAAAAGGTGGAGGTCATAGGGACATTCAAAGCAGAGGAACCATATGTGCATAGAGCTGGAAGGAGGCCACAATATGCCATTGGACTGTCATAGAGCATATATTACAAGGCCCGGAGGAGTGGGTGAGGAGCTTAGATGGGTAGGCAGGAGTCAGATCCTAGAATGTGGGCTTTACTATGTGCGTGATTGAAAGGATTTGAATGTCCCCTCTTTAGACCAGTCTGTAGCCCTTAACATTGTTTATTCAATCGATTTTTGTCTAGTAAAATAATGCTCTGTGTTTCTTTCCCTGCTCACAGATCGCCTCTTTCTCTTCTTTTTTTCCTCTTTCTTTTTCTTTTGTTTTCTTTTCTTTTCCCTCTTTGGTGGCTTTCCTTCTCCCCGCCTGCCCCCGGAGATACATTTCAGCTATGGAAGAACATAAACAACACTGGGGCATGAATTTAGACAAAACAACAACCACAAAAATTGAACTCATACAAGAAAACATTGAAGCTACCTAGGTTAGGCTCAGTTGAACTTCCAAATGTGTTTTAAATTAGGTCATCTCAACCATGACTACAAGTTCAAAACATTCAAAGCAACCTTATTGGAAATGGAACAAGGCATATTTGGTTTCCTCTAAAGGATTTTTAAAAGTGTAGTTAAGAGCAGGGCTCTCAAATGTAAAAATACATAAAAAGAAAGCCATAAGCTTTCTTTTAATAGCCATAAGACTCTGGTCTTCATAGTAAGTGACATTAAACTTTCGAACTAACAAAAGTTGTGTTCCCTTAGTAACGTAGCACTTACAGAAGGGTTTCCTCATGGAGCACACTTATCTGGGCAGGGCTGGTCAGATGAAAGTGAGCAGAGGAAGCATTTAGAACCATCAAAACATGTGCAGAGTCCATAAACTCAGACAGATTTTACTCTTCTTTTACCCACGATGCCAGTTAACTGGGTTGCCTGGCTTCCTAAGAGACAGAACATGAAGAGTAGGTTACAAGGGCACCAACGGAGGGCTAGACACAAGCACTAGGATCCTTCTGAGAAGAAAATGCTATTGGTTTGGCAAGGAGAAGACAGAAAAAAATATGAAAGGAAAGATCTACAAACTTCAATGAGAAAACCCACATACCACATATAAAGCATCCTGGGATGATTTAGAAGGAAATGGAGGCCTGCCCACTTCCATAGTCTACAATGTATCTCCAAAGGAAAGCCGAGAATCCAAGTTAATGTTCACAATCCCCCTTCCCTCAGTATAGTTTGGGCCCACAAAGTAGTAAAGATGACCTATTTGGGAAAATTCACTTCTGCAGAAAGAACTATGTCTTATTCTGCCCTATTGTTAGTTAAATGGGTCATCAGACCACCTCTCCTAATTTCAGCCTGATTTCCAAGTTAATTACCATAATAGCAAGACTGCAGAGTTAGAGAACTTGTATAATTTTCCTATGCACTCAAAATGACCTTAGTCAAGACTCCATTTTCTTATGTGTAAAATGATGATGATAATAGTGCACATATCATAGATCTGTTGTGAGGGCAAAAAGAGGATTTATGCCTGGCACCTGGCATCTTACATACTGAGGGCTTCATAAACATGAAATACTCCTGTAACCACCAAGGCCACCCCCTCCACCACCATCACTGTTATGTTGTAACAGCACTGCTCCTGCATTCCTACCCTGACTCCACCATTAATGATCTTGGATCTCTCTAGGATCTTGGGAAAGTCACTTAACTTCTTTCTGCCTCAGTTCTCCCATCTAGAAAATGAAGAAAGCCTATAGAAATATCCCTCCTGGGATTGCTACAATGATTAAATGGAATAATATATGAAAAACACTTAAATTAGAGACAAGCTTTGAGTAGGGATTCGAGTAAGATTGGCTGTAATCGCTATTGTCATTACCCTCCATTTTACTTCTAAGGGTGATAGTTCTCAATATGTGTTTTGGGGACCCCAAGGTGGTTCCCTTTTCAGACAGTCATGAGGCCCAAACCATTTTCATAGTCATATTAAAATGTGACTTTTTCAGTCTCACTTTCTTGAAAGTGCTCTTGATATCCCTACAGAGGAACTACAGATGTAAATTCGAGACTCTAGCCACCTTCTATTAAAAAATAAAGAGATTTGGAAAAATGTAAAACCATCTTCTCCTTATTATTTTTGCAGAATACAGTTATTTCTCCAAAAAGTATGTTTATTTGGTAGTTTATCATAGGTTTATTGCTGTTACTTTTAAACTAATAAATATTTTTAAAACCTAGTTTTCAATTCTAATATGGTAACTATCCATGGATACAATCCACAAACACAGACATTCTTTGGGCCTCTCAATAATTTGAAGAGTATAAAGGGGTCCTGAGACAGAAAAGTTTGAGAACTGCTTTTGTAGAGTAGAAAACTCCAGAACTGTTGACATGCTGAATGTCCCTTGCTTAAGATCTGAGTATAAGTTGAGTCAAGTCTCAACCCAATTTTCTGACATTGCAGCATACTGGTCATTATGATACATTACACCCCAAGAGTCATGGCACTCCCACATGGGAAGAGGGGCCAATGGTATCGCCATGCATCTACACTGAGTACCTTTGCAGAGACCTATCTGCTGGACTCAGCACGATGGTAGTCAAAGCAAATACAAATCCCCCAACACCTTTGATTTTATTCCAAGTGGCCCATCATGGCTAACTCAAATTCACATGCAATTCTTCCGTGGTGATTAGGAAGAGGCACCCAGTGTTAATAGTCTCATGTTGTGGTTCCAAAGTCCAGATGGATTCCAATCACGGGATTTTCAGTCTCAAATATCGGGCAAGAATTCTCACCCATTTGTAAGCCACTTTAAATATGCTTTTCAGGAGTTCAAGAACTAATCCCCGAAGGAACTGGGTCAAGTTCTTCCTGATACTGTCCCTGTATCATAGATAGCTAAGATTTAGTCTTAAAGACATGACTTGGGGATACTGGGGCATACTTAAAGGAGGAAAAATAAACAGGGAGAGTCTTCCACGGAAAAGGCATATATGGTCTCTCGTTGAATAAACATTTGATACTTGAGTGCATTTCACTGGAACCAATTGGTTTAAGTATGTAATATTCCGATTTAGGGTTCCCACCATTGTCTTGGAGAAAAGTTGACACCTGCTACGTTGTTCAAGACCTTTTGTCTCAGAGGCCTCAGATTTTCACACACATATATGCATGCATATATAATGCATTTGGTTGGGTTGGATTGAAATTTTCAGTAGTAATTCAAAGAGTGGCTTACAGGGCAATGTCACAGGCTTGCATGCATTATGCAGGATTTTCTGCTAAATGCAATGGGCTTTTGGAAATTAAATTGGTTTATTTCAATCCAATGCTTATTTGACATATATGTCACATTTATGCTGAAGAATCATATCATTCTTCTATTTCAGCTCCAATAATGTTAATTCTTCAAATGTTACCCTACATAGGCTGTTACTCCACAATGCCAAATATTCATCTGGAAATCATAAACCTTTATTTTATTATCTTCATCTCCCCAAATTTAATATTTGATAAGATGGACTTAAATTACCTGCATGTCTAACTATTTTCATTTGTAGCTAGATGTCATAGTATCATAGGAAAACAGAAACAGGTGACACGAAATGAAAATCATTTTCATCAAACTATGTAGCATCCCAGAACTAAACAACCCTACTCCAGTATTTTGCTACATTGAATAATTTCACCCCAATGTTATCAGATCAGTTTTTGTGTGTGGAATACAATGTGCCGAATGTGTGGAATACAATGTGCCGAACTAAAGAAATGGACTATCTCCCTCTGGCAATAATTTGGAAGGAGGGCGGGGCCGGGAGAAACAAGCTGGAAATCTGTAGGGCGAGGTGGAGAAAATTAGCTTCTCTGCTCCTCCTCCATTGAGGGTCCAGACAGACCCCGCTGGGTCCAGCAGTGGAGCAAGAACATTAGTCCTTTTATCTTCAACTCTGTAGCTCCTGCTATGTCTTCATCCCAGCCAGCACTGTGGTTTTGGGAGAGATGCATGCAAGGTGAGGATCTAAGGATGGGCTTGTATCAGAGCACCCCCAGTTTCCCAGCCAGTGCCTGAGCATGCACTGGGCGCACTCCAGGCTTTAGGGAAGATCTACTCGCTCACTCCCCCTCACTACAGAATCTAAGACCTCGAAATGCAGGCAGCAGACCACTACAACCCCCACTACTGTTACTGCTGTTATTCTCCTCTCCTGGAGAGTTACCTAATTCAGACCTTTCCTGGGACACAAGCCTACACAGGGCAGGCTGATCAATTTGAGAACAATCCTATAAAAGCTGCCCAGACTGGAGAGAGAGCTTCTAAGTTTTAGAGGCATTTAAGTATTTTGAAATTGCCATTTCATTTCATTTTTGTCCTGCTTAGAGTTTGGCTTCATTTTTCCCCTTCTCTAATCAGATCTACAATATTCAAATGGGAATTCAGAGTTAGACATTTTTGGATAAATCTGGAAAAAAAGCAAAGTCATGTCATGCTCCTAAGTTCTACTTCTTTTTCTCAGCTAGCTGGCCAACTGAACCCCAAAATGGGTTTGGTTTAATGATCCAATTAAATAATTTACATCTGTGTGGCTTTGGTCTTTGTCTCAAATGGGTGAAAATAGAAATGTACATGAAACTTTAAAGATAAACAGTGCTGGGAAATTGCCCCAAACGACCATACTACTCAAATGCTCTCTAATGAAATTGAAAGATGGGCATGTTATATATTCATGCACTATACTCCAACAAACAAACCTTTCAACCTGTATTTATTGAGTGCCTGCTATGTGCTAGTGTCTGAAAATAAGAGTTAAGTAAAAGATCGACTCATCTCAAGAAGCTTACAGCCTAAGTGAGAGTCACAAAAGCAAACATATTTTCCTATCAATGTGGTACTTTGGGAACACAGAAGGTGAGGATACTTTCTCCATCCTGATTACCATCAACAAGCACCTACAAAATACACCGTTGTGTGCCTTGTTGAGTCCCCAGCAGAAGTAACTGAAGGATTATTAATTCCCGATTCTCTTGTTACCAAGGCTGCAATGATTAATCTCCAGAAAAGCTACAGTTTAGCACCTGTTGAATGATATTAGAGGAAATCATCTGTGTTGCAAATAGAGAATATGTTAGGGAGGCTAGACTCAAATGAATCCAGGTTTTGATATCTTTCTCCTTCTGTTTTAGCAGACAAATAATCTGTTGCAACTTTGCTGCTTCTCTTCCATAACTTGGCTCTGTTCCCGTGCACCATTTTGTTCTAGGGAATGCCTAAACTGATTCTTCAGCGTTAGCCAAAACAAATGAGGAGCTTGGCTCTTGGTCTGCTCGCAGCAGCTGCTGTGATTGAAGTTCTCTGCACCTAAGCGGTGGGGCAGCTTTCCGTTTGACAGATGAACACATTTTCATTACTAGAGAAACAGGAAGTGTTGCATACTGGGCAAGAAAAAAAAAAAAAGAAAGAAAGAAAGAAAGAAAAAAGAAAAGGAAAGAAAAGAAAAGAAAGAAATATTTGGGAAGTTGCTTTGTTCTTTCTCCTATCAATCGTGGTTATTGTGCAGCTGAAATGTTGGGGAGGAGGCTGACGGTGTGGGAGCCTAATACCCAAGCCTCGGGCTTCTCTTCCCCTTAGACTGTAACTCTGAGCTGACAGCTGTGTGGTTTCTTGACCTCAGGTTGCCTTTGCCAGAAAAATCCTTTACAGATCTGCACTGGGAGGCAGTTTCTGTTCATGCATGCAGCAAAGGGCATGGAGAGGCCAGGAGGGCTCAGGGAACCCACATATAAAGGAAAGGGAAAAAAACACTTGGCTGGTTCCGTTTATTCAGTCATACAATGGATCTGAACTGTGTCATGGGTATTTGAAGGCCTTCAACTTAGCTACTTGAGACTTCCATGGCGATTTGGGAGCTTGTGATGGACTTAAGTGCAGGCACATTCCTGTTCTTTAGAGAACAGAGCCGCTCTCTGGGAAGGCAACTTTGTGACAGCCTTTCCCTCCTAACTTTGAACTTGGGATTTCTGTGATCAAAATGGCGGCCTTCCAAGGCACCCCTGGTTCCCAGGTTTGGTGTATTGAGTCCCTAGATAAACTTCAGTGCCATCAACTGGCATAGTAAATGCACAAAGCAGAGGACAACTATGGGAGGGAGACACAGAGGATGGTGATAAGAAAATACGTAAATGTGGGGTGCCTGGGTGGCTCAGTCAATTGAGAGTCTAACTCTTGATTAGACCAACTCAGGTCACGATCTGAGATGGGACCCCGAGTTGGGCTTGGTGCTCAGCATGGAATGTGTCCAAAATCTTCTCTCTCTCTCTGCTCCTCCCCTCTCTCTTGCTCTCAAATAAATAAATAAATAAATATCTTTATAAAATAAAATACACAAATGTAAGGGGTGAAGTTGCAAATGAAAAGGCAAAAATTTAGCATAAATATTGAGAGATGTCTTCAGAGAGGAGAGGCTTCTAGAGTCCTCACAGTTGGGTCATTGTTGGGTCCTCATTTACAATGACCACTACACCAAGAATTTGCCAGAGACCTTGTCATCTATCAAAAAAGTTGGATTGCCAGCCAAAGCAGCCAACAGATATTGACCAACTGCTACTCGTCAGACACTGGGCAAGGTGTTTATGGAATGACATGGCTATCACAGCACAAAATATAGGGATTAGATACTCTGTCACCTCTCTGAGGTCACATGGTTAAATGACACAGCAAGATGGCCAACCCAGTTCATCATAACTCCAAAGCCATTGTGGACTTTAAAGGGTTCATCCTCCACACACAACCCCCTGCCCTTTCTCGCCTACATCCTTGGTAACTTGTGGCATTTTCTCTTGCTTGGCCTGGACCAAGTCACTGATATTTCCACATAGGACTCCAGGCTGCTAAGTGATGGGACCTGGCATATGAGATACAATCCCTGTGCCTTGACCAATGGGCCAAGGTGGTGGGGGGAGAGAAATGAAGTTCTGCTCTCCTATATACTTACCAGACTTTGACTCTAGCAGTCCATGCATTGTACTTACATGTTCATTATGCTCATTACTGAGTTTTTTGAGGACTCCCTAGGTTTGTCTCTTTCTCACTTTTGCATCCTTGTCACAAAATATGCATAATGCTTATTCTCTGGTTTTCAGGCTAAGCAGACTTGCTCGTCCAAACTATCAACTCTCTTCCCCTCTAGTATTCCACCTTCACAAAAGAATTTGAGGAGGGCTTATTGGTAGTGGTGACTATAATGCCAGAAAGGTTATGGTGCTGGGTCAAGGGTCTGCAGTAAGTTACAGAACCAAGCAAAAATTCAACTTTTCCGTTTCCCAAAGAACTTCCTCCTACAGACCAAGATTATAAAATTCACATCTCATAGGGTCGTAGGTTTCATTTAAAGCTTCCTAGGATTCCTTAAGTTTTTTTGCAAAAACCAATTAAGGTTTAATTGTTTTTATAAAAGTACTACATCTAAAATAAGCTTCTTTCTTCTGCTTATTTTAGTTTCCTTCTCTCTTCTTATCTCTAAATTACTCTTTTATTCTTTGCTCTTACAAATGAATTTGTTCCCAAGTACAAGCAGGGGTATTTTGTGAGAAAAAAAATGTTCAAATATTGCCTCCTATAAGCATAAAATTTTTCAGACTCAGTGTCATTAGTGATATGAGATATCGGTACCCACCCTTTAAGATTGTTGTGGGAATTTAATTATTCTATATAAAGCATCTAACAAGATGCTGGACACATAGAAAGCATTTAGCAAATGTCAACTTTTATTGTTATTAATACCGATGTGACTTTTATAAGGAACAACATGAAAAAGATAAATATACTAACACTTAATACATAAACTAACACTTAACACTATACTAACGTATACTAACACTTAACACGTAACTTCCGATCCTTACTATATTATTATTTTTGTACCCTTGATTTCTTTTTATCCTATATTATTGATTACAGAATAGTTGTATAGGTTATTGATCAGAGGATAGTTTTGATCTAGCTAGCTAGCTAGCTATCATTAGACAAGTCAAGGTTAACTCTTATGCTTGCCATGCCCACAATTTTTTTTTTTTTTTTTTTTTTTAAGGAAACCACTTTGCACAGAACAATTCCTGAGGGATAAAGGAACGTCCCTGGGCAGCCATGGTCTCAGCTAAGTGTTCTGCATCCAGCTTCACCAAGTCAGGCCAGGATGAAGAACTGACTTGGGAGTAACCATTCCTCAGGCTAACCAGTGGCTGTGAAATTTCTAAATCTCTACTCCGGAATGAGCTAATAAGATCCTCTCAGCTCTGTAATTAGCCTTGGGAACTGTAGAAAAGATTAGGCTATTAACAATAAAAGCTGAATTCTGAGAGACAGAGAGAGATCATAAAGTAGAGCGAGGAGCTGTGAGGAAACAGAAACTAAAATTTAGTGGAAGCCATGAGGCTGCACTTGTTGCTAATGCCTGCAATCTCTCAGTGGCTCCCAGTTAAAAATTCCATGCGTTTGTGTTCTCCTTTTCCTGACTATGAGGCTCCTTTTGGGGAGGGAGGGCTCTGAATACCCCTCCGTTTTTCTCATGCCACATCATGGTTGGGGGGGCTCAAAGCTGCCCTCAGAACCACCTGTCAATTTCCTTCCACAGTTGCTACTTGATCACTCAAATGCCATATTGGACCTGGAATTTTTTTCTCCAGGAGGCTTGCACTCCCCCAGACTGCATAAGGCAAATTAGAAAATGATACATTCTAATTTGGAATCCTTACAGCTTGTTTGGTGTTGCTATCACGGGTTCTATTATCCCTTTTATCTCCAACCACAGCTGAAAACTGGGCCCTTTCTCAGGCACTGAGAGCATCCCTGTTAATCTACCCTTTCTCCCTTCTTTGATCAAGCTCTGTTCTCATTTTGTGAATTCTAGTGCTGTCATAGTCTTCCTTACTCCGGCGTATGGTACTTATACTGTGGGGTTTTCTTTGTTTGTTAGTGGTTGCCCTTGAGTTTGCAACATGTGTTTATAACTAATCCAAGTTTACTTTCAAATACTACCATATCCCTTCAGGGGTAGTTCAAATACCTCATAACGGAGTATTCCCAATTCTTTCATCCTGTCCCTTACAACATTGCTGTCATTTATTTCACTTCTAGATATTCCATAATCTCCAAACACCTTGTCTCTGTTATTATTTTGCAAACTGTTACCTGTTAGGTCAATTAGGAATAAGAAAAAGAAAAGATCTTCTTTTATCTTCATTTATTCTTTTCCTAACATTCTTCTCTTCTTTATGTTGGTCCAAGCTTCTAACCTTTATCATTTTCCTTCTCTCTGAAGAATTTATTTTAGCGTATCTGACAAGGCAGACCTACCGGCAATAAATTTCATCAATTTTTGTTTTTCTGAAAAAGTACTTCTCCCTTACTTTTGAGGGATGACTTCACTGGATAAGAATTCTAATTTGTGGCTGCTTTACTTTTAAATATTTCCTTCACTTCTTACTTACATGATTTTTGGAGAGTCGTCTGACTTAATTCTTACCCTTATTCCTCTATAAATGGTTGTTTTTCCACCTTTGACTTCCTATAAGATTTTTCTCTTTGTCTTTGATTTTTTTGTAGTTTGAATATGATATGCTTAGTTGTGGATTTTCTTTGGTACTTGCCATGATTGGTGTTTTTTGAACTTCCAAGATCTGTGGTTTGATGCCTGATGCTTATTTTAGAAAATTCTTAGCCAGTATTACTTCAAATATTTCTTTGGCTCCTTTCTTTCTTCTCCTTCTGGTATTCTCATTATACTTTGTAATTATTCCACAACTCCTGGATTTTCTGTTCCATTTTTTTCGATCTTTTTTCTCTTCATGTTTTAGTTTTTGAAGTATTGAAATATCTTCAAACTCACTGATTCTTTCCTTGGCCATGCTGATGAACCTATCAAAGGCATTCTTCATTTCTGCTACAGTGTTTTTAATTTTTAGGATTTCCCCTTGATTCTTTCTTAGAGTTCCCATCTCTGCTTACTTAACCTACCTTTCTTGCTAGGCCTTAGTTCTTCCACATTTAAAGCCAACGAAGTCAAACAATTCATTTTCTATTTACAATACTGGGTTCTTATGATAAAAGTAATGGCTTTCAAGACTGTTTTTCTGCTTTAGATCTACCCAAACTACATAAGAAGTCCAGAATAAAGAATTTAACTGGTTGTTCGGTATCAGCCCTACTACCAGGGCAGCATAATAATAATGAAAGTTCTTGATGCTCCTTGACTCATTAGAGGATGGGGAAGATGAGGTCAACAGACTTGAAAATTTAAATATCCCTCTACTACATTTTGCTCTGAAGGGTTTGCAAAACCTGGAACACAGAGCTCACACTACACTGACCCAATCAAGAACCAAGATAGCCTTGACCAACACTGAAAAGGCAAGACAGAAGAAGCCCCTCCACTCCAACACTAGACATTACACACAGCTCATTTACCCATTTATTTGTCCAGTCGATTTACACCC
The DNA here is from genome assembly GCF_964662115.1 of Mustela nivalis. NCBI lineage: Eukaryota > Metazoa > Chordata > Mammalia > Carnivora > Mustelidae > Mustela > Mustela nivalis. Next base: position 24,972,928 of record NC_139028.1, on the reverse strand, counting down.
TGGTGGTCCTAATAAAAAGAAGGAAACCAGATATACCCCATTTCTCTCCAAAAAACAGAGAAATCTGACATTGTACTTGGGATCAAGGAAAACTAATTGATTTGACAGCTAATCAAAAACTCCTAAGGGAAAAATCAATATAGAACAAAATAATGTGGTCTGTAATTCTGTATGCTATTCCCCCTAGTATGTTGATTGTGTAGCATCAGTGTCATCTCTTTTAGATGGGAATGTTACCAACTATAATGCTTCTGTTGATATTTCAAAAAGATTCTAATCTCATTTCAGTAATAGCTTCTGTCATTCCCAGTGACACATATGCCATAACATTCTTGGTTAAATTGACAGAAATATTAATGTGCTCAGATTTTATATTATTCGGACCACTGTATGTCTCTTTCTTAGTATTCAATTACCTTTGCCTTATACATAGTATCAGAACCCAGCTGCCCAATCCCAATGCATTAGGTATTATTCATGAGGGACATCAGTTTTCTCATCTCTGTGTGATTTTGGACTTCTCCAGCAGAAAGCGTTTTACAACTATATGGATTTTCTTCTTTAAATTTTATACATTTTTATCTTCTGTAACTCAGGTGAACTTGTTATATGCTTTGTTCCTCATCTTCATTTTATTTCCTTGGAATTATTGCCTTTCAGAATTGAAATGGATTTATGACCCACACCTCAATCTGTGTTTGAAACTGTTCTATACCTTCTTTGCCAAATTCCTCCTCTGTCCTTAAATTCATTGCCTTCCAATAGCCAATTTTATCTTTGCTGTTATGTAAATCAGAGAGCAGATTTTTTTCAAAGTAGTTTTCACCTATTACTCTAGTTTTATGTTTTAGTGTCATTTACTTTCTTTCAAATCTTTCTTTTACTCCATGACCCTTCAGATATTTAAAATATTTCCAAGGAGCATTTGTTTCTCTGGGCTAAATAATCCTACTTCCTTCTATCATTCATAATAGAATATAATTGTGAATTTTCTTACCCCTAGTTGGTGGTTCATTATGTGTTTGAATTACATATCTAGCAATAATTTGGAGGGAATGTTAGGCAATTTTTCCACTGTGACATCAGAGTTTCAACAGGAGTGAGTAACAGTATATGACTATCTTTAACATTGTTAAAATTTAAATAGAGACTTAGGAAGGTAAAAAAGAAAATTAAAAAGGAGGAGGTTAAATAGGATCCACTAATTCATACAATAGGATAAAACTACATACAATATTCTACAAATTTGATAATGAACATTTTTAAGTGTCATAAAGCAATGATAATCAGTACCAAACTCAGTTTCTGGAACTTAGTCAGTACTCAGTAAATATTTGTTAAATAAATAGTAGGCATTTTGATATGTATTTCAACTTTCTTTTCACTGAAGACTGGTACAAACACATGGGAGAGCTGTGGAAGGCTTGAAGAATTGTCTAGAAGATTCTATGATGGTTTCAGAATGTCTCTAGTGGAGACTGAGTGAGGAGGAGGAGATCATGTTAGGAAGAAGAGCTAGAAGATTTATCTTAAAATTCTAACTGCATAGCAAATAACATTTTACCTCCATTATATGACAGATCAAGTAATATAATAAGTTTCTCTAAAAATACTTTTACTCACCCTTCACCTAAGATTAAGAAATTATCCATTGTCCATAGTAAAGATTATTATTTTTGTTTAGGGTAGCTTTGGAAGGTGATGGAAATTCTGGCAAGGTAAAAGCCACTCTCCCACCAAGATGACTATTGGAGAGGCCATTACTCCGATTCCTCGTATGTTACTGTTTTTGTCTTAAGTGATCTGCATTGGGTATCACTGTCACTGATTACAAAAAAAAAAAAAAAAAAATTAAAAACACTATCAGTCTCTGAGATGCCAGTACTTTACATTTACTCGAATTAGCAAGACTTAGTAGTGGTTGTAGAGAAACACTTCCGGTGTGCTCTGTAAAGGGTCTGCTACCTGTTACTATTTATTCTGACAATGATATGTTCTCTCTATGTTCTTCTGTATTTTCTTTGAATTCTTTCATTCTCTCTCTCCCTCAGATACCTCTCTCTTCTCTCTACATTGTTTCCAGAAGGAAAACATACCCTGTTCATTTTAGTCTGGAATTGGTCATAGGTCAAACAGTGTGCTCCAATTAGGGTAACATTTGTACCAAACCCTTTTAAAGATTCTCCCTGGCTGCAGCTGTTCAAGATTTTACTCTCTGATCATCCATCCCAGGCCATTAATCCTAAGGCTACACACGTGATGCTTTCAAAGCATGGCATCTAAGACAGAACCCAATACCACAGGTGAGATCTGATCCTGGCTTTCTCCTAGCTTGAAAGACACATAAATTCCATTTGGGGGGATATATTGGACATGAGCTGATGACAGATTGCCTTTACTAAATATGCCATGTAAAGAGAACATTACGTTTAGCCTTGAAAGATAATAAACTTACAAACTGCCTTGTAGAAGGGAGAGTATCTTTCCTCAAGAACTAAGGTAAATTTAGGCAGTGCTGGAAACCAGGCTACCTTTGTTGCTAGTCATAAACCCATTACCTGGTAAGATCCCACCTACTGGTATTTGAGTAGCCAACAAAACATGGGTGATCTAGGCTCATAAAGACATAACTCATGCAACACTACATATCTGATGCATTACATATACACACCTTGGGGGCAGGTTGGGAAGTAGGAATATTTGCTTAGTGTGGGCCATGTGCCAACACTACTGCACTGAAGTTTCAGAACATTTCCTTAAACTCAGATTCCTGTTTCTGTTTTATGGATGGGGAAACTGAGTTTCAAAGAAAACTTAAATAGCATGCATTTTCATAACTGGCAGGCCAAAATTATAACTCTAATATTTTACCCCAAAGCCCAAGCTCTTTCCACTATATCCTGTATTCCATGGGGTTGCCTGTGGGTAAAATGAAGATTATGTTCTAGATAAAGCATTAGCAGACATATGAAAGAAAAACAGGTTGCAAGAAAAATAACTTAAAACTGAAACGGTTCCTAACTCTTCATTGTTACAAATGGTTCTAGGTTGAAATGTCTTAGAACTTACCACATTATTACTTGGTCATGTTAGGTAAAAACTATTGTCGGTATACATATATTTTTATTTTAGGTATATATCATTCCCTCCCACTGTCCTCTGGTGTACTCTCTCTGTTCTGTATAAACTGCATAATCTCACATAAATGTGTTGAGTTCAAGGCCGTATTGCAACATAATACATATAAATTCAGTAGGCCTTCTCTTTACCCTAAAACTTCTTATTTCCTGTACTGTAGTGGGGGATTTCCTTTCCCCTTTTCAGTGTTTACCCATTGCTGACGTGGAACCCTTTTAAAGCAGATAGAAAATTTTGATGCTAAGGTATCTAGAAATACACAAGCAATCCTAGCCATTAGATCAAGAAGGGACTTTTGATATAATTTGCTCAAACATCCTACTTTTATCAGTCAAGAAATTAAGACCCAGAAAAGCCTATAAATAGAATGTTATCGTAATACTTACCCTATGTAGGGTGACTATGTCATTCATTTTCCAATTTATGACACTTTTGAGAATGACACAGGTTTCAACTGGGTGGGATGCTGGGAAATGGGCTCTTGGACTGCCCTAGACAGACCAGAATTGATAATTGACTCGGAACAATGCGAGTTTGAACTGCAAGGTCTCGATGAATACTGTATGAGACTGTGAATGTAATTTCTCTTCCTTACGATTTTCTTTTTTTTTTTTTATTATTTTTTATAAACATATATTTTTATCCCCAGGGGTACAGGTCTGTGAATCACCAGGTTTACACACTTCACAGCACTCACCAAATCACATACCCTCCCCAATGTCCATAATCCCACCCCCTTCTCCCAAACCCCCTCCCCCCAGAAAGCCTCAGTTTGTTTTGTGAGATTAAGAGTCACTTATGGTTTGTCTCCCTCCCAATCCCATCTTGTTTCATTTATTCTTCTTCTACCCACTTAAGCCTCCATGTTGCATCACCACTTCCTCATATCAGGGAGATCATATGATAGTTGTCTTTCTCTGCTTGACTTATTTCGCTAAGCATGATGCGCTCTAGTTCCATCCATGTTGTCGCAAATGGCAAGATTTCATTTCTTTTGATGGCTGCATAGTATTCCATTGTGTATATATACCACATCTTCTTGATCCATTCATCTGTTGATGGACATCTAGGTTCTTTCCATAGTTTGGCTATTGTGGACATTGCTGCTATAAACATTCGGGTGCATGTGCCCCTTTGGATCACTACATTTGTATCTTTAGGGTAAATACCCAATAGTGCAATTGCTGGGTCATAGGGAAGTTCTATTTTCAACATTTTGAGGAACCTCCATGCTGTTTTCCAGAGTGGCTGCACCAGCTTGCATTCCCACCAACAGTGTAGGAGGGTTCCCCTTTCTCCGCATCCTCGCCAGCATCTGTCATTTCCTGACTTGTTGATTTTAGCCATTCTGACTGGTGTGAGGTGATATCTCATTGTGGTTTTGATTTGTATTTCCCTGATGCCGAGTGATATGGAGCACTTTTTCATGTGTCTGTTCGCCATCTGGATGTCTTCTTTGCAGAAATGTCTGTTCATGTCGTCTGCCCATTTCTTGATTGGATTATTTGTTCTTTGGGTGTTGAGTTTGCTAAGTTCTTTATAGATTCTGGACACTAGTCCTTTATCTGATATGTCGTTTGCAAATATCTTCTCCCATTCTGTCAGTTGTCTTTTGATTATGTTAACTGTTTCCTTTGCTGTGCAAAAGCTTTTGATCTTGATGAAATCCCAATAGTTCATTTTTGCCCTTGCTTCCCTTGCCTTTTGCGTTGTTCCTAGGAAGATGTTGCTGCGGCAGAGGTCGAAGAGGTTGCTGCCCGTGTTCTCCTCAAGGATTTTGATGGATTCCTTTCGTACATTGAGGTCCTTCATCCATTTTGAGTCTATTTTTGTGTGTGGTGTAAGGAAATGGTCCAATTTCATTTTTCTGCATGTGGCTGTCCAATTTTCCCAGCACCATTTATTGAAGAGGCTGTCTTTTTTCCATTGGACATTCTTTCCTGCTTTGTCAAAGATTAGTTGACCATAGATTTGAGGGTCTATTTCTGGGCTCTCTATTCTGTTCCATTGATCTATGTGTCTGTTTTTGTGCCAGTACCATGCTGTCTTGATGATGACAGCTTTGTAATAGAGCTTGAAGTCCGGAATTGTGATGCCACCAACGTTGGCTTTCTTTTTCAATATCCCTTTGGCTATTCGAGGTCTTTTCTGGTTCCATATAAATTTTAGCATTATTTGTTCCATTTCTTTGAAAAAGATGGATGGTACTTTGATAGGAATTGCATTAAATGTGTAGATTGCTTTAGGTAGCATAGACATTTTCACAATATTTATTCTTCCAATCCAGGAGCATGGAACATTTTTCCATTTCTTTGTGTCTTCCTCAATTTCTTTCATGAGTACTTTATAGTTTTCTGAGTATAGATTCTGTGTCTCTTTGGTTAGGTTTATTCCTAGGTATCTTATGGTTTTGGATGCAATTGTAAATGGGATTGACTCCTTAATTTCTCTTTCTTCTGTCTTGCTGTTGGTGTAGAGAAATGCAACTGATTTCTGTGCATTGATTTTATATCCTGACACTTTACTGAATTCCTGTATAAGTTCTAGCAGTTTTGGAGTGGAGTCTTTTGGGTTTTCCACATATAGTATCATATCATCTGCGAAGAGTGATAATTTGACTTCTTCTTTGCTGATTTGGATGCCTTTAATTTCCTTTTGTTGTCTGATTGCTGAGGCTAGGACCTCTAGTACTATGTTGAATAGCAGTGGTGATAATGGACATCCCTGCCGTGTTCCTGACCTTAGCGGAAAAGCTTTCAGTTTTTCTCCATTGAGAATGATATTTGCGGTGGGTTTTTCATAGATGGCTTTGATGATATTGAGGTATGTGCCCTCTATCCCTACACTTTGAAGAGTTTTGATCAGGAAGGGATGCTGTACTTTGTCAAATGCTTTTTCAGCATCTATTGAGAGTATCATATGGTTCTTGTTCTTTCTTTTATTGATGTGTTGTATCACATTGACTGATTTGCGAATGTTGAACCAACCTTGCAGCCCTGGAATAAATCCCACTTGGTCGTGGTGAATAATCTTTTTAATGTACTGTTGAATCCTATTGGCTAGTATTTTGTTGAGTATTTTCGCATCTGTGTTCATCAAGGATATCGGTCTATAGCTCTCTTTTTTGGTGGGATCCTTGTCTGGTTTTGGGATCAAGGTGATGCTGGCCTCATAAAATGAGTTTGGAAGTTTTCCTTCCATTTCTATTTTTTGGAACAGTTTCAGGAGAATAGGAATTAGTTCTTCTTTAAATGTTTGGTAGAATTCACCCGGGAAGCCGTCTGGCCCTGGGCTTTTGTTTGTTTGGAGATTTTTAATGACTGTTTCAATCTCCTTACTGGTTATGGGTCTGTTCAGGCTTTCTATTTCTTCCTGGTTCAGTTGTGGTAGTTTATATCTTTCTAGGAATGCATCCATTTTTTCCAGTTTGTCAAATTTATTGGCGTAGAGTTGCTCATAGTATGTTCTTATAATAGTTTGTATTTCTTTGGTGTTAGTTGTGATCTCTCCTCTTTCATTCATGATTTTATTTATTTGGGTCCTTTCTCTTTTCTTTTTGATAAGTCTGGCCAGGGGTTTATCAATTTTATTAATTCTTTCAAAGAACCAGCTCCTAGTTTCGTTGATTTGTTCTATTGTTTTTTTGGTTTCTATTTCATTGATTTCTGTTCTGATCTTTATGATTTCTCTTCTCCTGCTGGGCTTAGGGTTTCTTTCTTGTTCTTTCTCCAGCTCCTTTAGGTGTAGGGTTAGGTTGTGTACCTGAGACCTTTCTTGTTTCTTGAGAAAGGCTTGTACCGCTATATATTTTCCTCTCAGGACTGCCTTTGTTGTGTCCCACAGATTTTGAACAGTTGTATTTTCATTATCATTTGTTTCCATGATTTTTTTCAATTCTTCTTTAATTTCCCGGTTGACCCATTCATTCTTTAGAAGGATACTGTTTAGTCTCCATGTATTTGGGTTCTTTCCAAACTTCCTTTTGTGGTTGAGTTCTAGCTTTAGAGCATTGTGGTCTGAAAATATGCAGGGAATGATCCCAATCTTTTGATACCGGTTGAGTCCTGATTTAGGACCGAGGATGTGATCTATTCTGGAGAATGTTCCATGTGCACTAGAGAAGAATGTGTATTCTGTTGCTTTGGGATGAAATATTCTGAATATATCTGTGATGTCGATCTGGTCCAGTGTGTCGTTTAAGGCCTTTATTTCCTTGCTGATCTTTTGCTTGGATGACCTGTCCATTTCAGTGAGGGGAGTGTTAAAGTCCCCTACTATTATTGTATTATTGTTGATGTGTTTCTTTGATTTTGTTATTAATTGGTTTATATAGTTGGCTGCTCCCACATTGGGGGCATAGATATTTAAAATTGTTAGATCTTCTTGTTGGACAGACCCTTTGAGTATGATATAGTGTCCTTCCTCATCTCTTATTATAGTCTTTGGCTTAAAATCTAATTGATCTGATATAAGGATTGCCACTCCTGCTTTCTTCTGATGTCCATTAGCATGGTAAATTCTTTTCCACCCCCTCACTTTAAATCTGGAGGTGTCTTCGGGCTTAAAATGAGTTTCTTGGAGGCAACATATAGATGGGTTTTGTTTTTTTATCCATTCTGATACCTTGTGTCTTTTGACAGGGGCATTTAGCCCATTCACATTCAGGGTAACTATTGAGAGATATGAATTTAGTGCCATTGTATTGCCTGTAAGGTGACTGTTACTGTATATGGTCTCTGTTCCTTTCTGATCTACCACTTGTAGGCTCTCTCTTTGCTTAGAGGACCCCTTTCAATATTTCCTGTAGAGCTGGTTTGGTATTTGCAAATTCTTTCAGTTGTTGTTTGTCCTGGAAGTTTTTAATCTCTCCTTCTATTTTCAATGATAGCCTAGCTGGATATAGTATTCTTGGCTGCATGTTTTTCTCGTTTAGTGCTCTGAAAATATCATGCCAGCTCTTTCTGGCCTGCCAGGTCTCTGTGGATAAGTCAGCTGCCAATCTAATATTTTTACCATTGTATGTTACAGACTTCTTTTCCCGGGCTGCTTTCAGGATTTTCTCTTTGCCAGTGAGACTTGTAAATTTTACTATTAGGTGACGGGGTGTGGGCCTATTCTTATTGATTTTGAGGGGCGTTCTCTGAACCTCCTGAATTTTGATGCTCGTTCCCTTTGCCATATTGGGGAAATTCTCCCCAATAATTCTCTCCAGTATACCTTCTGCTCCCCTCTCTCTTTCTTCTTCTTCTGGAATCCCAATTATTCTAATGTTGTTTCGTCTTATGGTGTCACTTATCTCTCGAATTCTCCCCTCGTGGTCCAGTAGCTGTTTGTCCCTCTTTTGCTCAGCTTCTTTATTCTCTGTCATTTGGTCTTCTATATCACTAATTCTTTCTTCTGCCTCATTTATCCTAGCAGTTAGAGCCTCCATTTTTGATTGCACATCATTAATAGCTTTTTTGATTTCAACTTGGTTAGATTTTAGTTCTTTTATTTCTCCAGAAAGGGCTTTTATATCTCTCGAGAGGGTTTCTCTAATATCTTCCATGCCTTTTTCGAGCCCGGCTAGAACCTTGAGAATTGTCATTCTGAACTCTAGATCTGACATATTACCGATGTCTGTATTTATTAGGTCCCTAGCCTTCGGTACTGCCTCTTGTTCTTTTTTTTTGTGTTGAATTTTTACGTCTTGTCATTTTGTCCAGATAAGAGTAAATGAAGGGGCAAGTAAAATACTAAAAGGGTGGCAACAGCCCCAGGAAAATATGCTTTAACCAAATTAGAAGAGATCCAAAATCGTGAGTGGGGAGAAAGGGGATAAAAAGAGGTTCAAAAAGGAAGAAAGAAAAAAAAGAGCAAAAAGAAAAGAAAAAAAAAAAAGAAAAGAAAAGAATTTTTTTAAAAAGAAAACACCTAAGAAAAATGTAAAAAAGAAAAAATATATATATTAGATAAACTAGTAAAAAATCGTTAAAAAAGAAAAAGGTAACAGTTAAAAAAAAAAAATTTTACCCGAAGGCGAGAAAAAAAAAAAAAAGAAAAAAGAAAAAATTAAATTAACTGCAAGACTAAAAAAAATCACAGGAAAAAAGATGAGTTCCGTGCTTGGCTTTCTCCTCCTCTGGAATTCTGCTGCTCTCCTTGGTATTGAAACCGCACTCCTTGGTAGGTGAACTTGGTCTTGGCTGGATTTCTTGTTGATCTTCTGGGGGAGGGGCCTGTTGTAGTGATTCTCAAGTGTCTTTGCCCCAGGCGGAATTACACCGCCCTTACCTGGGGCCGGGGTGAGTAATCCGCTCGGGTTTGCTTTCAGGAGCTTTTGTTCCCTGAGCACTTTCCGTAGAGTTCCGGAGGACGGGAATACAAATGGCGGCCTCCTGGTCTCCGGCCCGGAGGAGCCGAGAGCCCAGGGCCCCACTCCTCAGTGCGCCCCCAGAGAACAGCGCCCAGTCACTCCCGTCTGCCTGACCTCCGGCCGCGCTCCGAGCTCACCGAGCCTGCGACCGGTTCAAGGTAACCCCGAGCTGCGAGCTCACTGTCGGCTCTGTCTCTAGCCGGCTTTCCCGTTCCAATAAACGCAAGCTCTGCGACACTCAGACACCCCCGATCCTTCTGTGACCCTGGGGGACCTGAGGCCACACTGACCTCGCATAGGCTTCGCCCCGGTTTAGCCTCTGGAGCGATGTCCCTCAGCGGCACAGACTTTTAAAAGTCCTGATTTTGTGCGCGGTTGCTCCGCCGCTTGCCGGGAGCCGGCCCCTCCCCCCGGGGTCTATCTTCCCGTCGCTTTGGATTCACTTCTCCGCCGGTCCTACCTTTCAGAAAGTGGTTGTTTTTCTATTTCCAGAATTGCTGTTCTTCTCTTCGATCTGCCGATGGATTTTCAGGTGTTTGCAATCTTTAGATAAGCTATCTAGCTGATCTCCGGCTAGCTGAAGCGGTCTCAGCTTGCTACTTCTCCGCCATCTTGACTCCTCCACCTCTTCAGCAGTCCTTACTTTTTTCCCTTACGATTTTCTTAATAACATTTTCTTTTAGTTTACTTTATTGTAAGAATACAGCAAAGAACAGAAATAACATACAAAATATGTGTTAATTGACTATTAGTAAGCCTTCTGTCCAATAATAGGCTATTGATAGTTAAGTTTGGAGGGAGTCAACACACAGATTTTTGACTGCTTTGGGAGTTAGCACCCCTCACCCCCGTCCTGTCCAAGAGTCCACAGTACAGTTATCTTAACCTCTTCGAACTTTTATAATAATGAAATGAGATGGCATATGTCAAAGTTCCCAGATAAATGCCTGGCACATACAACGAAAGAGCAAACAAACTTTGGTTAACTCTGAGTCTGCAGTCAACCTGCCCCGAAAATTAGTGGAAGAGTTGTGAATCACGCACGGATTTTCTAACCTTCATGGCTAAAAGTCAACAGTACCAAGTGAAATCATCCCAAACCATAAAATGACAACTAATCAGCTTGTTTTCCTTTTTGTTCATTTTAATTTTTCTTTTTGTTTTGGATCTAACACAGAAAAATTCCTTGCATTTCACTCCTTGTTATAGGTTGACCAAAGAGCACAGAGATTCCTCTAAGACAGAGACACTTTCACAGACAGCTGTGCAGACCAATAAATGCCATGGGAAGGAAGGAAGGAAGGAAGATAGGTAGGTTAGAAGGAAAAAGGAAGAGAAGGAGGGGTGAAGGAAGAAAGATAGGAGAGCAACTGTTTCCTAAGATACAAGATTCTGTGGAATCTGTACCCAGACAAGATGCTACACATTTTCCCTGGAACTGGCTTTAAAAGGAAACTAGATTGAGTATAGTTCTGTTACTATGACACAACAGTTTTATTAATTGGAAAATGAGGTAATTCCTCATTCTACTACCACTTCACTGGTAAAGGTTGCCCCATATCTCTGTTTCAGTTGGATATTTATTTAGTGGATTCTGCTTTCAGAGACTTTGAACTCACCCCTTCTCCACTTGGGCCATACAAGTAACTCCAATTCATTCCTTAGTGTTTGGATAACCAGAGTGAGTGACCCGGTATTATTTTCTCACGTTAAGTTAGGAGCTCCCAGGAGTCGTTAAACAGTCTTCTCCATATAAATGCCTCTTCTAGGTCATGCCAGTTAGAAGCTCCAAGTTCGTAAGTTTTGATTCTGTCAATACATGGAAGTATTCACTTCTCTGCTTCCAAATCCAAGACGTTGGCTCTCTCCAAGACATTTTTGGTTGAAATCTTATCCTTCGGAAGGTAGCACATGTACCAATTCTTCTTGTCATTTGGCCGATGGCGAGAAGGAGATGAAATCTCAAATGTTACCAGGCCTGTGAAATCTGGTCCTTATCCTCTTTTAACCTTTTCATTATTCTCTGTCCTGACTGACTGGCTGTCGCCACCCCTCCTGCAGGTTGGTTGTGTTCTAACGGCTGGAAGAGCAGAATTGCCAACTAATCAACATACCAACTATTGAAAAGGTCAAGACCAGCTGATCTCTAGCTTTGGGTGAACCACCGTCAGTGTGTGCAAGTCGACTTAGACAGAAACTGGCATTACATTAGAAATATCCTCTTCCAGTTTTAGTGCATTTTTAAAAAAATAATTTGAATATTACTGATGATCTCACACTACAAAACTCATTTGGGAAAAAGTAACTTCCACTCCCTAATTAAACCCTAAAGCTCATGGAAAGCTATGCCCATGTTGAATTCATTCTCAACTCAATTTTTTTTTCAAGTAAAACTCTAGGATTTTTTTTCCAAGTAAAAATATTGAAATAAGATTCTCCTGAAAATGCTGATTTTTCCTTTCTATCTTAAGCTTGAGAATTTTATTCCTAAGCCAAGTTTTTTATTTTTTCTTCTGTCTTTGAATTAGCTCTTCGGCTTCACTAGATGGTGATGCATTTTCTCCCCAGTGCAACCAACAAGAATGCTAGAAAGTGAGAGTGAAAATGAAAAAGTCTTATATTTTCACAGCACTATATAGTTCGCAAAACATGTTGTTTTTGTTAGGATAAGATCGTTTAAGCTGTAGTAACAAATTAATCCCCAAACCTCAGTGTTTCGCACACTGAAGCTTTATTTTTTGTCCTGTATCATATCTAATGTAGGTTTGCTGGGGGCTGGCTTCCACATTAGCTCACAGATCACTCTTTGATGAAGACTCCATTATTCTAACTAAACACATGCCTTGGGAGTTAGCCATACCAGCCTCAGAAGACAGGTATTCTTCTATATTTTGGCTTAAGAAGGAAAAACAGCACTTTTGCTTATAACACATTGGCCAGAACTTGTCATATGACCCCACCTGGGCTAGAAATATGGGCAATCACCTGCATATTCCATAAGCAAAGGATGTCTCTGCCACCTACATTTCTGCCAAGAACTTCATATAATCATAGTAATCTTGAGATGTTGATAATCTTGTTACTAGTAACAATATAGCAACTTTTTACTGTTTCCCCATTCTATATTAAGAAATGGACTTTTGCAACCTCATTTATTCATCTGAAAACTGAGGTTCAAGGAGAGTAGTGTGTTAGCTCAGGTCATGCCATAATCTCATGGCATTGTGGAATTAGAAGCAGAAAAGATTTATTGGGGGTCACTGCCATGATACGTAAAGGGGACAAGGAGCCGAAGCAGGCATGAAAGATTTCGGACCACAGAGGAGGTCTGACACCTGCAAAAGCAGAGGGAAGGGAAGAGCCAGCCTCAGACTGGCCAGGCCCTCTGCGGGTCACCACTAGTCTAATGGCAGTTCTAAATAGAAGATTAACAGTAGCAGAATCTCACATTGGGCAGAAATGGCCAAGCCTGTGGACCCATACCATGCTTCGCTAGTAGGTGGGAGCCCGTGCTTTTGGCTTTAACACTGAGACAGATCCCAAAGGTGCAGCAGCTGGAGGCTGTCAGCTGACTGCTCCTCATAGCAGGTTTTCTCTTTCAGGGCTCCCACTGATAGCAACATGAAGGGTAATAGGGTGAGCCTCAAAACATACTCTAGTGTCCTGGCATTAAGACTTTCTGCTATCCCAGCAAGACCACGAGCCACTGCCAGACCGTTAATACAGTTACGTACCTGCGAACTGGAGAAAAAAGAACATTTTTTTAAAAGAATGCAAAAGGGGTGCCTGGGTGGCTCAGTCGTTACGTGTCTGCTTTTGGCTCAGGGCATAATCCCAGGGTCCTGGGATCGAGTCCTGCATTGGGTTCCCTACTCAATGGGAAGCCTGGTTCTCCATCTCCCACTTCCCTGTTCGTATTCCTTCTCTTGCTGTCTCTCTCTGTCAAATAAATAAATAAAATATATTTTTTTAAAAAATAAAGAATTTGGGGAGAAGTATAAAAGAATAAAGCAGAATAAAGAGAATAAAGCAATTGGGGAGAAGTATAAAAGTCAAGTGATCATGAGATTACAATTTTAGCCTCATGGCTAAGGTTAACTCGCTGTGTGACCTCAGGTCAGCCATCCAACTTCTCTGCGCCTTCATTCTCTCTGTGAAGGTAGATGATTGGACTAGAACAGTAGTTCTCAAACTTACTGTGCATCCCAATCCCCTGGAAGGCTTGTGAAAACTGTTTTCACAAGCCTTGGTCTTGGGTGAGGCTGGACGTCTGCATTTCTAACAAGTTCCAGACCTTGCTGCTGATGGGGACCCCACACTTTGAGAACCACCCAACTAGATGCTCTCTCTTCGCTCATTTCAAGTTCATGAATACTCTGTGCCTGTGACCCAGATCCATTCCTGTAAAATTATCATGGTAACGGTTCTTATACCCACCTCCTCACTCCCCATTATATATACGAATGTTGTCTTTATAACGATGCATACAATGCCTATAGAGATAACTTATAAATTAATTAAAAGTAAGGATTTCTCACCATGTGACATGTATTGTGCTACAAGCAGAGAATATAGCCTTTATGTTTAAGAGACTAGTAGAAGAGATAACATCTTCAGCTTCATTATCATCATAGTTAACATTTAGTGACTATACAGAGTGTCCAGGGCTTTGCGCTAGCTTTTTAAATCTATTATCTCATTAATATAAGCACATGATTAAACCTTCTGTTATGAAAGTTATAAAGAAGGAATAACAAACTTTGCAGCAGAGAAATAGAAGCAAAATAGGCTTCAGAACAGACAGACAAGGTGGTGGGGGAAGAACCCAGCACAAGGAGTGTTGTGAACATATATATATACACATATATATATGTGTATACATACACACACACATATACACAATACATCTGTATATATATATATATGTATATATTATAATCTATTTGGGAGGGTGAAGAGAAGTTTGGTGAAGTCTTAGCATACACTGGAGGTGTTTTGCAGGTGAGGAGGGAATGCTGGTTTTGTGCATGGGAGAAAGGAATAGAGTTAATTCAGAGAGGCGGTTCAATGAAATGGAACCAACATATTTCACATCCATGACTTAGAGCAGTCTATACTGTACTGTCTGGTAGGTCAGCAAACACTGGCAAATGTTTTCACTAGAGGGAAATGAGAAGACAGAGTGGAAAGAGTGTAAGACTTGCCTCAGCTCTGCTACAGAGTCAGCCATGTGGACTTGAGCAAGAAACTAAATGAATATAGTACACATAAGGCTTATTTTAAAGGATGGTGAGAAGAATAAAGTGAGAGAGTGTTGTTAACTGCAAAGCTCTGTGCATCGGTATGGCATCATTAATAGGAAGGCTCTCTTAGATTTTGAAAAAATTTCACGCATTTTTCATCATTTTTCAACATTTCCGGCTTTCTGGTTTAGTGACAATTTCAGTCTCTTCCCAAAAGTCCAGACCTCCCATAGAGAATGGCCTAGCATCTACCCAGTTGTCTGTGGGATGACATGCACTCCTGGCAGCTTTAGGACTGGAGAAAGGGAGTCCTTCTTGACTTGATATCATAACAGTTTCTCCACCCACATGGGGTATGATGTCGTCTCCTGACTAAATGCAAATAGAAAACTCCCAGAGAATTAGTCTATGGGCTGTCTTGTGGCCTAGGACAATAAAAAGATGCTAAGAACTTGATGGGAAAACCAAAACATTGTCTACCGAAACATATAATTAACAAATCCCAGGAAGTCAATTGGCTTCTCTCTCTGGATGGAGCCTAAAGGAACAAAGAGAGGAAGGGGAAAATCCAATCCAATTAGAGAAAATGCAGCTCAGGTGAAGGTCAAGGCTGTGCCCTAGGGATCTTTCATTAACCACTTGAAGGCAGGTTCAGAATGGGTTAATACAAGCCTGACCTCTAGCATTAGGAATATACTGTCAAGGGAAAATCAGATGCATAGTCAGTGAAAAGGCAAGAAAACTTGCCTACACCTCAATTAACAGATGCATATAGAACTGGTATTTGGAAAATTGAGTTTGTCTATGAGGAGAGTGCTTGGGAAGTTAGCTAGTTGGAGACACCTTGCTTTTACGATTTACCATTCCCCTTAAGCAGATGGTTAAATTAAATTTGAAGGCATCCAAAAAGTGGAAATGACTCAAAATTCAGAGTGGACTCTTCTCAAAAAGTAGATAATATAAAATAATTTATATTTGACTTTTGAGTTTTATCTAACTCATTTGCAGCATATTTACCTATGCATTGGTATTTTGTGGAGATGAATATTAAAATAGACCAACATTCTCTGGGTCCTCAACACCTAGAGTGGGGCCCAGGTGGTTGAGAGTTCTGTTTTGGAAACATAAGACATGAGATGACTAATAGACAGCCAAGTGGAGATGGGAAATGTAGGAAAAACCTCAAAAGTCATCCATTCAGCACTGGATTATCTCCTGAGTGAGTCCTACAATCTTAACCATAGAAGGTTTAGTCATTCCCACATCTCTCCTTGGATATTCCATCATCACAGCAAACCTACTGTGTCTGAAACAAAACACATCTTCTCCTTCAGCAAGTTGGCTTTATTTTTGCCATTTCTCTTTTTCCTGTGGATTTCATTATTTTTCCAAATCACCTAGATTCTAAATCCCATGGGTAGTTTAGGTTCCTTTCTCTTTCTCTCTGTCCAGGTCAATTCTCCAAGCCCTATAAATCATACCTTTGTTATGGCCATTCTAAAACCCCTTGCCTTTCAACATCATCTGTTACAACTCTGGTCTAGTCCGACATCTCCAAGATTCCTTTATATCTAGAAATGAATCATCTTGACGACAGACTCTCCCAACATTCAGTTTCATTCTTTTTATTACTTCCATATTTATCTTTCAAAAGCTGTCCTTTGCAAGAACTATTTCTTGACACACCATTTGTTGGGAGAGTGTGAGATGACTCTCAGTGCCCATTAACCCATTCATTATTCCTTGGAAACAAAGCCCTAGACAACGTGCTTAGCTCAGAAATCTAGCTTTCCCAGGAACCTTTGCAGTTACATTCAGTCATGTGGTCAAGTTCTGCCAACAAGATTGAAGCAGCAATTGCATGGGTTTGTTTGTTTGTTTGTTCATTTGTTTGTTTGTTTGTTTTAATTGCTTACTTTGAAAGGAGTAATTTCTTCAATCTCTTGTCTTCCTTCCCAGCGATGGAATGCGACCCTATTGCTGAAACTCAAGCAAATATCTTGAATCTTAAGATAATCTTGATGGTAGACGTCCAGTCCGAAGATGGCTAAACAGGAAGATAGGACACTGAGCCTCTAATGACTTCAGGGGACTGTCAGATCAACCAACCCTGGACGGCCGAATTCTGTACTTGTTTTTTTACATGGAAAAATAAACTTTTGTCCGTTTAACCCACTATCCTGGGGATATGTTGTTTACAGGTGAATACAAACCTGAACTGATAGGCCATTGTCCCCGAGGTGCAGGAAGTTCTTAACTTGATATTCACAGTGGAAACCTGGTCTGCCTCTAAGCCTGTTTGTACAACACCTCACCAGAAACACTATTTTGTGATCAAGTTAACATACTTCGTATGGGCTGGGCATTTTCCCATTTCTAGAATTTACCATATTACCTCAGGAACCCTGACTTTTCTTTAGTCCCACAGCATCTAGCAAATACCTTGCATCTGGGACTAAAATCAATGATGGAATAAAAGACTTTGCAAGATGGGAAGAATTTAAAATTTCTCTAATCCCAAACTCCCCATACACTGAAAGAAAATTCTCTTTATTCTTGATGCTCAAACAATATTTGCTGACCCTCAGCATTTTACAAGACTCCAGGTGATTCAAATGCACCTTCGAGTTTGAGAAGCATTTCATCCATAACATTTCCACTCAAGTGCCATTCAATCGCTGTTTGGGTTGCTCACAGACATGCAGAAAACCCCCAGCTGTTCTTGGACAGCTGTAATTGTTAGCAAGTCATTCTATATCATGAGCTAAAATTGCCTCCTTGGACCTTTCATTTGTGGTCTCTGGAATAACAATAAAATTTACTGTTTCTGATCCCTGGAATAACAGTAAAAAATACTGACCCACCACCTACAATTATTCAAACATAGGTATCAATGATACTCAGCCTTCCCTTTTCAAAGGTGAAAAACTCATTTGAATTGTCATTCTTCACATACCCTGATTTTTAGACACTTCATCGGCTTTTAATTTATGTTTGGTTTTACTAGTGCCCTAATGAAAATACAAAATCGCTATTCAGTATTATTCTCTAAATGTGTGGGACTAGATGCCGCAAGAAATAGTGGACTGTGACCCCCTAAATCTGCACCCTATTGCATGCAAAGTTCAGCTGATGTCTGTAGGTTTGATGTTGTTCTTGTGATTAACACATGTTTTTACTTGCATTACTATCATAAAAATTATTTTTAAAGTATGCTGGAAAAATATCAAAAATCACATCTTGTTTGTTCACTTATTTGTTTCAATTGGAAAAAATGACATATGAGTGAAGATCACTCTTTTCTCTTTCAAGGGTCTTATCTGTTACCACCAAAAATATATATATATGTATGTATGTATATATAGGTATATATATTACTTTTTATATATCTATCATCTATCATGTCCTGAGTGCTCTCTCCAGTATAAGCCTTGGTTTCTAGCTACCTGTAGGACACCTCATCTTCTTCTTTTTTTTTTTTTTTTTAAGATTTATTTCTTTATTTGAGACAGAGAGAGAGAGACAGAGAACTTGTGTGGGGAGAGGGACAGAGGGAGAGAATCTTCAGAGTCCCCACTGAGTTTGGAGTCGGACATTAGTCTCTATCCTCCCACCCACGAGATCACGACCTGAGTGGAAACCAAGAGTCAGACACTTAACCAACTGATCCACCCAGGTGCCACCCCCCCTTTTTAAAAAAGATTTATTTGTAGGATACTTTGTCTTAAGTAACTCTTCTGTAGCTTAGACCCAACAGGTGTATGTGACTCAATTTTCTGCCCCTTTGTGTATGTGTGTGTGTGTATATATAGTATATACATACACATATATATGCACACATAATTTTGTGTATATATATTGTATATATATGTGTATATATATGTGTATATATTGTATATATATACACATATAATTTTGTGTGTATATATATACACACACATACAGTTTCACATGTAAGTATATATACAGTTTTACATATAAATATATATAAATATGAATATATATACCTTATTACCCTTTTCTTTCTTTTTTTCTTAAGATTTTATTTATTTATTTGAGAGAGAGTGCACGAGAAGGGGGAGAGTAAGAAGGAGAAGCAGACTCCCCACTGAACCAGAAGCCTGACAGGGGACTCCATCCCGAGACTCCAGGATCTTGACCTGAGCCGGAGGCAGTCGCTTAACCCACTGAGCCACCCAGGTGCCCCCTTACTACCCTTTTAGAGAGCACTTTTGTTGACAGCTGGAATTCATGTTTCCCACAACACCTAGCACAATGAAGAATTGACGTTCGACACTAACAAAATATTTTAAATGAATGAGTCACTGTTTATTCACTGAGACATAGGACTTTACTAGATTAAACTTCAGCAGAATGAGTGGGGATAGACAAACCAGGAAAATACCAGAACTCTTCTCGCTATCTTTAGGTGGAATGTAGAGCTCCCTCTGGGATCGTCCCAACAAAGGAGCTGACCCAGTTTAATAGAGTATAAATATAGTGTGTTCCCAAAAGTCCCCAAACACTAGATACACAAAAGTGTGTCTTCAGTGTTTCAAGTGTTTCAAACTAATACAGATTGACCCACTTAGAGCGAGTCTTTTTACAGGTGGTTTCTATTGAAACTAGGACCATCCTGCAGAGTGCCTGCCCGCTACCCTCCAATGAGGTTCCACAACATTTCTCCGAATGACTGTTGAAAAATTTGTGTTCACCAAAAGGCACAACCAAAGCAAACAGACAAACAACAAAGAAGCAAAGAGCAGCGACACGTTTTACCAAAATCGCATGGTTCTCAAAAAGAAATGGAGGTAAATGTAGACACGAGGAAGAACATCTAACTTTAGTATTTTCCCTCATTTTATAGTCTCACTGCAACGTCATGCAGGACACTATTTATATCTTCTAGATATTTTGTCTGAGGTTAGAAAGCTGTCAGAGGTGAATATTTTTGCCCTGATTATGGTTCCATGAGGTATCCATAAATATTAGTATCTGGGCAAAAATACCATCATGCATTTCTTCCCAGTTGTATCATTTTTAGAAAAATAGACCACTTCACCGAAATGGCAAGTGTAAATCTTAAGCAGGGTTAGTCATATCTTGCCCTGATTAAAAGTTAAGCAAGGCTTAAAAAAAATATGTTAGTGGCACATCCTACATCTAGGGAAAGTTCACACACAACTTTTTCTCCTTCCTCTTGACTTAACTCCCAGCCAAGAAAAGTTCTAATCTGCTAATTCATAGAGCTAGAGTTCTGCATTGCTCCCTCTTCTGTCCAGCCTTCTCGTGACCCTGAGGTGCTCAAAGGGCCTGAGGCCATCTCCCCTTGGGAGGGCTCCGCTACCTTAGAAAAACTAATAGAACCCAAGGCCAGCTCTGTTCCAGGCTTAGGAAAAGGAGGTGGGGTTTTTTTTGTTTTGTTTTTGGGGGGTTTTTTTGAGGGTTTTTTTGTTTGTTTGTTTGTTTGGGTTGGTTTTTTGGTTTTATTTTTATTTATTTTTTTTTGTATTTTTCCCCCCTTCTACTTTGAAGCTGTAAAAACAAGCTAAAAGAAAATCAGTCTCAGGTTGATGGAAGATTTGGGTCACTTCCAACCTTTTCCTATTACTAACAATGATGCAACAGATATCCATGTATATCATTTTATATGTGACCTAGTATAACACTAGGATACGTTCCCACAAGTGGAATAGCTGGGTCAAAGAGAATATACATTTGTAATTTTAATAGATATTACCAAATTGCCCTCCCTAGGGGTTGTAACAATTTACATTCCCATCCGCAATGGATGAAAGTAAATCTTTTCTTATAGCCTCACCAACAGATTGTATAACCCTTTTAGATTTTTGACAGTCTGATAGGTGAAAAAATAGTATCTCAATGTAGCTTTTAAATTGAATTTTACTTATGAGTAGCTTCATACATATTTTAAAAATACTTTGTATTTCCTTTTATATTCTTTGCCCATTTCCCCCACTGGATTTTATCAAAATTTAGGAGCTCTTTATATATTAGGGAGAGAATCTCCTTTTCTTGATACTTGTTATAAGTATTTTAATGCAATTGAACATTTTTATTCTCCTTTTTTAATGGTATGTTTTCACGCTGAAATTTTCTTTCAAGTTTATGTAGTCAAATATAACCATTTTTTTTTAATTTGGAGTTTTGATTTATATTTAGAGAAGCTTTTCCTTATCCAAGCCTATCATGGAATCCTTCCATGTTTTCTTTCAGTATTTTTATGGTTTCATATTTTATATTTAAATCTTGATCCATTTGGAACTTATCCTTGCTTGAGGTATGATTTTTTTTTTCAAATGTTGGTAACTTTATGGAGATTACATCAATTTTTAAAATTAGGTTAGATAAAAATGACATCTTTATGATGTTGGGTCTCCCAATCTAAAATTTGCACATCTTTCCATTTGTTAAACTTTGCTATCTTTAGTTAATTTTACAAAGTTTTCTTAGTATGGTTTGTACTTCTCAAGTGAATTTCTTCCTAGGTATTTTATCTTTTTGTGTTGTTATTGTAAATGGGGTTTTTTCCCCCCTATTGTATCTTCCAGCTCGTTTTTGTTTGTATACATGAAAATCATTGATTTGTTTGTATTCATTGTATATCCCCATTGACTTGGTTTTTTGAATTTCTACTTTTATTCAGTTTATTTTCTTGACTTTTCTGTGTTACCATGAAATGCTTTCACATATTGTGTTTTATTCCTTGTTTCTAGTTCTGTACCTGTATCTTTTTGCTCTGGTCTAATTATTCTTACCAGTGACCTCAGTACAATGATAAAGGACAGTGATGGTCGTGAGTATCTTCTTGATGCTTCTAGTTGGAATTCCTTTGTGGTTTTTATTTCTTTTTTCCAGTGAAAAAATGATGCTCATTTTGGGGCTTAGAAATACTTAATTATCTCAAGAAACTATCTAGCCCTATTTTATTGAGTCTTTAAAACTCAAGAATAACTGATGGATTTTTTTAAAAGCCATGTTTATTGAAGTATAATTTTCATAGAGTAAAATTCAGATTTTTAGGTGTCGTGCTCAGAGAATTTTGACAAATGTTTATAGTTCTCTAATTATTAACACATTCAAGGTATAATATATTCTCATTTCCACAAAATCTCCCCTTCTGTCACTTTCTAGTCAATTTCCTATCACCCTTATCCCTAGCAACTACTGATTTGATTTTTTTTACTAATGATTTTGTATTTTCCAGAATAAATGAAATTATGTGACATACAGCTTTTTTATATCTTGCTTTTTCTTTTGACATAAGATTTTTGAGATACATTCGTATTGTATTTATCAGTAGTTTGTTTGTTTTATTGCAGAGCCGTACCTTGTATGGATGCCTAGTTTGTTCTTCCATTCAACAGTTGACAGCCTTTTGGGATGTTTCCAGATTTCAGTTGGCTATAAACAACCTACTGACCTCTGTGTGCTCCTATGCTTCCATCGCTTTGAGGTAGATATTTAGGAGTAAAAAAATGTGAGTTGTATGGTAAATATATGTTTAACTTTATAAGAAATTGCTAAAATGTTTTCCCAAGAGCCTATACCCTTCGGCATTTATACCAACATTGTATGAAAACTATAGTTGCTCTGTATTCCTGCCAGTCCTTTGTCTTGTCTTTTTTTTTTTTTTTTTTTTTTTTTTTGGTAATTTTGTAGGTGCATGGTAGTATCTCATGGTGACTTTAATTTGCATTTCCTTAATGATTAATGATGTTGAGCCTCTTTTTCATGTGCTTGTTTGCCATCTGTATGTATTCTTTGGTAAACTATCCATTCAAATATTTTGCCCATCACTTAATTGGGACTTTTGTCTTCTTCTAATTATTTTTAACAACTTAATGAAGTGTAATTAGCAAACAGTAAACTGCACATATTAGAAGTATACAACTTGATAAGTTATGACAGATGTATAAACATCACCAAAATCAAGATAATGAAGATATTTTTCATCCCTAAAAGTTTCTTCTTGATCCATTGTCATCTCTTTCTCCCACACATCCTGACTCTTGCCTTTTCCCCCAGGTAACTTATGACATGATCTCAGTTTCTAATTATTGGGTTACTTTTTCTAGATTGTTATATAGATGGACTCATACAGCACATACTTTTTTTTTTTTTTTTAGTGTGGCTTTGTCCCCAGCATAATTATTCTGAAATAAATCTATATTGTTCCATGTATCAATAGTTCATTGCTTTTAGTGGCTGAGTTGTATTTCATGTGTGAATGCCTCATAATTTGTTTATCCATTCATCTGTTGGTGGACATTTGGCTTGTTTTCAGGTTTTGGCTATTGCAAATAAAGCTATTGTGAACATTAGTGTACAAGTCTTTGTGTGGGCATGTGCTTGCACTCGTCTTGGGAAAATATCTGGGAGTATAATTCCTGGGTCACGTGATGGGGGTATATTGAACATTTTAAGAAATGCCAAACTTTTCTTTTTTCTTTTTTTAATTTAGATATAATTCATATACCATAAAACTCACCATTTTAAAAATGCCCAATTCAGTGGTTTTTAATAAACTCCCAAGGTTGCAATTATCACTAATATCTAGTTTTAGAACATTTTTCTCTCTCCAGAAAGAAATCCTGTATTCCTTAGCAGTCACCCCAATTCTTCCATCCACCCAGCTCCTGTCCACCACTGTTCTACTTTCTATCCCTATGGGTTTGCCTTTTTTTGGTCTATTCAGATACATGCAGTCATATATACATGTGGTCTTCTGTGTCTGACTTCTTTCCCTCAGCATAAATCATTGGCCACACTAATCCAAAAGAAAAGAGAGAATGCCCAAATTCATAAAATTATGAATTAAAAGGGAGTGATCACAACTAACACCAAGGAAGTAGAAACAATCATCAGAAGTTATTATCAACAGTTATATGCCAATAAGTTTAGCAACCTAGATGAAATGGATGCATTCCTGCAAAACTAAACTCCCAAAATTGAACCAGGAAGAAATCGACAACCTGAACAGACCAATATCTAGTAGCAAGATTGAAGCAGTGATCAAAAACCTCCCAAAAAACAAGAACCCAGGACCTGACGGATTCCCTGGGGAATTCTACCAAACTTTCAAAGAAGAAATAACACCGATTCTCCTGAAGCTGTTTCAAAAAATTGAAGCAGAAGGCAAACTTCCGGACTCTTTCTGTGAAGCCAGCATTACCCTGATCCCCAAACCAGGCAAAGACCCTACCAAAAAGAATTTCAGACCAATATCACTGATGAATAAGGATGCTAAGATTCTCAACAAGATCCTAGCAAACAGGATCCAACAGCACATTAAAAAGATTATCCAGCATGACCAGGTGGGATTCACCCCTGGGCTACAAGGATGGTTCAACATTCGCAAATCAATCAATGTGATACAACAAATTAATGTGAGAAGACAGAAGAACCACATGGTCCTCTCAATTGATGCAGAAAAAGCATTTGACAAAATCCAGCATCTGTTCCTGATTAAAACACTTCAAAGTATAGGGATAAATGTCTTCCAGGCTTATCCATAGAGTAGCATGTGTCATGTGTTGGTAGTCTTTTCCTTTTCTTTGGCTAAATAATGTTCCATTTGGTGACTATACCAGATTTGTTTATCTACCTGTCAATTGATAAACATTGAGTTGATTCCACATTTTATAATTCATGTTCAAATTTTTAAAAATATTTTTATTTATTTATTTATTTATTTGTCAGAGAGAGCGAGAGTGCACAAGCAGGGGAGAGGGACAGAAGAAGAGGGAGAAGAGACTCCCTGCTGAGTAAAGAGCCCAACTTGGGACTCAATCCCAGGATCCCGGGTTCATGACCTGAGCCAAAGGCAGCCACTTAACCAACTGCGTCACCCAAGTGCCCCTGTATACAAATTTTTGTGTGAATATGTTTTCACTTGTCATGGTGTATACCCACATGAGAAAGTGATGAGTCATACAGTAACTGTATGTTTAATTTTTTGGGAAAAACTGTCCACTGTTTTCCATAGCAGATGCGCCATATGACAGTCCCACCAATGCACGAGATTCCAATTTCTCCATATCCTTGCCAACACTTGTCTTTTTCTTTTTTCTTTCTTCTTTCTTTCTTTCCTTCTTTTTTTTTTTCTTAAATTTTTTTATTTTTTATTTTTTATAAACATATAATATATTTTTATCCCCAGGGGTACAGGTCTGTGAATCGCCTGGTTTACACACTTCACAGCACTCACCAAAGCACGGACCCTCCCCAATGTCCATAATCCCACCCCCCTCTTTCTTTCCTTCTTCCCCTACCTTCCTTCCTTTCTTTCTCTCTCTCTCCCCTGCCTTCCTTCCTTCTAAATCATAGTCATTCTGCTGAGTATGAAGTGATAGCTCATTGTGGTTTTGCTCTGCATTTACCTGATAACTAATGACACTGAGCATCTTTTCATGTGCTTAGGGTAAAATCTTTCAGTCTTTCACCATTAAGTATGTGCTAGCTGTATATTTTTCATTGATGTCTTTTATCAGTTTGAGGAAGTTCTCTTACATTTTCATTTTCCTTAATGTTTTTGTCATGACATGATGTTCAATTTTTTTTACTATATTTTCTACATCTATTGAGATGATCATGCGCTCTCCCCATCATTCTATTCGTATGATGATCTTGATTGACTTTTATAAGTTGAACCAACCTTCATATCAGGGATAAATTCTACTTGTTTCTAGTGTGTAATCCTTTTTATAGGGTGCTGGATTCAGTTTGCTAATATGTTATGGGGGAAATTTTGTCTCTATATTTATAAGGGTATTGTCTATATATTTTTTTCTCATGTCTTTTTGCTGCTTTTGGTAGAAAGCAATAATATTGGATTAATCAAATAGAAATTGCTCCCCTCTATTATTTTTGGAAGAGTTTAAGAAAGTTTATGTTAATTCTTTTTTTAATGTTTGGTAGAATTCATTGATGAAGACATCTAGACCAGGGCTTTTCTTTGGGGAAATATTTTTTGTTACTAATTCAGTCTCTTTAATTGTTATAGGTCTATTCAGGTTTTTAACTTTTTCCTTAAGCCAGTATTAGAAGTTTGTGTCTTTCTAGGAATTTTTCCATATCATGTAGGCTATCTAGGTTTCATCTATATTGATTGATGAGATATTATTCTCATTTTCTTCTATATATAGACTCTAATGTACAAATAATATAAATATATAATACATAATATAGAGATAATTTTATGTAAAATAGAAATAATTTATTTAATATTATGTATCTTATATTTTATTTATGTAATATTATGTATAATTATGTAATATGTAAATAATATATAATTTGTATAATATAATTTGTAACATAATATAAAGATAAAAGATTAATAGTAATGTCTTCTTTAATTTTAATACTTTAAATCTCTCTTTTTTTCTTGGTTAGTCTATCTAATTTAGTGATTTTTTTTTCTAAAAACCTCCTTTGGTTTCATTTATTTATTTTTTCCATTTTGTTTCTATTCTCTATTTTATTAATTTCTGCTATAATTTTTTTATTTCCTTCTTTCTGCTTTCTTTAGATTTAATTTGTTCTACTCTTACTAGTTTTTTATGGTAGAAGTTTATTTATTTGAAATCATTCTTCTTTTATAATATACGGTTTTCAAATATAAATTTCCCACTAATAACTGCTTTAGCTGCATCCCAAGGGTTCTAGTCTGATTGTGTTTTCATTTTCACTTACTTCAAAATATTTTCTAATTTTATTTGTAATTTCTTCTTGGACACATTGGTTATTTGTGTATATGTGTTTCATTTCCACACATGTGAATTACCAAATTTGTTTATGTTATTGATGTCTAGTTTATTTCTATTTTGGTCAGTGGTCAGTGAATACACTTTATATTGTATCACTACTTTTAATTTTTTGAGACTTGTTTTATGGTCTAACATCTGGCTGTCCTAGAGAATGTCTCATGTGCTTTTAGAAGAATATATGTTCTGCTGTTGTTGGGTGGTCTGGTCTCTACATATGTGTTAGGTTCAGTTTGTTTACATGATGTTCAGTCTTATATTTCTTCACTTATTTCCTAATTGTTTATTTACAATTGAATGTGGGGTATTAAAATTGTCAACTATTTTTATTAATTATTTGCTTCTCCCTAAATTATGTCAGTTTTTATGTCTTGTATTTGGGGAGTTTGTTAGATGTGTATGTATTTATAAGTATTATATCTTCTTGATGGATTGACACTTTTATCATTATAAAATATCCTTCCTTGTCTCTAGTAAGACTTTTTGTCTTAAAGTCTTTTTTCCCCCTGATATGAGTATAGTCACATGGTTACCATACGCATGGTATATATTTTCCCGCCCTTTTATTTCCAACCTGTGTCTCCTTTGTATAACATATAACTTGATCTTTTTTAATCCATTCAGCCAATCTGTGTTTTTTTAATTTAAGAGTTTAATCCAGTTGCATTTAATGGCACTACTGATATGGTAGAATTTATGTTTGCATTTTTCTGTTTGTTTTCTATGCGTCTAATGACTTTCATTGTTCCTCTATTCCTCCATACTGCCATCTTTTATGTTAAAAACATATTTTGTAGTGTACCATTGTACACTTTACTATTTTCTTTACTATTTATTTTGAGTTATTTTCTTAGTGGTTGCCCTGAGGATTAACATGTTCCTTTTTAACAGCATTGTTAATATTTATAACAACTTAATTTTAATAGTGTATGTTACAACCGAATGAATCTTGTCCCTCCAAAATCCATATGTTAAAGCCCTATCCCCCAATATGACTGTATTTCGAGAAAGAATTTTTAAGGAGGTAATTAAAGTTAAATGAGGTCATAAAACTGAAGCCCTAATTTGCTAGGACTGGTGTCCTTATAATAAGAGGAAGAAATACCAGAGGATTATCTCTCTATCTGCATGTGCACAGAGTAGATGACATGCAAAGACACAGTAAGATTCTGTCTACAAGCCAGGAAGAGACACTTCACCAGGAACCAATCCTAATGGCACCTTGATCTTGATCTCGATCTTGGACTTCTAGGCTCTAGAATTATGAGAAAATAAATTTCTGTTATTTAAACCACCTAGTCTGTGGAGGTATCTTATGGCAGCCCAAGAAAACTAATGTACAAAAATTTTGTTTCCTCATAGCTGTATACCCACCTCCTCTTTATATTGTTATTTTCACAACTTATATGTATATATATTGTATGCCAATAAAGACAGATTTATAAGCATTGCTTTATACAGTTGTCTTTTCTATGAGAAGGGAGGAAAAAAGGGAATTACAAGCAAAAATACATTTCCACCGTCTTTTACATTTACTAGTGCATTTACAGTATCCTTATGTTGTCCCAAAGATCTCTAAGGATCTGTGTGCTTTTCTTTATCTTCCCTCCTGTTACTTCAGATTGGATGGTATCAATTGATTTATATTCAAGGTTACTAATTCTTCTGCTTGCTCAAATCTTCTGCTGAGTGCTTCTATTGAACTTTTTATTTCAGCTATTGTGTTTTTCCAATTCTAGAATTCCTATTTGATTGTTTTTCACAATTTATATCTCTTTATTGATATTTTCTGTTTGAGAAAACATAAGTCTTATACTTTCCTTTAATTCTTTAGACATGATTTCTTTTTGTTCTTAGAACATTTAAAAATTGTTGATTTAGAATTTGTGTCTGCTAAGTCTTCATTCTTATAGGTTTTTAAAGAGTTAACTCTATTCCCAACATTGGGCTCCAACTCATGACCCCAAGAGTCACATAGTTTACCAACTGAGCCAGTCAGATGCCCTGCTATAGCTTTAATTAAGTCTTGAAGTCAGGTAGTATAAATCTTCAAACTTTGTTATGCTTTTTCAAAGTCGTTATGATTATACTAAGTCATTTATATTACCGTAGAAATTTCAGAATCAGTCTGATGGTTCCTACAAAACACCTGCTCTTTGTTCAGGATCGCATTGTATATATAAAGTTCAATTTGGGGATAATTCTTAACAATATTGATTGTCCTAATCTATGAAGACATCTATTTCTTTATTTATTCAGATATTTCAAAAAATCTCTTAGCAA
The DNA here is from genome assembly GCF_964662115.1 of Mustela nivalis. Taxonomy (NCBI): domain Eukaryota; kingdom Metazoa; phylum Chordata; class Mammalia; order Carnivora; family Mustelidae; genus Mustela; species Mustela nivalis. The sequence goes on along the minus strand of NC_139028.1, from coordinate 24,944,123 downwards.
TGTTTTGTAGAAGGCTTTTTAGATATTTTATAATATTTCTCGCTCAGTATTTCATGTTTCTGCTGTTATTCTACATGCTTTGGTTTTTTTTCTTTCAGTTTCTGATTATTCATTGTTAATATTTACAAATACAATTGTTTTTTGTGCATTGATTTTTGTACCTGTAACATAGCTAAGTTCATTCATTAGTTATTATACTTCTTTTGCAGATTCTATAGGGTTTTCTACTTATATAATAATGTGATCTAAGAATAAAGACAATTTTACTTCTTCCTTTCCAATTTGGATATTAGTTATTTGTTTGTTTACTTATCCTGGCTGGAACCTTTAATACAGTATAGAGTAGCAGTAGTCAAATGAACATCTTTGTCTTCTTCCTTGATTTTTTGCAAAAAAGAAAACATGAGCAGACACCTCTCCAAAGAATACAAATGGCTAACAGACACATGAGAAAATGTTCATCATTATTAGTCATCAGGGAGATTCAAATAAAAACCACATTGATATACCTTACACCAGTTAGAATGGCCAAAATTAACAAGACAGTAAACAAGTGTTGGAGAGGATGTGGAGAAAGGGGAACCCTCTTACACTGTTGGTGGGAATGCAAGTTGGTGCGATCACTTTGGAAAACAGTGTGGAGATTCCTTAAGAAATTAAAAATAGAGCTTCCCTATGACCCTGCAATTGCACTACTGGGTATTTACCCCAAAGATACAGATGTAGTGAAGAGAAAGGCCGTCTGTACCCCAATGTTTATAGCAGCAATGGCCACAGTTGCCAAACTGTGGAAAGAGCCAAGATGCCCTTCAAAGGATGAATGGATAAAGAAGATATGGTCCACATATACAATGGAGTATTATGCCTCCATCAGAAAGGATGAATACCCAACTTTTGTATCAACATGAACAGGACTGAAGGAGATTATGCTGAGTGAAATAAGTCAAGCAGAGAGAGTTTCACTTACTTGTGGAGCATATGGTTTCAATTATTTGTGGAGCATAAAGAATAACATGGAAGATATTGGGAGATTGAGAGGGGGAGTGAGTTGGGGGAAATTGGAGGGAAAGACAAACCATAAGAGATGGTGGACTCTGAGAAACAAACTGAGGGTTTTGGAGGGGAGGGGGATGTGCAGTTGGGTGAGCCTGGTGGTGGGTATTATGGATGGCACGTATTGCATGGAGCACTGGGTGTGGTGCATAAACAATGAATTCTGGAACACTGAAGAGAAATTTAATTTAATTTAATTTTAAAAAGAAAACATTAATTACCATTAAAGATAATTTGCTAAGAGTTTTTTTAGGTGTTCCTTGTCAGGTAGTTTGCTGAGAGATGTTTTATTATGTATTATAAATAAATACTAAATTTTGTCACTTTTTTCTGAATAATTTTAGGTGAATACATATTTTTTTTTTTAATTTGTTGATTTTGTTTTCTTTATTGATTTTCTATTGCTGAGCCAAAATTGCATTCCTGGGATCAATTCCATATGATTATAATGTATTTTTGTATATATACAAATATATACACTATAATGTGCTGTATTTTTTTTTCTTGTAATGTCTATCTAGCTTGGTATCAGGTAATTCTATATAAAATATGTTAAAAATGTTTCCTTTTTCTTTTATTTTCTGGAAGTATTTGTGTAGAGTTAGCTTTATTTTGCCCACAAATGATTGGTCAAATTCACCACTGAAGTTATCTGGTCTTGAAATTTTCTTTGATGGAAGTTTGAAAGATATGAAGCATATATATGCATACATTATTGTCTTCTATTACTCTTATATATTTTAAATTGTATATACATTATTTATACATATAATATATACAAACTAATGTATATATTTATATATGTACAGGAATGTAATTGTGTCTAATTCTTTTTTATTTTTATGGTTTATGCTTTTATTTTTATGGTTTATGCCTTTCAGGGAATTAATCCATTTAATTATTAATTAATCAATTTTATAGCCCTACCATTTTCTCCTTCTCCTTCTGCCCCATATCTGAGAGTGTTGTTGAGAAAGCCCAGATGCTCTCTTCTTCTGCACTACTGAAAATTTTAAATCAAACAAGCCTCAGCCGCACATAGGACGTCCCACACCTAGGCCCATCCTCTAAACACTGTGATAGATGAACAAGTCTCCTCTTTTCCCTACTCTCTCAAACCAAATCAGAGTCAAGTTGGGAGCTCTGTATGCTCTCCCCAGAGAGCTTCATTATGTGAGCAATAAACTTTTTCATGCTCTCTTAGTGTGTGTGTAGGGGGGTAGGTGTCATTAGTCTCAACATCTAAACCAAAATTTGATGTGTACTGCTCTATCTCTTGACAATGGATCACTTTTTTCCCCTTGATTTTTGTCTTCATATTTTACTGAATGCCAGACATTATGTGTAGAAGAACAGTAAATATAGTGGTAAATAACATATCCAGAAATGGTCATACCTCTCCTTCTGTCAGGTTATATTCACGTGTCTATAGAAACATTTTATTTCAATGTTGTCAGTAATGGAACTGGGTGTGGATTTTGTTCAAAATCCATCTCAAATTTATTTTTGTGTATAGTGTAAGGTAAATTCTAGTGTCATGCTCATTTTTAGTCTTTGCATATATTTATCCAATTTTAATAGTATCATTTGTTGAAAAGACTTTCCATTCCCCATTGAATTGCCTTAGCATCACTGCCAAAAATAATTGTGTGTGTGTGTGTAGGGATTCTATTTTGTTACATTGTCTCCTACATTGCCAATACCACATTGTCTTGATTACTCTAGTTTGATAGTAAGCCTTAAATCAAATAGTATAATTCTCCATCCCTTTTCTTCTTTTAAGAAAGGTCTGGGTCTTTTGCATTGCCATACCAATTTTAGAATCGACTTTTTCATTTCTGCAAAAAAAAATACTGCAGGAATTTTTGTTAGGATTGTATTCCATTAATAGATCCATTTGAGGTGACTAAAAAATTCAAGTTTTCCAATTTATAAACACGGAATAACTCTCCATTAATGTAGATTTGTGCTTCTTATAATAGGTTTATGGTTTTTTGAAAGTTTTGATATATTCCCCACAGATTTTTATTATAACATCATTCTAAAAATAGTTTTCTATTTGTTCTATTATTATTCATTATTTAATGAGTTGAACTTTTCCTAAACATACTTTTTGCAGGAGGTTCCTATAGAGGGAAAGATGATACGAAGACAGATTACTTCCTACAAAATGGTCGCTTGTCTTATTCTTTTTTTATTTTATTTATTTATTTATTTATTTATTTATTTATTTATTTAATAAAGAGAAAGAGATTGTATATGCCTGTGGAAGTAGGGGGAGAGCAAGAGGAAAAACAGACTCCATGCTGAACTTGGAGCCTGAATCGGGTCTCAACCTCATGACCCTGAGATCATGACCTGAACCAAAATCAACAGTTGGACACCTAACTGACTGAACCACCTAGGCACCCCATTGTTTTGCTCTTCATACAATCCAGACTTTTATGTTTTGTTTATTTTAGTTATATTGGTTTCAGTCACCAGTATGACCCACGCTCATTTCTGACCCCCATTTTGGTAAAGAATGGAGTGCGTCCCTCCCGTTCGATAAATACATTTTTGTTACAACTTTCTGAGGTTTGCCACTCCTGGGCTACTCTTTCTACACTTGTCCTCATGGCTTCATCCCAACATTAACACCTACTGGCAACTCTTACATTTTTTTCCCTATCTTTGTATTATATCTTCAGTGTACTTCATTTAGAATAAAGTTCTCAGAATTTATTGTTTTATATGAATCCTAGGACAGGAAGGGGAAAGATGCTGAGTTATGTAGCCATGTTAATATAAAAGGTCCAAATCTGAATTTTTAAAAGTCACAATTAATACAGAATATAGTAGATATCCTAAACAAACTTATGAAGTAAATTCTCCATGTAAAAAAATTAGAACTTTAATATAAAATCTCCATGTGGAAAGCAGGAATTCCAGATGCCCATCACCTAAATTAGAACTATCCATTTCCAGAATATATTGTCTTTTATTTTCCAAAAGACAATACACATGTAATTTCTAAAATATATAGTATTGGCTAGAAAGGCCAATATTATTATAAAAAATTAAACTAAATTAATCTGAGCAATTAGCTAAAGCAAAACTTCAAAAAATATTTTTATCTCTAGTCTCTTAGATTCATAAAATTTTAGAATTATAGTGCTGAAAGAAATACTACGGTTAATTTTGTATTAAATTGAAGTTTAAGTGCTTTGGTCTAGATGCCACTGCTGAGTGGCAGAACCATGGCCCTTGTAAAGCCCAGCTTCTACCCTTCGGTTCTTACACTGGTACCTATAGACTCTTTTCTATTTATCTCTGATGAATTTCTCTCTTTAAAAATATATCTCTAATAAATTAACAAGCGAGCTTTCTTTTATGTAGATACAAGAAAATAGATTTGAGTTGGATAGATCGGGCACTTTTGTGAATGACACAACTAGGACTAGAACATAGGTCCACCAAGGTGAAGTGTCTCAATTATGGAGAAATCCAAATTTTAGGATAATCAATGGGGACGCCTATCTCTTCCCAACATGTACATTTTTTTCTTCTTTGGGAGGATTGTTTAAAAATAGCCACCATTGGGGTGCCTGGGTGGCTCAGTGGGTTAAGCCGCTGCCTTCGGCTCAGGTCATGATCTCAGGGTCCTGGGATCGAGTCCCGCATCGGGCTCTCTGCTCAGCGGAGAGCCTGCTTCCCTTCCTCTCTCTCTGCCTGCCTCTCTGCCCACTTGTGATCTCTCTCTGTCAAATAAATAAATAAAATCTTTAAAAAAAAAAAATAGCCACCATTGTAGGGCACCTGGGTGGCTCAGCAGGTTAAGCCTCTGCCTTCAGCTCAGGTCATGATCTCAGGATCCTAGGATCAAGCCCCACATCGGGCTCCCTGCCCAGCGGGGAGCCTGCTTTCTCCCTCTCTCTGCCTGCCTCTCTGCCTACTTGTGATCCCTCTCTCTGTCAAATAAATAACTATATATATTTTTAAAAAGAATAGCTACAATTGCTTTGGTTTTGAAATCCTAGAAAACAAGGATCTGAGTATATAATGCATTAAAAATTACCTGACAAACTATCTCATTGGTAGCTGCTGAAAGAATGCTTTCTAATGGTGAAGATCCTGTCAAGAGTAGCTTATGTGTTGGACTTCCATCTCCCTTCTTCTGTCTCTTCTTCTTTTCTGATCTCCCTGGCCATCTTCCTCAGGTGTTCAGATTCACACCATGACCAGGAGGAGGGGATGGTAATGTAGGACAGTTGCAAGCCAAGACCAAAGAAGATAAGATGAGGCTAGAGACACCAAAAGCAAAAACAAGGCAGGAGTAGGAAAGACCCGGAGGGTCCTAGGAGTTGGAAGTTACAAGAAACCTACTGATCTAGGGATAAGAGACCCACAGAGTCTGTATTTGGTCCCAGACTAGAAGGAAGATTAGGAATCAAGCATTTTGCACAGCAAACCCGAAGCTCTAGGAGCAAAGAATGCTTGACTTGGAAGTAGATACCAATGTCAATGTCAAGGAGAAACCAGTTTTGGGCTTGAGGGTACAGGGTTACCATCTTGCACAACTCCAGAGAGCATCATTCTTATTATCTACTGTGAAGAGCAGGTCAGAAACACTAGGGAATTGGCCAGTGTTTTTAAAAGCTTAAAGATGAAAGATGGGAAGCGCCTCTCTCCTTGTGATGTCTACTATCAAACATGCTCTGGGGAAAAGTACTGAAATTCGCACTAAGGTTATGTCTCCCCAGGATGGTTTGCGTCTTAGTGCAAATCAAAGCAATAAACCAAAGGACTTAACCTTTAAGTGAGGGAAATGCTGTGGGCAGGGGACGATTTGGGGCATTCCTGGGCTCGCCGACACCCCTGCGTGGTGGAAGTACTGCCTGGGAGCGTAGGCACCAAATCTGGTAATTGCAGAGTTTTTGGAAGGGCACCCCCACTCAACTCCCCAGTTCAATACACATGCCTTTAATCTGGTGTTTTTTAATTCAGCTCCAAGGCTGTCGTCAGCCATTTTTCCCTCTTTCCTTTAACACTGACCACCTTGTTCCCTTTTATACTCTGAACAGAGCCAGGCAGTGTGCATTGAAATCCAACATCCTTTGTGTTGTTTGAGAAATCTGAGGCTGACATCTCCGGGGCTTTTTTGTTTCTCTTGCCTCTCTCCGCCGTGACCTGCCAACTCCTTTTGGCTCTCCTGGGCTTTCCTCATGTCCCGTATCGATTGCTACCCTTTTCTTTATTTGCGGGATGCTAAGTATGAACCCTGCAGCACAATGACGCGGGCTTTGGACATGGTTAGGTCAGCCTCTGACCCCGGGCACACAGGTCCAGTGATACCATACCAGGCTTGTTGCATCAGACACTCATAAAGGAGCCAATTGATTTTTTTTTTTTTTTCCAGACTGCTATTTTGAATTCACAAGGTCTTTTCTGGGATTTCACTCTGCTTCTTTAAATGTTCTTTTTCTGCTTCTTTTCTGTCTTAGACCTTGTGATCCTCAGGTACTGGGTTTGCTAATTACCCCCAATGCTGGCACCTGACAGCAGGTGGCCACAGTTCTGTTAATTATGTCCCCAGGCTTAGGAATTCTCTTGTAATGACATCCAATCATCTACCTCTGACTCTTGGGCTGAAAGCAGGTTGCAGGCATGTTTCTCTTCCCCTGAGCTCTTAAAATCTATTCTTCTGTCCCAGCACCTTAAGATTCATATGCTGTGCCTTGAATGTTTATGATAGAAGAGTCAAAGATTGATTCCATGCTTCCTAAGCAACTGGTGGGGTTACTGCCGGCTCAGATGAGGGGGCATTCGAGACCCAGGCAGCACAGCTTGCGTCTCCCAGCCACACAGCCCAACTGGGAAAGGGTTCACCAGGGGCATTTGGGGTAGACTTGGAGGGGATGAAGACCCTTGTCTTGTCTCCTTCCATCCCCTTAACCCAGTGTAACCTGCCCTGGCCCAAAGAGAGAACCCCCTTTCCACAGAGAGTGAAATAAAGATTAAAAGGAGCCATGATTAATTTCTTTATCTGTCGACTGAGAACGACTATGGCATAGGACATAAGAGAACTGGGCTTGCAGAGAAGTTGAATCTCATCAGTTATAATATTCATCCCATGAGTGACTGGGCCTCTGTTTGCCGTTCATAAAATGGGGGGAAATAGCTATTCCTTGTTTGAAGTGAAGCCAAGAGAATTAGTTGTGCAATGTTTCTAGCAGGCTCAGTGTTGTGCGGAGGCAGGTGCTGTCTGTTGTATATGAACACGCCAAGATATGTAGGTACATAGATAATCCTTCATTGATTATTTCGAGATACTGAAAGAAATGAATTATGGGAAAGGAGAACCGTTGAGCAGGGAGTTTGGGTCAATTTGGAGGTACTTTAAAGCAATTGTGATGGGTATGGGAAAAGAAATCAATAGAGAAATATCCAGTAGGGATTTCACTGTAAATACAATATCCTAACAGCCTAACTAGTCATCAAAAATACCGCCTTTCTGTAACGTGTGTGAATTAAAAGGGAAAAGGAAGATCTTTGCATATAAGTAATAAAAAATAAAATAAAACCCACAACTAGCCTCACAAATGATGAGGCAAGTATGGGGGGAAACAGATAAAATCAGTCCTGGTCAAGGTCAGAGGAGTCTTATCTGATCTACAACTACAATCACAATTTGCATTCGCTTAAAAGACTTTTAAGTGTCCTTGCAATCGATTCTCATAATACTTATATAAGAGAGCCAAGGTAGGTTCCTTATTTATATGTGAGGAACCTGGCTGGGGTTTCCCCGGGATCATAGAAGGTGCACCCAGGAATGTTGAGACTTAATCCCGGGTCATTTTTCTTTTCTTTTCTTTTTTTTTCCAGGTCATTTTTCTTGAGCTGGAGTGTTCGCTACCATTCCATACTTGTGTTGGGAATTTGATTATTTCTTTGAGGCCTCAGTTCTGTCCTAATACTGTATCCTTTCTCTGCAGAAAGTCTTCTCATTGGTTCCTCTTCAACGATTTGGTAACCTAAGCCCATTTAATGCCAGTTCTCTGTAAGTAAGACCTTCCTCCGGAGTCAGGAAACTCCCCAGGGCCACCCTGACAACAATGCATCCTTTGGTCCTGGCGGGGCTCCAAACTCTCTCTTCAGCTGATTCTACCTGAACAGCCTCCCCACCTGGGATTTCTGGTCAGTGCCCAATCAAAGGTAAGCCGCCAGAAGCAGGGTGAGAAGGAGGAAGTAAGGTGGGAGCATCTTAAACAGATGCATGCAAAACTTCCTGGTAAATGCATGCTTTTGCCTTCCAACACCAAGCCAACCCTTGGTAGAAATAATTCAGATTTTCCTGCTGAGCTGGTGGATCATTTGTCCATCATTCACATCTGCACTGATAAAATAACTCTCAAGAGGGATTTTTCCATTGTACTTGGTTTTGCTGGGTCTCCTCTTTCACGCTTTCTCTCCCTAGTTATGGTACTCTTTGCACTCTCTCTCTTTCTCTCAGTTGTTTGAAATCTTCTCAATCAATGAACCCCAACCCCCCCACCTCACCTCACCAAGGTATTTCAGAGCTTTGGCTCTCAGACAGGTCATGGTGTCTCACTAAGGATGCCGTTAAATATGCAGGCTAGTAAATATTCCTGCCTTATGACCATGGTGTCCAGTCTTTGTACTATGTTTACATCTAGGGAAAAATTATCACCATCTTTGCTTCTTTCCAGGCCACACTCATCATAATTTTTCCTGACCACTTGGAGACGGAGAAAGGGTAACAGTGGCAAGGATTTATTGCTCTTCCTTGATATGTGTGAATAAATTGCATCATTCCAACAAGATCTGGACTCCTACAACAGACTCTCCCTGCCTGCTGGCTTGGCTGTGTTCTCTGTTCTGCAGACAACAAAAGATGACAGGTTGTAAGTTCCAGCATCAGAAGAGAGCAACTGGCTTCCGTTGGCAACCTTGCTTGTTAACTGGCAGCTCCGAGAAACAAGGCTCCCTGGGTCATCTGAGGACAGGCAGGGGTTGATGAGTTTGAAAGTAGAAGAAGCAGCAAAGGAAGGGTTGCCTTGAATTCTGCGATGCCGTAGCATCGCTGCCCCCCTCTCTCTGCACCTCCCTTCCCTTCCGGAGCTCATCCTTGTCTCTTATCCCCATCTTGGTAGCAGGGTCAGATTGTAAGAAATATAATAAGAAACACTCCCATTTCAGAAGTTGTCTTTCTCAGTAAATGCCTTTCTATTCTCTTCCCCAAACCCAGGGAGGCTGGGAGTCTCTGATGCCAGTAAAAAAAAAAAAAAAAAAAGGAAAAAAAATCCACCTTTTTGACTTGGTTCTGGGAGGACTCCCAGTTGCTTAATTTTAATTCAATATTCCAAAACTAGTTAGGTTACAAATAAGGGATCAATTACTTTGAATGAAATTCTTTTCCAATAAACACTTCATTTTGGAATAACTTCAGGTTTATAGAAAAAGTTGCACGTACACGGTTCCCATATATCCTTCGCTCAGTTTCTAGGAGATCAATTTTAATACTCAACTGAGTTTAGGCTAACGCTTTAAATAGGACCAAAGCAGACGCAGGACCCTCTAGCTTCTAATCAGCAGCAGCATCTCCACTCCTCGTTGCCAGCCTCCTACCCAGAGCCTCCCTGAGTTCCTCCTCAGGCTCTAGGTGAAGCCTGACCAGCACAGGAGGAATTAAAGAAGACCCAGCCCCACGTTCTGGCCCTCGGCCCCAAGCTTCCTTTATGGACAGCTCAGCCAGCCCTTTGGTCCCAGATCTGAGCAAACGCACATCGGGCTTCTGCCTCATTTCCCGGGTGGCGTGTCCCCAGCAGCATACCTGAGTCAAGAATTATGAGCTTACTTCTCAGCATAGGGAACAATTCAGTCCCTTACCTTGATTTTTATCTGCCCTTTCTATGACTCCCAGTAGCTCTGCCTAAATCCTGCTGCTTGCCTGTATGGATTTCTGATGCCATCTGTGGGCCTGGGTTACTGCTTGCTTGAAATAAAGCCTGTTGGTACCACACTTTCCAGATTCTGTATCTTGGCTGCTGCACTAAACTTTCTCTTGATTCCTACACTCAAAAAAAAAAATGAACTAACCTAAGTCCTCATTCTGATCCCTCCAGAGGATCTCCAAGCTGCTGAAACTGACAAGGCTGTGCTTGATTACGTCATGAGTTATGATGATACTCACTTTATTCAGTCCTTTAAAAAAATATTTAATTTATTTATTTGAAAGAGAGAGAGAGAAAAGACAGAAGGAGAGGGAGAAGCAGACTTCCCGCCAAGTAGAGAGCCCGACGCAGGGCTCCATCCCAGGATCCCGAGATCACAACCCCAGACAAAGGTAGACGCCCCTATTCAGTCCTTTTTATACAGACATTTACTGCCTGTTACATTTGGGCTCCATCAATGAGGTTTATGGAGATGAATAATAAAACCTTACTTCCAAAGAGTTCACGATCTAGCAGATGAAACAGGTAAGAACAGGTAAGAACATGGGGCGCCTGCGTGGCTCCATCAGTTAAGTGTCTGACTCTTGATTTCTGCTCAGGTCATGATCTTAGAGTCCTTGGATGGAGCCCCGTGTTACTTTCTGCATTCAGTGGGGAGTCTGCTTGAGATTCTCTCTCTTCCTCTCCTCCCAACCTCACAGACACACACACACACACACACACACACACACACACACTTTCTCTCTCTCTCTCTCTCTCTCTCAAATAAATAAATCTTTAAAGAAGGAAACAGAGAAGAACAGAGTCAGGCAGCAGAGCCATTGTTATGAGGAAGCTAGCCCAGGAGAAGTAAATAGGTAGGATTCAATTCCCCAAGGGGGATACATAGAAAGAAAAACAGATTTACAAAGCGCACAAAGCAGCCCATTTTGGACTTGTTATATTTGAATTAACCACATCACCTGCAGATGATGATGTCCATTATGCATCAGATATAAAAGCCTGGGGAGAGAAAAGAAACGCGGGCTAAACTTTTGGGGTTACCAGACAGAGAGGCAAATCGAATCCTGAGGTGACCCGGAGATCATTGATAGACGGAGAAGGGGTTCAAATGTGGTCTGGAAGAAATCAACACAGGGGAACCATACTCAGTGATGTCAAACAACATCCTTCCAATTTGGAGTGTGCGAGGCGTGGGGGAAGACGTAAGTTTGCGTGTCCTTGCTCCCTGAGCCTTCGCTATCTTCCTGCAGTGACAGCTGACCAGGCAAGGAGCAGCTGGGTATCTCTCCAGGCTGCTGCTGGAAAAACAAGAAAGCCTAGAGTCATGGCCTCTGCTACTAAGGCGTGAGAGGACTCATTCTCCCCCAAGTTGTTCTGGATATCGGTTAAGAGGGGGAAACTGAGGAGCAGCGAGCCACATTCATAGTCCCTGAATAGATTTCGCTATCCTCAATGTGGGGATTACGACATGGGTCATTAAGTAGCATTCTGAGAAAAGCCATCTGTGCTCTTAAGACAGAAGCTCCCCAGGAATCGGCAAAGAGTAATTGGAACTGGTAGGAATGGGTTGGAACTGGTAAATGCCCAGGTCCCCGAAGAGCTTCCAAGACAATGAAGACCCCCAAAGAGCCTGGTTAGTAAAGGATAAACTCCAGTCTGTACTTGGAAACTTGAAAAACAAGTATGTGTGATCCGTATCCACACAAAAAAAGAGAGAGAGAGAGAGAGAAAGATGTGATTGTAATAGTAGCACTCCGAACTAATAACAGACATATTGAAGCTTCCAAATTATTTCTTGTGTTGCATGAACTGAGCTGTGATTAGTAATGAACATGGTTTTAAAGCTTCAGAATATAGAAAAAGTAGTAGGAATATAGCACAGCAGATGACCCCCGTTTTCAAGGCTAGCCTGTTATATATATGTGTACATGAGTCGTTTCCTTGGGAAATGTGAGAACACAATATGGGTTGCTCTTGAATGTCCTATCTGAAAACAATTCCTTAAAAACTCTTCAGTCCCCAGCAACAGATCAGATCACTGGGCTCTCAAGCCACGTCTGTCCATCTGACCTGGAGGAAACTCTCATAGAGGTATTTTTTAGAAGCACAGATGAGTTATGGTTTCGCACTGGGATATCTAAAGACTGCAGGCAAAGACTACCCTTATCGCTTCCATGGAGAAACCCAGAAACTCGATAAGACACCCTGTATCTATGTGACTAGATTCTTGGAACGAGCGCCCCTAGAGACAAAATACAGAAACGGACCAGTCCCTGCTGACAATGAACCCACTGATGCTGTGATTGGCCTGGGGGGTGGGGTGAAGTGTGGAAACCGGAAGCAAGTCTGAGAATTGTACGCAAGAATATTGGAGTGTAATTTTTTTCTCACCAGTCTGTAAAATTTTCACATTATTCATCCTCAAACATTCCTGCCATTTCGTGCCCTGAGAAAATGGAAAGAAGATTCATTATCTCATTTGATTTTCTTAGCATTCCTGTAAAGAACAGGTAGCAATGTGCCCCATTTTTAGAAGGAAAAGCAGAAAGTTTCATTTATTTATCCAGCAAATAACTATCGCCTACAGGATGAACATAATGTAGGTTCTTGGCTCTCACGCAGCTTGCAAATCTGACGGAGGCAGATAATAAGCAACTCAAAGAGTAAACACACTTTAATATTCTAATAATACTAAAGGGCAGTGAGAGTTAGGGATTGCGTTATTTGTTCAAATTGTTTGCTGCTCCTGTCTCCTGCCATTCACTATGGGGCGGCTCCTTGAGTACCCCTGTCCCTGCGCCAAGGGCATTGTTACTTCACTGGGATCAAACTTGGTTGTAGGATGTGCTCTGACCAATGAACCATGAGTGGAAGTGATCTATGCCACATCTCAGAAAAAGTTCAAAGAACCACTGTGTGGTTTTGTCATTGCCTTTTTCCCCTCTGGCTCAAGAATGGAGTGTGTCGGGGCGCCTGGGTGGTTCAGTGGGTTAAGCCGCTGCCTTCGGCTCAGGTCATGATCTCAGAGTCCTGGGATCGAGTCCCGCATCGGGCTCTCTGGTCAGCAGGAAGCCTGCTTCCCTTCCTCTCTCTCTGCCTGCCTCTCTGTCTACTTGTGATTTCTGTCTGTCAAATAAATAAATAAAATCTTAAAAAAAAAAAAAAAAAAAAAAGAATGGAGTGTGTCAAGGGGGACCTGGGTGGTTCTATCGGTTAAGCATCTGCCTTTAGCTCAGGTCCTGAGATCGAACCCTGGGTTGGGCTCCCTGGTCTGGGGAGGAATCTGTTTCTCCCTCTCCCTCTGCCTCTACCCTGCACTTCTGGTTTCTCTCTGTCTCTCAAATAAATAAATAAAATCTAAAAAAAAAAAAAAAAGGAAAAAATTGAGTGTCCCAGATGGGAACTACCTCTCCTTCTATAAATGAGGACAGAACATGGAGGAGAACCCCAGCTTTCCCACAGCCAATGTGAATGAGACAAGAATGAGGAAAAAATGCTTTGGGCCTGGAAGCCACTAAGATTTGGGGACGTCTTGTGATGGCAGCACGACCTAGTGAAATCTGATTAGTACAAAGGGTATGCCTGTGCATCAGGGTTGGGGATAAAAGGAGGTTTTTGAGCTGGTCTCTGAGAGCTTGTCTTAAAAGCTGGTGCTTTTACTGACCGGCCCGAGATCACTGTGTACCCAACACGATAACAAAGTTTTTCTGAACCTGTTGAGACCACTCCCCAGCAAATGATGCCCATATTCCCAGAAGGCCTGGATTCACAGTGAAATTCGCAGAGCACATAATGGAAAGATGCATAACTGAATTTCTGTGTAGATTCATGAAAAATTCTGAATGATTTCTCAAACATTTATGTTTGGATTAAGTTTAAAGCATGTTTTTCCCCAACCTCCTTGCTCCTTAATTTTAAATCTGTATGGATCTTCAGGAAAATGGAACCCATGTGTTTCTCATTCATTTACACTTACCTCATCAAAATATGGCTTGAAAGAATCACTTGATGTTTTAAGCTCTTGAAGTCATATTTTCCTTCCCAAACTGGGAAGCTGCCTTTCCTGTGGTCTGTACCTCGAAGGAAGAAAATATGGTCATCCTTTTGGGGTGTGGTGAGGTCCCCAGCTCAGACCGCCCCCCCCCCTTGGCTACAATGAAAAGACCTCCAAACGGGGCATCTTATCATCACCGATTCACAATCTGCCCAATTAAGCCACAATGTCCAGCTGTATGGAACCACACATATTTCTTTCAAGAAAATGAAAGATTCAAAACTCCAGTGTCCGACATTTCCCCAGGCACTTACTCTTTTCACTGACACTTAATTCTGTTCTTTGCAGCCAAGTCAACTTCAGTATTTTAAATCTTGTTTCTAACTGATATGAAGAGTAAGTTTAGAATCTTGCTGTTTTACTATTTAGGAAAAGATTAAAAAAAAAAACATTTTTAGCGTGGCATAACTAGCCCTTTGTCCTTTACACTGAATTACGATTTTACTCTCTCTTCCTCAATATAAAACCACTTGTAATTCCCCAAACGCGATCTGTTTCTTCTCCGTTGCAAATGCTGCTCTCACTCGCTGGGATGTCCTTAACCCCTAGGCCACCAGGTGCCTTCCTGGTCTTCCTTCCAGATCCTGCTAAAAGGCTTCTCCCCTGTGATCGCCATGCAATTACGTGCTTCATGTCCAGTGCACGATGCCTACTTCCATTACCATTGATCTCCTGGTGTTATAATTATTTATACACAGAGACATCGCCTCCAATAGATTTTGTCCTATTCGAGGGCAGGGAACAGGACTTCTCCGTCCTCGTCTCCATCTTATTGCGGGAATAAGATGCTTCAACTGCTCTTCTGGTTGAGTCAATGGTTAACTATGCACTTGACTAAATGACACTGAATAGTCATTACTAGATCTTTCACTGCAGTGACAAAAAATACATATATTCTGGATTGGGGAATCAGAGCTCAAAGTTTCACCTACAATAAAAAATATCAGAATTTAGCATTTTTTTCAAATTAATACAGAAAAAGAGAGAGAAAGAGAGAGAACACCCCTACTAAAGAGAAAGCATAAAGAGAGGAGGAGAGCCAGCCAATTACCCAGGGAATTCAGACTGTGTACCATAGTCTGGGTAGGGTGGGAAGTCAGTTCTCAACTGCTCTCCAGGTCTGCAGTGTTCCACATAATTATGCTTCTATAACTTTTCTGAGGTTGTTCTTCCCCTCCCTCCCCCGTTCTCTAAGCCATGTTGCTAACCCAATTTAAATCTCTGAAAGTGCTGAATTTTCAACAATTAAACTGAAGGCATAGTTTCTGGGGGAGGTAGGAGGAAGAGCAGGCAGATTTTTTTAATGATTTTTCACATATAAATTATATGCATATATGATTCTATTTATATAAAATATATGCCTCACATGTATACCCATACAGGCATACACAAATATGCATATATATTTCATATATGTGACTATTCATAAGTATGTGTATATATATATATATATATATATATATATTATGTGTGTATGTATATATACAGAGAGAGAGGTAATATTGCATGTGTGTTTGTGTGTATGCATGTATGCGTCCATGTTCATTTAACCTTGGATACAAATATATTTCCAGACCAATTTAAATCCAAATTGCCTAATTACCATGCTGCCTTAAAGGAAAATTCTAGATTTACTTTGTGTGGAAGACAAAAAAAATCAATGAATGAATCACCCACTATTACAATAATAAGAAACACAATAAAAACTGGTTGGATCCTGGCCTTAGTGTTTTAAGTAGCAGAAAGAAGAAATAGATGATTTTTTTTTTAAATGAAAAACTAAGCAAATAATTCAAACAAATATACCTGTCTTCTTTTGAAGCAATGAAACAATTGGTCAAAAATTCCCTGCCTACCTCTCCTTGACTTACACCTTTGAGAATCTCACAGATATTTTTTTTTTTTTTCTTTTTTGCTTGTTTTGTCAAAGCTATGGATTGAGGAGCAGCGAGGGAGAGCTAGGGGGATAAACTTCCTTGGGTATTTTAGAGTCAGAAAATCTTGACTCACGTTAAAACTGTGAGCCCTGAGAAGTATGAAACAGTGATTCTTATCTCCTGAAGAGTTTCACAGTCATCAATGCTCAGAGTAAGCTGATGAACGGGAGTGGGTGACCTTAATAGATATAACCGTGTATGGGTTCATTGTACCATGAAATTAAATTTTAAATCTGAATTGATGAACAAAAATGCTGGTTTGATATTTTTCAACAATAGTTTCAATAGTTTTGTAACTCTTTCCTTTCCATAGAATTGACCTGAAATTGGGACTGTGCAAGGAAGCTCCCTACTTCTAAAGACTTTATCTGAGCCCTAGAATGAATTAGTGAATTTTAAAATGCCTGGGAGACATGGGGCTGATGGTTCATGGGGGAACTTCTCCATGTCTTTCTTCCATTTCTTCTTCTCCTTGTTCCTCTGCAAAGCCTACAACCTCTCTTCCCTCTGGCTTCTGCCGCTGACTCCTATCCAGAGCCTACAGAGTCTGCTGTACAGAGTCCTGCTCTGTTAATATCCCCAAGAATCACAATTGTCTCCACTCTTTCTTGGCTCAGGGTCTCCCTTTTTGGTCCGTGGAAATATCCTATTTCTCCTCCTTTCTTTCATAAGAAAGATCCTTTACAAGGGGTCTGTATTTTCTTCTTCACTCTTCTAACACCCAGGTGCTCATTTGTTTACAACCCATAACTTAGCTCCTGCTGCCATCACTTAGGGAACTTGCCAAATCCCATGGCCTCTTAGCCGTCCTTGTCCTATCTGTTGTCTCCTGGCACTGGGTATAGTTACTCATGGCTGCCTTCTTGAGTAGCTCATCTCTGGCTTCTAGGAAAAGGACTCCTCCTCTTCTTCTGTGGACTCACTTTTCCTCTTTGCTGTTTTCCAACATGCTTCCCAGGTGGGCTTTATCTTACTCTCCTGCTTCCTGCCCGTTGCCCTCACCTCAGTGGTCTCCTCCTTCCTTCTGTTTTTTTTTTTTTTTTTGATGTTTCACTTTCTTTTATTAATTTTTTATTTTTTATAAACATATATTTTTTATCCCCAGGGGTATAGGTCTGTGAATCACCAGGTTTACACACTTCACGGCTTCCTTCTGGTTTTAATTATCACTGCTTCACATGACTCCCAAATCCATACACTCCATTTGGCCTCTCATCAGAGCACTTGCCCCCACATTCTTATTTACCTCCTTTGATACTTCCGCATGGATGTCTTCATAGCAGTTCAACATCAGTATGATTCAAAACCAGGTCCTCACCTAGGTCTTCATACCTGCATCTCATTCTGACTTCCCAATAAAGAAAGACTAAGACATGTGGAGATGTCGTTCAGAAACTTCCAGGTTCTGAGCAGCGAAGAGCTGGAGTGGGGGAGGGGAACACTATTCATGAATTTGGGCCAGTCCCTCTATAAGACATTCTTAGGGGCATCTTTCCTTTTTTTTTTTAATTTTTTAATTTTTTAACAAACATATAATGTATTATTAGCCCCAGGGGTACAGGTCTGTGAATCTCCAGGTTTACATACTTCACAGCACATACCCTCCCCAATGTCCATAACCCCACCACCCTCTCCCAACCCCCATCCCCCCAGCAACCCTCAGTTTGTTTTATGAGATTAAGAGTCTCTTATGGTTTGTCTTCCTCCCGATTCCATCTTGTTTCATTTATTCTTTTCCTACCCCCCAAACCCCACACATTGCATCTCCACTTCCTTGTATCAGGAAAATCATGATAATTGTCTTTCTCCGATTGACTTATTTTGCTAAGCATAATACCCTCTAGTTCCATCCACGTTATCTCAAATGGCAAGATTTTGTTTCTTTTGATGGCTGCATAGTATTCCATCGAATATATATACCACCTCTTCTTTATCCTTTCATCTGTTGATGGACATCTAGGTTCTTTCCATAGTTTGGTTATTGTGGACATTGCTGCTATAAACATTCAGGCGCATGTGCCCCTTTGGATCACTACGTTTGTATCTTTAAGGTAAATACCCAGTAGTGCCATTGCTGGGTCGTAGGGTAGCTCTATTTTCAACTTTTTGGAGGAACCTCCTTGCTGTTTTCCAGAGTGGTTGCACCAGCTTGCATTCCCACCAACAGTGTAGGAGGGTTCAAGGGGCATCTTTTCAATTGTATGTTCACTCACTTCCTATTCATCCACTCACCCATTCATTCATTCATTCCCTCATCCATCCATCCACCCATCCACCCATCCAACCATCTATTCCTCCCTTCCTTTCCTCATTCATTCAAAAAACATTACCTATGCTTTGTTTGAGTTTTATCCTGAAGTCCTTGGGGTGTCGCTGAACAACTTGGGATAAAAGTTGCCAACTGGGGAGGTAGAGTTTCATTTTCTCCTTGGGCTCCTGCTACCACCACACTGCCCCATTTTAGCATTCACCGTTCTGGCTTTAATTTCTGACCCAGGCGAGAACACAGCCTCCCCTCCTCGCCTCTCCTCCTCCCAAATCTTGGGACAGCTGCAATCGTTTCTACTTTTCAAATAGAGCTTTACTAAATGCTAAAGGGAAATTGTTGGAGAAATCTCATCTGTAAAATAGTAGTCTGGTTTCTTAAGTACGGATGAGCTTACCGTTCCGTAAGAAAGAGCCAAGATCTACTTGGTTTCCAAACCTCTTTCTACTGTTTATACCCCTCTGATTGCTGATACCATTTATTCAACCACCACCATTCTCACTATCGCCCCCAGCAGTACTCCAGCAGCTAGCATGTATTAAACACATGACTTGTGCCAGTCGCCATGCTAGCTGCTCTCTTGATAATGCCTCATTTAATCCCAATCAAAATAAATAAAACCAATTATATATATATACATATGTTCCATTGGCATAAAGGAGCGACCCCAAGATCACACAGCAAGCGAGTGACAGAACAAACAGTCCATATCAGACAGTATTAGCAGGTAGGTTCAAGGTGTTTTTCTGTCATGCTTGGCAACCAGAATCATTCATACGAAGGTGCCCAGCTCATTATAGTTCATGCTAAACGTTTACTGGATACACCCAGGCTCTTGTCCTGCCTGCTGCGAAGTGTCTTCTCTTCTTTCTAGCTCCTTTGCCTGACAGAGCACTTTACTGGGATGGAAGAATAATGCTTCTCACCTCCAAGCACTTTCTCAGAGCTAAGATTCTTGTAATTCTCTCAAACAGAACATTCTGTGGTGAAGGCTGGAGTGGGAGAAGTGTTGATCGGACGGACATGTAGTCACTTGTATGCGGCCCAAAGCAAAAATAATAGGTGAGATTCAAACGTGTTTTACTTCTTGTCATTCCTTTGGATTAAGGGCTTTTAAGGGGAGAGGGAAGTAGCAAAAAGACAACCGCATCCTTTTCCTGTGTAGTTTTGAGAGGATTCCTCATGCACTGTGGAGGCTTTTGTTTGGCTTATTTCTAATAATTGAACCAAACAAGTCACCTTCAGATGTAAAACAAAATAATCAGTCAGTTCTGGATTTAGTATTCCATTGCCAATGCGAGGGATTTCCAGAGGCCGCATGCCTCTTTCCAGAACCGACTCTCAGGGGACTTGCCAACTAGGTCCAGAGGCAGGCTGTCCTCTTCCTCAAAAAAACAAATAGTATAATAACAGTAAGTTATCACCAACATTTATGAAGCATGTGCCATGTTCTGGGCACATCTTCAACTGTTTTGTATGTCTCACAATAACCTTTCAGCATAGGAATTATCATCCACATTTTTGAGATGAATACCCTGAAATTGTGACAAGTTGGGTAACTTAACATCCCAAAGTTCAGTTTCTAAACCAGGTGGGACTAACTTCCATGCCTTGCTCTAAGCTACAACAGCAAGTCAGTCTACAGGATTCCATGAGCCTTCCTTGTTATTCAAGACTCAAGGCTGCGTTCCCATCAAGACACCTATATCCTGTCTTCTGCTTCTGTATGTTAAATCCCCACCCAGGATACCTGTATGCCCACTGCCTGTAGATTCAGACCCTGCCTCTATCTTTGTATGTGATTTGGGACCTCCCAGGACTGGCTTCAGTCTATTAACACCCTTCATCAATACTCTCGGCCTCTCGTCTATCTTTACAATTTGACCTGAAATTAACGATGCTAACTGTAGTCTCACCCGCTGAATTCATGGAAACACACAGTCGCTCTTTCTACACAAAGCTCAACAAGGGCTTCACACACTCTCCAGCAAGGACTTTGTCTTGTACTCTGGGCCACCCCCTGTACCCACCTTGGAACCGCCTCCTGTCTCCCTGCCTTATTCAGCAGACACCCCTTACCAGCCCAGACAAAGAGACTAATGAAATGGGCAATGTTAATGAGAAATCAGAAATCAGGCATCCTGAAGAAAAGCCACAGTGATAAAGAACTGTCAACAATTTTGTTCCAGAGGCAATGACTTCACTTGCAGGGATCATAGCCACTCAAATTGGAAGGCTCCGAATTCTGCCTTCCCTGCTGTGTGTATGTGTGTAATTATTTACTTGAACATGGAAATGGAATCTTTAGAGAAGCAATTACCATGCAGAACAGACAGCTCTTCCTTCCTAAATTCAAATGGTGTGGTGTAGCTATTGCAAATTGGCCCAATTTCCTACATCATCTCAAATCTCCAACCCTTCCTTGGTGCTCAAGTGCAAAGCTGCTCAAGGAAGATGAAGTACGTGCCCACCTCTTTGCCAAGGGAATAATTATTTATAGCCCTAAGAGTTATCTGAAACATAAGCAGTAATAATGACTTATATCATCATCACCACGGTCATGGTATCATCTTCTTTGGCACTTTACGATGTGATCACAAGATGTTTCCACATCTAATTAATACTCGGATCCTTATAAAACCATCCCATGAGTTAGGTATTACTGACCCCAATTTTGTAAAAGGAAATAGAGGCTCAAAGAGGAAATGCTACAGAGAACAGAGCTGGTGCTGGTTCCAGGCCTCCGGACTTCTAGGTGAGGCTTATGACATCACATCAGGCAGTGCGGTCAGGGCTCGAGAGCAGTTACCTGGACAAGCAATGTGGCACAGTGGTTCAGACAAAACATTCTGGAGGCAAATTCCTGGGGGTTAAAATTTTAGCTTTGGTTCTTGATATTTGTTTGGCCTTGGACAAGTCTCAGCTCCACTGTCTCTCTCATAGAATGGAGTTAAGGGGCACCTGGGTGATTCAGTCAGTTAAGCATCTGACTCTTGCTTTTGGCTTAGGTTGTGATCTCAATGTCATGAGATCGAGTCCCGCGTCGTGCTCCAGGCTCAGCGAGGAGTCCACTTGAGATTCTCTCTCCTTCTCCCTCCACCCCTCCCACTTGCCTGCACTCTCTCTAGCTCTCCCTAAAAATAAACAGATCTTTAAAATAAAATAAAATGGAACTAAAGTGTCTATTCATGATACTTACATATATTTTTTTAAATCATGCCTGTCGAGTACTCAAGCTCAATACAATGTTTGATACAAAGTAGGTACTCAATAAGTGGAATTGTATCAAAAGGAGATCACAATCATCCTTCTACTCAGAAATATAAAAATCTCTGAAAATCAAAAAATTTTAAATAACTGATTTCACTGCAAAACCCAACCTAAGTGGATCAGATATTACTTTTATACTTCTTTTTTATCTTTTAAAAAATGTCTTCAGCTCTGGTTTACCCAACTACATGTGAATATTCATGTATTTTGCTGGAGAAATACTGGTTTGCTGCCACAGACTCCCTGGGTATCTTAAACAATATTCAGTCTATATACCATAGTACCTTTCTAAAATTCAAAACTTTCTGTATCTGAAACATAACCGTCCATGAGAGTATTTGCAAATAACTGTGGGTCCACACATCTACACTGGTAGTATTAGCATTAGTGAAGGCTCCTAGTATTTTTGCTATGCCTGACTCTTCCAGTATTTTTTTGGGGGGGGCGGGGAGGTACCTCCTGGGTGGATTGGCCTGCCAGTCAATGTGGAGTTCAGAAGGCCTGGAGCTGGAATGAAAATCTTGCAAAAGGTTAGCCACAGGGATGTTTAAACCAAGGTGGGTTGGAAAGAGGTGAGGCTCAAATGTTGGAGAAAGCAAGCAAGGACTCTGAGTGCAGGGGTCAGGAAAAGAACTTATACAGTGTAGGTTCTCCAAGAGGCAAACACCAAGATAAAAGTAAATGTGTGAGGGGTTTACTGGAGGAAACACCTGTACAGGGTAAGCATAGGGGGGCACAGGTAAATGGTGGGAGGCAGTCTTCTGATTGCTGTGCTGGTCTGATGCTTGTAAAAAAAAAAAAAAAAGAGTTGAAAGGAGGAGTAGGGAGAAGGATTTCAGGGGGCTGCACAGCATGGAGAAGGGGTCAGCCAAGCTGATGGGGAGCCCCGAGCACAACTTTCTTAGGAGAGAGCTGCACTGGACAGGGACAGCCCAGTTCCAGTGCCTCCCATTACAGACTGGGGCCTTGGCCCCAACACTATGGAGGACCCAGAGGTAGGGCAGCTGGAAGTCATGAAATGCACTCCTCATGGCAGTTGTCTGGAAGGCAGGTCTGAGGGACCTAGCTCTAGAGGAGCCACAAAAGTCAACTTTTGTCAGAAAAGGCACTCTAAGTCTGAAAGATGTATCAAAATCAGAGCAAGCTAGAAACAAGTAAAGTGAATTGGGAATATTGTCATAATAATTCTAAAATTATGGGGCACCTGGGTGGCTCAGTTGGTTAAACATCTGACTCTTGGTCTCAGCTCAATTATTGATCTCAGGGTCATGAGTTCAAGCCTGGCATGGAGCTTACTTAAAGAAAAAAATACTAAAATAATAAGACAATCTCTGAAGTCCTCAGGGGATATATATTCACAACTCACTTTGTCACAAACTCACACTTGGACTAGTGGGTTTGTTCATGGGCTAAGCTAGCTTAGGAGTAGGGCACAGTTTCTGATGCCTTAGGGATTGTCTTCAGTTCACCCTGCCATAGGTAGGAAAGAAAAGAAATTACTGACCCGATCCCCTGTGGTCCTCCAGAGCCTTCACACCATAACTCCTCCTTTCAGTCCTTACACATGTGGCTCATGGCATTCCAGCACAATGTCCTAGACACAGGAGACCCCCTGCAGGTATGGTCCAGGGTCTAGTACAGAGGCTGGGAACTGTCACTTCCCAGGTCTGATGACTCTCCTCAAGACAGAAGACTCTCTTTACCCCTGTCCCTCCTTTGGCCTTTTCTACCACCCTACCATTTCTACGAGAATGCTCATTTAAGAATTTAAGCTGAATATTTTGGACCTGGTCTTGATGGAGGGCAAGGAAACCTGCTGGAGTTGGCAGACAATACAATCCAAGGGACTGGAAATCTGAGTCAATAGGTGTTTTCTTGAAGATCAATACTAATATATTTAGTGCTATTGAACTTTATTAAATATGTATTGGTTCTTTTTATTCTCAGCCTAAAATCATTCTAAATGTATTCTGCATGCAAACGAGTATTTGGAGCTGATGAACAAGTTGAGAGTCAGCCTGCATCAATGCCCTGTCTCCAAGCACATGGCGTGTACCCAGGATCAACTTCAAGAGTCAATGAGGTGTACTGAGCTGATTCCATGATGGCTCTCAGCACACCCCTTGATGGACTATTCCCCTGCTGACCAGGCATTCACATGCCCTCCTAATGCGAGTGGAAATTGAGGATATGCATTGAACCCAAACTATGGTAACTCCATAAGCAAGAGAAGTATCCAGACACTGCCATTTTGAAAGCAGAAGGACTTGAAGCAATGAAATGCAGCATGCATTTTTACAAGCAGCCCCATTTGGCTCTGCTTACAGCCCATGTCTGGTTCTCAGCTCACCTTTCAGGAGAACAGCCCATGTCCATTGGAGCTGAAGAAGAAAGACATGAGTTTTTAATTACAGAAGTTAGGCTAAATAACCAATGTATCTAAAAACTAAAGAGGATGTATCGCATAAATTTTGAGATCTCTTTGAAAGCAAAAGTTCTAAGGTATCCTTAAGTAAAAATTGAGAAGGTAATTATGAAGGAGCTAAAAAAAAAAAAAAAAGTTCAAGTTGTTCAGCCCCTGCCAGGCTTTCATCCATGGGTAAAGAGAAGTTTGTGCTCTGACATACAGATATGACTTCTTAAGTTTTGACTGGAATGACCCTTTCTTTTTCAGTATGCGGCATATAACCGCTTCTGTCTCTAGAAGAAAAGGGAGATGTATGCCCATCAATCTCTAGATTTCATGATAGAGCATGAAATTTCAAGTCATGGACTTATGGTCCAATTCTGTCTACCTCACATCACAGGTGCAATAAATATGGGCCTCGCATGGCTGAAATAAAGCTAAAATGTGTCCATGGATACAAAAAGCTTGTTAGTAAAATGTGATAGAAAAAATGGCAATTCCCTTCACAACCCAAAGACCAGAATCAGAATGGATTTTGTTATCTCTGTGACTCTCCTTAATATAAAAGGATAAATGAATTGGGATCTATGGAGTCGTGGAAGATACAGATATAACCAAGCAGAAGAAAATGGTGTTCCCTAATCTCAAACATGTACTCAAGGATAAAAATCATCACCACTCTAATCCAGCATGGCACACCTCTCTAAGAGGGAAAGCAGGCTTTACACACGGAATGGAGAAAAACATTCTCCACCTATACCTGGCAGAGACACTAACATGGTTCCAGGGACCAATTACATAATCCTGGAGCCAATAGCCAATAATGAGTATCAGTTCTGATACTCACTATTGTCACAGAGTCACAGAGAAATAATGTTGAAGTTTGAAAACCATCATATGGTCTCTGGTAGAATGCCCAGAGAGACCTTTGTGACAGCAGAGAAGGAGCTAAAATAGACCAAGTTTTTAAAAATGCTTTATATCAGTAATCTATTGCTGTGTAACAAATTATTCCAAAATCTGAGGCTTAAACAATAAATAGTATTTCACAGTTTATGTGGTACGGAAATCCAGGAATAGCTTAGCTGGGTAAAATGGACTCAGGGTCTCTTGTGTGTAAAAGTCAAGGTACTTTCTGGGGTTGCAGTTACCTCCAAGCTGGACTGCAGTTACCTCCAAGCTGGACTGGGAAGGATCCACTTCTAAAATCACTAACATGTTTGTTGCCAGTCTTCAGCATTCTCTGTAGGCTGCCTGAGTGTCCTCACACATTAGCAACTGTCTTCCCTCTCCTCAGGGCTACTCAGGATATAGCAGCTGGCTCCTTTCAGAGTAAGTGCCTCAAAAGGGGGTGAGGGTGAAGATGGGAAATGCTTTCGAGACAGGATCCACAGTCTTTTTATAAACTAATATTGGAAGTGGCATCTCATGATCTCTACTGTAGCCTACTCACCAGAAGTGAGTCAGTATGTGTGGCCTACACTCAGGGGGAGGGGAATTAAGCTCCACTTCTTGAGGGAAAGTATAGAAAGAAGAGAGTATACCAAAGAAAGTATAGACCTATCTTTAAACCAACCACATGCATTGAAAGGAAGAATTCAATGTAAAAAACAGTGAGCCTCTTGGCGGTCATGCTATGAAAGATTTTGAATGGACAGGAGTCGATGAAATCAGAAAGGATACTTATTCATTCTAATAGGAAATTGGCTAGATCTCAAACTGTCTAGATGATTCTATGGTTCATAGAACACGTTTCCTTTTCTTTCTGGGCACAGAGCTAGAAGCTACATTTCCCAATCTCCTTTAAGATAGCTGGGACTGTGAAGCTGAATTCTGACCAGGGAAACATGGGTCTACCCTTTCTAGCCCTGCCCCATAAAGACCCTTGCAGACCCTCTTTTTTCTCTATTGAATGGAGATACTAACTGGAAATGACTCAGGGGCAGAGCCATAAGAGAAAGAACCCAGGTCTTCAAAAAAGCACTTGGAAGTTTGCCTGACAAGCCCATCTAATTTCAATTGATATGAGCAAAGATAAGCTTTTATTTTTTGAAAACCACTGGGCCTTAGAGGGCTGTTTGTTATAGCAGCCACCTTAATTTATTCTAACTAACTTGCTATCTTTTAAGTGGTGCAAAGTTAGATGAAATAATGCTAAATCTACAAGATCGTCTGAACGTGAATCAATACGAATATATTCATCAAAGGGAGTTTAAAGAAATTCAAGAGCAAACTTGTGAATGGGTTATTTAAAACATCTGCCGTGCCCTATGACTGACAAATTGCTAGTATTACTCTCTGATTCTTGGAATGTACTCTGGGAAAAACACCAATAAATTTTGCTTCCATACTGATTATGATACGGAATCCATTATAGAGCCTGATAAGATTGCAGTGAGGATTAACCAAGGTAATCTACATAAAGTATGTAGAAACTACACATGCTAAGTGTTCAGCAAATGCTAGCCATGATTACTACCATTGCTGGAATTTTTGTTATTTTGGAGAGGGACATCAATGCTTTGCTGGTCTCCAATTGTTTCTCTTTGAGGAGAGATAAATAAGGTTATGGATAAGACAGAAGTAAAGATTGTAATTAATTGAAGAGTCAAAGGGTCACAAGCATCTGCAGGCTAGACAGAGACTGGAGGATTCTGATCTAACTAACACTCGCTCACATGGCTGTTGGCAAGAGGCCTCAGTTGCTCACTGTTGGCTACATAGGTCTCTCTACAGAGTTGCCTGGATGTCATCACATCATAGCAGCTGGTTGTGAGGGGAAGTGAAAGCAAGCAGGAAACCACAGTGCCTTTTATGACCTACTTTATGAAGTGGCACACCATTGCTTCTGCATTAAAGGCGAGACACTAAGTCTAGACACTCAAGAGAAGGGGAACTAAGCTCCACCTCCTGGAATGAAACATATTGAAGAATATGATACCACCACAGCACCCCTATCACATATCACCGTTGTGTGTGATTCATAATCCATACATAGAAATCAACACAACATAACCTGCCTAACAACATACTTTAAAAACATAATAGGCTTAAAAAGAAAAAGGAATTGAAAAAACGTGAAGATATGAGCAACCAGTTCATTAGTAAAAGGAAACCTAGATAGTTAATGAGCGTATGAAAAATGCTTAAGTTCACTAATAATAAGGGAAATTCAAATTAAATGGCACACTCTTTCATACTCTTTCAGATTCGAAAAAAATTGAAGTTCCACAATATCAAGTGAAAGCTGGGGTGTGGGACATAGGAAACTCTTAAACTCTTAGCTCATGGGCATTTCTCACCTTCAGAACCATTTGACGCTATCTGGCAAGTTTGATGGTAATTTACCCCAAAACCCTTCATTTCCACTCCCAGAGAAACTCTCTCATGTACCAAGCTGAACAAGAATGTCCCTTAGCTCAGTGTTTTAAATAGGGGGGAAAAAGAAAGAAGAGAGAAAGAAAGAAAGGGGACCCCCTAAATGTACACTTCCAGAAGGATGGGTAAATAAATTGTGAACCACTCACTCAACATAATGAATGAACTAGAATTATGCATATCAATATGGATGAATTCTCACAAATATATTGAGCGACAAAAGCAAGCTGCAGAAGAATACATTTACGTAAAGTTTAAAAACATACAAAACAATTCCATGTGTTGTTTAAGAATACATACCTTTGTAGAAAAAGTCGAGAATGCATAGGAACGAGGCACACCAAATGCAGAGAGTGGTTACTTCTGGAAGGGAGTGAGAAGGACGTGGTAGAGAGACGTGTATGGGGTTGAAACTTTATTAGTAATGTTTCATTTATTAAACTAGTGGTGGACACATGGACAATTGTTTTATTATTGTTTACAGCTTTTAAAATATGGTTTCATAATAAAGTGTAAAGAAAATACAATGGAAAGAAACATTCCATTTGAAATACAAGGGAAGATGGGGCAGCTGGGTGGCTCAGTCAGTTAAGCATCTGACCCTTGATTTCAGCTCAGCAAAGAGTCTGCTTGTCTCCCTCTCCCATCGCCTCTGCCCCCTCTCTAAAATAAATAAATAAATAAATGTTTAAAAAATAAAATAAAATACAAGGGAAGAAGCTGAAATACCTAAGAATTTAAAAGATCTCAGAATGAGGAAGTAATCTATTTAACTACATTTTTTGGCATGGTAAATGAAATATAAATGAAATGTAAAGGTTAACAAAACTGAGCGAAATAGTCCTTACTTATATTACTATATATATACTATATATTATATATTATTATATATTACTTAGTAATAGACATTTCTAAGGGCTAATGTCTTTACTGTGGAAAGGGTTTCTTGTTAAGGGTCATATGACCAATAACCCAGAACAATGACAGACTGAAGTCATGATCTGCAGAAGTATAAATAGTGTTTAAATATATGAGAAATGCAAATGGAAACCATGAATGATGACGTCTGCCCACTAGGTTGTCAAAGATGAAAAGGTTGGCGAGGATGGGAAGGAGTCGCTCTCTCAAGTTGTTGCTCAAATTGTATGGGAGTGTGTGTTGTCAGACTGTTTACCGAGAGGCTCTGTGATGATCTATCAAAATGTAAAGAGCCCACATTGTTTGACCTAGAAATTCTACCTCCATGAATTTTTCCTGGTGATATACTTGCACATACGTGAAATGATTTATTACATTGTTTGAATTGCAAAAAAAAAAAAGGGAGTAAATTAAATATCTCTTGATAAAGCCTTGGTAAAATAAAATAGGATATGTCCGTTGAGTTGGGTACTGGGTCATCTTTTTAAAGCAGGATCATCACTATGGGTTTATATGATGAAAAGAATTGCAACATAAATAGGATTTAGAGCAAAGAGGGGTGTGTGGAATGGTGCATATGCTACCATTTGCAGAGAGAAGGAAGAATAGTGTATGTATAGATGCCTCCTTATACACAGAAAATTCCTAAAGGAGGATGGAACCAATAAACGTGACTGCTTCTGGCCACTCCCATACAGTAGTAGTAGAAACTTGAATTATGTAAACAAACACAAATAAACAAAAATGAACTCTAAAAAGCTAAAAATTCTGATGTAATTTAGTACCAAAGGATACATTTCAGAGTCCACAGGGCTAGCCATTGGAAAAGAGAGAAATATTGCTGATGTGCAATCCTGGCCCTAATTACTTTCTTGCTAACCTCTAAACATTTCCCAGGAAAGGTCCTGCTACACAGCCAGTGAGGGGGTTGAGGGGGGGGGGTAGGTAGAAATGTGGCTTGTTATTAACTCAGCCCCACAAATCTGATCGACATCCTAGAACTGCTTACCTTGTGCTTCCTGAGTCATTTCTAATGAGAGATAATGATGGCAAGGTGTGTAGGTCTCCGGTGGGGGTCGGGAAAGGACACCAATGGAGACCAGGTCAATTTTGATTCATTGCACATTGAACTTTTCACTTTTCCTTCCTTTGCACATTTATAGCCATTAGTGAGGAGTCTGGGAGCACTGCAAGCACAAGGCAATTGGCAACACTGGTTTTAGATCCTTTGTGTAGGTAGCTTGGAAATGGAGATTTAGGTGGAGAGAAACAATGTACTCTCCTCAAGGAGATGCCATGGAAAAAATGGCCCTGCTTGCAGTGATACAGAGGGCACATACTAGGAGGGTAGCAGAAGGAGTGCGACTAGGAGGAAGGGGAGGGAAGGCAGGGCAATCCTTACCAAAATATGCAAAAATAGAATTTGGCCATATGTTGAGGGAAGTGTAAAGTGAACAGGTGAGGCTCATCAACAAATGTCTTGTGGCTCTGAAAACACAAGGAAAACCGTGTGATTTATTATTTAGTCACTAGAAATGTTAAACACAGAACCTTCATTGAGCATACCCAATGGCGCAGGCACGGGTTCAAGTCTTAGGGACACATCAGAGAACAAACTGAAGTCTTGATCCTTATGCTGATTACATTCGAGTAGCCAGGAATGGGGGTGAACATGGAGAAAACATATGATACACAAATAAGAAAGCAAACCTAACAGATAATATTATGTAACAATCCATCTAAGAGTCAACATGCCTGGAAAGAGGAGAAAAGAAAGACACATGGTAGTATGAGGGTAGGGGTTATTTCAGATAAGAGATCAAGGAAGCCTCTCTGATGAAGTGACATTTGATTAGAGACCTGAGGAAAGTAAAGGAGCAAGCCATGAGAATATATAATGAAGGAGTGATAGTGCAAAGGCCCTGAGGCTGAAACATGGCTTTTACCACACAGATGAAGGAAAAGCATGCAGAAAATAATAAGAAAACAGTTGAAATACAAAATAAATATTCCCTATGATTATATATAGAGAGAGTTATATATCAGAAAAAACAAATGAAAATTAGAAATCCTTACCATGTTTCAATAACGGGATAAAGATGACTGTTTCTCATGGGCAAGCAGTGTCTCATAATTCCATGTCTGGGATAACCATGCTCAGTATGTGTAGGATCTAAACAACATCTGATGAGTAAATGAATAAATCACTATAGTCCTTTTGAAAATGTTTTATCACTTAAAAAAAATAAAACAAGATGGCTGTTTTTGAGAAATTAAATTTGTGATAGTATGTAGCATAGTGGAGTTTCCCAGAAAGATATGACTTCAGCTCTGGGCCAGCCCAAGATGTAATTAATTGGGAGCATAGAGCTAAATTTTACTGATGACTTAATGTTGACAAGACATGTAGATCTCCGTTATCTTGGGCAAGTCTGAGATAGGTGGAAGGTGTGGTTATTCCATTGCTGCTGTCTAGGACATTGAGGCACACAGAGAGTCAGAGTCTAGGACCTGAGGCACAGGGAGAGACCAAGTCTAGTCTATGGATACGAAGCCAGTAGAAAGTAATGCTGAACAACATATCTCTGAGTCCAAATTCAGACCCCTGACAACCACAGCATAGGGAGGTCTATTCTAGATATCTCCCCTTATGCCAACAGATTTCTTTCTTTTAATTGAAGTCTAGTTGACACACAGTGTTACATTAGTTTCAGATGTACAACTTAGTGATTCCACAAGTCTATATGTTATGTTGGGCTCAGCACAAGAGTAACTACCATCTGTCACCACGCAATCCTATTACAGTACCAGTGGCCACATTCTCTGTGTGATGCCTTACATCCCTGCAACTTATTTATTCCATTCTGAATATCCTCTCCCCTTCACCCATTTTGCCCAATGCCCACCTCCTCTCCTCTGGCCACCATCAGTTTGTTCTCTGTATTTATGGGTCTGTTTCTGGTTTGTTTGTTCATTTGCTGTGTTTGTTAGATGCCACATGTTAAGTGAAATCATATGATATTTGTCTTTCTCTGAGTTATTTCACTTAGCATAACACTCTGTAGATCCATCCCTGTTGTTGCAGGAGACAAGATCCCATTCTTTTTTATAGCTGAATAATATTCCAGTGTGTGCATATATCCCATGTTCTTCGTCCGTGCAGCTATCGATGGACATTGGGCTTCTTCCATGGTCTGGTTATTGTAAATACTGTTGCAATAAACATAGGGGTGTCTGTACCTTTTCAAATTAGTGTTTTTGTTTTCTTTGGGTAAATACCCAGTACTGCAATGACTTGACAATACAGTAGTTCTATTTTTAACTTTTTGAGAAAACTCCAAACTGTTTTCCACAATGGCTGCATCAATTTCCATTCCCACCAACAGTGCATGAGGGTTTCTTTTTCTCCACATCCTCTCTGACACTTGTTAGCTCTTGTCCCCACAGTTTTTGGGTACAAATTCCCACTCTCCATTCTCAGGGATCCTTCATTTTCCGAAAGCTCCCAGGGTGGCATTTTTTTGGAGCTGCCCCCTCTGCGCCCTCTTCTCTGATCTTAGTGACCGACTCATGGCAGTTCAATTCGCCTTTCTGAGTCTCACTTTTGTCATATTTTGATGGAGATAACTATGTGTTGGAATTATGGTACAGAGTCAATGAAATCATCCAGTCAAAGTCTTCGGACCAGTGTCTGATATATATGGCAGATATTCAATAAATACTGGGTGAATCTATTTGTGGCCAACTTGTGTCTGGGTCCTGCTAATGATTGAGTAACCTGATAAATGAATCCTGGATTAGTTACCAATAATGATAATAGCATAAAATATTGTGCCTCCCCAATAACACTGACAATTTAACATAACTCATATTAATTGCTGATGGTGCAAAAGCCCATCACAGCTGCCAGGGAAGGATGCATCAACATCCCTTACCTTGCTCTTTCCCGGGAAGACAGCCCATTTGTTCAAAATTCATTACGCTGTGACTCAGGCTCAGAGTAAATCTAACATGTAGGTTGACTGTCATACATTAAATAGAAACCAGTCTGGATACGTAGCCCCCAAACTTAAGGTTCAGAAAAAAAAAAAAGAAAAGAAAAGAAAAGAAAGAAAGAAAAAAAAGAAACACTTCAGAACACTCCGGAAATGAGTCTGTCTAGTGAGCCACGTTCTCTGAAATCTAGAATTTGCTTTTGTATACAATTTTCTTTTCTTTTTTTAAAAGATTTTTATTTATTTGAGGGAGGGAGTGCATGAGATGGGAGAGGGTCAGAGGGAGAAGCAGACTTCCTACTGAGCAGAGAGCCTGAGGCAGGACTCAATCCTGGGACTCTGGGATCATGACCTGAGATGAAGGCAGATGCTTAACCAACTGAGCCACCCAGGTGCCCCAACAATTTTATTTTCTTAATCACTGTGACTGAGAGCATATATGGAGAGCCTACAAGATAGTTTCCTACAGCTCTCATAACAATGTTTCATATGCTGGAAGCCTAGAACAACAGAGTTTTATTGTCTCCTAGTTCTGGATGATAGAAATCTGGAATCAAGGCAACAGCAGCACAACATTCCCTCTGAAACTTGTAGGGGAGACTGCTTCTTTTTCTCTCCTAGCTCCTGGTCTTTGTCTGCAATCTGTGGCATTCCTTGGTTTGCAGGAGCCTCTCTCCAGCCTCTGTCTCCCTGGTCACAGGGCATTTTCCTCCCCACGCATCTCTTCCCTTGGGAAGAACAAGTCATGTTGGATAAAGGGCCCAATCTACTCCAATGTGAACTCAACTAATTGCATCCATAACAACCTTCTTTCCAAGTACGTTCCCATTCTGAACTACCTGGGGTTAGGACTTCAACATGATGAATTATATAATTTTGGGGGGACACAACTCAACCCACAACAGTGGGTAACTAGCCTTTCCCGGGGCTGAGAGTGATGCAGGCCAGAGAGCCAGGCAGGTGATTTTAGGTTTTAGCTGCTGCAGAGGGACTGTGCCTTATATCCCAGAGCCTGTGGTAGCATGAGAAGGCTGGAAGTCACCTCTCTTCTTTCTCATCACATGAGGCTTGTCTCTGTAGATGTCACAAGTCTCAAGCTGGGCTGTCCCATTCAGAATGTCCTATAGCCATAGAATGTGCAGCTGTGGGGACCAAAGTTAGTGACTCTTCTCTATTTCAATAGCAAGATTTTTTTTTTAAGATTTATTTATCTATTAGAGAGAGAGATAGTGCGCGCATGTGCATGCATGGGGACGGGTAGAGGAAGAGGGGCAGAGGCAGAGGCAGACTCCCTGCTGAGCTTGGAGCATACCAAGTGACTCCATCTCCTGACCCTGAGATCATGATCTGAGCTGAAATCAAGAGTCTAGTGTTTAACCAAATGAGTCACCCAGGTGCCCCCAGATTTTTTATTTTATTCTTATGTGTGAGAAAAACATGAAATGAGCTTAGCACTGATAATACTACTTTTATTAGATTGAACAATATAAAGTTTCTCCCTTTATAGATGAAAAATCATCAAATATTGGCAATTTCACATAATTTGACCTCTGCTTACCATTAGATGCTGTCATGGATGAGCTCTATTTGGTCCTGATTATTTTATTTGGTCCCTGGGCTTCAAATTTTAGACTGGACCCAATCCTGCCCTTATATACTACTAGGACACCACTGAGAATTCATGCACCCATGAATTTTGCCCAGCAACCCCATGAAAGGCTCCCAATCAGGAAGAAGTAAGGGTTTGGGGATTTCAAAAGATCTGGATTCAAATTACTCCTTTTGACTCCAGGTTTGACTTCATGGGACCAATTATTTAGATTTTTTTGTGTCTTAGAATCCTTCATTTGCAAAATGAGGATAAAACCTTATAGAATTATTGTGAGGATTAAATATATACATTTATATATTTATATAAATCTTGTAGAATTATCACAATGATTAGATATATAATATATTTATATTTAATAAGTTTTAATATTTTATTTTCATATTTTTAAATTTAAAAAATTAAGAAAATAAAATATTTTAATATTTTATAAATATTTTATAAATATTTATAATAGTAAATTTATAAATATTATAAATAATATAATAATTTAAGAATAATAAAATATTATGTGTGTGTATGTGTATATATATTAAAATTGGTTGAACACCTACTGCAGGTTGGTTGTATATATATGTATATATATATATACACACACACACAGGTTGGTTATATATAACCAACCTGTAGTAGGTGTTCAACCAATTTTGATTCCCTGTACTCATGCCTTCAGTGAGTTCTACTATAGTCCTTCATAATCCTAGGAACCACTCAGAGACAAACTGGAAAACAAAAGGGAATAGCAACTGGAAAATAGGTAGGCCTAATGATGGTAACGAAGATTAAACAATAACAGGGCAGGGGCACCTGGATGGTGCAGTGGGTTGAGCGTCTGACTTTTGGTTTCAGCTCAAGTCTTGATCTCAAGGCTGTGAGATCGAGCCCCATGTCAGGCTCTGAGCTCAGTGTGGGTTCTGCTGGAGACTCTTTCTCCATCTCCCCTTCTGTGTGCACGCTCTACAACAAATAAATCTTTAAAAAAAATAATAGTGGGACAAATAAATAGACTGTTTTGCATTTAACCTGTTCTTTTGGCTCCTGCAGCAGATACCAGGCTCAAGGAGTAGATCATGAAACTCCGTTGCTGAAAGACTGCATCATTATGTAATCTCTCCTCATCTCACAATAACAAAACTCCATCTGAATTGCATACATGATACTCCGGTGTTTACACTGAATGTCATTTTCCAGCACACTAGTTCTCAACCTCTTTTTCCTGGGGACACACATGACATTAACATAAATTAGCATATGCAGCCCACTCCCTGGGGGCTCTTCAGACATTCCCTAATTCCCTGTCCATGCCTTTCACTCCCACTCAAGAAAACATTTTGGAAGGGAGATGATGAGGGTGACGTGATAGGGATAACCTCTCTAATTTTTTTCCAATTAAATTTTCTGCAAACTTTAGCAACTTATCCACAATTGGGACACTTGCCACCCACTTGAGACTTTGGTACAGTGTGATACTGAGGTTGAAAATCAGTCTCCTCAGAGATGCTGTTATCGTGACCATTCGGAATGGTTTAAAATACTCCAAAGCCACCTGACAATTGAGATCCAAAGAGACAACTGCAGCCTCCTATGTCTTACTTACATGCTTCTAGGAGCTGCGACCCTGAGTGAATGTATAAAGTCTGAATAATTTTCTGTGCACACTGAACAAATGAACCTATTTCCATGACAGTGTGTTGGTACAAATGGTACTCCTGCCTCCATACCACAGAGGCAAAGCAATGAGGTATAAATCAAACTACCCCAGGCTTCCTGTTTTCTAGCATATTCTACAGATGTGATATTGCTACTGATAGGATCAATGCTATCCAACCACTAAAAGTAGTCTCCCCCATCTTCAGGCACTTAAGTATTCTATTCAGCTAATCTACTCTCCCCTTTGGTCAAAGCCATTTATTACCAGTTGTAAGTAATGTGACTATGGGGGATGCTACCTGGGGCCACTGGAAGTCTGCCATGGTTTACAGCCCTTGGAACAGACTCAGACATTGTAAGTTTAAAAGAGAACCCCAAAAACAAAACAAAACAAAAACCAACCTTTTAAGCCAAACCCAAACCTTTTATAATTGAAATTATAATAAATCACACCTCCTAAATCTTCCTGGAGGGAGGGCACTGGAAAAGTCTCTCCTCTCTCTCTCTGCCAAAATTGCTTCCTAATAAGGGAGAGAGATCAAGGAAAAGGACAACTGGGTCTCAGTCGTGTTCAGGGCTAAGGCAGGGAGTCTAAGATTTTATTAGTTCTTAAGATATCGAAGTCAGGTATAGGGCTATATAGAACAAAAGGAAAAAGCAGACTGAAGCCCATTACTTCCCTGCTTTAACAATCAATGGCTCCCTATCACTTCTAAGATAATGTGCACACACAAGGGAATGCTGTGTCTATGAGGCCTTCCAGGATCTGGCCACACCTGCCATGCGTCTCTGCCACAGCACTCACTTCTTGGCACTGTGACTTTCTGTTTGCCTTCTCTGCTAGACTGGGAGGCCCTTGAGGGCAGGGACCATAACGTAGTCAACGCATTTTCAGTACCTCTCAGAAGCCCAGAGTGGGCTTAAGCGATTCTACATAAATGAGCAAATTGACCCCGCACTAAAGCCACCCACCAGCCAAGAGGGCAAAGTCAGGAGAAATGAACCTCAGTTTCTGCATTATCTGAAGTGCGCGTGAGCATGCCCTTCCCTTCCAGATGGGCCTGGAAGCCATGGCAAGGAAGTCCAGTATGCCATGGGACCATGACATGGGGAGTTTCCTCTTTTGCCCCCACAAGGCAATCAGAAGCTGTGATCCCTTCTAAGCACTCTCCTTGGGAGGCTCTGTGCAGAGTCGGAAACAGCTGCATTCGCTCAACAGGCCTCTTTTGGAACTGTGGTCAGATTGGGTTTATATGCCATATAAGAAAACCAGTCTAATTTCTTTACAGGCACATTATTTCCAAAACAATGTTTCCTCGGCTTGATTGCCCACCCTCATCATCGGACATAACTTCGGGGCAACGCTGAGTGGCTCCCCACAACAAACCCAGCCTCCGAGGGAAGCTACACTAGGAGAGTCCTCACGGAATTCTCCAGAAGACTTCCAAAATGTTTTGAGCGCTTTCATGTTATCCTGGAAACAAGCATCTGTCTATCAAAGAGACGGCTTTGAAGGCAATAGAACTGCTTTAGGATTAGGTACTCTAGCGGGCCACAGAACCGTAACCAGAACTTACCGTGCACTTTGTGTGGGCACGCACAGGCAGGTGCTCAAGGTGCGTGCACGCATGTGTGTGTGCGCGCGGGCATGTATATTCTCGTTGAATCCTTTCAGTAATTGTAAGAAAATAACAACAGTCATAGCTTTTACTGAGTGCTTACTACAGGTCAGGCATTGAGCCAAGGCTTATTGCATTTTAATTCCCATTTTACAGAGGAGAAAACTGAGGTGTAGAGAGGAGTTAAGTACCATGCTGAAGGTCACAGAACCAAAGAACAGATTCATGTGCAAATTTGTCTGACTTGTTCTTAAATCACTCTGTTACATGCTGCTGTAAGCTATGCTCTTAACCGCTATGATATGATCTTTGCCTTTTTATTAAAATAGTAGTGATATAGGTAATATAGATCATATGTCCGTATATATATATATATGTATCCAAACTAACTCACGCTTCTTTTTAATCAAAACATTGCCTACCTAGTTCAGTGCTCAGTAAATGCTTGTTGAGTTTCCAAACCTATGTCAGTGACCGTGGTCACACCAAGTACAAAACAAGGACAAATAAGAACAAAAGGCCAAAGAAATGGGAGACAGTTCAGCTCATCTAATCCTCCAACTAAACCCATGCTCACAGGGCAGAGCAGCAGAGGGTGCCCAGAGGGCCTCCCGCAAGCTGCAGCAGGTGGGTTTTGCCTTTTGTTAGCTATTGCAATCCAAGGAAGCCTCTGCAGGGCCCTGAGACTCAGTGACTCCATCCAGGCCCCTGTAATGGGTCCGTTCACCTCTCTCCTCCCGCCTTCCCCTATGAATATTTATAAAGGGCTCTAGAATCCTGGTATCCCATAAAAATGCAAAGTACGATTATTATTAATGATACAGTTAGCAAGAAGGACATTTGTTATTTCTACTCAATTGGTTTCCCCCAGGAGCAGAAACAGTTTTTTTTTTGACATAGTATTAATGTGCCGGCTTTGCAACCTTGATCATCTGTCATTTTCTTTTTGAGAAAGTTGTGCCACTGTTTTAGACAACGCCCTGCCCTTCCCCTTGCAAGACGGGCGCTATCTGAGCACAAGTTGCTTCGTGGTTTAGATGAGACTGTGGATCTTTATTTGATTTCTGGTATCAGGAAACAATTTATTAGGATCAAGGCAGTTAGGCTACAAGACTTCCTTTCTTGCCTGGGTAGTCACTAGTTGAGCACGCAGCCCTGGCTCATAAATCTAGTTTTATTTCCCCATCTATTCACCTGGAACTAAGTGATTTTTTTTTTTTTTTTTTTTTTTTTTTAAGGCAAAGAGGAGAACACATTTCCTTCTGTAAGCACTCTTCCTCCAGCTCCTAATCACCATTGTTTTTTAGACAAGCTAGGGAAGAGCCGAGTCAGGGAGTCATTTCTATTTCCAGGCATCACACTTGTATTTTCAGAGTTTACAGCAAAATACTGCGACCGATTTGGGATTTCCCTGTAATGATCCACTTCCTCTAAATAAATCAGAATCGATTCAAATGTGAATTTCAGAGACAAAAGGGCTCTCTGCAAATATCTCTTTTCCTATGCCCTTCAGAAACTACCTTGGCTTTCTTTCTGCCCCCATCCCCCGCTCCCGCCCTCCCTCA
This sequence comes from Mustela nivalis, assembly GCF_964662115.1. Taxonomy (NCBI): domain Eukaryota; kingdom Metazoa; phylum Chordata; class Mammalia; order Carnivora; family Mustelidae; genus Mustela; species Mustela nivalis. The sequence goes on along the minus strand of NC_139028.1, from coordinate 24,905,445 downwards.
AGCCCCCCACCCCGCCTTCCCCTCCTTCTTAAGAAGACTTTCCCAGGTCCCTCTTGGCTGTGGTTGAACGACGTTGGCTCCTGTCCATGCTGCAACAAAGACCTGGCATTCCAGCTGTCTGCGTCTAATCTCCAGTGTCAGCTCTCGTTAATGTGTGAGCGTGAAATCAGAGGGGGCAGAGCTGCACGGAATATTAAAACCATGATCAGAATTCCACTGAAATGCTGAGAGTCTGCAAGCACCATTAGAGGAGGCTGTCAGATCACGGCTTCGCATTAAATAAAAGAAAAGATTTCTATCAGAGGAAAGTACAATCAGTGAATCGCTGAGCTAAATTAGCATTTTTTCAATTGGAGATCGAAGTTGATTTATTGTTCTACACGACATTAATGTAACTATGTGCTTGACCTGCTAAGGCAGCTAATTTTTCATTTAAATGGTTTCTTTCCTTCCCGGTGCAAAGGCTGCAATCATATTTCAACTTTGCAGAGTGATCAGAAAAGTCATGGAATGCAGCAGAAATGTCTCAGGGCAGCCTTCCCTTCCCCTCCCCTCTCCTTCCTTTCCTTTTTCCAATTCCAGTGCCTTCCTCCTCCCCTCCCCTTCCCCCCTAACCTCATGGCTGGTGGTCAAGGTCACAGAGGAAGAGTAATCTCAAAGCCACCAACTTCAAAGCCGCCATCAAAGAAGCCCCTACGTAGCCACTGAATTAAAAGGGAATGGGGGAGGGAGGGCTCTGGGTACCAGCGTTCCTGCCTACAAGAAAGGGCCCTTTAACTGTCCCATTGGTTCAGCCCAACCTGGGGTGCCCTAGGCCCAGTTCTCCCCTGCCAGCCTCTCCTTCTGAGTTTCTCCTTCTCCTCCCCAGACTCCTCCCCCCCCACACACATCGCCCCGAGATAATATACATTTCCAATTAGCGGAGCACATTCTAGTCATGTTCTCTTTTACTGCCCTAACTATCTTCCTTTTGCTAAAAAGCTGGGCTGTCATTAATGAAATCCTACAGTTCTGTTAATCCGAGGTACAATGCTTCTTTTCTCTCTCCGGCTCTCCCTAACATAAAAACTACAGTTACTCAAGCTCCCCTCTTCTGTTTGGATTCCTTGTCATTTGTCTTTCATTACATACCTGATGTAGAACAGTAGCAGCTGAAAGTTCCTGGACATAGAGGGAAAGGATGCGATTATAGTCCTTTCCCAGTGCTCTGTTTGCAAAGGCAGCTGGCTGTGTGTGCTGTGTGTGGTGTGTGTGTGTGTGTGTGTGTGTGTGTGCGCACGTTTAGAGTACATTGATTTTAATCTCTGGTAGTTGATGAATATGTTTTAGGGTACTTTGAGAGCCCTAACATTTGGCAAGCTTGTTAGCTTTTAAACTAGTTGGAAGTCCTGGAAGAACTCTGATAAATTAGTTTTCAGCATTTATTTGAAACGCCTCGGATGAATTAATTCATTGTATCCCACCGCGAGAAAAAGGCAGGCAGTGGGAAGTGGGTGGTGGGCAGTAGGACTGACATTTGCCACCCTTTACCAGTGTAAGTGCTACTTTTGAAACAAAACAGACATTGAACCAATAACCAGAATTTATATGTTATCGTTCTTCCTCCCACCCCCAAACATCCAGCTTCTGAAATGACAAACAGTAATTTTCTATATTTGGGGGAGATACGAAGGCATTGTCATCCCCTTAGATCTGAGGGAGCTAAGGGGGTGAGGCTAAGGGACAGAGCCAATCACGGCTCACGGGGCTGCCTGTGGACAGATGAGGTGGAAGCTAGCCCCCCACCTTCCATCCCTGTGGCCTCTAAGACAGATGGAGTCACCCCAAGGGTCAGCGGAAGAGAGGAAACTTCACCTCCCACTTTCATCACAATTGCACCTAATTGGCCTCCCTTGGTCAGCCAAGAGACATGGAATGAATGGCCAGGGGGCTGCTCTTTGCTCTGATCCAGTGAAAGGGCCTCTATACAGGTCAAAGGGGAGGAGGGTCTTGGCAAACGACTGCTTAGCTGGATGCTGGAGATAGCAACCACTTCTTACTTCATACCTGCCGCCATTTTGTCCTAGTTGCTTACCCTTGGCTCACCTCTTACTTTATTTAGAAAGTAACCCCGCATCTCCCTTGTGTTGATTTTCACTCAAATCAACCACTCTGAGAAGGAAGTGTGGATTTCATTCTCCAAAGGCAATGAGGAAAAGCTTCACCATAAGGCATGCTAGCTGTCTCTTCTGGATGGTTCCCACAGTGGTTCTGTACCAACAGTTGATGTGGGTTCGTCAGGGTTCCCTCTGTTGCCTGACAATCCATGTTCATTAGTCAAGAGGTGGGGTCATAGCAGGACGTGCCCGTATTTCCCACCTGCAGGCCAGTCCAATTCAAAGCTTCCTGAAGGACCCAGATGCAGAGATCAGTTACTCCCTATACTCTCTCTTCCCACGGTCACTTGTTAGCTGAACCTAATGCACCTTTCCTTTACATGAATATCTTCTGAATAATTTTATTCATGAATTAAGGACCTGTGAATGACTTCGGGCACTTCTGGTTCACTAATGCACAAAATAGAACCCCAGCACCTGGACAAGATAATGCAGACTTACAGTCGGTCAGCCCCCACAGCCTGCAGCGTGCTGTGAACTCAGCAAGCAACGTGAGCCTCAAAGGCTAGGAGGAACCAGGTCTGGGAAAAGGCATTTTTTTTTAGGCCAGAAAACACAGGAGGGAGATTAATTTGGTAGTAGAGGCAGACTTGACAGAAGATCGCCAGACCACCTAAGACACTATAGTCAAAGAGCATGGCTTAAGCAATTCTTAGCACCAGAGGCTCAGTCCTGTGGGCGTTTGGAAGGAGGGGAGGGCAAAGAATGGGGTCCTGAGATCAGCCCATTCAACACAAAAGCCCAACGCTCAGGGTCCACCCCAGCAAAAAGAATGCTGTTGTGAGCTAGGCCTGCCCCCAGCTGGACTTTGGGGACATGACTCAGTCTTCAGGGGCAATGGAGCTGCTACTGGAATGGGTGTGTGCAAAGACTGAGGAACAGACCCAAAGCAGCCCCAGGCTGAGAAGCTTCCACCTTTTAGAAAAGGTATTGTAACAGTACTACTCCACAGAACTATAGCGAGGGTTGAATGAGTCTATGTCTAGATCTAGATCTGTGTGTGTGTGTGTGTGTGTGATCATACCCCACACACTGAAAGCCTCTATCAAAGTTATTGTCCCATCCTGTAACCCCATCAAAGTACTCAGGGTTCATCCCAGGTGGATCAGATTCAGTGGCCCCAAAGGTCTTTCAATAAATAAATAAATAAATAAATAAATAAATAAATAAAGCAAACATTGATAAAAATGGTCACACAAGATGCTAGACACTTCCATGTTATTTACTTAACTCCAATCTTCCCATACTCACGCAAGCCTCACAGCAACCCCTTGAGGCCCATATGATCTCCTCTCCCTTTTAAGTTGAGACAATAGAAAATTAGGGAAGTTGAGTGAACTTCTTCCAGGTAAGATATCCAACAGTGGTAAAAATAGTGAAACCCCAATTCTGAGTTCTAATGTCAAACGGCTTACTTTTCAAAAATACTAGGAGGACTCAAAATATCTTTTTTTTTTTAATGGAATGGTAGTTATTTTTGTAAAATGGAGCCTCAAGGAATTCAGATAACGTGATATGAAAATACCAGCATAGTACAATACCAGTAAGATCCAGGTAGGAATTATTTTATGTGTCGAGAGACGAAGAAGAAGCAGCGTCTCTTGAACATGTATCAAATGCCATATTGTGTTACAAGTAACTGCAAGGGCTATCACATTTCATCCCCACACCAACTTTATAAAATATATTCTGTGGCTATACCCATTTGAGAGATGGGAAAACCCAAGCACAAATATATTAAGTATCTTCCCACAGAGGAACACATTGTATAAATGATGGAGGCAGGATGTGAAGCCAGCCAGATCTGGACTTCAACCCCCATACTCCCAAGCCACCATACAAGGCTACCCAGGAGGAGAATATAACATGACTCCTTGTCATCATTCTAGTTCAGTCAAAAGTTTTGAGAAAGTCATATGGGAGCCCCACAGCTACTCTTGAACCAGAAGAGATTTTCAATGCAAAAAGTACAAACTTAATTATAAGGCTCCCTTTTATGAGGTTTAGGCCACTAATATGCTTCCTCCCGTTAGAATTTTCCCAGAACTGAAGGAAGATGACATCCTACATGCTACGGGGAGATCGGGAAAATAAGGGCAGGAGGAGCAAGGCTGTAACAGGCTCTTTTATCACAGGGGTACAGTGCAACCCCACAGGAGAGCACCGTGCGGTTGGGGCACCAAGGTGATTAATTCACCCTGTGGGGAGGTAAGGTAAAGAGGGGAAAGGACATGTTTCCAGGCTGGCCCTTAAGGAATGAGAAGGATTTCCCTAGAGAGAAAGCAGACTGACGTACATCCCGGGCTGAGGGACATGCATGAGTTGGGATATGCATGTGGCTTGTCTCTGTATCCGCTGTGGTTCCGTCTCCAGTGCCTGGCCACGCCTGGATCCCAGCAGGTGCATGATGAACGTTGAAAGAACAGAGTGTGGCTGATGCTTCCTTGCTTCCACGAATGGATGAAATCAAAGCACACACTGTGTCCGCCTAACAGAGAGGAATCCAGGGCAGCTGACGTTGCTGTCCCCGAGCGTATATATTGATCCTGGAGGGTCGCTGAAACAATGAGCAAATTTGGTTCCTGGTGGTCCCTGTCTCCCGTCTCTCGCCATGCCATGGCATCGTCGCGATGTGTGAGAGATTTGTTTGGAGTGGGGGAAGCATATTTTTGTTTGCATTTGCTTAGCACGTTGCTGTCGCACATTTTGCTATGAGATGTAAAGTCATCTGCATGTGCCGGTTGTGCAGTTAGAGAAAAGTCAAAACAAGCGTCAGGCGGGTTGTCAGCCACATGGCCTAGGCAGATTGTCACACGCCTTTGCCGATGATTTGTGCCACCTTATCTCTCCTCTTTCCCCGCTCTCTTCCTCATTCCTGAATCCCCACACCTACATATATCTTCTTAACTTCAAAGGTCTAATTTCTAATCAGCGTTAAGTATATAGAAGACAGCGTCTACACAGACAGCCCATCCAAATCCGCTAGGACAGCAATGCCCACACCATACATAGCTCTGGTCTCGCCGAGCAAACTTGGCATCCGTTGTGACTGCAAGTTGGTTTGTGTGGAGAATTCTCGGGAAACCATCCGCCCTGCATTATAGTATCTCCCAAAAAATGAATTGGGCAATGGACGCGGGCCCAGTGATAGTATCTTATTTCTTTGTACCATCTAGAAGTAACCCTAGTCTTTCAGATCCATCTGCATCCCGAGTTACAAAGGGAACAATCACCTCCAGAGGGTCAACATCAAGATTCTTCATGTCCCGGGGCGCCTGGGTGGCTCAGTGGGTTAAGCCGCTGCCTTTGGCTCAGGTCATGATCTCACGGTCCTGGGATCGAGTCCCGCATCGGGCTCTCTGCTCAGCAGGGAGCCTGCTTCTCTCTCTCTCTCTGCCTGCCTCTCCGACTACTTGTGATTTCTCTCTGTCAAATAAATAAATAAAATCTTTAAAAAAAAAAAAAAAAAAAAAAAAAGATTCTTCATGTCCCAAAGAGCACAGGCACATCTTTCCAGTAGAGACAGTTGTGACCCAGAGGAGAAGAGACAAACGTTTGGAATCGGGAGACATTTTGAATACCCAACCTGTGAATCTGGGGTAAGCCACTTCATTTTAACAAACTTCCTGGTAGAGTAAAAACATGAATGCCTATTTTATCATAGGGTTGAAGTAAAGACCATCCTTACCCATTTGTGTATTCAAAGAATCTTCCGTTAGTGTCCATTTTGTGCCTGTGGACTTAATACACTCATTGCATGAGTTTGTCGGGCCTGCCATAACAAAGTGCCCCAGGCTGGGAGGTTTAAACAACAAATATTTATTTTCTCACAATTCTGGAAAACAGGAGTCCAAGATCGTGGTGTCTGCAGGGTTGTTTCTTTGGAGGCATCTCTTATTGGCTTGTAGATACTATCTTCTCCCCGTGTCTTCCTGTTCTTTCTTCCCTCTGTATAGGTCTATTCCTAATCTCCTCTTCTTAGAAGGACATCGGTCATACTGGATTAGGGCCCACCAGAATGACATCATTTTGAATGACATCAATACTTCTTTCAAGACCCTATTTCCCAATTCAGTCACATTGGGAAGTACTGAGAGTTAGGACGGTTTCCTGAGAGTTCTCAACACAAACCTACTTGTGGTCAAGACTGATGCCAAGTTTGTCCAGTGAGACCAGAGGTATGTATGGTGGGGGCACTGCCATCCTAGTGGCAGGATGTCACAATTCAGTCCATAACACTGTCTTTTCCTCATGCAACCCTTCAAATATTTAAAAACAAACCTTGTATCCTCCTACTAAGCTTTTTCTTAGTAGCTTTTTTCTTTGGCTTTGTATCGTATTAGGTGACTTCCAGACCCATCACCATCTCTATTGTTCTCCCATAGAAACATCTAAGTTTATGAATGTCTCCACTAAAATGTGGGGTTTGGTAGGTCAAATGGCAATTGGATTGTTATCTCCCTTGACCTGATAACATTAAATAACTATCGGCTTAGTTTCTGGTTAGGTATGTGCTTCGGTAACTACCTTGTCCATTAATTCATAATGATTTTGGGGACAGCTATAATCTTTGAACATTACAGATTATTGTTTGTCATTTGAACCCCTATTTTTAGTGTTTGTTTTTGGAAGCAATGTGTAATATGTTGTGTTTATGAATGGGTTGAGCAGGATAGGGACATGAACAGCCTGGAGGCCAATGACTAGAAACAATATGTCCAACTTGCCAGTCTTCTGTTAATCAAACCCTCCGAAGACAGTGGTTTAATCAAGCAAGAACCCACCTAATTACATTGTCATTAGACCCACGTTACTCCATATTACATGGAACCAGTTGTCAAATGCCTTGATAAAAGTCAAATACATATCTCTATGACAGCATTCCCCAAAACGTGTTCTAAGGAACACTTAGTCCTATGGAATTCCCTGATTGTGGGGATCAAAAAACTTCCCAAAGTAGTATGATCATTCCTCCTTGAAGATATCTAAGCTACATTGTCATATATATGGCGACTAGGTATTCTAGGGTATGAAAACTTGTTTAACTTTATGCAACAGGCTGCCTCACAAACATATTTAAACTTGGAACACTTTTTAAAGTTGATACATGTTGGTAACAATAGAGCTAGTTTCTCTGCAGTGTACTTTGGGAAACACTGGTCAACATGCTGAGCTAAATTCAACCAAAGAGTTTTTGTTTTTGTAGATTTCATTTAGTCTTCTTATTGCTGAGTAAATACATAAACATTCCTTTTAAAACTCTCCCATTGTTGTCTAGACCTATCTTTTTTTATTTTATTTTTTAATTTTTTTCTTTTATTTGTTTTCTTCCCTCCTTTTTTCATACATGTAATGCTTCTATCAATTTCCTCAAAAATGCCCAAAGAATAGAATATACAGGCTATCGGAACGCACCATCAAGAGTATGTACTCCAGGGACACCTGGGTGGCTCAGTTGGTTAAGTGTCTGCCTTGGACTCAGGTCATAATCCCAGAGTCTTTCGATCAAGCCCCATGTCAGGCTTCCTGCTGAGGAGGGAACCTGCTTCTCCTCTCCCTCTGTAGCTTTCCCTGCTTGTTATCTTACTCTCTTTCTGTGTCAAATAAATAAATAAAATCTTTTTTAAAAAAAGAGTATATAATCCAACAGACATTAGCAAGGATGCAGAGAAAGGGGAACCCTCTTACACTGTGGGTGGGAATGCAAGCTAGTGCAGCCACTCTGGAAAACAGTATGCAGGTTCCTCAAAAAGTTAAAAATAGAGTTACCCTATGACCCAGCAATCACACTACTGGGTATTTACCCAAAGGTTACAAAAATAGTGATTTAAGGGGGCATATGCACCCCAAAGTTTATAAGCAGCAATGTCCATAAAAGCCAAAATATGGAAAGAGCCCAGATGTCCATTGACAGATGAATGGATAAAGAAGATATAGCACACACACACACGCACATGCACACACACACACACACACAAGCGAATATTATGCAGTCATCAAAAAATTAAATCCTGCCATTTGCAATGATGTGGATGGAAGTAAAGGCTATTATGCTAAGTGAAATAAGTCAGAGAAAGACAAGTACCATATGCTTTCACTCATATGTGGCATTTAAGAAACAAAACATGAATATAGGGGAAGGGAGGGAAAAATAAGATAAAAACAGAGAGGGAGGCAAACCGTAAGAGACTCTTATCTATAGGGAAAAACTGAGGGTTGCTGAAGGGAAGGGGGTGGGAGGAGGGTGTATCTAGGTGATGGGCATTAAGGAGGGCATGTGATGTAATGAGCACTGGGTGTTGTATACAACTGATGAATCACTAAATTCTACCCCTGAAACTAATAATGCACTATATGTTAACTAAATTCAAACTAAGTAAAAGAAAAAAAAGGGGGATTGTACTCCATGTGGGATCTGTATCTGTTACGTAAGAGGCTGATTTAGGTTTGGAGCATAATCAGATTTACAGGAAAAGCTGGGATTTGAACTCAGAAGGGAAGACATGTCCAAATTGCCCCTCTGGACCAGGTGTTTGTGGGTAACGAGTAAGAGAGGGAGAGAGAAAATTCTAGTAGCAACGCTTCATCTAGCAATGGACATCTACTTGGCACTGAACACTGTGCTAAGCTCTGGATGTTACAAAGGAATCGTCTATATGCCCTTAGAAGAGTTCATTGTCCAATGGGAGAGATGAACAGGTAAACAAGTAACTGTAAGTCAGTGCCAGAAATGTTTTAACAAAGACAGGTTTAAGGTGCTAGCGAGGCAAAGGAGAAAAATTATTAACTCTGCCCAGAGAGTCTCGGTTTCCATTTTAAGCCTTGGTACAGGCAAGTTGACACGATACAGTTGACAGAGACTCCTTCAGAAAAGGTGAGGGACTGACGTTATCGGGCATCTCCAGGGCACTCAAGCTTCCCACCTCAAGCCATGTATGACTGAGTCAGAGAGAGTCAGAAAACACAGAAACAAGGGGGCAACAAAAATGATTTCATAAAGCAAATTAAAATAGGACTTCTTGGTTCGATAACTCTGAATGATAATTTTGGTCAGTCAGCTGCCAGTTGTTGGTACCTGTCCATTGAATGGCCCTTTACTCTCTTCATTCACACCTATTCCTCTTCCTTTCAACAATCCCGAAGGTTCCTTACATTGGCCCAACTTATAGATGAAAAATGAGAAGTTCAATGAGATGAAGTCTCACAGATTAAGTCCTTTGGTAAGTGGAAGAAAAGAGAAACTAACTCCCTGCATCTTAGGACATTTAGACATTTTTTTAATGACAAAATTCCTGAAAATATAGGAGAAATACCAAAGGGAAACCCTAAATAGTAATATTCCCATTGGTAGAGGATGAGGAAGGGGTAGCCAAAGAACATAGGATGAAAATAATCCATAAATTGGAATGTGAAGAAAGACTTGCATGAGGGATTTTTCTTCCAGAAAGCTCAAAGTAATTTAAGGATAGACCTATCCCAATATTAACCCCAGAAGTTATTTTATAGATGAGAAAACTGAGGCATTAAAAAGAAAACGTGAATTGTCCAAAGATATTTCCTACCTGCACCCTGTCAGATAGGGGTCCAGCTCTGTTCAGGGGCCATTAGTTCCATGCCCCTGCTGTGACTCTCTGGGAGATGTCGTCTCCCATCCACGGCTGGGTGCCCAGTGGAAGAGAAAAAAGGACATTTCTTCAAGAGAAGGTGTGCTGTACACCATGCTACTTTTGAAAGCAGGGAGCCACCTGGATGAGGGTGACTGTCCCAGGCATCTCCACCTCAAAATCTTTATCTCTTAGTATCAAGAAGCATCTAAGAAGAGAGAACACACAATGGGGGGCATTGTGTGTTTAATTAATGCCATCTTTCACAGCCTCTTGTCTTTCTATCTCCCTCCCTCCACTCACACTGTCTGGGTCTAGCCATACTTCCTTCCTCCAAACCCACCTACTCTGACATGTTAGGGATTTATACTGGGGAACAATGAAGCCTAGAGGACTAGTGGACTAGATTTCTCTTGTTGTTATAACGCGAAAGAAGGAGCTTAATTCACACCCAGGGAACTGGAAATCCCACTCTAGAGACTGCATCCGGGGAACTTGCCGAAGACTGCTTTGGAGGATGTTTTCTGTCCTACCGGATAATTCTTTGATCAACTAACCAATTGCTAATGTGTATTTCATGTCTCAGTGGCTTCTTGTTGTTGACCTGGGTTTATTCTTTCTTTCAGCTTATTGAACACTTTCTGTGAGACGCGTCGTTATCAAAAGCTGGGCTACGATGCCACTTGCTCTCCTCAGAGGTCAGCAGGCAGTAACTAGGAAGGGCATCTATTTTTGTTAGTCCATAATAGTTGTGGACAATTGTTCAGAAAGGTCCATGGGAGGGCTTGCTCTAGGGATGTGACCAGAACATCCTGCAAAAAAAATAAAAGAAAATCAAGTTTTCTCCTCCTTAAATATTGTCTAGGGTCATCCAATTCTTTGGCTTCACATTTCACTGAATACAGGAAAAGTTGCTTTCTGTAGACAGCCCATGGAGATGTGAATACACTGAGAAGAGTGGCCTCTAGAAAGACACGCGGTGATCCTATAAAGCAATATTTCTTCGATTTAAATAATGTATATATGGATGTCTTTTCAGAGAAAAACAGCTCCCATGGAGACCAAGGTTGACTTCAACTCTTTTTCTTTTAATATTTTATTCAATGTTTTATTTAATTGCATAAGGCTATGCAAAATTAATTTGCAAATTAAATACAAATGAAATTTAAAAAATTAATAATGGAATTATCACCATTAATTTCATATAATATAGGACGGTTTGATAAAAATGAATTGTTGCTGCCGATGTGAGTACAGTTTTAAGTGCTGTGGGGTACAGGCTTTTGAGTTGGGTCTGCTTCTGCTGTCATGGGCTCTGTGGTGACTCCATCCTCTAGTATTGCTCTTGATGCAAACTCTGAGAATTCGCCGTTTGCTGAGCCTGTGTTGATGTCGTCTGGTCTCCACAAGGGTGCAAGTGAATTCTAGCTCACGGTTTTTCTCACCGGTGAGACAAGGACTTCATGCAAATGCAGTTGGAGCACTAGAATTACATGGCAGTGTTCAGCTAAAGGAAGGTCTTCCAGATTCTCTACAATACACTCACATGTGTTTTTACAATTATCAGTATAAAAACAGACCATTGAAAACTTCTCACAAAGAAATTCGACTTTCTGAGACCATGCCTCCAGTTCCCCACCAATGATCCACACATTCTTGCTTGGAAAAAACATCCAAGGAAACACCCTAGTCTCTTCCATCCAAGCCAGTAAATGGCATAGGTCCTGGATACACCATCCAGGCAGAGCAGACTAGGCTGACATCTCCGAGTTATAGGGAACAAAGCAAAACGCATGATGGCTCAGATTGAGAGATTTCAAGTCTTCCAGATGGGAATCAGGCAAAAACCCAGTTCATTTGGATAGTTTGCACTTGCCACAAATGGCCAAGAGATTATTATGATCTAACCCTGTGTAGGATGCTTTTATGGGACGTAATAAAAGAAAAATATACACACACTGGCTAGCAAGACAGACTGGATGACATAATGGTCTATTTCATCTGTGATTTCAGTGATTATATAAATGATGAATAAAATCCAAATACAAGTGCTTTTTTATTATCTTCTCGATGGGTTAAGATCTGAAAGCTTGACCCCTGGAATATAATATCCTCCTTTAGATGTACCCAGAGCCTGAATAAAGCTGGGAATCTGGACTCTGACCTGAAGCTCTTAAAGAGAATATTGCTATCACTCCCCTGGGGACAGAGAGATTTTTACAATGAGATCATCTTACACTGGAGGAGTTGTATAGATGACTCTTAAAAATCAAAGGAACCTACCCAAAATGGCTTCTACTGGGAGCAGTTTGATTGGCAGGACTGAACTATTCACCAAAGGCCTCCTACCTTGAGTAGGAGAGAGAAGGAGTGCAGAAGTCAAGTTGCTGATGTTCATGACAAAGAAGTAGGGGGTCCTGTCTCTATGTTGAGGTCACTGGATAGGACCAGAGCCTTAATCACTCTCCCCAAAAATGTCTGACCTCAGATCAAGTCCCTAAAATCCAATACACCAAATGCTGAGCAAAACCATCCAGCCAGCGTGACCAAAATCTGGGTTCTCCCAATAAAGCCCAGTCTCTGGGTAATACCGTTAATAGTCTAACTCGGACCTATCTCGTCATGCTTGGCTGATGTTGTTTATGCCCATTGCCTGTCAAGCATTTGTAGCTGAAATCAACCTCAATTCTGATGCTACCTGCTCGCAACAAGAAGGCTTCTTTTAGAAACTTACACCCTCTCAAGGTATGATCTGGGTATCAGTAACTCACCAGCCATTCAGATCCCATGAGGGCACTGCTCCCTATCAGTGAATTCAGCCATCATGCACTGAAGGGGGTAGGCAGATTCAAGTAGCCTTGGTAGAAATGGCCAACCAAGAGAAGAGGTTTGCAGATCTTTTACACCTCCAATGGTAATGCACAGTATCCGTTAGAGAGACACATAATCATCTGCAGCTGTCAAATCCGAACTGCCCTCTTTTAGGAACCGATTTGTTTTCTTGCCAGATCGATGCTCTTATCTATAATTGTGTGGACCACCAGCGACAGCCAATAACCAGTTGACATGCAATTCAATTTCAGAAGAAAAGAAATGTCTTAATTCAAGCATTTATTTTACAAGCGTGAATATGCCCTAAGTGAAATTAATTGAGGCTCAGTGGCTATAACTTAGAAATCAGTTTGCCTGACCAGAGCGAAATGACAGACGGAAATAATACAGGTTTTGGAACAGACAAATGCAACATTGCTTGGGCTTTCAATTTTTAACCCCAGGGCTGTCATCATTATGACACTGTGGTGATGACAATTGTCAACATCCTAGATCTTAGCTAAAACAACAGCAAGAAAAATATCCCAGGTTTCCCGTGCTCCTGCAGGTGGCAATAGTTCTGACCAGATGATGCTTCTCTGCCTACTCCTGACATTCTCTTCCTCACTTGGCAGAAACTCAGCTTCAGAGACTTAGTTTCCAAACAAGTATCCCCAGATGTCCATTCATCTATCATTAGAACCCACCCTGGATTTTTTTTAATTTGAAATGGATGCAAAGACAAATTTCTACTTATTGAGACACCCCTGCATTGCACAGGGGCTGTGCTCTGATTCACGTTTGTAAATAGCTGAATCTTATCTCCCTACCATGCTCCAGTTCGTTTGCTTATAACACCAAACATCAGTGAAAGGGCTCTAAGCAAGTAGAATTTTTCAGCTAAGAAAACACGGAGGAACTCGTTGTTCCCTAAGCCTATATCCTATTTCTCCTTGTCACAGAGCTAGACTATATGCCCCACCTGCCTTTCCACTGAGCGTGGCCATATGACTGAGCTCTAGCCCTTGGAATTGGAACGTAAGAGACAGGCTCCACTTTAAGACCTGATCCTAAAAAAAAAAAAAAAAATCTCTCCCATACCACTCCTTCTTTCCTCTTCCATTCCCTTGAAGATTCAGGATGAGAGTTTTGGAAGCCAAGTGTTGGTGATGGAAGAAATCTGCATCCTGGAGTCATGATTTGGAAGAAAGCTGTGCCTCACTGGGATCACCCATTTCCTCTTTCATCTGAGAGAAAAGGAAAATTCTTCCATGTTTGAGCTTTTACATAATTCTGGGTTGGTTTGTTACAGTGGCAAGCATCAACGATGATAATATAACACAGTCTGTCCCACTGAATGTAAAGGAACTGGAAGGTGGCTTTTCAAGATTCTTAACAGTTTTAGGATGCTTTTCTCCTATCATGAAGGTCTAAAAAAGAGCACAGCATCTTTCTCTGTTCTGAGATTGAAGTTTCTTGTCTGAGGTTACAAGAAAAGAGAGAGAATGAGAGAAGAGTTGGAATTAAATCTTCTCAAACTCAAATAGGGCTACCATGTTTTGCTCGTGCAATTTAAAAATCCTCCCTTTTTAAGAGAAACTATGAAAGATATAGGACCATATAATCAAAAATCTCCTTTTTTAAGGAGATGAGAGAAGAATCAGGAGGCCCAGTCATCAGAAAGTGAGATAAACACAAGAGCTGTTAGAATTAAGCCAACTCGTTATACACCTGGCTTTAACATTGCTTTTTCGTGCCACACAGAACTATGTAACAAAACAGAATATTATGAACAGAGGGGAGGCTAGAGGGAAGAAAGGGAGAGGGAGGGAGGAGGGCAGATCAGTGCTGACACTCTAGCAGGAAACAAAGCAACACATAGTGTTCAATCCATGACTCTAACCAGTCAACTCGGCCAGAACGTGACCCCACCTGTTAATGGAAAGCACTATTGCTTGCCTCCTGCTTGCTCGACTCTCGCTCCTCCAACACCAAATGAATCCCACAGGCACATAGACACACACATAGTCCCACATAAGCACACTTCGAGGCAGCAGGTTATAATTCTCCTTCAGCATTAATTCCAAGAATTGCTATACTGTTAAACTCTGCCTTATGCACAAATAAACACACAGGCACCTTTCTATAACACCCAGATTTTCCTTAACCCCCAAGAGTAAATGTAATTTACATTAATGTTTAAAACCTTCCTATAAGCACATTAATTCACTAATCCTTTCTCTAATCAAGAAAGGTCTTAATAAAGATTGACTGCTATCTATCCACCCAATAGAGCTGAGACCCACAACTCAACAATATGCTATTTTCATGAGTGGCTCCCCTGGTTGGTAGGACACCACAAAGCCCTATGGAATTAAAAGCCTAGTAATTACATGAAGTTTCTTGTTCTGAGTTGAGAGAATGGTTCTGTAGTGACTCACACTTCTTCAGACTTACCAGAGTAGCATTATGTCAAGTATTTCATAGAAAGACCTTTCTTTTTTTTTTTTTCTTATGATGAAAGGGGACATTTAAGGTAGTTTTGTGGTTCTCCCCTTTAAACTTTCATAACTGAAATGTAGTTTTCATGTCAAAAATTGAAATGATTAAAACAAAAACAAAACAGTAACTAATTTTTATAGAGAAAGAATCTGCCTGAATCTGGCTTCATAACTAGAAGAATGCCAGGGAACAAAAAAGGCCCTCTTATTTAGTCTATTAAACATTGAGCATGTTAAGATTCCAAAGACAGTTTTAGACATTGTAAGTGGAGAGTGAAGATGTAGTTGGATTTGCCCATTACTCCTCTCTCAAACATCACTGCTCTATACCCAGCCCTGACATATGGACAGGAAGGACTACAGATCCCAGGAGCTCTGAGCTTGAACAGTCACTGGTTCTTGAGTGTTCTCCATTGAGCCGTTTCATCAGACATGTGAGAACAAGTCCAACTTCAGAAGAGAATGCTCCAGGGTCAGGTTCTGGACATGGTCTGCACTCAAACCAAAGAGAATTGAGTATGGAAATCATTGGGACATACAATTCACCTTTCTTCCCAGTCCCCTAATTTCATTCCACAAAGTACTGAAACAATCCTGGAATGGGGAAGCAGAAAAAACTATAAATTTCAAATTATAAAATAGGAATTCAAAATCAGAGGGAAGGAAACAGGCAATTCAACTATGCTAGCTGTGACAGAGGTGATGGGGTCCCATTTAGTCCTGCAAAAAAGAAAATAGAATCAGGAATGTTGTTCTCTTTATCCTTGCTTTTTGTCTCACTGGGGTTCCTGAAGCTTTAGGAAATGAAGAAAGACGTAAAAATAATTTCAAAATAATCGGTAATCTTACCACAAAGAGATTTACAACTTGTTAATATTTTGGTGTGTTTCCTCCTAGTTTCTTTCTCTCTCTATATATATAGATAGATGATAAATAAATAGATAGATAGATAGATAGATAGATAGAAAAATAGATGATAGATAGATAGATAGATACCCTGAGTATTCTCCCATATCATTAACTACCTTATGTAAACATGATTTGTAATGGTCTTAAAATTTTACCTCATGTGGACATACCATAATTATATTATGATGAATAGCCCTATAATCTGTTGAGACATCCCTCAAATTTTATGAGGATGTTTTCCTACAAGTGAAATTACCAGGACCAATGGCAAAAACTTCTCTGTGATTCTTGATAACTATCCTCAACAACTTTCTTTCTTTTTTTTTTTTTTAAGATTTTATTTATTTATTTGAAGACAGAGATCACAAGTAGGCAGAGAGGCAGGCAGAGAGAGAGGAGGAAACAGGCTCCCTGCTGAGCAGAGATTCCCGATGCAGGGCTTGATCCCAGGACTCTGGGATCATGACCTGAACTGAAGGCAGAGGCTTTAACCCACAGGCGCCCCCTCAAACCACTTTCTAGAAGGTTAGTGTCTATTTCCATTTTAACAAATGATTTCATAATATTCATTTCTCAACATTCTGTTCAGAATTAAGTATTATTCTTTTCAAAACTCTTGCTAATTTGATAGGTGCAAGATAGTATTTCATATTTTCATTTTCTTTGTCTTCTGATCAAATGGAATTTTTTCCTTATATTCATTAGACATTTGATTTATTCTTTGGAAGATAATTTTTTATGTGCTTTATCAGTCTGTGTTTAATTTTTAATATTTTTATTGATTGATATTTTATTGATTAATATTTTTATTGATTGATAGGTTTCTTGCATATTTTATTATATTTATTTATATTTATATTCTTGCTATGTTTTAAGTGGGTTTTTTTTACTCATTACATTTTCTAAATATTCATAGTAGATTGAACACCATATATGTACCTTGTAAACCTCCACCTGATTCAACACTAATTAATTCTAATATTTTTCCAGTTCATTGTCTAGGGATTTCAAATAGACAATAAAGTATTCTAAAAATAATGAGAATTTAGTTTCTTTCTTTCAAATAATTTTACTTCTTATTTCTGTAAGCATCTTCCCCTCACTTCCTGCCAATTTTAATAAGCTTGGTGTTTGTCATTGGTTTAAGATATGCACTTTTTCATTGTAAGAAGGAATACTATTTGTTCTACTTTGCTATGATTTTTTTTTCAACAGTGGATACTAAATGTTATCAGGTGTGATTGATATGATCATGTGACCTTTCCTGTTTTGACTTACTGAGAAGCACAAAATTTTAATAAACTTGGATTCTTACATTAAGGAATATAGTCCTCTATGTCAAAATGGTTTTTATTAACCATACTATTTAACTTTACTTTTTTTTTTAGTTTATTTAGTTTATTATCTACTTATCAGTGTTTTATTTTGAATTTTTCATATTTATTTTCAAAAATACAAAATAGAATTTTATAGTTTTATTATATATGCTATAGGTAAGATTTTTGCTTAGGTGTCTTCATTTTATTATCAGTTGTGTTCATTTTACTTATTCAACGTACTCGGGTTATTATTTCATTCATTAATTTATTATTGACTTTATTAAATGAATGAAGTACATTCAATATTTTTCTCTGTTCTTAAACTTTTTTCATTTTATATTACTTTTGGCGTGTTTTAAAGAACTCATCAGTGGAACTATGTGTTCAAGATCAAGTTTTATATGATAGACTAATTCCATGATAATTCTTTGAAATTTTTGCCATATTACTTCATGTTCAAGACTTCCTAGTAAGTCAGCAGATGAATCACTCTTTGTTATAGGGAAAATGGCCAAGCTGCACCCCAAGGCTTCTGGGAACTGTGCAACTTGTCACATCTGTTAGTAATGGGTTTGCCCCTGTCGGTTATTTCTCCCACTGGCAGTTTTCAGTAACACTCTTGAAAGCAGAGTCTCTTCAGACTTCAAGATCAGGTTCACGTTCTAGTTCCTTCTCAGAGGCTGCCCTGACCAAGGCAGTGGGAGTGATTCCCTCCATCACGGAACTTCCTACCATGTAATGACCATACCATTCATTTGGCTTCTAACACTTAAGACTTTTCACTAGTTTTCTTCATTAACAGAGTTTGAGGTCTTTAGAATGGCTGGAAAGCTACTTCTTCATCCCCCAAATTTTCTAGCAAAACACCTTGTATTCTGTGTGCATGGAGTATGGATGCTGATGCATGAATGTATATGTGTAGGTATATAGGAGTGTGTGTGTGTGTAAAATTACACACTATACAAATACGCATTTTGAAAGCTTCCTCTCAAAACAAAATCAGAAGGAGGGAGGTGTGGGGAATTTGCGCAGGGTGGTTGAAGCGATTCCAACTCAAAAATTTCTCCGAACACCTTCAACCTCTCTTCTTTCCATTCTGCCCTAATCGTCAGAAATAATGTTTGCCTCCTTTCTCTCAGGAAAGACAAACACAATCCGTTATTATTTACCAGAATATTCCTGTGGTAACTCACATTGAGATGGGAACATTTCTGTTTCCTTGAGGGAACTGAAAACGCTCTCCTAAAATCATCATCAACAGTCAAGAGAAAGTCTCCAAGATGAGCATGTGCCCAGCCACCCCCCGACCATGTCCCCAACATACACATATATACACAGATCACTGCCTGGAACCAAGAGGTGTATACATAAACTCAGACACACATATGTGCTCACACACATGCACACAGAGACGTGCATTCCTCTCGTTGACTTGGGACACAGTGAGGACGGAACTTGAGGGCTCTGGGAGCACAGTAGGTTTCTAATACCAGCTGCCATTGAGCCCTGGTCCAGATAGGCAGAAGGACCATGTGGCTGAATTTCAGGGTAATTAAGAATGTAAAAGGGAGCCCTGAGTGCCACTAGGCACTTAGCAGCATGTGCAAAATTCTCCCAGCAGGTACCCAGGTGGGCATGAGGCCAACAGTCTTCCCACCCCCTGCCTCTTTGGCAAGTGAAGCTTGAGTCTGCTCTGGGGAATGTAAATGGTAGCAAGGAAGACTCACGTTAGGCAGCCAGCGGGTCTGCTTTCCACACTGTAGTATCGGCTGCTCGCTGCTCTCCCCTTCATCTGTCAGCTCTTCTTCACAGTCTACTGGGAAAGTTCCCTTCCTACCCAGCCAGACTGTCTGCACAAACAGCTGTGAGGGTGGTCAGCAGCAGCTCTCTGACGTAGCATCTCACCGAATGCCTGCAGCTTGCTGTTCCGCTCCCCCCAAGGCCATCCTGGTCTACTCTTTCCGTCCCTCAATTTCTTTTCTTTTTTTAGATTTTATTTATTTATTTGAGAGAAAGAGAGCATGTGTGAGGTTGGGGGGGGGGGGGAGTAGGGGAAGAGGGAGAAGCTGACTCCCCACCCGTGCAGGGAGTCCATTTTAGGGCTGGATCCCAGGATTCTGGAATCATAACCTGAGCCAAAGGCAGACGCTTAACCTACTGAGCCATCCAGGCACCCCGTCCCTCAATTTCTGGTTGCTCTCCATTGTCACAGGATCCTTCCCCAGCACCAGCCAACAGAGAAACTATTAATATTCTTACCTCCTCTTAATGTCTCTTGCTTCTTATACTAACTCAGAAATACTTTCATTAAGAATTAAGAGTCAGGGCGCCTGGGTGGCTCAGTGGGTTAAGCCGCTGCCTTTGGCTCGGGTCATGATCTCAGGGTCCTGGGATCGAGTCCTGCATCGGGCTCTCTGCTCAGCAGGGAGCCTGCTTCCCTCTCTCTCTCTCTCTCTGCCTGCCCCTCTGCCAACTTGTGATCTCTGTCTGTCAAATAAATAAATAAAATCTTTAAAAAAAAAGAATTAATAGTCATGTCACTGGCAGTAGAGTTTGAGGTCTGTGATCACTGGACAAGAGAACAATTTTCGGAATGCGACCTTCCTGGAGCTATTTGGTTATCTGCAGGGTTGGCTCTGATGCTTTTATCCATTTTTTTCTAGCCCACCTGTTTACCATTGCTCTGGTCATCCGTTTGCTCAGTCGGTACCAGTCAGTGTATAAGGCTGCATTAATTCCCATGTCTGCACTGGTACGTAGGTCGCCAAGAAACTCTCCTCTTCTTCCTATTCTTTCCAAAGAACATTCTCAGAGAGAATGAGACAGTTGAGATCCTTAGCACAATAGAAGAAAGCTTTTAGTATCAGGCCCCTGTCTACCTCTCTAGCTTCAACCCGAGCTACCCCATGTTATATACACCAGGCATTGCAAACTCCTTGCAATGCACGGCCTCTGTGGCTTTTACAGGCTATTTCTATCACCCAGAATGGTCTTGGTCCAGTCTCTTATTATTTAGATCCCCACCTCAGAGCTCCCACAGCATCTCATGCACAAATTTCTCATAGCCCTGGACTTCGAACACAAGGACAATCAAGGGATTTTGTGATGTTTTAAGACTTCTTGGGGTGTCTGGGTGGCTCAGTGGGTTAAAGCCTCTGCCTTCGGCTCAGGTCATGATCTCAGGGTCCTGGGATCCAGCCCCACATCAGGCTTTTTGCTCAGCAGGGAGCCTATTTCCCGCTCCTCTCTCTCTGCCTGCCTCTCTGCCTACTTCTGATGTCTGTCAAATAAATATATAAAATCTTAAAAAAAAAAAGTGGAATGTTTAAGACTTCTCTCTGGGCTAGAGTAGGAACAAACATGTTCATAGGAAGCGTGAAGGAAGCGGGAGGTAGCAATGGGTGAGCGCTAACACTGTTGTCTATCAGTTAGGATCCTATTGACAGAAAGTAGAAAAAGAATGAATGAATAGTTTGTCTCAGTCTCAAATAGAAGTCATCTCAGGCTGTCAGTCCAAGGACTGACTGTTTTGGCAAAGCTCCCAGGCTCATTTAGTTCATAATTCTAACATTTCCTTCCTTCTGGTCTAAGATGGCAGCATCTTCATTCTAGGATGCAGAGAGGGGAAAAGACAAAGAATTGAGGGATGTGTATGGGCTAGCCTCCCCTGCAAAAAATCCCTAGACTCTGTTTCACATTTTGGCTTATAGGTCAATGTCTAGTCACCTGCACATACCTATAAGGGAGCTAAGAAAAGTAGTCATTATTCTGGGAGAGCATATACTCAGTAGAAGTCTTATTGGAAGGAGATGAAATCCCTTGGAAGGAGGGATGGGTATTAGAGAACAGCTGCTACGATATTAACCCTATATCAAGGCTACTTCACTGGCCAACTGTGTCAAATTATGCTAGCACATTCTATAGCTATACACACACATTTCCTTTAAAACCACACATGTGCCCTCACTCACCTCTCCTATTCCACATCATACTGGAAGTCCTACCTAGGGCCATATAACAAGAAAAAGAAATAAAAGTTACTTAAAACGATAAAACAAACACACATACATTTGCTTAAGCATTTGTTGAGAGCACTGTACTAGTTTTTAAGGGAATTTCAGAAGTCTAAGAGAGTTTTTTTATGTGAGCAACTGAAGCCATTTTTCTGATGAAAACTGTCCCCAGAGAACCATAGCTAGTCAAGAGAAGAGCTACTGAATGCTATAAGGCCAGTTTTTCAACAGATCTCTCTCCAGAAGCACGGATTTGTACAGCCACCTTGCTGCAGAAGGCACCCTTCTGGGTTCTCACAACCATGTGCAACAGAGAACTAGCTGATCCTACCCCAGGACCAATTCTCTAGAACTCCCTATCTACAGCTACCAGATCACCACCCATTAGATTGTCCTCCTATGGGTGGGCTTCTCTCTGACTTTTTATTCTGTTCCACTGACCTATGTGTCTGTTTTTATGCCAGTACCACACTGTTTTGATTACCATAGCTTTATAATATAGACTGAAGTCAGGAAGTGTAATGCCTCCAGCTGTGTTTGGCTTTCTCAATATTGCTTTGACTATTTGGTTCTTTTATGATTCTGTATGAATCCTGGGATTATTTTTTCTATTTCTGTGAAAAAAATGACGTTGTGATTTTGATAGGGCTTAGATTGAATTTTCAGATAGCTTTGGTTAGGATGGACATTTTAATGGTATTAATTCTTCTAGTCCATGAATATAGACCATCTTTCCATTTATTTGTGTCTTTTTAAATTTCTTTTGTCATAATTATAGTTTTCAGTATGTAGGTCTTTCACCTCCTTGGCAAAATTTATCCCTAAGTATTTTATTCATTTTAATATTGTTGTAAATGGAATTATTTTCTCAATTTTTTTTTTTGGATCATCCATTGTTAGTGTGTCTAATCTTCTCTCTTACAAGGATAGTAGTCTATTAGATTAGAGCCCTAATGACTTCATTTTTAACTTAATTACCTCTGTAAATGCCCTATTTCCAAATACAGTCAAATCCCAGGTGTTACAGTTTCAACATATGAATTGGCAATGGAGAGACACAACTCATCCCCTAATAAATTATTATATTTCAGAGTCTTGGAGGAATTAGGCTGGAAATGTAGGTAGGAGTCAGATTGTAAAGAACTTTTAAGGTTCAACTAAGAAGTTTGGACCTTGTCTTAAACTAATGGACAATACTTTTAAGCAAGGGCGTGCCTTAATCCAATGTGTGCTGAACATAATGGATAGTATGAGGTCTGCAGTTCAGATCGAGGAAAAATGAGATATTAAGGTCAGTCAGGAGTCTTTTGTAGTGAGATAAATAAAGCTGATAAAGGTCAGAGCAAAAACCCCATCAGAGAGGATTGGAAAAGAGTTGACACATTTGAGAGACATTTAGACCATAGAGCTACGAGGACTTGAATGAGCTTATAGGCTCCCAGGTCTCTAGCATGGTTGATGGAAGAGGATGGTATTGTGAGCTAAGATCAACAGCACATATTGAGTATGAAGCATTACAGAATATCCAAGGAGAAACATGGATAAGGTATGGAGCTACAGTTTGAGTGGAAGGTATAACAGACATGATCACTGAGTCAAGTTAAGATCAGCCTGAGAGTATGCACAGGTCAAGGGAGAAGGTATCTGAAAAAGGAACCAGGGAGAACCGCAACAGTTAAAGGGAAGGTGGGGGGTGCTTGGGTGGTTCAGTGGGTTAAGCATCTGCCTTCAGTTCAGGTCATGATCTCGGGTCCTGGGATCAAAACCTGTGTCAGGCTCCCTGCTCAGCAGGGAGTCTGCTTCTCCCTCTCGGTCTGCCTCTCTCCACAGCTCGTGCTCTCTCCCTCTCTCTTTTAAATAAATAAATGAAATCTTTTAAAAAGGAGGGGGTCAGGTGGAAGGGAAGAGAAATGAGAAAGAGAGGAGGAAACAGAAAAGAACAGTGTCCCAGGAGTCAACCAAGAGAGTTGCAGGGAAAAGAAATTAAAAAGTCAAAGGATTTTATTTTTTTCAAAAGATTTTATTTATTTATTTGATAGACAGAGATCACAACCAGGCAGAAAGGCAGGCAGAGAGAAAGGAGGAAGCAGGCTCCCTGGTGAGCAGATGCAGGGCTCAATCCCAGGACACTGAGATCGTGACCTGAGTCAAAGCCAGAGGTTTTAACCCACTGAGTCACCCAGGCATCCTAAGTCAAAGGATTTTTAAAAGACCATAGAAGTTGGCCTCCAGAAGAGAAGTTTTAGTGGAGGAGTGGAAATAGAAACCTGAGTACAGGAGATGTGGGCATTTGGGAAAGGGAAATCTGGTGGTGGTAAGATACAACACAGGTCATTTCTAGAAGCCTAGCTATGAAGAGAGGAAGGAGCTAGGAGGTATTGAAGGGCAGATTTTGGTTGCTGTCCCAGCGTGTTTTCTTTACCCATAGAGGATGCCATTGCTTGTGCAGAACTCTATCCTACACTTACATCAGGGTGCAAATGATATGGGACATCTGACTATTTTACCACATGGATTTTCTCTATGACCCATGGTGGACTTATGGACTTCTGTCTCAAATTCTATATACATGGTTCTGTTCACAGGCTTGTCTCCCCACATTATATCATGAACCTCTCAAGGGGAGACATCATGTCTTATACTCCCTGTCTTGTGCGTATTTTACAAGTTTACAGTGGAAGTATTTTACAAGTTTACAGGAAGAAAAGGAAGAAGGGAGTTAAGGAAGGATTAAAGAGTTACCATTGGCCATGTACTATGTTAAGTATCTCTTTCCTAAATGAACTTTTCACCAACAGTGTGAGATTGATCTTATGACTACCCCCATTTTACAGCTGAAGAAACTGAGACATTAATATAATAAGTGGCCTGCCCAAGGCCACAGAGTCAGCAAACAGGCAAGCATGCATCTGAGTTCTGTCATTTTGCAATCAAATGCTCATATTCTTAACTGTGTGAAAATCAAGTAGAGTATTTTAAAAACTTTACCTATATAAGGGGAGGTCTTGGAAGTAATCTAAAGTATTTATTTTCTAAAAAAGGAAAAGCAAAAGCCAACAAGAGTCATACTTGATCTGCTAAATTGCATCTCAATTGCCTTGCATGGTGCAAAACAGAACATACGATCACCCTATCACTCCTGTAGTGTTGCATTATGTTCAGCTGTCAGGTTTGTTGGTTTCCTAAATCAACGAGTCACAGACTATCACCTAAAATATTTTTCACTGTCAGGTTCTAGAGCATAAAATTAGTCTTTATTGCTTTGACTATTACTGATTTCGAAGGCCAAGGAATGGTCATGTAGCAAAGGCAGCAGAGCCTGGACCAGAAGGGCTCCCCAGATGAAATACATTTTTGCTGATGGCTTTCATTTGAGCACTGATGTGAAGGAATTTTTTCAGGGCTCTGGACTACTTCCTTAGGGTTGGGAAGGCCAGGTATATGGTGCTGGTCACATGGTCACTTTTCACAGTCAGCTCTTCTTCCTACGGGCTGGGCAATGTCATGGAGTCTGAGTCCAGGCACTAGCACATAAAAAAAAGTCTTCACACAGCCAGACTTCTGTTCAGAGCCTCAGGTGCTGAAATTCTGGGGATCTTCAGGACAAGAACCAGTCACACTGAGAAGCCTCCAATGCAGTCTTTCTTGTGAATCATGCAAGAAGACAAAGTCAAGCTTGTGCTTCTCCTTTAAATATACCTGTTTTTTTGCATAAGGGGACTTACCAGTTCCATTTAGAAAATCAAACTTGGATTAGCCATGGTTTGAGATGAAAAATGGGGTCATACCGTGCCTCAACTTCTCTTTGTGATTCTTTACTAATTAGCACTGTCCCCCCACACCCAGACCTCCGAAAGACTTCTGTAACAGATGGCAGTTGCAGTGGATTTAATGAAAAAAATCTCAAGGGGAAGGTGCATTTTGGAGGCTAGGAGGGGTGAATGCAGAGCTGACTTGCTCTTTACCATGTTTTCTTTAATAAGGACCACCTTTTATTGAGACCTATTTGCAAAGCACATGTCTAACACTTCAGCTGTGTCTTGCAATATATCCCCCCAAGATCTCTGTCTTTGATGTTATTGTAATGTTTTAATTCTCAGATAAAACAAGACAAAACAAAACAAACAAACAAACAAACAAACAAAAAAACCCCTAAAGCTGAGAAAGGTTAGCTGCTATGATGGGTTCCATTGCATCCCCCCAAAAGATATATTGAAGTCTTAACCCTCAGCACCTGTGAACATGTCCACAAGACCTTATGTGGAAATAGGGTCTTTAGAGAAGTAATCAAGTCCAGATGAGGTCATTAAGGTGGACCCTAACCCAGTATAATTTGTGTCCTTACAGGAAGGGGTAATTTGGACATGTAGACAGACAGGTACAAAGGGAAGACCGTGTAGACACACAGCGAGAAGACATCCATGTGATAATGGAGGCAGAGATAGGAGTGGTATTACTACAAGTCAAGAAATGCCAGGAATACACCAGAAGCTATAAGAGACAAGATCTTTCAGAGGAATCATGGCCTGAGGCCACCTTGGTTCTGGACTTCTAGCCTCCAGACGTGTCGGGTGATACATTTCTATTGTTTTAAACCATCCCCATTTGTGGTACTTTGTTCCTAGAACCTTAGTAAATAAATGAGTACGACCGTCTTCCTTCAAATGACAGAATTAGTCATCTTCAGCATCAGAATTTGAATCCAGGTCTATCTGACCCTAAATCTGTTTTCACGGCTTTTATGCTTTACTCCCAATGGGCTGTGGTAGCATCTGGTAGAAGCAATCAACTTGACCTCTATTACAGAGAAGGTGCCGCTGAAGTCTTGTTCTGAGGATGAGAATGAGTGTGTTGGATGAGGAAGGGAGGGAAGAGAAATCCAGACAGAAATCCAGGCCATTTATGAAAGACATAAACGTATATGCCGTGCTTCAGGAATAAATAAGGCTCATGCATGGAGGTAAAAGGAAATGGGATCCTGCACAACGCCTCCGTTTTCTGGGAAAATCCCAGAGGCATGCTTGCAGGTATGTTCCCAAAGTCGAGGAGCATCCAGAAAGAGTGGATGGCTACAGACCTTGCCCACATCATGAGGGCTCCTCCCCTGCAATTTAACGTTAGAGCTTTCATGGCAATGAATCTTCCCAGCATATTCAATCGACCCAGCCAGGGTGAGCTGGAAGATTCCATTAGCAAAGGAATCCACAAGATAAGAAAACATTTTCCTTCCTTGTTATTAAGCACTGTCTCTTAATTAAGTTGTCTTCCGCACATTGGATCAGACGGGAATACCTAGAAGTCCTTTTCTAGGAAAATGCTTATTTCTCCTCCATCTCCTCCACACTCACCTCACTTTCCCACCCCCAAAATGTCACTTAGTCATGGGCCAGCGCAAGAGGTAAATAAGCCAAGGGGCTGAGGAGTGAATCCCGTTGATCTCAGAATGAGTGCCGTTGTGTGTGCCACTGGAGGAGCAAGGTCTGCCCCACAGGCCGGTGCAGAGAGGATGCTTGGAGCATGAATCACAGACATAGTTGCACCTTGAGGTCACTACAGTGAATCCTTTAATCCCAAATAAAGGGGGGAGCTCATATGCTAAGTATTACAGGAGGTCACTATTGCAGCCTACATCCCAGGCTTTGACATGTTTCCACCCATAAAGACTCGTGTTGAACACTGTACATTCAGATCCAGTTCAGGTAAAGTTAATTTGAAGGAGAAGAAAGAGGCTCTGTAGGCAGTGGCCACCAGGACTAGAATATCTTTAAATGCATAAGAGAAAGCAAGTAAGACCTCAAGGCCATTTATATCCTCTCTCTTCCTCAGGGTCCCTTTCCATAGCCAGGTGGTCTCAAAATGCTATCAGTCCTATCTTTTTTCTCCTTTTATAGTTGTCTCTTTCTCTCCATTTCCAGTCCTGGCTGATGCGCATCTACTCATCAGTAAGTTGCCGTTCATCGCCCATCCGTTGTCTCTCCCATAAGCACCTCCCCTCCCACACTGTGCCAGCAGAATCAGGCACTTCCTTCCTTCCTTTGCTAGCACAGTGTCAGCACAGCTATTATGAGATTTATCACACGGACCATAATTATTTATTTACCATCCTCTAGGACCGCATAACCAGCAATCTCAAAATTTAGTGGATTAAAACAATAGCCACATTTATTCTTAGCATTCTCTCCCACAGATCCCGAGTTTCATGGGGTGCAGGGAGGCCGTTCTCACCCTCTGTAGGGCTGCTCTACAATTACTCTCTTGAGATCAGGGCTGGGATCATCCCCAAGTCTTCATCACACTCATAGCTGGTGACAAAGCTGGAAAAATTCAAGCTGCTGGGGCCCTATGAGGCTCTCTCCATGTCGTATGGTCTGTCCTCAGAGCCTCACGGCAGTCTCAGGATACTTGCACATCTCCTCTGTCCACTCAGGGCTCTGAAAGCAAGTGTTCCAAAAGACAGTGAACAATGCAGAGGCCACTTTGCTTTGTATCACATAGTCCAACCACACAGGGCCTCCTTTGCCACTATCTGGGGACACCCCAATTAAATGGGGAGGAAATATGAGACATCTCTCAACCCCATGGAGGAGGGTCAAATCACACTGCGAGGAGAGCAGGTAAGACAGGAGATATCCGTGTGGTCATCTTTGGAAAGTACAACCTGCCAGTTATAAATCCAGGGTCTGACAAAGTACCTGGCACCTGATGATCTCTTTCTAAATACAATGGCTGATCAAATGAATGACCCTCATCCCCATGTAGACCTGGTTATCTTATGCCTTGCTATTGACAAAAATGTTATTCTTGCCTCTCTCATTAGCTTTCCCGATATCCAGTTTATCCTTCAGCCCATTTTCTGGAGATCCACCTTCCAAACCCCTGTTTTTCAATGTCTCAGTTTCAGAAGACATTGGCAGCTCCCAATGGCATGCAGAAATATCAGGATGTTGCCCCAGCCTGTGATGCTCTGGCATTACTTTAAATACAGCACAAGCATATAGACCCATGTATGTATCTTGACTTACCTCCACACTGTAGGAAGGGTGAATTCAGCACAGGTATGTGTTACTAGTTTTCAAGTGTGTGGCTTGTGTGACTTATCCAAGTTGTCCTGAATTCTGATTCATAGTGATGGATTAAAGCATTGTTCCCTCCTGTAGTTCTACTAGAACAACAGCAAAGGATAGAAAGGACACAAGTCCTTAAGAGACTAGAAAAAGAGATACGACATCCAAAATTTGGAAGCTGAAAAGCCAACAGAGAACAATAGCTGAATTAGATGATTTGCAGCACTATAAAGCTTCTTCCCTTTCCCCTTCCCCTGCCAAAGGAAGTTCACTAGGGCTCAGTAATTGGAAACATGAGATCCCTCTCAAACCAATGGAGAAGGTGGGATTGAAAAATTAAAGAATTAAAGTCTGCATAAGATATAGTAGTTCTCCCTCCTTTACCCTGACTGAAGACTGAAGATTTATTCCCTTCAAGAGTGTAAACCAGAAGGACTCTGGATACGGAACATCAGGCAAGCTGATGATGGGATGTATTAGTGGAAAAAAAAAAAGAATAAAATAAAATCTCCACATGGAACAGTGAGATCCTTGGACATCGTTTCCTATTAGGTCATAAATACTCACAGATGGGTTTTGGTCCATGTACTCCTTCCTCAAACCAAGTCAAGAATTTGGAGGCTTTCTCTCTGGAAAATAAAACAATAAAGAAATAAGTTATCATAAAAAGTAAAAGGCCTATAGATCTGACCACTGGGATTTCCCACAGACCTACCATAAAGCTTACCAATGGACAAGTAGCTCCTAACTAAATAGAGGTTCCAGTAGGCTTTTTGATGCTGATCTTCTCAGTAGGAAGAGAGAGGCAAAGATCACCATATACTTGAGAAAAACCTGCAGCAGAACAGAGACCAAAAGTTAGTGGGACAAAGAAACTCAGAGGAAATAGAAACAGTGCCAAAAGTAATAATATTTTTTAAGTGGGAGGAGGAGAAACAGAAAGAACTATAATTAAGTTCCTCAAGAAGATTAGAGAAGCTAGAAAAGATAAGAGATTTAATGTAATAATTGGAAAACAAGGTTGTGCTGAAGACATATCACAGAAGGTGTGGGCAAAATGACAGTGAGATAGAAAATAGAAAACATAAGGAAATTAGAGGATTCATAACATCTGAATTAAAAGAATTCCAGAAAAAATGGAGAAAACAAAGAAGAGAGAATTATCAAAGGAATAGTTGAAGAAAAATGTCTGGAAATAAAAAACTTGAGTTTCCAAATAGAGATGGCTGTAAGTGTCCAGCAAAATTGATCACCACAGTCAGAACATCCTGCAAGAGAGGTAAAACCAGGAAGCAACCAAGGAAGGCAGATCAAATAGCATAGACCTTCTCACAACAACATGGGAAATGAAGACAGAAAAAGAGTGGGCATTCCCTTAAGTTCCTGACCTTGGGGGAAAAGCTCTCCATTTTCTTCATTTGCTGTGGGTTTTTCATAGATGGCTTTTATGATATTAAGATATGTACCCTCTATCCCTACACTGAAGAGTTTTGATCAAGAAAGGATGCTGTACTTTGTCAAATGCTTTTTCAGCATCTACTGAGAGTATCATATGGTCCTTTCTCTTTCTTTTACTAATGTATTATATCACATTGATTAATTTGTAGATGTTGAACCAACCTTGTAGCCCAGGAATAAATCCCACTTGGTCGTGGTGAATAATCCTTTTGCTGTACTGTTGGATCCTATTGGCTAATATTTTGGTGAGAATTTTTGCATCTGTGTTATCAGGGTTATTGGTCTGTAGTTCCCCTTTTTGATGGGGTCTTTGTCTGGTTGGAGATCAAGATGATGCTGACCTCATAAAATGAGTTTGGAAGTTTTCCTTCCATTTCTATGTTTTGGAACAGTTTCAGGAGAATAGGTATTAATTCTTCTTTAAATGTGTGGTAGAATTCCCTTGCGAAGCCATCTCGCCCTGGGCTCTTCTTTTTGGGAGATTTTTGATGACTGCTTCACTTTTCCTACCAGATATAGGTCTGTTCAGGTGTTTTGTTTCTTCCCAGTTAAGTTTCAGTAGTTTATACCTCTCTAGGAGTGCATCCATTTCTTCCAGATTGTCTAATTTGCTGTTGTATAGTTGTTCATAATATATTCCTATAATTATATTTCTTTGGTGTTGGTTATGATCTCTCCTCTTTCATTCATAATTTTATTTATTTGGGTCCTTTCTCTTTTCTTTTTGATAAGTCTGTCCAGGGTTTTATCAATCCTATTAATTATTTCAAAGAACCAGCTCATACTTTTGTTGATCTGTACTACTATTCTTTTGGTTTCTATTGCATTGATTTCTGCTCTGATCTTTATTATTTCTCTTCTCCTGCTGGGTTTAGAGTTTATTTGCTGTTCTTTCCCTGGATCCTTTAGGGGTAGGGTTAGGTTGTGTATGTGAGATCTTTCTTGTTTCTTGAGAAAGACTTGTATTGCTATCTACTTTCCTCTTAGGACCACCTTTGCTGCATCCCAAAGATTTTGGACAACTGTGTTTTCATTTTCATTTGTTTCCACAATTTTTTAGAATTCCCCTTTAATTTCCTGGTTGACCCATTCCTTCTTTAGTAGGATGCTCCTTAGCCCCCATGTATCTGAGCTCTTTCCAACTTTCCTTTTGTGACTGAGTTTGGGTTTCAAAGTACTATGGTCTGAAAATATGCAGGGAATGATCCCAATCTTTGGGACCAGTTGAGACCTGATTTGTAACCTAGGGTGTGCTCAATTTTAGAGAGTATTCCATGTACACTAGAGAGGAATGTGTATTCTGTTGCTTTGAGATGGGATGTTTTGAATATATCTGTGAAGTCCATCTGGTCCAGTGTGTCATTTAAAGCCCTTATTTCCCTGTTATCTTTCGTTTAGATGATCTGTCCATTGCAATGTCATTGTCCATTGCAATGAGGGAGGTGTTAAAGTCTCCCACTATTATTGTATTATTGTTGATGTGTTTCTTTGAGTTTGTTGTTAATTGGCTTATGTAATTGGCTGCTCCCACGTTAGGTGCATAAATATTTATAATTTTTTGGTCTTCTTGTTGGATAGACCCTTTAAGTATGACATAGTGTCCTTCCTCATCTCTTGTTATAGTCTTTGGTTTAAAATCTAATTTGTCTGATATAAGGATTGTCACCCCAGCTTTCTTTTGATGTCCATTAGCATGGTATATAGTTTTCATTTTAAATCTGGAGGTGTCTTTGGGTCTAAAATGAGTCTCTTGCAGACAGCATATCAATGGGTCTTGTTTTTTTTTTTTTTTTTTTTTTTTTTTTTTCCAATCTGATACCCTGTGTCTCTTGATTGGGGCATTTGGCCCATTTACATTCAGGGTAACTATTAAAAAATATGAATTTAGTGCCATTTTATTTCCTGTAAGGTGACTGTTAATGTTACTGTCTCTGTTCTTGACTAGTTTATGTTATTTTTAGGCTCTCTCTTTGCTTAGAGGACCCCTTTCAATATTTCTTGTAGTGCTGGTTTGGTGATCACAAGTTCTTTTAGTTTCCAATTGTCCAGGAAGCTTTTTATCCCTCTATTTTCAATGACAACCTAGCTGGATATAGTATTCTTGGCTGCATATTTTTCCCATTTAGTACCCTGAATATATCATGCCAGTCCTGACTTGCCAGATGTCTGTGGATAGGTCTGCTGCCAATCTATTATTTCTACCATTGTGTGTTACAGACCTCTTGTCCAGAGCTGCTTTCAGGATTTTCACTTTGTCTCTGAGATTTACAATGACATGCATGGAGCTACAGGATATTATGCTAAGAGAAATTAGTCAATCAGGGAAAGACAATTATCATATGATCTTGCTGATACGTGGAATTTGAGAAACAAGGCAGAGGATCATCAGGGGAGAGAGGAAAAAAATGAAATGGGACAAAACCAGAGAGATAAACCATAGAAGATTCTTAATCTCAAGAAACAAACTGAGGGTTGCTGCAGTGGAAGGAGTGGGAGGGATGGGGTGGCTGGGTGATAGACATTGGTGAGGGTATGTGCTATGGTGAGTGCTATGAATTGTGTAAGACTGATGAATCCCAGACCTGCACCCCTGAAACAAATAATACATTATATGTTAATAAATTAATAAGTTAATTCATAAAATCAAGCAAGCTCTCACCGACAAGATAAAATCAAAACCCTTTTGCATGGGGGCGCCTGGGTGGCTCAGTGGGTTAAGCCACTGCCTTTGGCTCAGGTCATGATCTCAGGGTCCTGGGGTCGAGTCCCACATCAGGCTCTCTGCTCGGCAGGGAGCCTGCTTCCCTCTCTCTCTCTCTCTCTCTGGCTGCCTCTCCGTCTACTTGTGATTTCTCTCTGTCAAATTAATAAATAAAATCTTTAAAAAAAAAAAAACCCTTTTGCATGACATTCAAGGTCATACACAATAACTTCCTGCTAACTCACTATAGATCAATAATACCTGATATTTTCAAACCACAACACTGCTCATCTTTTCCCTCCTAACCTGGAAATCTTTCTATCGGCCATCTTCCCCAAATCTTATCCACCTTCTAAAGTCACTTATATTCTCACTACCTCCAAAAAGCCTTCCTTGATGATCCCCCATAGAGGGATCTTTTCCTTCTCTAAATTCCTAGAACAGTTACTGTCTGTACCCAGTCAGTTAATTGGGCTGTTTGCACTTCAGCTTTCAAAGTATTATGGTTCCTGTAAGTAGCTTTACAAGTTCCTTGAGGACAGATTCTCCCACAGTGGGCTCATGTGGTGTAGCAGAGCTATCTACATGGTAAGAACATTAACATTTTTTGAACAAATTAATTAATTAATAATTAAGTTACTCCACCTCCTGTCTCTCTTATGTTAGGCTTTTGTTGTTTCTCCCACTGAGCAACAGGGGTTTCTTGTAACTTTCCACTGATCTCCTCCGCCTGTGGTTGCTGATTCAGTTGTGGCTTGGGCACCCCTCCCCCTCCACAGTCAGACCCGGAAGCCCAAAAGGTGAGGAAGGTTTGGATACAGCTGGAGTAACCACACCGTAATGCTTTATTGATGTTGATTTTATTCTGAAGATCTGTTCCTGCTAAAGCCAAGTGGGACCAGAGGTGGCCAGGTGGAGGACTACAGCCAAATCAATTCTTAGCTTCATTTAATGAAAAGAAAAGGAAAGACAAAACAACTTCAATTAACTCTTTAAAAGCATTTTTTCTGGAGATACAAACAAACTCATATAGACCCTTTCCAAACACAGACTACAGGCATTTTCCTGCATAGGGTTGTCCCGCCAGAGGCACCTACATTTCCTAAGACCATCTTCTTCGCCCCTTGGACATTTCATCTATCCACACCCTCTGGCCCAGAGACCCCTTAGTCTCTGCCAGTAGCCAACACACTCCATCTCCCCCAAAGAGCAAGAAGGCAGTGAGTCCCCCAAAGAGCAAGAAGGCAATGAGTAATGGTAAGTAATGGTGAACAATTTCCCTTAAAAGAAAAGCTGGAATAAACGCCTATTATGTGGCCCCAAATTCCTAATTCTAGGCCACAGTTTACTGAGTCCTGGAATCTTGGGATAGGAAGAGACCCTAGAGAGATCATCTATAATCCTTCTGCCTGAGCCACATCTGATGACAAGTTCCTCTATCTTGCCTGCCGCACAAGGGTGCTGCTTCTGCTGGGATATTACCACCAAGAGGAGGGGCCTCCCCTTGC
Organism: Mustela nivalis; assembly: GCF_964662115.1. Classification (NCBI taxonomy): domain Eukaryota; kingdom Metazoa; phylum Chordata; class Mammalia; order Carnivora; family Mustelidae; genus Mustela; species Mustela nivalis. The sequence goes on along the minus strand of NC_139028.1, from coordinate 24,871,401 downwards.
AAATCATTGACAAGACATTGGCACCTATGTGGTACATACCAGGAAAGCTCTGATGGTGGAGGGGTGATTGAAGAGAAGGTGGTCTTAAATGCAGTGGTTCTTTGTATTTTATAATCACAAATCCCCCAAAAGAATTTAAAAAGCTTTGGACTGCCTCCTCTAGAAAAGAGCCTATAGACATGATATTTGGAACATAATTTTAATGGGTTCAGAGACTCCTGAAACCCATCCATAGATGACAAATTAAGATTCTTGCTTTAATGGTATTTTTGAGGACCAAGCAAATGGTACAGCTCCATGGACTAAAACAACAATTAAATTAGTCTGGCCTTGCCGGGGGGCGGAGGGGGGGGGAATATCAAGCCACGGAAACTGAACATTTTATTTTAAGCTGTCACGCCAGACATGGCTTTCATCACCCACCTGGACCAACTGTGTCTCGGAGACACTAAGAAGTTTTAAAACATTGAAAAATAATGAAATAAAATAAGGCAACTCTGCAAGTTACTGGGGATGGGGGCGGGGGTGGGCGGCGCTGTGTATTTCCTTGATGTGTTTGTGACATTGTGGGGAGAAATGCCACACTCTTCACCATTGTGTTGGCAGCTCCTAGGATTCTGAAGGAGTTAATGATTTTATGGGCCCAGAGCTCACACATGTTCCACCTTTCAAAAGCTTCATTTCTCTTTTGTTTGGAGCATTTCCCAATGACTTTTAATTAAGTGTATTCTCTGTTGGCAGGAATGAGACAATAAAGGGAAAGAGTTTTGTGCATTCTTGCTCGCAAAACCAATGCTGTGTGTTTGTTGGTTGCTGATTGATTGGTGGGAAGCTTCCAGCTGTAGCTGCAAAGGAAAACCCACAGTTAAGTGCGACCTATAAAATCACATTTGGGAAGGTGGTTCTTACAGCCCTCGTGCAATGTACTGCACAGTGTATTTCGACTCTGGAAACTTGCTTAGACATCAGGATCTGGCTCCTGGGAGCCTGTGCCTCCTGCAGAATTCTGTGGACAGGGAGTCTATCCTCCCACCTCCCCACCCCCCGGAATGCAACAACATTGATAGTTGCACCAGATGTTTGGGGAAGGGGAGAAGGGTGGGGATGATTATCAGGGTCGAGTACATGTGTCCCTTCTTACAAGCACTGAAAAGAAGTTTTCTATTATGTAAGGTGAGACAGACAAGAAGCAGATCTCTTTTCTCAATATTAACTCCTTGGTTTGAAAGAAACTAATCCGATCTTCTGCCTCTAGGCAATACAACAGTCAAATAGATTTTTGGTGTTGTTGTTGTTCTCCTTCCCACCACCCCCCACAGCGTTTCCAAAGAAGGACATTCCAGCCTTCCTTAACCTTGCATTCCAGAGTCTCACAGTGCCTATACTCAGGAAATATTTCCTCAGGTTTAACTTAAATCCCTCTCCCTGCCATGGGAGACCATTGCTATCCTCCAAGGACTCAAAGAACAGCTGCCTGGCCCTTTGCCAGTCACACCATTCCATGTTTGCATTGTTCGGGGGAGGAAACAGCTCTGGGCCTGTGTTGATCGGCTCCCCACCACCCAGCAGGAACCCAGACCTGAACCCCAGGCTCCTCTAAGGAGTGACTTTGGATACTTGGGGCACTGTTCTCCCAGGACGAGAAAATGACCACAAGTGACTTTTCACCCTCTGAAAACAAAAGTTTCTGCAAGGGGCTTTGAGACATGACATAAAAAGAATTCTCGACATCTTTATGGTGTTTTACCTAACATTTGTGGATACACAAGTTCTACTAGAGGTAGAATAACCTTTGTTTTACATAGATAGATGATAGATTTTTTTTTTTTTTTTTTTTTTGAGAGAGAATGAGAGCATGTGCGCCTGTGTAGGAGAGGAGAGCCTAGAGGGAAAGGGAGATCTTGGAAGAGACAGGATCTTAAGCAGGAGGCTCAATCTCATGACCCTGAGATCATGACCTGAGCTGACTTGGACACTTAACTGACTGAGTCACCCAGGCACCCCAATAACCATGGGTTATTGGGTTCAGCAAGATTGACTCAACCAACCTTTGCACAGATAAGAAGAGTGGATGACAAAAGTTGGCTCCAAATCGTGATGTGTCTGGTTCAACACTTTCCACCACACTAGAGGTGCTTCCTGGGGAATAAATAAAGCTCTAGACCACCGATCATCTATTTCCTGTGGGGTGTGTGTGTGTGTGTGTGTGTGTGTGTGTGTGTGTTAGTCTCAGGAACAGAGAGACGGATACACAAGGAAATAGGAATTAAGACTCACTGAAAAGCGCAAACACATATAAAGTCTTCTGTCCCAGGGACTGTGAAATCGGTGGCAGTGGCAGGGTGGGTAGCAGGAAAGCCTCATGGTGTGGGCAGTTTTGCAGGGTGCTCACGGGACTGGTTCCCCCACCTCCGATCTTCAGTTTCATTATGTACAAAATGAGAATAAGAATACCTTTTTCACAGGGTATTTTGAGAAATAAATGAGATAATGAATATAAAGTGCTTAGTGCAGGGTCTGACAGGTAAAAAAAAGCTAAATAAATGTCGAAATAGTAACTACTCATATTATGGAGTGAATGAAGCAATGAAGCCAAAGGGAGCTAAGTTAGGAAAGGTTTGGTGGAAGAAGTAAAAAGTGTCATAGGAATTTGAAGGCAGGATTGGGGTTTGTGAAGAAGGCAAGGGGGGGCATGATTTTTCTGCCCTCAGCCTCCCCCAAGCTGAGACATGTCAGTCTTTGGATGTGGGTTCCCATCTCTGTGTCCACAGACTTTCAGATTTGTAAGCACTGTCTGGAACAGTAAAGTAGCAAAATGCCATAGGAGAGGCTGTGGATGGACAGTTTGCAAGAGACATGGGCAGCTGCCAGCCTTAAGGCAATTTCTGTCCTAGAATGAAGAATAGCTTTGGTGTAACTCCGTTAAAAATTAAGTGCACTGTAATGTTGAGCCTTTGTTAGTGTGAATAACATCTAAAAACATTAAGTCTAATAACTTGGCTTGCTTACCAGAGATCTGTTGCTTCTGCTGTAGACGAGCATGAGGACCTCTCCAAGGCTCTACACATTATTGGAAACAGGGAGATTGAAATTCTTGGAAATTTCCTATTGATTGGTTAAGTAAATCATCTGCTAAATGGAAATCGAACCTGAAAGGGATACCTTTAACAGAATTAATAAGTGAACTGTTTAGGTGAAATGTTAGGAGTAACCCAAAAATACCTGAATTGATTGGAGATGGATAAACAGGTCCCAAAGAGTAAGGACACTAAGAGAGAAGTTACCGGATGTGCTCAGGGAATACTTTGGACATCAGCCCAGCTCAGCGTGGATGTGTGGAAAAGAAACCACACCACCACAGCTATCTCCAAGGGCGTATAAATCAGGGACACACTTCTATCCATGTATCACAAGCCACTCAAGGTGCCCAGACTAGAAATTGTAGGAGGTCTACCTGTGCATTGGTGCCACCAACTAATGCTGTAGGTTTCTGTGGCTAGGGACACGAAGCCTGGTGCATTCGGAGGTGGTGTGCCCCAACCCGCTTCCCATACGTGTCTACAGTTTGGCTTGCTGCTAGCAATGCAGGGGGGAAGTGTTGGTCTGGCTTCAGAAGGACACTCCTCACACACAGGTCCTGAAATAAGATACTCAAGAGGAACATGAAGAGAAAGAAAGCCGCATTCACTTACAATCTACTCTGTGCCAGTCATTTACCTGCATTGTTTATTTAATCTTCCTAGCAAGTTTTCTAGGTAAGAAATACTGAGTTCATTTTACAAATGAGAGAGCCTAGTGGCAAGAGCTGGAATTCGAACCCAGGTCTGGTTAAGTGCGAAGTCTACAAGTCCAAGTTCTTCTCACCTCATGTGGTGGCCTTGAGAAAATAGAATCTAGTTTAATTTTCACTGAGACAGTAGGTTGTGTGTCTTGGACTAGAATGAGCTGGGGCTGTAAAGTTGTACCCAGGTCATGAAGCACACGGAATCCCAGGGCATCATGTGAAGAGATTTGAAGTGTATTCCACAGGCAAAGAAGATTTTAGAGTGGGGATGAAGGTGGGGAATGATCAGAATTTTCCTTCCTACATTTAAGAGTGGGATTTAATATGGAAGAACACAAGAAAAGGGATGCCTGGGTGGCTCAGTCAGTTAAGACTCTGCCTTCAGCTCAGGTCATGACCCCACACTCCCTGGATCAAGTCCCGTGTCAGGCTCCCTGCTCAGCAGGGAGTCTGCTTCTCCCTCTGACCCTCCCTCCTCTCATGCTCTCTCTCTTTCTCAAATAAATAAATAAATAAATAAATAAAATCTTTAATTAAAAAAAGAGAGGAGAGTAAGAAGAGATCAAATGGAAAAGCAAATAGGAGGGGAAAGTTCTTAGTTCCAGCAAGTTTAGTAATAAAGGGTTAATGCTAGCGAACGAAATAGGCCATCAGAGAAAGACCAATACCGGATGACTTCACTCATACGGGGAATTTAAGAAACAGAACAAATGAACATAGGTGATTGGGAAAGAGAGGTAAACAAAGAAACAGACTCTTAACTATAGAGAAAAAAACAGATGGTTCCCAGAGGGGAGGGGTGAAGTACATGACAGAAAATCAGGAGGGCGTTTGTTGTGATGAGCACTGGGTATCATAGGCAAGTGTTGAATCGCCTTACGCTACACTTGAAATGAATATTTCACTGTATGCTAATCAACTGGAATTTCTATGATAATGTAAAAAAAAGAAATAAAAACAAAACAAAGGGTGCCTGGGTGGCTCAGTCAGTTAAGCATCTGCCTTTGGCTCAGGTCATGATCCCAGGGTTCTGGGACTGAGTCCTGCCATCAAGCTTCCCTCCCTCTCCCTCTCCCTCCGACTGTTGCTCCCCCTGCTTGTGCTCTTTCTCTCTCTAAATACACAAAATCTTAAAAAATAAATAAATAAACAAATAAAATAAGTCAAAAAAAAAAAAAACAGAAATGAACAAAGATGGTAATCAAAAGACCAGGGGATTGGGAGAAGGGGGGTAGGGTTATGGACACTGGAGAGGGTATGTGCCATGGTGAGTGATGTGAAGTGTGTAAACCTGGCGATTCACAGACCTGTACCCCTGGGGATAAAAATATATTATATGTTTATAAAATAAATAAATAATTAAAAAAAAAAAAAGACCAGGGGAAAAAATTGTGACAGATTATATTTTTCAAAAATGGCCGTACCAGTATTTCCCATTCCATATGCCCTGTCCCTCCCGGTTGAGAGGTAAAGTCTAGATCTGCTCCCCATGAAGCTGGGCAGGCCTCTGGGGCTGCCTCAGCGAAGAGCATATGACATAAGTGACACTATAGACTTCCAAGACTAGGTCATAAAAAACGACGTAGCTTCCACCTGGTTCTGTCTCTCTCAAGATTCTTTTCCTTGGAAGTCAGCCATTGTTCTGTGAGAAAGTCCAGGGTGCACAGAGAGGCTCATGTGAGGCTACCGAGGCCCCCAACATCGCCCCCACCCGAGCTCCTGCCAACATGGAGCAGTGACTAACTAGCCGTGCCAGTGGGTCATCATGGAAGCATATCCTTGAGCTCTCAGTTGAGCTGCCTCAGGTGACACACATGGAGAAGAGTCGGGCCTAAATTGCAAATTTGTGGGCAACATTAATGATCGTTATTATTTCAAGTTACAGAGTTTTGGTATGGGGATTTGGTGTGCAGCAGTGGATAACCAGAATAAAAAAGGTCAGGGTCAACAGAAGATGAATGCCAGCCAAATGGTAAGAAAGGTGAATTTTGTTTATTTGATTGTGTCTTCCTGGCTCTGAGGAGTGAACATTGTAGAGCCAGCAAATATGTCCGCCTCCACGGATAACCACGTAACAAAGCACTAACCCACAGCTTTCCCATACTATCCACTCTTGTAGATGGAGATGAGAAGGCAGATAATCGTTCACAATAATGAGCAATCCATGGAAACCAACCTGTACTGGGAGTCTACTCTATTTTAGGCAAAATTTTGGTTGTCCTATATTTCACATCCCTTTTCTCATCTGATCCTGGTAAAATTTCTAGAAAATCTTACTTCTATTTTTTAGGATCAGAAAAAGGGATAGAAAATTGGTTTTCTTTAAAAAAAAAAAAAAAGTCACACTCTTGAGTGGCTACAAGCAAGAGTCAAACTCAAGTCTGATTTCAGCTCTCGGCCTCTCTCTGCTACACCAGCCTTCATATTTGCCAAAGATGATTTCTCTTTGAGTTTTGCACATATGTGCTATTAATGCTTTGGGGGTTGTTTGGATCAGATTCCTTTTTCTTCAGCCGCAGCCTATTTACCTTTCTTGGCTACTATTAGGGGAAAAAAAAAAAAAAAAGAATTTGCATTCCTGAAGCACACACAATTCAACGGTGTTGAAAGCAGATGGTTCGCAAGTATGCTGTGAGACATGGGGAATCCAAATTAAAAGAAATTTTTGCCACAGTTACAGAGTGTTGTGAGGCATTGTGTATTTGTACATGTTGTACAGTGTACGTCCTAAGTGGAGGAGGCTTTTTCTTCTTTGTTGAATTGGCCCTCATCCTTAGAAAAAGGTGTTTTTAACCAAAGCTAAGACATTTTGCCCCAGGGCATGGGTGTCTTGTAGGTTGAAGTGCAGGACACAGCATTCCTTGTGCAAAACATGGAGTTGTGCACACTCATCAGTCAGCTTTCCGTGGATTTCAGAATTCTGCTGGAGATTGCAATTGTTTGAATGGGATGGAGTTCTCTCAATCAGCTCTGAGGGGGAGAAGTAATACAGGGGACAAGAGGTGTGAGTCTCTCCATCTGAGTGTCAGAGAATTCACTGATTGGCCGTTCCATCCTGGCACTGCCACTGGACACCGTGACCTTGCTGAAGTTATTAACCCTTCATTTCTCTTATTGGTTCCAGGAGGACAATAATGCCATGTCACCCTTGCTGAAAATAATTCCAAAAAAAAAAAAAAGTCATCCGTACTTGTGCAAACCCCAAAGCCCATTATTCTAAACAAGACTCTCTCTTTCCTTCCCCTCCCCAGCAGCCATGCGTTTTTTTCCCCAGCATGCCATTTCGAAAACCTTTGACATTTCACTGCGTCTCCTCATTGCCTGCACCGCAGATCATGCCAGATTTGTCAGTTTTAATCTGTCTAAAAACTTGCATCTGCCAGCAGAAACCTTTTCATTTTTTATATGTTGATACAAAGATTTCACACATTGATTTTTGCGTAGCTCTGATTTCATGCAAGCTAAGCAAACAGTGACAGGTTGGTACTAGGGATAATGAATGCTCAATCAGATTAATACAAATCAATGGCATTGGCGAGTTTCAGATGAGGTGCAGGGGGTGTGGTCTGGACAGCAGGAGCTGCCAGAACAAGACAGATGGTCAGAAGCTGACACTCTTACCTCTTTATCTTGATGGGCTCATTAGCAGATTTCTCTCCTTTGGGTCTCATTTGAGTTTCTTGGCTTTAAATGGCACCCCATAGATTGCCTACCATCCTGGAAAACAACTGACATACCCTTCTCACGACCTGGCGCAGAGAGTATTCTAGTGCCCAGAGTCTGATTAGCAGCCTTGAGGGCTAGGACTTCAGTAAATGGGTGCTGGAGTCACCGTTCATCCAACAGGACCACCGGGAGATAATGAAGAGTTAATGTGCTGCTTTTCTACTCTTCTAGAAACTAGCACTTGCTGAATGTCAAGCCCTGTACAAGGCACCTTATTTTATTTAATCCTCACAAGAGGGCTCAGAGGAAGATTCTGTTATGTGGTTATCATGTCTTATTTTATAGGTGAGACTCTGAGGATTAAGTCATTTGTACCAGAGGGGGAAAGTCAGGATATGTCTCTGGGTCTGTAGTACGTGGAAGCCTTGAGGTTAACCACTGCTAGAAGCTCACCTTGGCTTTACCACTGGTCTCCTATATGCAGGGGCAGATGGCGGAGGCTTTGGGCAACTTTTTCAATTCTGCGTTGGCTCCTACGCATCCTTCTCTCCTTCCTTCCTATAGGCTTCAGCGGCTCTTGGCTCTCTCTTCTCTGCCTTTTCCAAAACATACCTCTATCTTCACGTTCTTTCCCCCTCTAAGGCTGGCAATGAAGCAGTGGGGAGTCTCCTAGCTCCCTTTTTTCCTCCTCTCACTCCAAATGACCGCCATCACCACCGTCACAAGAAAAAACTACAAGAAACCAAAAGGTTTCAGAGATACTTCAGGGTTTTGGTAATCATTGATCCATCAAACAGAAGTCCTGACATTTTTTAATCATTGTTTTTTAGAGATTTCCTTTCCAGATGGTGTTTCAAGTCCTCTCTTAACTGATTTGACTCCATATACTAGAGGTGAGTTTATCCTGACAAAGCTGCTAGGTGGGAGAATCTTAGAACTAGTCTAAGCCTAGTTCATAATCTTCACCACGAGTATGAGCTCATCCTGCATTTCTTCATCTCTTTGTTCCTGATCATCTTCTGTGATTGAGAGGAACGCTACCATCTCCAGCCCCAAAAGATCATGTAGGGGACTTCAAACTTCAGCTTTGCAGATGCTTTCCCATCCTCAGAGCAATCTCCTGGGCCCCAGCTGCCTGTTCTTCCTCTTTCTCTGTATACTGGAGTTTTGCCTACAGAACACTCCCCAGCCAGGTCCCAACATGGCTTCCACTTGCTGACTGTTGGTTGTCTGAAAAACGAGCCCACGCTCAACCTACACAGTCTCTGGGTTCTGCTGCCTTGTCACAGCCACTACCCCCACTTCTTTTTTTTTTTTTTTTAACATTTTATTTATTTATTTGACAGACAGAGATCACAAGTAGGCAGAGAGGCAGGCAGAGAAAGGGGAGGGGAAAAGCAGGCTCCCCGCTGAGCAGAAAGCCCAATGCGGAACTCGATCACAGAACCCTGACATCATGACCCGGGCTGAAGGCAGAGGCTTAACCCACTGAGCCACCCAGGTGCCCCCACTATCCCCACTTCTTAAAAAAACAAAAATAAAGAAAGAAAAGTTTCTTTCTTCAATCCTTTGACACCACTTCCCTAATTCTCCAAAGTCCAGAGTTTCTCCTTTCTCCTTACCACTGCCTAAGGTGTAAACCCTACTGCTCAGTCCTTGCCTTCTGCTTTCCAGCTTTTACACTAACTGCCCTCAGGAGCATATCCAGACTTGTGGTTTCAATTACTATTATAATTACCACTTACAGATCTCCACCCCTAGACACACTTGCATTTTAATTCCAAATGGCTTCCTATGGGAAATTTCCACTGGAAGATTCTACCATTATCTCTAACTTACCATGTCCAGACTTCTCATCTCCATCAACTGCATCACCATCCTTCTAGGCTCATTGGTTTCAACTTGACTACTTTCTCTCCCATCAAATTTTGTTTTAAATCTATGTATTCACTTATCCACTCACTTATTCATTAACTCACTCAACAGACACTTACTGGATACCTGTTTGGTGTTAGCTTCCGAGTGAGACACAAAAGATACAAAATTAAAGGACATATCCTGAATCTAACATTGAAGATTCCCCATCCATCAAGAGCAGCCTCTATACGACCTTCGCTTTCATGGTTTCCAATAACACTAAGTGTTTCAATCAAACTGGTTTTCTGTCCTCACACAAACATGTTCTTTCTTACCTCCATGCCTTTGTGTCTGTTGCTCTGCCTGCCTAGAAAAACCTCCCCCAGTCATTCTGCCATCTCAAGTCAACATTTCCTTTAAGTGCCATGTATTTTCAAAGTCTTGACATAATGCTTTCTGCCTTCTCTAAATTCAGGTAGGATTTTGTGACTCAATGGCTCCTTTCTCCCATTGTGATCATGGGAAGTAAAAAGGCATGGCAGAGAGTTGTTGAGAAAGAAAGAGGTCTTAGAATCCTTTAGTGAAGCTGTCATAGTAAGGGCATATTTTCTGGGCAAGGACAAGATTCATGTGTTCCTTTACTAATCCATTGATTTACCCATTTCTGTGTTCTCCCAAAGGCATGAGTTCCCAAAAAGCATGGGGCCAGGGTGGCTGTTTATGCTGTTTATGCTGCTGCACACCCTGGGTCCTAGACTGCCTGGCCCTGTTGCTCCTAGCCTGGTGGTGCTCACTGAAAAGGATCAGGCCTGGTTCAAGAAGTTGGGTATGGAACCCCTGTTTACAGTGAAGGAGATGTGTCATGGAAGACTCACCCTCATGTCCACTCAACTTCTCCACAGCTGGGTTCTGGGAAAAACCTCAGCTAGGAGCTTTCTGGGACAGACTATGAAGCCACCAAATTACAGTAACCACAAGACCCAATGGGAGAGGATAACAATGACAACAGAAACTCCCTACTGTTCTTCTGCCATTAACAAGGCAAGATTTTGTTGTTGCTAAGGGGGCTACCTGTCTTTGCCCATAGTGCCACACTTGCTCTGAGAGATGAAGAGTCTGTTCCAGGCAGAAGTGCCCACCGACCATATCTCTGGCATCCCAGAAGTGGCTCCAGAGTGCCAAGCAGAGCCTGAAATGATTTGTGTTGGCCAGAAGTATCTGTTCTTCCAAGGATATCTGCTGTAAGGACAGGGATATCTCATCCCAAGGCTTGCAAGTCAATAACTACAAGATCAATGATTCTACCCACTGGACAATAGGTCAATACCAAAAACCTTTGATCACATCCTGGCACACAGCTCCACTTAGCTGAGGACATAGATTGGGAGAGAATGAGGAGGAGGGAGGTGATATCTATCAAGGAAGCTATAGCTAGAGGTCCCTTTCTGATAGACTGTGTAACTCCCGATGGGAACTGAAGAAGTCAATAATTCTCTCTAGGCTTCAGTATATCTATCTAGAAATTAGAATCACCTTTAGGATGATCAATGGTCTGGAGAAGGCCCTGGGAAGGTTAATCTCACAGAAGTCTGATGGAGGGTTGGTTCTTGCCTGTGTCATAGCTTATTCTGCTGTGATTACTCACCACAGTATCTCCAGGACCCAGCAGAGTGAACAACACATATTAGGCCATTGTTATGCAACAAATGACAAAAAAATGAATGGATTGAGGGTTCTGCAGTCATTCATTCTCTCAAGGGCCATGTAGGAGTTGTTAAAAGTTGGGAAGATAGCTGCATTTCTTTTCTGCCTCCCTATTTCCTTCCCCTATTCTCAGTTTGCACACATCTTAGCTTGGACCAAAGTCTGTGGCTCTCTCTCTGCCCCTATAACCCACACAGTCGGCCATGTCACGGGAGTTGTGCGTGGTTGTCTTGGGACAGTGGTCATTCAGAGAAGTTAAATGAAGACTCAACATCATCCCTACCTTGAGATTTGGAACATAGATCAGGATGGAAGAGAAGGATCGAGAAGTTAAAACAGTCAGAAATCTGGGGCCTACTAGACTCCTCTGAGAGCCCCATGCCTTATTCAAGCTTAGGTCTGGCTTACTCTCTTGAGACCTGTCTCAGGAGGCCTACAAGTAGGAAAAAGAGGTTAGGACAGTGGAGATGGAAGAAATCTAAACATGCTGACTGGAGCTAGGTCCTCAAGCTCTCCAGGGCTGTGCTTTTCACCATGCTTCCTATGCCATGGACTACCATAACTGACATGGTAGACCCAGATCCCATTTTTGCAGAACCCAGTTTCAGGGCACCTGCTTCCCACATAACTTGTGACTGGGTATGAAAGGTCAAAGGCCTTTTTAATGGTTACTCTCCCTTCCTTGCAATTCCTGCCAGACTTCCAGGTGAGACTGCCAGGGCTCTGATCCAATCACAGCCCAAGCTCTTGCACTGTCATTAAACCTTTGGGTCACCAAGTGGTAGGAAAATAATGATGTCTTCCTCACAGGTTGGCTATTTATCTGCTGTCTGTCATCCTCATCCTCATCCTCCCATACTCCACTTAGATTTCTGTTCCAACGACCTTCCTAACAAGTGCTGCATATTAGGAGGCACTGGTGGGAAATCAGAACTTATCAATGGAGGGACACCTAGGTGGCTCAGTTGACTAAGCATCTGACTTCAGCTCCAGTCATGATCTCAGGGTCCTGGGATCAAGCTCCACATCTGGACCCCTGGTCAGTGGGGAGTCTGCTTTTCCCTCTCTTTCTGCTCCTCCCCTATCCCCAATGCTCTCTTGCTCACTGGTACAGTCTCTTTCAAATAAATAAAATCTTGGGGGGGGGGAGAAATTACAAGTGGAAAGAAATTACTATTCCTCTTTTTGTTTTTTCTTTCTCTTTGTTTGCTTCTGGCAGCAACTGCGGAAGTGGCTATATTCCCCTGATGATCCCAGCTCTGGTGGCAGCAGTCTTTCCTTGGCGGTCCTAGTAGAGACCACGTGCTCCCCTCTCTATGGGGTCAGCACTGCTGGGTGGTCCATCCCATAGCCCCAATATAGGCTAGGTGTCACACCTTCCACAGTAACTGCATGGTACACGACACACTCACAAACCAGCCCAGCAGTGTTTTCTGCACTCTGGAAACACCAATCCCTTCCTTTTGTTCTCTAGCCATATTTCCTTCCCATAGTAAATAATTTCTAGGTTACTTCTCCCCCTTTTGCCTGGCTTTATCTCTTCAAGCCCTTTATAATTATTCCCTGTATTAAATGTCTTCTGTTTGTTTTTCTAGTCCTATCCTGTCTGCTACACAAAAATTAAGGAAGGTGGCTATTCATAGGTAGAAAACAATTTTCTCCCAAAAGACACAGAAGAAAAATATATAAGGAATGAAATTAACCATTAATACAGTATTTTCTATTACAGTTACCTAAGCACTGTCTTGTTGATCATAAAATTAGATCATTGTTGTGATATTATTTTTCTTGAGTAAAAACACATGTCCATATGATATGTCATCTCCATTAGAACAGAATTTATGCATAGGTCAAGTTAATTATGACTAATATTTTACATCTGAACTCATTATACTCTCCGAACCATTAGATACATCATCTTGCCATAAAGTATCAAATTAAATTTGATATTTCCACACACCCAAAAATGCTGTGTTCTTCTGTGGGAGTATCCATTGTGGAAATGTAGCAAGCTCAGATCTAAGTGAAGATAACTTGCAAACTGAAGGACTCCTCACTCCTGCTAGGAAATGCCTACACAAGTGACATCATCAAGAAACAATTTAACTGAAAAAGTTTTAAGAGAGTCCTGATCTAAATGCTAATCTGCAGAGAACTAGGTGATGAACGATGGTCCAGTCGCCCAGCCATCCTGCATAAAGCTAAGGAGTCATTAAAGGATCCTGCATAAAGCTAGGGAGTCATTGAATTATTGTCATAATTATTGACACTGCAAAGTGTACACAATGTATTGTTGAGTGAAAAATTGGTTATGAAAGTTTGCACAGTTTGATCCCATTTTTTTTTTGTTTGTTTAAAAAGTATTTGCATGTAACAAAAACACTTGAAAGTACAGCAGAGATAATAGTGATTATCTCCTGTTAGTGGGATGATGTGTGGTTTTTAATTTTCTTTTTACCAAGTTGTTTTTTTTACATTTTTCTACAATGAAGATATATTAATTTTGTTTAAAAGGGAATATGTAAGTTGGTTGGAAGACAAAGAGATGTGCTCTCTGATTTATACAGAATGGGAAGCTGGCCAGAATAGCTGTGTGGGAGTGGTGGGAAAAGCAAGGAGAGCTGGGGAGGAATATCTCTGGGACCCATCCCCCCTGGGTTGTCATAGGGTTGCTCTCTTATCACACTGTATGATAATGTGAAACCATTTTAACAAGGTTCTGGATGACTTTTAAGTTCTCCCAAAGAGGGGCTCCAAAATCCAAGCTAATTCAATTCAAAGAAAATGTATTAGTGATCACCCTGTGCCAAGACCTATACCAGGTCCTAAAGAGATAGAGATGAAGTCCCACGTACGTGTCCCCCAGATACCTACTGCTTTGTCAAGGGACATCACATCCCCACATCTGCTACCATTAGAGCAGAAATATTTCTCTTCGAATCCTGCCTCTGCCTCTCACTAGCTGTGTGACCTTGGGGAAATTTCTTTTTGAGTTTCAGATTTTTCGTCTTTAGAAGGAAGGTAATAATTCTCCCTTCTTTTTATTGGTTAGAGGGTTTTACAGAATGATAAGATAAAAATAATCCAAGAAGAAAAGATAAAGAGAGAAAAAGAGAAAGGGAGAGAAAGAAAGAGAAGGGGGGAAGAGAGAGTCATTTTGTTTTCTAGGACACTTTAGGCTTTTCAGGAGTGAGAATAACCAATAAGAATGAAGAAGAAAATACTACCAAAAAATCCCTACCCAAGGAGGGGTAGCCAAATGTTAAGTGTGAGGTATTAGATACAATAATTGGGCTAGAAGTTAATGAAATAAAAGTTTCATAATTTTATAGTACCTCCTATAAGCCTTTGCCCTTTTTGAACACATGCAGCTATAATACAACCAGATTTTCCAGGTAGTCTGCATAGTTACTGAAGGACAAAGGATCTGCGTGGTCCATGTTTCCTGGAGACCTCAGATAAATGGGAAATTGGGGTGCCTTGGACAATGGTGGAAGAAGAAAGAGCCTGTTAAGTCTGCCTCATAGATAGCGAGTGGACAATATTGGGTGGATGGTAAGGGAGGGTGGGAGGGGGAACATTACTTGGCCGTGGTAAATTATTTCTATCTTATAAAAAATCTGTAATTTCTATATTGAAACAAGTATGAAGAATACATAGAAATACTTTATAAAAATAGCTTTTCTGTGTATTTTACTTTATTATATTCCAATGGTTACAACTGGAGGACCCAATTCTGTCCCTACCCTCAACTCCCCTTAACCAAATGCTCTGTAGAAGAGAGGAATGTAAGGACCTTGAGACAGTATCCAACACCGACCACCATCCCAATATGCAACCTGACATCCTTTTGCTTTTCGGAGTCTTACCTCCCAGCTATGCTGTAAACACCTTGAAATCAAGAGTCATGTCTTCATCTCTTATTTGTAGGAATTCTTAACATAGTGCTGGTCTCAATGAATCATTACTTGGAAGGCTCACCAATCCTCCTCTCTCACCAAAATTATCGCATTATTACATTTACATTGTACAATTAACAGCCAACCATGGAAAATCAAAATAATCAGCTTTCAATTGGCTAAATAGATTTGTTAGCATAGTAAATAATTATTCACCAGTAAATGCATTAACCTTATTTGTTTAAGTGAAGGTCATAGATAAAAACATCATGTTCCCATCATTTTAAGATATTGATTTGAAGAGGAGATAAAGTCAGACAAAGGCCATTGACTTTAGCACTGGATGAAGACAATTTAAAGGAAACCAATCAGTCCAGCACCAGACCAGCTGCAGTGAGAGATAATGAAAGTACTACTGCCCTGCCCTCAAGGAGTTCTGAATCAAATTGAAGAGTCAAGATATACATGGAAATTAGGGAATAATAAAGATGCTATATATCAAAAAAAAAAAAGATGTAGGATAAATCAGCATTTTTCAGGTAGAAGGACTCTTTTTAAAAATAATGTTCATTTATTAAATCAGAAAAAAATATATAACCAAATATTAAAAATCATAGGAAATATGATCTTTCTCAGATTAAGACTATTAACACTTGGTATATTCCCAGAATAATTTCTGAACAAATAAAAGGTGTTTTATTTTATTTTTTTTAAAGATTTATTTATTTATTTGAGAGAGAGAGAGAGAGAAAGAGAGAGCAAGTGGGAGGAAGGGTAGAGGGAGAGAATCTCAAGCAGACGCCCCACTGAGTGTGGAGCCTGATGCAGGGTTCAATCTCGTGACCCCGAGATCATGACCTGAGCCGAAACCAAGATTTGGGTGCTTAACAGATTGAGCAAACCAATGTTCCCCAATAAAAGGCATTTTAAAGAAAATAGCATGTCATAAATAAATGTTAATTATTTATACTCAATAACATAAACAAAATTGAAGATGCTCTTTTTGTTTTTGAGAGAGAAAGAAAGAGAGCATATACGTGCACACGCATGTGAGCAGAGGGGGAAGACAGAAAGAGACGGAGACAATCTTAAGACCCTGAGATCATGACCCGAGCCAAAATCAAAGGCAGACACTTGACCAACTTAACCCAGGTGCCCTTCCCAAATGGAAAACATTCTTACCGAACTACAGCTTTCACAAATCTAGGGAGGAGAACCCCTGAGAAAGAATCACAATCTAGAAAGATCTTGCCAGAAGAGAACAAGGGCCAGACTCACAAGATTAAATTTAACAGAGATACTTCTAAAACCTTTACCTTAGATTGAAAGCCCAGGAATCAACAGTGCCATTGTCAGAATGCTGATATAACCTTCGCCGTCTCAAGGAAAGCAGAATGCTCCATACTAAGAAGGGAAAGTCCTTCTCTAGGTTGTGCTGATCTGACCATCCCTTTGAGCTTTATACTTAATTTTATGGCAAGATTGGTCAAGAGGACAAGAAACAAGATGCAAATTATGCCATGTGAGTCATCATTGCAAGAGCTAGTAGTGCTTAGCTGGAAAAAGAGGAGACTTTACCGCTTGGCATGTGTGTGTACGTGTGTGTGCATGTGTGAGGATGTGGATGTGGGGAAATTCTTGGCAACACCCACACACAAAGACTGATCCTGAGAAAGAATGATTGGATACATTTTGTGTAAATTCAGAGGGCAAAAATAATTGGATAACTCTGAAATCATTCCCACAGCACCCTAGGAGGAATAATTATGTAAACATCTGAGCCATCCAAAAATGGAACAGACTGTCTTTACAAGTTCCCCTTTCTCTAAAATGACCTAAACAGAGGTAGAACAGGGAATGTGGGAGAAAGATTCCTGCCTTTGGAAACTACAAGAATCTTGCGGCCCCTTCCAACTCTAAGATTATAAAATAAAGTGAAAGAATAGTACTGAACTAAATAACTTTTACTCTTGATGTGTGTATTTGTGTATACGTGTGTGTGGGTATATGGGTTTGATAAAACCAAAATCATCTAACATTTAGATCTTGGAAACTTTTAAAAATTACATCTTGAATGTCTCCAAAGGCAAAGGAAACAAACGCGAAAATGAACTTTGGGGACTTCATCAAGATCAAGAGCTTCTGCACAGCAAAGGAAACAGTCAACAAAACAAAAAGGCAACCCATGGAATGGGAGAAGGTATTTGCAAATGACAGTACAGACAAAAGGTTGATATCCAGGATCTATAAAAAAACTTTTCAAACTCAACACACACAAAACAAATAATCATATCAAAAAACGGGCAGAAGATATGAACAGACATTCTCCAATGAAGAAATACAAATGGCTATCAGACACATGAAAAAATGTTCATCATCACTAGCCATCAGGGAGATTCAAATTAAAACCACATTGAGATACCACCTTACACCAGTTAGAATGGCCAAAATTAGCAAGCAGAAAACAACGTGTGTTGGAGAGGATGTGGAGAAAGAGGAACCCTCTTACACTGTTGGTGGGAATGCAAGTTGGTGCAGCCACTTTGGAGAACAGTGTGGAGATTCCTTAAGAAATTAAAAATAGGGGCGTCTGGGTAGCTCAGTGGGTTAAGCCTCTGCCTTCAGCTCAGGTCATGATCTCAGGGTCCTGGTATTGAGCCCCACATGGGGCTCTCTGCTCAGCAGGGAGCCTGCTTCCCCCTCTCTCTCTACCTGCCTCCTACATACTTGTGATCTCTCTTTCTCTCTCTCTGTGTGTTAAATAAATAAATAAAATCTTAAAAAAAAATTAAAAATAGAGCTTCCCTATAACCCTGCAATTGGACTACTGGGTATTTACCCCAAAGTTACAGATGTAGTGAAAAGTAAGGTCATCTGTACCCCAATGTTTATAGCAGCAATGGCCACGGTAGCCATACTGAGCCAAGTATGGGAGCCATACTGAACCAAGATGCCCTTCAATGGATGAATGGATAAGGAAGATGTGGTCCATATACACTATGGAGTATTATGCCTCCATCAGAAAGGATGAATATGCAATTTTTGTATCAACATGAACGGGACTGGAAGAGATTATGCTGAGTGAAATAAGTCAAGCAGAGAGAGTCAATTATCATATGGTTTCAGTTATTTGTGGAGCATAACAAATAACATGGAAGACATGGGGAGATGGAGAGGAGAAGGGAGTTGAGGGAAATTGGAGGGGGAGATGAACCATGAGAGACTATGGAGTCTGAAAAACAATATGAGGGTTTTGAAGGGGCGGCAGGGGGAGGGGATGGGAGGTTGAGGGAGCCAGGTGGTGGGTATTATGGAGGGCACGTATTACATGGAGCACTGGATGTGGTGCAAAAAACAATGAATTCTGTTATGCTGAAAAGAAATTTAAAAATAAATAAAATATAAATAAATAAATAAAATACAAAAAAAAATAATTACATCTTGAGGGGCACCTTCGACTCCAGTCACAATCCCAGAGTCCTAGAAAGAGCCACGCATTGGGCTCCCCTGCTCAAAGGGGAGTCTGCATCTCTCTCTCTCTTTACTTAATAAAATCTTTTTTAAAAAATACATCTTGGAAAAAAAATACATTGAGCTTAATCCTTAAAAATGATTACCTTCTTACTTCTCCTTGAGGTAGTAGAACAAGACAGACTAATTCTGAGTTTCTGTGGTGCCTCATACTAGCAGTATGACCTTGAGAAATATGGGTAAACCCTTGGAAGTTTTATTTTATTTTATTTAAAGATTTTATTTATTTGACAGAGAGATAGATCACAAGTAGGCAGAGAGGCAGGCGGAGAAAGAGAGAGAGAGAGAGAGAGAGAGAGAAGCAGGCTCCCTGCTTCGCAGAGAATCCGATGCCGGGCTCGACCCCAGGACCCTGGGATCATGACCTGAGTCAAAGGAAGAGGCTTACCCTACTGAGCCACCCAGGTGCCCTCCATTTCCCATTTTATAAAGAAGAAATAACCTAGAATCAAAGGAGCCCTGTGAGGATAATGCTATCACATGGCCTAGCCCATCTTCGATAGTTAATACACAGAAGTTGTTTTTGTTATTATTATTGTATTTCCCATCCCTTTCTCTGCAGCCCTCCCTTTCTCTTCTTTCCTGTTTCTCTTCTTTCCCCCAACTCCATCTTTCAAGGCACTGTCAATTTATCTCTACATCAGTAGACACCTGTCTCATCTCTCCTGCGATGCTGAGTGGTATTTAAGGAAGATAGGACAGGTAAGTGTGTGCAAGGTATGGAATGTAAGCAGAATGGTACGAGAAAGCCAAGTCAAATGAGCATGTGCTGGAGAAGCAATGAAGGCCAGCTCTTTCCCCTCCTCATTTCCTCCCTTTGGCCTTCTCCCTTCCCCCCACCAAAAAAGAACAGAAACAGAAGGGAAGACCGATGGAGGAAAAAATACTCTCAAAAGGACAGGAGTTGGGAACATCAGAAAGGGCAGGATCTCACCCAGGAGAGGCTCAGAAGGAAGTGAGAAGCAAGAGACGCACTGCCAGACCCTAAGTGAGTGGAATGAAATAGATCGATGATTTTAGAAAAGATAACTAATGAGACTCCGATAACTCTAATTTTCTGGGCCTTGGTGAGCTTTGCTTAAGATTCGACTGAATGGAAATAGAAGTAGCTGAGAAAGAAGCCAGTGGATAGGAACTGACATAATGGACTATATTGACTCACGGAGATATAAGGGACCTTCTTAAAAGCATAATATTTTACAGGATCATTTGTCAGGCTTCCTCTGGGTGAGTGTGCTCCTTGGGGGGAGGTAAGTGGGTTGGCTAATCTTAGTGTTTAAAGTGCACCTTGCATTGTGCTAGAAATCTCGCAGCTTTACTGAGCAGACAGGGAGGCAGAAAGGACATAGGTGCCCACCGCCATCTTCTTTTCTTTCAGGGGACTCAGCAGATGAGCACCCAACTAGGATCCAAGACCCACTTTCCTCTCCCCTCCACTTGGCTCTCTAGCCCATGGTCTTTTCTGGCAGGGCCCTTGTTTGAAAGAATTAAACCTCTCTTAATCCCCTGAACCTTTCTGCTCTCACAGGGTAGAAAGAATCTACAAGCCATTGGGACATTAATCCAGTGGCTCTCCAAGTTCCTTTAGATCCCTCCCTCTACCCCAGTTGCCTACACTCAGCTCCTGCATCTTCTACCTCTGTGTTCAGTGCTGGCAACTCCCCTTACATCCCAACCCGTGATGATCTTCCTCTCTCCTATTATCCTCTTTGCCAATAGTTCTTTAGTAGATTTGGACCTTGTTTAAAGATCCAGATGCAAAAGCTCAAACTCAGAAGTTCCAGGAATCGAGCCTGGGAATCTACGCTTTCACAAACCCACAGATGATGCACATGATTTGAGAATCCTTGGATTCCATGTGATTGTTTAGGACTTTCCTATACATAACCCTATATTCTGTATTAATTTTTCATGAGCTAGGTCAAGCATCCAAACTTAGCCATGATCATACTTCTATCCCAGGCCCATCATTTATTTTTCTTGATATATCCCTTACCTGGCACAGGAAAAAGTGCTCAGAAAGTGTCTGTAGATGATGGTATGATCATTTGGGTTTTGTTATAGAATGACAGGTGGAGGTCGTGCTGGTTTTCCATGACTCCGTCTTAGGAAAGTCTCAAAGCCTACCAATCTTTAAGCACTCTGCCCTTGAAGGTTTACTCCAGGGATTAGAATTAGAATGTCCCAGGCAACACTTCCTCTCTAGGCTATCCACACATCCCACGCCACATCCAGTCAATGCCAGTGCTCTCTCATTGCCAAGTTAACTTTCTCTTGATCCTTGTGATATCACTGCAATGGGACGATTTCTGCTCAGAATGACTATAGGGCACACATTCTCGCCACAGTCTTGCATTCCCTTCTGATACTTCATCTCCTAAGGGAAGAGAAATCTAGAGGAGGAAAAAAACAACATGACCATTGGATTTGCATAAAAGATCAGAGAACATATAAGAAGCTGCCTTTGGTTAGAAACACAGAGCTATATTCAGTGACATGACTGAGCAGTGGATTATGTAAACCCATGAGAAAGCAGAGTGTGTTGGAAAATAATTAATCCTGAGGTCATCTTCATTTACACCTCCATTTGGTGAACAGGAGTTAAATGACTTCAAGGTAACTCAGTGTATGTAAAAGGAGTCTCAAAGTCTGAGCTGAAAATCTTAAACAATTTTTTCATGAGGACATCAGATGATTGATGTAGAAAGTTTTTTTTTCTAGCTCAAAGAAGGCATTGAACTGTGACTCACACTTTCATTCAGACTGTGGCCCCCTGTAAATAAGGGCAATTCTGTACTAGTCGATCTGCCCCCAAGAGAGGGCAGAGCTACAAAATGTCAAGAGTTGGTGTTTTTCTCTTACTTCCCTGACATATAGTTAGTATTTTCAGTAAGCAGAAGGGCTGGTGGTTCTTTGCTAGTCAAATAATTTCAATAGACAATATTCAATATTCCTACCAGCAGGAGAGCTCATTCCCAGGATTCAGGGGAAGTGCTGTCCATGAAAATATACTGGTTCCAAATCCTACCCCTTCTGAGATTCTACTCAAGCTTTGCTCCCCCTACTTCAAGACTGAGTCCAGTTCCACTCCTGACACACATGAGCACCTCACCCCTTTTTATTCATTCAGGGACCTGCCCATCTTCCTGCTTTCCTGCTTTTGATTTCTCATTTCCACCTCCAGTTCTGCCAATGCTCTTCCCGCATCTCGGTACCTGCCTAAATTTAACCTATGATTCAAGGCTTGGTTCAGGCGCTGTCTCTTTTTTTTTTTTTTTAATTAATTTATTTGACAGATCACAAGTAGGCAGAGAGGCAGGCAGAGAGAGAGGAGGAAGCAGGCTCCCCACTGAGCAGAAAGCCCGATGCGGGGCTCGATCCCAGGACCCTGGGATCATGACCTGAGCCAAAGGCAAAGGCTTTAACCCACTGAGCCACCCAGATGCCCCCAGGTGATGTCTCTTTTGCAGAACTTTCTCCAACAGCTTCCACTCAACTGATCACCCCATTCTTTCTCAGGCCACAGCACTGAGTCTGCAATACAGGTTAGTGCCCTATTGATCATTTCTAGGTGTTCGGGTTTTGTCTCTTCAGATGGACTACAAATGTGTCTGAATGCTCACATCAAACAGATACCCCTTCCCCACCTAGTAGTTGTGTGACCTTGAGCAAATTGGGCCTCAGTCTTCTCTCTATAAAATGGGGATCATATAATACTTCCCTTGTAGAATCACAGTGAAAACTGATTACAGCAACTGTTTATTAGATGTTAGATATTACTGTTCCCTGGTGCCAAATGCAGCAATGCCTGGTTCACTGCAGAATAACATGGCCTCTAGTCCACAATTTGGCTCAGAATTGTGAACATTCTGATCTACTTTGTGAGCTCTTTGTAACCTTCTCAAAGCTTATACTGAAAGAAAATCTCCCCCCGACACACATAATTTGTAAATAATATATATATCGATATATATCTTCATACTTGTGAAAATTAAATATTTAAAATGAAATTTAAGTTGTCAAACAACATGGCTGCCTTGACCCTAAGGAATGTGGGCACATCACCTTGGTAATTCCCTCCCCCTACAGAAAGTGCCACCTGCACAGCTCCTAGAGTCACAATCCTGGGATTTTACTAGCCTACTGACCCATCACATGGAGACTGGAAATGCAAATCTTTTTCGTTGTTCAGGTCTAGTTTTATTTGTCAGCAGTCTAGTGGGTATGTATTGAGGACAAGAAGTCTTTGTCCAAAACATTATTGCTTCTGGAGGGTCCTGCCCTGAGGTAAAGCCAAAGATCTCTATCAGAGAGGAACCACCTACAGTGTTGTTAGGAACTGACTTGTATCATCCCAATATTCATATGTAGAAGTCTTAACCCTCGATATGACATTTGGAGATAGGGTCTGCAGGGAAGTAATTAAGTTTAAGTGAAGTAAGGGTGGCGCCCTCATCCATTCTGGCTGGTGTCCTTATAAGAAGACAGATCTCAGGGATGCCTGCGCAACAGAGAAAATCTAGCCCTGTGAGAACACTACAAGAAGGCGACCTTCTAAAAGCCAAGCAGAAAGGCCTGAAGAGAAACACACCCTGCCAGCACCTTGATCTTAGACTTCCAGCCTCCGGAACTATGAGAAAACAAATCTGTTGTTGAGGCCACCTTGTCTGTGCTAATTTGTTACAACAGTCCTAACTGACTAACACATGTGCAAATACCACAAGATATAAATTCTCCACGTTGACGATGATATCCTCAATAGACCAAGGCATGAGACCCCAGTAATCACAAAGGAACTGAAAACAAGCCAGTTTAGCTGGAAGAAGGGGAAGCCAGAGCAGATAGGGAAGGACATTTCAGCATACCAAGTGCTGCCAAGGGAAGGCCCATGGAAACAACAGACTGGCGTGGGCAGTCCTGGGCAACTTCTGCTCCGAGGCACAGTGGAGCTTCTGCAGCAAGAGGATCGAGGTGGTTGGTTCCCACCCCCACCTTGCTTCCTGCTTGCCCTGGCTGTGACAAGGCAGTACCAAGGGCCCGGAACCCCACTGCACTGCTCCCACCCCCTCACTGTGACTCTTGCCTCCCAAAGCTCTCATTATCAAAGCCCAATTTCCAGGAAATGGTCCTGTCCTGAATCATGAGCCACACTTAAGCTGCACATTTCAAGTAATTAACTAGGGGGACCAGAAGTATTGTGCTGGAATATGTATTCAGTGGGCCGTCTCAGAACACTCTGAGTTGTGTTTTCTTGACATTTTTTAAGAAAAGTCCAGCCAGCAGCCTTCTTGGGGATGATGGGGGCAGGGCCTGAAGGTGTCAGGAATTATAGAGCAAGAGATTCAGAGAATTTTTTTTAACTGTTTCCATTCCACCCCTGCATTTTAAACACATTGAAACAACAGCACCCCGGTACTTCTGCCATTGAATCGTTCTTGTCTGGGAATGCTTCTAGAGAACCTGAGTTCGAGACACTTCTTAGCAAATAACTTCTAAGTCCATTTTTTCACACTGTAAGTGACCACTCTTGCAAATCTATGTTTCTTTGGGCATAATGTCCAGAGAGCCCCAGACGACAGTCTGGAAATCTGCACTGTCCCTCCCACTCTCCCTAACCAGCCCTGTGGCCTTTGGTTTGGCATCCAGGCCCCTTTCCTGTCTAGGTCTCGACTTCCTAGTCTATAAAGCACAAGGATGAACTTCACTGCCTATAAAATCCCTTCCAGTTTCAGAATTTTAAGACGCTATTTAAAAAAAAAAAAAAAGTCGAGGGCAAAAACAGATTGTGTGTGTATGGGTGTCTCTGGGCACACATCCCCCTCGCTCTGCAACTGGTGAATGGGCAAAGCAGGGTGTTCACTGAAGCTGTACGAGCACTCTTGCCTCACTTGTTTGGCTACGGGAGGTACTTCTACCCACACACTAACTAATGCCAACCAGCCGATGTGTAACGTTGGGTTAACAGTGAAAATATACATGTGGCGTGGAGAAAAGCCCACTCAGAGAGGCTCCTCGGAGGAGATAGTCTCTAAGCTGTGTACGCTGGAATAAAAATAGAGCAATCCACTCCCCCTTTCCCCTCTAGCTGCGCTGAAATGCCAGGGCACTGCACAACCATCCTGAGAACTCCGAGCCACACAACGGGCCGCATTCACTGCATCGTGAATTAAAGTCAACCTGACACAGTGTCCGCCGCAGATTAAATAAAAATTCACCAGGTAAAAGCCCAATGTGATAAACTTTGCAACCAAGAAGGGGATTTGGAAAAGTATATTAATGTGGGGACGGGAGGGAGGCTTAGCAAAAACAAGGCAGCCATTAAAACTTAGCAAGTGGCTCCTTTAATGAAGGACCGTCTTCTTGACTTACACTCATTTCTCTTTCGCCTCTCAGGGCAGTCCAGGGTGAATAATCTGTTTGTTTCTGGCTAAAGAAGTGCCAAGTTTAAAGGTAGTTTTTGGTTTGTAAAACTGGCCAGAATTCCTGTCTACTTTTATAGACGGAGAGAAACTGGTTTAACCCTGATCTTTAAGAAAAGTATATACTTATCCATAGCACCTTTCATTTTAAGGCATGTTCACGGCCGGTGAGAATGAAGAGTCAATGACATCTAGATCTACGCCGGTTCCTTGAGCCTTCTCCCACCTGACGCAATGTAGCACTCACACGTGCTTCTCACTGATGTGTGCTATAGCCTGTGCACTATGGCAGGGCGAAACATTCTAGAATTTGCTTTTCCTTCTGACACAAGAACTAGTGACAGCCTCTTATTAGGTGTCAGAAAAACAAAATTATCACTTTTTTTAAAAAAAGATTTTATTTATTTATTTATTTATTTATTTTATAGACAGCGATCACAAATAGGCAGAGAGGCAGGCAGAGAGGCAGGCAGAGAGAGAGGGGGAAGCAGGCTCCCTCCCCACTGAGCAGAAAGCCCGATGTAGGGCTCCATCCCAGGACCCTGGGACCATGACCTGAGCCGAAGGCAGAGGCTTTAACCCACTGAGCCACCCAGGCGCCCCCAGAATTATCACTCTCAATACTGATATTCAGCACCTGCGCCTCTGTTCAGCCCATTCCCCTTGACACAGTGCTCGGACGCCACCAGACTGGCCCTTCAGTACCACCCGCATCCACAGACTCTCCAGTCCTGTGCCCTTGCACTTGCTGGTTTCTTTATTTGCACAGCTCACTGTTCCCATCTCCATTCCCGCCAGAAAGCCAGGCATATAGAAGGAAAACAGTAAGCATATATTGAAAAAAAAGAAAGACTGAAAAAGGAAAGGACATAGTGTGAAACCCATTTCTTTGCTCCCACAGGGCTAGAATCCTAGTGATTCTCACAAGGTCACATGGCATAGAGTTTGCCCCGTGAAATCTTCAGCTCTTCACCCTCCATGAACTTTTACTTTCCCCTAATGCTATGAGGGGTCTGATTTGCCCTTTGAGGACCCAGTTGACTGTTTTTTCCAGTGCCTCACCTAGAGTTAAACTCTCAGCATGTAGTTACCCCAATTGTCCATAGGAAGAAAGATACTGAAGTCGGAATTTAGAAGACCTGTGTGCTATATTTAACTTTCAGTGTGATCTAAATTGATTTAATTATGTCATCTTCCCTCTTTTTTTTCCAGACTGCGTGTTGTGACTCTCATCTGATCTCCCTCTACCATCTCTAAAGTCTGAAGTTGCTTTCAGAAGGCAGGAGCTACAGCCAAACTGAATTGATTCATATCCCAGCATGAAATTTCTTAGCTGTGTGACCCTGGGCAAGTTACTTAACCCCTCTGAGTTCTCAGTTCCCGCATCATAGACTCATTTTGAAGGTTAAATACATACATGTAAACTGCTTTGAATATTATCAGGCATCTAAAATGTTAACCAGTCACTATCATTATGTTCTAGCTACGCTGGTCTTCTAGGACCGATAGCACGCCACCCTCCTTTCTACCTCAGAACTTCCAAACATGTGACTTGTCTCTACCTGGGATATTCCTTGCTCATTCTTCTCTTCCAGGTCTCCCATGAGATGGGCCTTTGTCAGGGAGGCCATTCCTGACCCATGGGATTCTAGGATAAGTCTCTTCTGATGCGTTCCCATGGTTCCCTGTGTATCAGCAAGTCACCAATCACAAGTGCAATTTTTCATTCAACAGTCGTCTTTCAGGTTTGAGTTTTCTCTCCAAAGATAAGAAGGGGATGTATTTGTCTTATTCATCTTTGGACGCCAAACACCCAGCACAGGTAACAAATCAAGATTTGGGGGGTAAATGAATCAATGAACTATAAAGAGAGAACTCGACAAATTTCGTGGAGATGACAGACCCAGACTTTGGAATAGGGTTACATCCAACAATGAAATTGTAAGATGCAAAATAAAGGAGATTAGGTCAGCCACCTAGAGACCAGATCGTGTGTGAGTAGTCGGGCAGATGGAGAGACACATAGCCCCGGCTAAGCCCATCAGGATGGAGGGTAATGAGCATTCCTTCTGCAAAACACAGGAGAAGAAAGCTCAGTGGTGCACAGGATAACAAATATTTTTGCCACCTGTAATAAAAGACCGTGGCATATATCCTAAACCTTTCCTCTTCAAAGGGAGCAGCACGTGATTCAAGTCACCTAGATAATTTTAGTAACGCCCCCCCTTTTTTTTTTTTTAATACATTCCTGAAGAACAATGATTCTCTCTAGTGTTGTTGCTTTTCTTCACTTCTTTATGCGGCTGGCGGTGGGGGAACCAGGTAGGTTAGCAACACACGCCCAAAAGTAGCAATGAAAATACAGGTTTTTAGCTTGCCCTCGGCGCCTCTCCCCAATCTACCTTTAGAACAGAAAATAGCTCAGCATTAAATATTAAATAAGTGAAAGGCTCAGTGCCACGATAACCCACAACACAGTTTCTAAAACACACTCACACATTTCTAAGCCTCCTAATTAATCGGAGGAAGTTAGAACCTCATGGCATTGTAGACAGCTCTAACAAGCTTGTTTTCAAGGAGTTAAAGCAATGTGTTGATTGGAGCAAGTCAGGAGCGCGAACAATGAAGACAATGTATTCAACGCGCAGAACGTAGGGAGGCAGCTCTGCCACGGAAGCAGAAGGAAGTCAGGCCAGTGAACTTGGCTGACTGGCAGACTGGTGCCTTCCTCCGGAATCACCCCCTCAAAACGTCCCTCATCAAAAAGCTCTACAGTCAGTCTCTCATTTGGGCAGAACACGAAGGTCCATACTCCTGTGTTTCAGTCTTAGTTCCTGGAACTGAGCAGAGTGGGGCAGGTGCAGAGGCGCGCAGGGTGGTGGAGACGGGGAGTGCGGGGAGGAGGGCGCAGAGTCCTGCGGCAGCCTCGCCCGCGCATGCAGAGGGGAGAGAAACCGTCCCCTCGTTTCTGCACAGTGGGAAAGAGGGGTGAAGGGTCTGCAGATTAATTCGTCGTGACAACCTTTGTGAAGAACCTCGGCGTTTGATCTTGAAAAGACTTCATAATTCTTTTGATGGCTTTGAGAAGACTGGGTAAAAAGTTAACTTCCTTTTGGAGTCTCTTATCAAGAGTAAATAGAGTTCAACTTCGCACGTTCTCTAGCGAGCGATCCCCCCCCCCCCCGCCCCCGCTTCCTGGGACCCAGAGATCAAGTTTGTGATTGAGAGAATTCAATAAACATGAGCAGTGTGACTCGTTGGGAAACAAAGATCCCAATGTGTTTCTCTCCAAAGGGAACCTGACTCTTCCCCTGAAACTGTCATAAGCCCGGGCCAGAGAAACATTCGTACCTCTGCAGGCAGGTGCTGAGCGATCAGGTGCGCCGGTTCTGACCCCACGGCTGCCCTGTTCTTCCTTTTCAGTGAAACTGACCGGGGCAGGAAGACAGAAGATCCAGCACCTGATGAATGGACAGAGTGAGGTTAGCTGGCTTTGCAAACAGGGTTCCTCCACTGTGCTTCCAAGTGACCTTCTTTCAATGACATCCTCTTCCTATGCTTCAGGTTCCCATCGGTGCAACGGGACAACAATTTCATCCTCCTCTAACTCACCAGATCAGCATCAAAACGCTGACATTTCATCTGCCATCCTGCTACACAGCTGTATAGAGGGGTCTGGCCTCCAGTCCCTGGTGGTCTCATATCAGATGCGCTGATATTTCCACTGGGTGCTTGCTTAAAATAAGGAAGTACACTTTTGATTCAAATAACTAATTACCTATAACAAGAAGAATAAATATTTCCAATAAGCTGTGTGACTCTTTTGCATTTTATCCTCTGTGCCTCTATTACTTACTCAAAATTAATTAATTACATTTTGAAAACTTAAGCAACAATTTTGGAGCTTTTCCACTAAAACTTCTTTCATTCATTCATTTTAGAGAGAGAGAGAGAAAAAACATGAGCAGCAGGAGGGGCAGAGGGAGAAAGAAAGAATCTTAAGCAGACCCCCACTGAGGGCAGAGCCTGTCTGGGGACTCAGTCTCACCACCCTAAGATCATGACCTGAGCCAAAATCAAGAATCTGATGCTTAACTGACTAAGCCACCCAGGTGCCCCTCTACTCATTTTTAATGTGTCCATAGCCCTCCCCAGGACATTTGCACAGCCCCAGGGTTTCTATGTGGTAGAATAATCTTCCTATTCTTCTTTAGTCAGAGGTCTTCATTTGCTAACCAAATTGTCTCTTATTAGCTTTAGTCCTCTGAGAGAAAGAAAGACTTGCATTCATATTTTTAACTTTCTGGCTCTCAACTCTGGCCTTCTCATATATTATATTCAATTCAATCAACAGTTCCTGAGTACCCCAGTATGTGCCAGGAGCTTCATGGGCACCTTCTGCCTTCCAGATATAGATAGTCTTGCAGACACAGATATCTATTTCAGAACTTTTGTCCGCTCAAAGGGGCTTTCAGAGATCATTCCCCATAAATCCCTTTATTTTATGGATGCTACTACAAAGATCCAGCCAGGGTAAGGAGATTGACCCAAGTTCTACCTTCCCAACGACTGATTAAGGACTGGAGTTGGGGCCCTTATGGTTCAGCCTAGGGTTTGTCCCACCAAATGTGAGTGGGGGAATGAAAAGAAACACAAAACAAAAAACAAAGCTTCTTCACTGTTGCTTTATCCAGTGAAGAGAGAAACGCAAGAGTAATCTTCGTTCTGTGGATCTGAGAATTAGGTAGATCACTGAGAAGTAATTTAGAAATACATAAACATTTTATTTTATTTTTTTAAAGATTTTATTTATTTATTTGACAGAAAGAGATCACAAGTAGGCACAGAGGCAGACAGAGAGAGAAGAAGGGAAACAGGCTCCCTCCTGAGCAGAGAGCCCGACGAGGGGCTTGATCCCAGGACCCGGAGATCATGACCTGAGCCGAAAGCAGAGGCTTAGCCCACTGAGCCACCCAGGCGCCCCAGAAACACATAAACATTTTAAATCCAACATTTCATCGTCTACAAATTTATACTGGACATTTAGGAAATTTGAGACGATTTGACCCAGGCCAGTATTTAATCAACTCTGCTATTTCCTATCTCCTAACTCTCTTCATGCAGTTTTGAAATTGAATTAACTCTAAGTGAGGGATCCAGTCAGACCCATTTCTTTTCTTTAATGGTTTGGATATATATATACATATATATCCAAACACATACACCCACACACATATATACATACATACACACGCACGCACACATATATATATATTGTTTTAGGTTGCGAAGATTGTGAGTTACTTTTTAATTTTACTTACTGTCTTACTGAAGCACAACTGATGCACAAAAATTGCCCAGATACCATGTACACGATTTGATGAGTTTGGTCTTATGCATACACCCTTGAAACCAATGCCATGGCCACCAACTCCAAAAGTTTCTTTGCGTTCCTTTGGGGTGTGTGTGTGTTTGTGTGTGTGTGTGCGTGCGCATGCGTGTTAAGAACATTTAATATGAGATTCACCCTCCTAATACATTTTTAAGGGTACAATACAATGATGTCAATACAGTGTCTGTAATGTTGCACAGCTCATCTCTACGGCATACTCCTCTTGTACAACTGAAACTTTATACTGATTGAATAATAATTCCCCATTTCCTTCATCCTCTGGCCCCTGGTAACCACCATTCTATTCTCTGCTTCCATGGGTTGGACTGTTTTAGGTACCTTGAGAGATGCTATCATACATTATTTGTCCTTCTGTTACTGGCTTATTTCACTTAGTATAACGCCCTCCGGGTTCATCCATATGGTTGTAAATGGCAGGATTTCCTCTTTTTTAAAAAGCTGAATAACGTTCTATTGTGTGAATATATCATGTTTTCTTTAACCATTCATCTGTCGATGAACATTTAGAGTGTTTCCATGTCTTGGCTGTTGTCATAATGCTGCAATGTATGTGGGAATGTAGATATCTCTTCGAGATACCCATTTCCTTTCCTTTAGACATACCCAGAAATGGGATTGCTGGATCATATGGTGGCTCTATTTTTATTGTGGGCAGGGGACCCTCCACACTGCTCTCCGTGGCAGCTGCACGATTCTACAACCCCACCAATGGTACAGATGGGTTCCAATTGCTCCACATCCTTACTAACCCTTTTTACCTTTTCTTTTTTGACTGCCTTATCGCCTGTCTGTACTTTCTTCTTATCTGTGGGCTATTTCCAGAGTGTTCTTGAGGGAAGCCTCTCTAGCCAGTGATCCTCACCACATATTAAGCGCACTGAAGTTGTTTCCTACCCTATCCATCACTTTCTGTAGGGCCCTTTCCTTAAGGATCTAGGCTTTTAACCAGGCTGGAATTTTAAAGCAGAGCCAACCAGCCTTGGCCTATCTCAAGGGGCTGTTTCTGCTGACCCCTCTCACGTGTTCCTGCTTAGAAGTACCTAACCCCAGCAGCCCAGGAGTGATCTCAGAATATATGAAACATCCTTCAGGGACTTGTTTAAAAACCTTTTGTGTACATAAATTCAGAGCAAATAATAGCCTATTCCATAAATGTCATGAGGCCTTAGAGATTATCTCATCCAATTACAGACAACTGAGGCTCAGAGAGGTGAAATAAATTACCCAAATGTATGTAGCTACTTGGTGACAGAACTAAGTTTAGGATTTGAGTTTCCTGAAATCCATTGCAGTACATTTTTCAATATATCACATTCCTATTCAAATTAGAAA
Organism: Mustela nivalis; assembly: GCF_964662115.1. NCBI lineage: Eukaryota > Metazoa > Chordata > Mammalia > Carnivora > Mustelidae > Mustela > Mustela nivalis. The sequence continues at coordinate 24,839,796 of NC_139028.1, read as the reverse complement.
TATGTAAGTAGTAATGAATTAGTAATGAATATTTACGGAGTGCTAGAAGGCAAAAGTCTCCATGCTAGGTGCTGCAGGGAAGACAAAAATGAATTACATGCACTTCCTATCCTCTGGGGGCTCGTAGCCTAGGAGAGAAGGGAAACAGCCCTGTAATTTAAGGCAGCTTTCAAAAAAACTACAGTATTGGAGATTAAGCAGTAAAAGATTGGGAGCAATGAGAAAGGGAGTAATTTTGACTCTAGAGATTTAGGAAACCCAGTGGAGAAGGCTTGTTTGAGCTGAGCACTGAAAGATGAGTAGAAATTTGAGTGTGACCATGAAGACAGAAGGCAATCTAGACCAGCAGGATGCAGTCATAGAGGTAGGATGGGTTTCTGAGCTCCCCTCTGACTTCACATGATTAGAGAAGGTGGCTTTTGAATTTCTGGTGACCAAGTACAGGGTTAGATACTCTGGACCGGGCTTGGAAGCCTGGCTTCTGATCCATTTCCAGTACTAACACAGGCCATAGTGTTCATTGATTGGAGTACCTAAATGCTGTGGCCTGTGGTAACTATGTTCATATCCCGTTCCCACCATTTACTAGCAGAATGACATTGTGCAAGTTATTTAAGTTGCCCTTGGCCTCAGTTTCCTCATCTGTAAAATGGAATCTATAACAATTACATCATAACCTTGTTGTGAGAATTAAATGAGTTAATATGGTTAAAGTGCTTAGAACAGTGTGTGGGACACGGTAAGGGTTAGATAAGTGTTTGTTCATAGAGTCCAAACTGACTGAATGCAGTAAGTTCTTTCAGATCAAAGATTCGTTGTAGAAGCACAAAAAAAAAAAAAAAAAAAAAAAAAAAAAAAAAAAAAGAGGAAGGAAACCACCACCACCACCACAACAAAAAACACAAATTAAAACTGAGGAGTTCCTATTCTGTCACTCAGATAAAAAGGAGGAGAGAAATATCTTGGTACCAAATTCTGTGATAAATTAATGAAATGAATGCTTATGATAGAGTGTCCTTCACCATTGCCCCAGTGCCCTGGCTCACCTCTGCCAGCAGATCCCAGACAGGTGAGGTGACCCCCTGTGATGTTCCTCAACCTCAGGTGGTGGGGTTGGCCTTACCCGGAATTATACTCTGTTCTTGGTAATGCATTGAAGTCACGTGGGAGCTTGATTCTCCATGGCTCAGAATAGATCCTGACCTCACTGTGGGCTCCCTGTGCTAATGGTTTCATGTATCCCAGATTGCGTTACTAGCAGGAATCGATTTTTCAGCTCTTTAAAAACAGTCTATTTTGGTCATCTTTCCCCCACTCTAAGAGATGTATTTATTTCCCAGAATGTGTAGTGACTCTCAGACAAAATAAATTCTGATAACTGAAATGGAAGCAATCTGTTGTCCAGTTGTCAAGAAAGCTGGGAGGTTTTCCTTCAGAAATTCTTTGGTAGGTCAAAGCAAAGGAAATTCATGTCTCTAACGTGGAGGCCCCAAGTGAAACAAACAATGTAGCATCCAACTGAGATTTGAAAACTTCTAGGGAAGCTGTCAGGTTTATGGAGCTCAACCGTTTATAGAGTAGCACTATCCAATATGGTAGCCACTAACCCATATGGCTATTAGGCACTTTGAAATGCAGCTGGCATACATAAGGAAATGAATTTCTAATGCTCTCTCATTTTAATTCATTTTAATTTAAAAATCAGTACTTCATTCAGTACTGAAAAACTTTCTAAGTTTGGGGTAATTGGGGGACACAAATCTATATCAACTATAAATATTATGGAATCTAAATATATATCAAGTGTTTCTGATTAAAATTTAACAACAAAATTAAAATGTGTTATAATGTAAAATACACTGGATTCATAAATTTAGTAAAGAAAAAAGAATGTAAAATATCTCTTTAATAATTTCCTCACATTGATAACATGTTGAAATGATAATATTTTGCTTATCATTAAAATTAAGTTCACTGAGCTCTTATTTATGTGGCTTAGAAAAATCTGAAATACTTCCGTGACTCACGTTATATTTCTATTGGACAGCACTATAATGGAGCAGTTTCAAAAATACCAACCCATTTGTTCTTTACAACAACCCCATGAGTTTCCCAGAACAAGTGCTATCATTTCTGTTCCGAAGATATGGAAACAAGGGTTCAGGTAGTTGTAGCTCACCGAACCCTGGAACGAGAGGCGGAGACTGACTTCATGGCTTCTGAGTGAAAAATCCGGTTATTGCCGTGCATTGTTTGGTTTGAAATGACAGAGGAAACTTAAGAAAGGCCACCTGGGGGGCACCTGGGTGGCTCAGTGGGTTAAAGCCTCTACCTTCAGCTCAGGACGTGATCCCAAGGTCCTGGGATTGAGCCCTGCCTCGGGCTCTCCACTCAGCAAGGAGCCTGCTTCCTTCTCTCTCTCTCCGCCTGCCTCTCTGCCTACTTGTGACCTCTCTGTGCCAAATAAATAAATAAATAAATACAATCTTTAAAAAAAAAAAAAAGAAAGAAAGAAAGACAGAAAGGCCACCTGGACTTTAAACTGAACATATAATTCTGTACCTAAGCAGCTCAAGGGAGTCTAACGAGCCTTGAAAGAACAACATACCCCAAGCAAAGTTCACATGAAGATGAACACACAGAGACACTTTCAACATGTAAACTGTGTTTATTTGGCCTTAGTGTCTGTCTGGGGATCCTTGAATAACCATTTCTATGCTTATGTAGGGTATTCAAAGAAACGTATCATATGACCATTGGTCTGTATCATGCAGGTGAATCTAAACAGTGAGGTTTGTCCAATAATTACAAGGCCAACACCCAGCTGACTAAAGGAAACTAAAATGTAGGCTAAATGTAACAGCAAGAGGGGCGCCTGGGTGCCTCAGTGGGTTAAAGCCTCTGCCTTCAGCTCAGGTCATGATCTCAGGGTCCTGGGATGGAGCTCAGTAGGGAGCCTGCTCCCCCATCCCCCACCTGCCTCTCTGCCTACTTGTGATCTCTGTCTGTTGGATAAATAAATAAAATCCTTGGGAAGAAAAAATATTTTAAATATAACAGCAAGAGAAAAAACTATATGGAACCCAAAAGGAAAGCAAGAAATGTCCAAGTCATTAATTGAAAACAAAAACACCCATACAATTTCACAGATTATTAAAAAATAGAATTTTAAAAAGAAGGATAATATCTTCATGAATGAGAACATGAAATATTGTTAAGTTGTTGCTTCTCTCCCCAACTGTCAACAGGGAGCATTTAATAAAGAATCACGTTAAACTACACCATTGGGATACAATCAGCAAAATACAAAGTGTTGGCAACTCTACCAGACAAACACCCAGGTTCTCCAAAAACAATATATTTCAAGAGGAACACAAAAGAAATGGGGAAATAACATAAAGTTTTAAAAATACTTAAAAGATACAATAACAATTATAATCTGTTAATCTTGTTTGATCCTGATTTTTTTTAACTATTAAAACTTTTTTAATTAAAAAATTTTAAATAACTGGAAATGTGAACATTGGATATTTGATAAGGAATTATTGCTCCATTTTGTTAACTATGATAGTGAAACTGTAGTTATTAGTTTAATAGTCCTTATCTTTTAAAGCCTTTGATAGGTTTCTTAACTTTCCCCTGTAGTTGCAAGCCAATCAATTCACAGGAAGGGCTGGGATTTAAAGGTACAATTTACATTTGTAAAATTTTTACAAATAAAATATACCTGAGATTTGTTTCAAAATACTATAAAAGGTTAAACCCTGGCACAACTCTTTATTACTGTTAGTTCTATACAGGTAAAAAGAATGGAAAACAGAAGGATATATTCCAGTGCCCTTGCTATGGACTCAATTTTCTTTGAATAAAAGCTTGCTACCTCAGATTTCTGAAATGTCTGCTTTGAGGTATGATAGAGTAAGTGGTATCAGACTAGCTTTCTCATTTGACCTAGAAAAAATTTAACTAGAAAAATTGGTAAAATATAGGAACCAATATAGACTATGGCCCTAAGATAAAAGATAAAAATGAGATAAGCCTAATTATTGCTTTTGCTTTCTGAGTAGATATATATTCCTAAATAGAAAGCTAGGAGGGAGATTCCTTAGCAGAGAATAGAATCCTTGCTGGCTTGAGAAGACAGAGCTCCAAGTTAGGGAGGCTGGAGTAGAATCGAGTACTTGAGAGAAGCGAGCTATGTGAAGAAAGAACTCCAGAAATCGGGAAAGGGATCTCCCCAAGTTTGGTCTTAATCTTAAACTGATGCATGCATCTGGTGAGAGTATAAGATGCTTGGTAGAGAAAAACAATAAAGGAATAATCAATTACCAGGGAACTATAAACTGAGCAGCTACAAGAGCTCACATAGGACTGGGGGACTTTGAAAGTCCTCCAGACAAGGGATTTCATTAAACATTTAAATAATTCCCCAGAGACTGGGAGAAGACACACCTTAATAATGGAGCTCAAATCACCCTAGAGTAAAGGCTCTAAAACAACCCTAACTGAGCTCAAAAACAAACCTCAAGGGACCAAGCTGATCCAGAAGTAAATTAACTGCCTGCCAGAATAAAGCCCAACACTATTTAAATAAAGACAACAAAATCAGACACTCAACAAGTAGCATCAAATGTTTCACATTCAATCAAGGATTACTAGACACATGGAGAAGCAAAAAAATGAGACCTCTATGCAGGAACAAAATCAGGCATTAGAAAAAGATCTAGAAATAACATAGACGCTGAAATTAGCAGAAAAAAAAAAAAACTCTGACAAATGTAAATGTGGCCAAGAATTTAAAGGAGAACATGAACAAAATGGAAACTATACTGCTTGTAGGCATAAGTCTAGAAAAGACAAATCTGATCTATAGTGACAGAAGTCAGGGCCAAAGATGACTAGGGGTACTGATGGGAGATTGCCTGGAATGGGGCTCCAGGATTTTTTTTTTTCAAGATTTTATTTATTTATTTGACAGAGAGAAAGAGATCACAAGTAGGCAGAGAGGTGGGGTGGGTAAGCAGGCTCCCCACTGAGCAGAGACACCAATGTGGGGTTCAATCCCAAGACCCTGAGATCGTGACCTGAACCGGAGGCAGGGGCTTAATCCACTGAGCCACCCAGGCACTCCTCCAAGAATTTTTTTTTTTTAAGATTTTATTTATTTATGTGACAGAGAGAGATCACAAGTAGGCAGAGAGGCAGGTGGAGAGAGAGAGAAGAGAGGGGGAAGCAGGCTCCCTGCTGAGCAGAGAGCCCAATGCAGGGCTTGATCCCAGGACTTTGAAATCATGACCTGAGCTGAAGGCAGAGGCTTAACCCACTGAGCCACCCAGGCACCCCAGGAAAATTTTTTAATGGAATATTTTATATCATGATTGGGTGCCTATTATACCCAAAACTCATCAAAATGTACACATAAAATGGGTACCTCTTATTAGGTATGTAAATTATATCTCCAAAAAAAGCTGATTTAAAATACTCAAAAAATGAATAAAAACAAGCAGAGGAAAGTGGATGAGGGTGTGAATGGACCTAGGCTGGCCACGAGTTAATGATTTGTGAAGCTGGATGGTAATTTACTATATTACTCAAAATTCCCTATAATTAAAAAAAAAGTTGGGTGTATATATCATTTAAGGGGAAGAAATAGACTGCTGTTTCTGTCAGAGGGAATATAATATTGCAGATGTGTTTTCTTTAGCATCTCCTTAAACATTTTCTTTTTCTAAAAATTTATTTTTCTTTTTCAACTTCAATTCTTATTTTATTCCTACTACCTCCTCATAGACACTAACTCTAAGTGTTCTACATCCTTGTATATTTATGTATCTTTGAAAAATAATATTGCCTTTGGTATGCATGTATTTTATATATATGATATTGTGTCATGGATTTCATCTTGTTTCTTCTTTTTTGTTTGAGTCAGCACTATTTAGAAGGGATATGTATCTCTTCTTTATTGCTCTGACTGTTGAAAGGGTTTTACTTATTCATTCCCCTAGTGTGGGATGCCTTAATTGCCTCCTATATCTCACTTTCTCTCTCTCTCTCTCTTTCTCTCTCTCACACACACACACACACACGGAGCCCAAAAAATTCTTGTTCATGTGCTCTGCATCCAGGTACTCGTTCTGTATAATTTGTTCTGTGTAATTCTGGTAGTGGAATGGCTGAATCTTAGACTATATACAGACTTAATTTCCACAAGGACTCCTTCTACCAAACCTTCAAATGGCTTCTCATCCTATTCAGAGTGAAATCTAAAGTCTTGGAATACATACAATGAGTGCACTGGTTCTATGTCCCCTTTTCTCTCTCTTGCCTCATTTCCTCTTACTCTCCTCCCAACAGCCTCACCTCAAGCCACACTAACGTTGTTGTTCTGTAAACATTTCAGGTTTGCTCTCAATTCAGGCCTTTGAGCTTGTTGTTCACTTTGCCTGGGACTCTCTCCTCCAGAATTAAATCCTTTATCCCTCTCAGGTCTTTGTTCAAATGTCTCCTTCTCAATGAAATCTTCCCTCACCACCAAATTTAAAATTTTAACGGTTCCTTTTCCCTCTAGCTGTTCCTCTATCCCTTTATTCTGTCTTTTCTTTTCTCCATATAATTTATCACCATATGACATACCTTAATTTTACTTTTTAATTGCGTTTGTTGTCATCTCTCTTTATTAAACTGTAAGTTTAATGAAGGCAAATGTTTTTATATGTTTTTTTTTCCCCACTAACTGTTGATTTCCCTAGCATCTAACATAGGTTCTGGCCCATTCATAGCCCTCAGATATTTATTAATTGAAATACTGCCAGGTTCATCTGCAGAATAACAATATAAGGCTTTATTACTGTAAGCAATATGAAGATTCTCATCCCCCTCATTTTAGTCCAGTATTCTGTATTGCATGACTTTCTAATTTTTGCCTATCTAATGGATATAAAATGTTATTGTATTTTTGCTTTAATTTTATGTTTCCTAAATTCTAGTGAAGTTAAGCATTTCCTTATATATTTGTTACATATTTGTAGCTACTTGCATTTTTCTAATCCAGAGCAAAGCCCTGTCTTCAATTCTATGAAGGCTGAGAGGGGTGAGGAAGCTGTGGAGGAAAAGTCTGAAGCTAGCAGAGGTTGCTGCAGTGAGGTCGAAGAGCTGCTGTCTGTGTTCTCCTCAAGGATTTTGATGGATTCCTGTCTCACGTTGAGGTCTTTCATTTATTTCATGTCTATTTGTGTGTATGGTGTAAGAAAATGGTCCAGTTTCATTCTTCTATGTGTGGCTGTCCAATTTTCCCAACACCATTTGTTGAAAAGACTGTCTTTTTTCCATTAGACATTCTTTCCTGCTTTGTCAAAGATTAGTTGACCATAGAGTTGAGTGTCCATTTCTGGGGTCTCTATTCTGTTCCATTGATCTATATGTCTGTTTTTGTGCCAGTACCATGCTGTCTTAATGATTACAGCTTTGTAATAGAGCTTCAAGTCTGGAATTGTGATGCCACCAGCTTTGGTTTTCTTTTTCAACATTCTTCTGGATATTTGGGGTCTTTTCTGGTGCCATACAAATTTCAAAATTATTTGTTCCATTTCTTTGAAAAAAGTTGATGTTATTTTGATGCCATCAAAATACAATTTGGTTGCATTAAATGTGTAGATTGATCTAGGTAGCATAGACATTTTCACAAATTTGCTCTTCTAATCCATAAACACAGAACTTTTTTTCCATTTCTATGTGTCTTCCTCGAATTCTTTAATGAATATTCTATAGCTTTCTGAGTGCAAATTCTTTGCCGCTTTGGTTGGATTTACTCCTAGGTATCTTATGGTTTTTGGTGCAGTTGTAAATGGGATCAACTCCTTAATTTCTCTTTCTTCTGTCTTACCATTGGTGTATAGAAATGCAACTGATTTCTTCGCATTGATTTTATATCCTGACATTTTGCTGAATTCCTGGGTGGGTTCTAGTCGTTTTAGAGTGGAGTCTTCTGGATTTTCCACATGGAGTATCATGACATCTACAGAGAGTGAGAGTTTGACTTCTTCTTTGCTGATTTGGATGTCTTTTACTTCTTTTTGTTTTCTTATTGCTGAGGCTAGGACTTCTAGTACTATGTTGAATAGCAGTGGTGATGGTGGACATCCCTGCCATGTTCCTGACCTTAGGGGAAAGGTCAGGAACAGTTTTTCCCCATTGAGAATGATATTTGTTGTGGGTTTTTCATAGATGTTTTTATCATACTGGGATATGTACCCTCTATATCAACACTGTGAAGAGTTTTAATCAAGAAAGGATGCTATACTTTGTCAAATGCTTTTTCAACATCTATTGAGAGTATCATATCGTTCTTGTTATTTCTTTTATTAATGTATTGTATTACATTGATTGATTTGCAGATGTTGAACCAACCTTGTGGCCCAGGAATAAATCCCACTTGGTCATGGTAAATAATCCTTTCAATGTAGTGTTGGCTAGTATTTTGGTCAGAATTTTTGCATCCCTGTTCATCAGGGATATTAGTCTGTAATTCTCCTTTTTGACGGGATCTTTTTCTGGTTTGGGGACCAAGGTAATGCTGGCCTCATAAAATGAGTTTGGAAGTTTTCCTTCCATTTCTGTTTTTTTGAACAGTTTCAGAAGAATAGGTACAAATTCTTCTTTAAATGTTCGATAGATTACAAACCTCTTCTCCCAAGCTGCTTTGAGGATTTTCTCTTTGTCACCAAGACTTGCAAGTTTTACTATTAGATGATGAGGTGTTGACCTATTTTTATTGATTTTGACAGGGGTTCTCTGTGCCTCTTGGATTTTAATGCCTGTTTCCTTCCCCAAATTAGGGAAGTTCTCCACTATAATTTGCTCCCATATACCTTCTCTCTCTCTTTCTTCTTCTTCTGGGATCCCAATTATTCTAATATTGTTTTGTCTTATGATATCACTTATCTTGCAAATTCTTCCCTCATGATCCAGTAGTTGTTTATCTCTCTTTTTCGCAGCTTCTTTATTCTCCATCATTTGGTCTTCTATATCACTAATTCTCTCTTCTGCCTCATTTATCCTAGCAGTAAGAGCCTCCATCTTTTATTGTACCTCATTAATAGCTTCTTTATTTCAACCCGGTTAGTTTTTAGTCTTTTATTTCTCCAAAAGGATTCTCTAATATCTTCTATGTGTTATTCAAGCCCAGCTGGCATCTTTATAATCATCATTCTGAACTCTAGTTCTGATATCTTACTAATGCCCATATTGATTAGGTCCCAGCAGTCAGTACTGCCTCGTCCTTTTTTTTTTTTTTTTTTTTGAGGTGAGTTTTTCTGCCTTGTCATTTTGTCCAGATAAGAATAGATGAATAGAGAATAAAATGCTAAAAGGGTAACAATGACTCCAGAAAAATATACACTAACCAAATCAGAAAAGACCTGAAAGTGGGGGGAGAAAAAGGGGGGGGGGATATATTTTATTTATTTATTTATTTATTTATTTATTTATTTTTAGGCTGGTGAATTGAAAAGAGCCACACACTTCATTTTGGGTATATTTTGGTCTATTAGAAGAAACTGTCTCCCAAAATTTTAAAGAAAGAAAATCTTATATATATGCACAAAATATAGATAAGCACAATGAAGGGATGGGATGGAATATGACTATAAAGATGAAAATTAAAAAAAGATTTTTAAAAAGGAATTCATAAGATAAGTTGGTTGAAAAGAGAAAGAAAAAAATTAAAGTAAAAAAAAAAGGTAGACAACATGATCATGCTGGAGACTAGAACAAAGCCACAGACTAGATTTAGGGTATATTTTGGTCTGCTAGAAAACACTGTATCCCAAAATTTTAAAGAAAGAAAAACTTATATGTATACAAAAATAAGGTTAAATACAATGAAGGGATAGAATATGACTATAACAACGAAAATTTTTAAATATTTTTAAAAAGGTACTGATAAGATAAAATAGTTTAAAAAGTTAAAATAAGATAGAGAAAATATTTTTAAAAATATAATAAGAAAAAAATTAAATTAAAAAACTAACTTTGAAAGACTAAAGAATCATGGGGGGAAAGCCATGAATTTTATGTGTCACATTCCCCTAGCTCTGGAGTTCTGCAGTTCTCATTGATCGGTGAACATGTTCTTGGCTGGATGTTCTTATTGCTCTTCTGGGAGAGGGGCCTGTTGCAGTGATTCCCAAATGTCTTTGCCAGAGACAGAATCACACCGCCCTTGCCAGGGGCCAGGCTAAGTAATCTCTCAGTTCTGCCACTTGCTGGGCCGCTGGACCCAACTGTACTGTGGATCCCGGTTTACAGCAACCCCGAGCTGAGAGTCCCTTCCTTAGCTCCATCTCTGCAGCTGGCCTTCTCGCTCCGACATCTGGGAGCTCTGCCACACTGAGGGACCACGGTCTTTCTGTGACCCCCAGTGTCCTGAGACCACACTGTCCCAGCAAGTGTTCCACCACCTCACCTCCCCATCCCTTCACTCCCCCACCCCCCGCCTGGCTTAGCCATCAGAGTGACGTCCCTCAGTTGAGCAGACTTCCAGAAGTTCTGATTTTGTGCTCTGCTGCTCTACTGCTTGCCGGGAGCTGGCTGATGGAGTCTCCCTCCCCCCATCTTCCCATATCGCACCTTGGAGTCACTTATCCTCACAACCTACCTTCCAGAAAGTGGTTGCTTTTCTAGTCCTAGAATTGCTGCTATTCTTTTCTTCAATCTCCTGTTGAGTTTGTAGGTGTTCAGAATAGTTTGATATCTAGCTGAATTTCTGGAACCAGATAAAATCTAGGTCTCCTACTCCTCTGCCATCTTGCTCCTCCCCCCAGAAACAATGCAATTTACTGGAACAGTTGAATGGATAATGAAACTGGTACATTTCATATCATGGAATACGACTCAGCAAAAAGGAACAAACTATTGGTACATGCAAGAAATGGCATAAAACTCAAGGTATTGTGCTTATCGGGGTGAAAAAGTCAAAAAGATTTATATACTGTACAACTTCATTTATATAATATTCTCAAATGACAAAATCATAGCTCAAATGACAAAAAATCAACCATCGATGGTTGTCAGAGGTTAGGGAAAACATGACTATTAAGGAGTAACATGAGGTTGAGGAGTAACATGAGGGGATTTCTTTGTGGTGATGGAATAGTTCTGTATCTTGTATCTATTTCTGTATCTTGAGTGTGGTGATTGTTCAACAAATCTAGATATATGATAAAATTTCATAACACCATAAATCAAAAACATTTTCAAAAAAGAGCATGTGAAAAATGGCGATATCCAAATAAGATCAAGTATGAGCACCTAGGTGGCTCAGTCTCTTAAGGGTATGACTCTTGATTTCAATTCAGGGCATGATCTCAGGGTCCTGGAATTGAGCCCTGGGTCTGGCTCCAGGCTCAGCAGGGAGTCTGCCTCTCCCTCTCTCTCTCCCCCTCCTTTTGCCCCTACCCTGCTTGTGCTCTCTCTTTCTCTAAAATAAATAAATAAATCTTTAAAAAATAAAAAAAAAAAATAACTGTTCTCAAGTAATGGCATTGTACCAATGTCAATTTCCTGGTTTTTACAATGCACTATGATTCTCTTAGACATTCTCATTGGGAAAAACTGGGTGAAGGATACTCAGGAGAGTTCTCTACTATTTTTGTAACTTCTCATGAATCTTAAAATATTTCAAATAAAAAGTTATAATAAAAATAAATTTTGAAATATTATTGACTTCTATTTTATGCCTTCTACATTCCCATTTTCTTTATCATAATAGACTTGTGCACTTTATATGCCTTTACTGCCCTTTTAGTGAGGTCTGTGGGGTAGTGCTAAACACTTGTGTTCATCCTGCTATACTTAACCAGGAGTCCCTCTGTTCCAGTGTATTTCTTTCTTATTCTTGAAATAGCTATTCTAGAGTATTAACGAACTAGTTTCTCATGATAGTTGTGCTTTGAAATGACAATATCTCTACCTTTATTTCTGTCAAGGATCATAATTATGGCCACTAAGTACCCAAACTGAAAAAACAATAAATGAAGCTAAATCAAACTTCCTTCATTTTATTCTTCTTAATACACTTTCTTATTGTAGTATAAAACGTTATACAGAAAAATAACATGTAAATGTATAATTGATTGACATCTTAACAGAGTAAATACACTCATACAAGCATTGTCCAGACCGAGAAATTAACTATTACTAGTATCCAGAATCTCCCCTTTACTTTCTCTGAATCATTATTGTCCTCCTCAAAGATTACCCTCATTATACAGATGAGGAAATTCTAGCTCAGAAAGCTGAAGAGATTTGCCTAAGCATTCATAACAAGTGACAGAGTTGGAGTTCAAAGCCAAGTCTCCTAAAGACTAGGGCTTTTTTTCAGGTCAGCAATCTTTCTCCAAAATTAACTCTATTTTTATACATCATCAGACTTCTTCCGTGGGGAGCCTGGGTGGCTCAGTCAGTTAAGTGTCTGCCTTTGGCTCAGGTCACGATCGCAGGGTCCTGGGATCGAGCCCCGCATCAGGCTCTCTGCTCAGCAGGGAGCTGCTTCCCTTCCTCTCTCTCTGCCTGCCTCTCTGCCTACTTGTGATCTCTGTCTGTTAAATAAGTAAATATTTTTTAAAAAGACTTCTTCCCAACGTTAGTGCTCATATTTCATTTATATTGCACACAGTTTTAAGGATCAGCAAATGGAATCAAGTAAGTGGCCATTTGGTCTCCTTGCCATACCAAACATTTTATAATTAAAACTGCACTCATTCATTCATTCATTCAGTAGCATGCTCGATGAGAAGGATAAAGAATTAAACAGCCCTTCTCCACCAGAGTAATTGCAAAAACCACGGCCTTTAATATAAAGTGGAATGATATGAGCATTAAATAAAAATATGGAATCTCCCCCTTCCCATTAATCCTGACAAGGCTGACGAAATCATCTTTCTAAAACACGAATTTCATCATACCCTACTCCCAAAGACCTTTACCCTCTTCCTATCACATATTGCCTGTAGAATAAACTCCACATTCTTTTGTCTGGCATCTGATTCCTATATATAGAACTCCAGAGGCAGAGGCCATTCCTCTCTACCTCACCCCCAATAGTGTTGAAACAAGATACACCTGGATTTCAACGGCAGATCTCTCCTTTCCTAAATGTCTGGCCTTGAGCAAATGGTTCAACCACTCTCAGTTTCAGTGCCCATATTTATAAACTAGAGATAAACTTTCTTTGCAGAGTCTATAAGGTAAAAGGAACTAATGTATACAATGTAATTTGCTCAGCGCTTAGCACACAGTGCGTATTTTGTGAGTGGTTAAGTATGTTGGATACTGTATCATGCTGAGCTGCTTGTAATTCCCAACTGGATGTTATCCAACTATTTCTTCTGTTTGTTTGGGATGTTCTTCTCAGCTGGTGCCTCAATAGAGATGCTCCATATTTAAGGAAAAGAGTTTAGTAAGATCTGGAGCACAGAGCTGGATCTCTCAATGTTCCTGCTGAGGATTCAATCCCGTGCAAGCTCTGAAAATACCAGATAATGGTTTTCTTTCTTTCTTTCTTTCTTTTTTTTAAAGGTAGATGTGGTTATACACCCACATCGGGAAAGAGAAAGGCACAGAGCTCTCCGAAGCAAGGAATTAAGCTGGTATTTGTATTTGTATTATGGTGATTGGCTTTACCTTCTCATTTTGCATAATCTCTTTTTCAATGGTGAGGAGTGTAATTTCCCTTCAGTTCATAGAATAGTACTTGGAGAGGACAGAGAGGAAGTCTCTGCATTTTGTGAAAGAGAAAATTACCGGCACCCCTTTTGTTCCCTTAGGCAGGATTTGGATGGATTACTCATACTTAAAAAGGAAGGCGGCTTTTAACCTTAAAAAAAGAGAGAGAGAAAGAAAGAGAGAGAGAGAGGAAAAAAAGGAAGAAAAAGAAGAAGAAAAAGAAAACTCCGTGCATTAACACAGTGCATTGACATGTTACTAAATCTAAGGAATTTTGAGGGACAAATTCCCAGACTCTATCCAAAACATGAAACAAATTCTTCAAACACAAACTGCCACGCTCATCAACTTGTTCAGATCCCCGCAACTTTGGTTTCACCAAACTGTTCACTTAGCTCCTTGATTGGCTGCTTAACCCTTCCAGGCTGATTGGGGTGGTGGACAGGGGGAATCTGGAGGGAGCAGTTCAACAAGCTCAGGGCCTCGGCCCCTCTTGGAAGAGCAGACTTCTGGAATCGATTTGGGTCCAGAATTGCATTACCCGAGGAATGTGGAGTATGCGCAGTCCTTGATGGCTTGTGAACCACACTTCCTGAAGCTGGCCGCCAGCCAGAGCTAAGGCCATCAGCATCTTAAAAATGAATTCTTTACGAGACAAAGAACAAACTGCCCAATTTTGAAATCACTGACACAAAAAGCTGGTCTGTAAGTAACCTAAAACTTGGTTGACATTTAGACTCCTTTGTATTTCTAGTACATGGTGAATCAAATGTCACCCCAAAATGTCTTTTCCTTTCTATAGGCAGGCATTGTAAGGTCTTGAATAGCTTAGGATTGCATCTTGCTGAAACTTAACTGCTCTCCCCAGAAGTCTGTTTCTTTGTCAGTAATATTGTTCACTCACTGCTCAAAAGACAGGAGAGACAGGATTAAGTGCAGTGAGGGAAAAAGAGGAGTCGTGATTTTGTCTAAGAACTAAAGTCTAGTGGACAAGATGAGACAAATATCTAGGACGGGTGCTTAAAAATCCACATAAAGCAGTACTTTGGAAGGAAAGAGTGGGTTTTGAAGACATGACTAAATCCAAGGACAACCCAGCTGCTGAGAAAAAATGGAGAAGCATGCTCAGAAGCACAAGTCCGCAAAAACAGCCGTGGGCCTGCCCAGCTGGAGTAGAGAAATCCCAGCCTGAGAGTATGGTGGGTAGGGAGAGGAAAGGTGGGTAGACAGGGAGTCTGGTGGGAGCTCAACTTTACTTTATTTTTCCACATAGATTATAAGTATTTTAGTTATGTTCCTACTCTCGACCAAGGCATATTTTTACCTGATATTGTTCAGATATTATTTCCTTTCTAGCTCTCATTTGGATCATTTCTTTCCAAGTCAAAGTGATTGCCCCTGAAAATGTGCTCTCAGCCCATAAAAATCACTCCGGCTCTCAAATTCTCCACTACCATGTAAATCACCACATGAAGTAGATCTATTTTATCCAAGGAGGGAAGTCTATCTTTTGATTCGGGTGACACATGCATGGGTCTTCTGTTCCAAAAATTGTTTAAATAATTCTCTAGTGCTCTGCAGGCAAATCTGATGATGTCATTCCCCCACTACTGAATCTCAGCAACTTACATGATCATGTTGATGATGCTTCCCCATCAATGTCCATTCTCACATGTGTGTGCTGCCAAATTTCCTTTTCCACCTATGAAGAGGTCTAAGAAAAACCTACCCGAAATGTGAATGTCTTACAGATCTTAGCGTCAGAATTACACACCTATTAGGTCAATTCCTCATTATATCAATAATAAAAAGCAACATTTTTCAAAACATATTGGGATTCTAGTGAGGCCAATATTTCCAAGTAAACCTTAATATTGATCCCAATGAATTGAATCACACCAATTACACAGAACCTAGAGCTAGCCTGAGGGAATCTTTCCAAATTGAATGAATCTTTCATGAGTTGTTTTTTTAATTCCGACTTTAAAATAACACGAAGACTCTCATTTTTTACCTTATTTCTGATCAGACTTGAACCAATACAATTAAATTGCCTGAGTATAAATGCTTTGAGAATATAAAAGATGTCTAGAATAGTCCTTTGGTGAACAGATTAGGGGATAAGTGAATGAATGCATGATTTTCTTTCTAAAGAAGCTCTTTTCATTAGTCAGGGATGGGCCAAACAATATGAAATGGCTGAAGATGGTAACAAATAAAACTGATTAAATCACTTGGGATGTCTTAAGCTGGTGTAAACAAGACTGTGTAGAGAAACATTAGTACACCTGGTGAGAAAATCAAGGTGATTGTACTTGTTATCATCATGGACTACTACGAACTAACTTTCCACCGAGCAGTACATTCCAGGGCTTTGGAAGACTTCCGCAATCCATAACATATCCCCCCAGCAGGGAGGGCCCCTTAAAGATAATCTGATACAGTCCGTGAGTTTACATGGAAGAAGCAAAGGTCCAAGGCAGTGCTATGACTTGATCAATGTCACATATTTGTAGCAGAGCATGAAGGGTGTCCTTGTTCCAACCTAGCTAAGGCTCCCTCGACTACCTCATGGCTCTAGGCTAGGAACTCACAGGAAGGAGGAACAGCCAGGCCAATGGAAACTGATGAGCCCAGGATGCAAGACCCAAAAGGGCTATGTAGGAAAGGCTGAGCTGGCTGTTAGGTATTCAGAAGCAAAGTGAGCAGTTTCCCAAGGGATGTTAACTTTGGGTCTAGGAGCCAGGAGACTGCAAGCCAGGTGAAGTAAAATTCAGGAAAAGTTCTGTTGGGCAAAGCTGGAGAGGGAACGTGGCTCCAGTCCGGTCAGTAACCTCAATTGCTACAGGGATCTGCCCAAAGGCACCAACGCCAGAGGAACTGGAGTTTCTTCTGCAGTTGGCTGAGACAAGGATAGAGTAGCTCATGAGATCTTCACGACACACATTACTAAGGGAGACGCCATCATTTCCAGGGATGCCAGAGCAGAAATAAAACCGACGACCGCAAAGAAATGACAGGGTATTCAGATCCAAGCAGAACAAAAGGGCAGAGACTGGCCAGGGGTTGTTTGAAAAGAGAAATATCTTCACCCTCATGTCAAGAAGAGAAAAATCACTAAGAAGAGAAAAGAGATTGTGTTGAGATGTACCTTGATGCCTTACCGCGGCTGATAAAGGCAAGGCAGCACAGAGTACTGCGCACTAGAGGATTAAACAGTTTCCAGAGCCTGAGAAAAATGGGGCCAAAGCGGAATGCGAGGGAGGGTTTCCAATCTCAGGAGCTAGAATGTCTGAGTATCCCGGAGGAGGAAGCAGCCTTCCAAGGGGTGGGGTTGGCAGAACAAGGACCGCGCCGCAGGGTCGCCTCACCCACGCTCCTGGATAGAAAAATTACAATTCAGACGAGGCCGACTGGCATGGCAGCGGGACATCATAACCCCACGGGGAGAAACGAGGCTTCTTCAGAAGTTGAAATGAACACAGCCCCACGACCAAGCCGTCTTGCTGCGGCCACACAGTGGTGAATTGGGCAAGGGTCAACAGATTGTAGTCATTCCAGAGCCCGGGCTGACCAGTTTGGCTGAACTGGCTCAGGCACAGAATGGTTGCCATGTGTGTAGACGCAGCTTTGATGAATTATCTAGATGTTTGGGCTACATCCGATCAAATATTTAGAGAATTAGAAAAATCAAAATAATTGACAATATCATATTTTTCTTGGAGTTTCTGCCAGATGGTTTGGCATCACTATCTTTACAGTGTCAGGGAAGAAAAGGATGAAGAATGTAAATATCTAGTTAAAAAAAAATAGAAGCAAAAGTTTCCTTTAAAAACAAACAAACAAACAAAAAAAACCTTGATGTTATACTGTGAGCCCAAGTTGGGGTTATCTGTTCACAGGTAAAATGAAGTGTTATCCTTAAGGCATTACAGGAGAAATCTCCTTAAACTTACCTTAATGCATTCTCATCTATCTGATTTATTAGAAACAGATATTTTGAAGAAAATGAGCATATACATGATCCAGAAGGACTGAGTCTGGCTTTATTCTTTATGTGGGAAGCGGTGAAGAGCTTAGGATTTGAAGTCAAATGGACTTCCAATTAGACTGCTCTTGTGTGTCCAAAGACAAATTGCTTAACTTCTCTGAGCCACAGCATACACACCTCTAAAACCGGGGTGAAAATAGCAGAGCTCTACGAGATAATTACAAGCATTAGCTGAGATCACGCATGGAGCATAGAATTCAGTGCCCAGGACATAGCAGGTGCTCGGTAAATGTTAGCTACGACCTAAACAAGGTTGGAATGAATCGAGGAAGGGGACCAACACATCTGGGTGGGTTATTTTTGTTCGTTTGTTTTTAACTCTGGAGAATCATGCAGGAGAGCTTCCTGTTTTGTAGAGCACTGACTTACCTCACCACTAAGAATCACACCAATTCTAAACTTCCGAGTGTCGGATATTTTATAATTACGTATCTGAAGTCATTACTCACCCTTTTTATCGGTTGTCCATTAATTTGTTAAGAGGGGACACCCAGCAAGTGCTGAACCAAGTGTAAGGCCACTGCGGCTCTGACAGTGAAGGAGAACAGATTGATGAAGATGCTCACTCCGTAGGGGTCAGCAAATCCACAAATCAAGACGGACTGTACACCTAAAAGAATGACTCGGTGCCTGGCAGTTTGCAGGCATTATCTCATTTAAATCCCATCACCCTGAGATACATACCCTCATTATCCTATTTCCCAGAAAATAAAATTTAGGCTCGAAGAGCCTTTTAAAATTTACCTGAGGTTATATATAGCTAGGAAATGGCACAGACCCAGGCTACCAAATCTGTCTCACCACTCCACTACCTACCTGTCATGCTTCCTCTGCTAGTCTTTTAATAAATGCCATGCTACCTTTTTCTTCTCCTTCTCCTTCTCATTCACCCCTTCCCCTCCCCCTCCTCCTTCTTCTTTTCTAATTAATCTATGTGGTATTATACATTGTCTTTGTAAAGTGGAAACTCAGCAGGTACTATGAATGAAGTAATGGAATAGAAAAGTAGGTTCTGATCATAACTTGAGCACTAAGTAGTGAGCAAGTTATTCCAAGTCTCCAGTCCTGCGTGCCCTTTGCTTTACAATATCGCTAACTCTAAAATTCATTTCATCCTCATGAACTGCCCTAGACTGAGAATTGATGTCCTGGATTAAAAGCATGTGTTTTCCCGACCATCATCAAATGTCTAGAGGAGATCCCTTAGGTATTGACCTAGAAGGAACAATAAAACAGAGCATTATCTCATTTAAATCTCCAAGACTTGGCATGTTCTCTTTGACTTGACACCTTTGCTTCTGGGATTTTATTCACTGCTTTGGGCCTGCAATTTCTCTTTTCCTTAGGAGGTATCTTTATTAGCTCTCCCCAGTCTCACCGTGTACCCAAGAGCCAATTCCGTAACAGAAGTCATCTGCTTTGTCTGTCCAAAAATGAGGACTCACTTGGAGATCACTGACATTATTAAATTGCTAACTGCTCTACCTAAGAGTGGTAGTCCTTGGCATTCCTGTTAACCGTAGCATACTACTACTATTCATGGTGACCAACTCATTTGAGACTACTGAGGAGAAAATAAACTCATTTCCAAAGTTAGTCATGGGAGGAGGCAGGAGGTTCTTCTACTCAACAATTATTGATGTTCTATTCCCATGAAAATATATATTCTTTTATTTTTAGCCTCTTGAAAGCTGTTACTTTCCAACATTTAGGAATGGAGCAGGCAGGGGTAGACAAAGTGACATCAGCCCAGCGACATTATTTTCATTGTCTGCCATAGCCCTGGATGGTTTCTTGGCTGATAAAAGTCACAGCTTTCAAATTCCCCCAGTGGAAAATTCTCTAC
Source organism: Mustela nivalis (assembly GCF_964662115.1). NCBI lineage: Eukaryota > Metazoa > Chordata > Mammalia > Carnivora > Mustelidae > Mustela > Mustela nivalis. Next base: position 24,820,177 of record NC_139028.1, on the reverse strand, counting down.
GTCTGACTTTTGAATACCCGTTAATGGTGATAAGTTGGACCTGCCTGGCCTTGTTGTTCAGTTAAAGCTAATGAACAGGCCCACCCCTTACATTGTCAATGTAAAAGAAGATTAATATTCCTTCTTAATACAGGGCAATTTCCTGACTCTGGGGGACCACATGGAAGCTCAAAAGATAGCACATTTTTTTTCCAAGCTGTGGTCATACTAAATGATTTCCTGAAGAGGTGCTCAAAGAAGAAGAAAGGGGAAAATAGAGATGCCATAGATGCTACATAGACTAAATTTAAAAGCCATGATTTCAAACATTGGCTTGAGGAATTTACTCACTTTTTTTTTTTTTTTTTTTTTTTTAGCTGTATTGATCACTTCATTTGTACCCGGTGATGAAAAGACAGTGAATGCTACTGCTATTTTGTCTCGAGTCGTTCACAGCTTGCTGAAGGAGACGGTGAAGTAATCAGACCATTTTAATTTAGAGTTGAGTGTTTTCCTCACCACAACCCAACAGTCCCCCAGAGAGTTGGACAAGTTCTAACTTTAGGAATCCACTCACACCAGCTCCTTGAGCAGTTGGATCTGCAACTGGAAACCACAAGATGAAGGGTGAAATTTTCTTCAGACATCTCTGTAACAGCTCCTCAAGCCACCAGAGGCCCACAGAAGAAGGCCGGAGCTGTGTTGCAGGATCGGCTGCCAAAGCTTCTTGCTGACTCCGTCTGTGTCATCGACATTAACATTACACCTCCTCAGCATCTCGGGGCACAACTCAACTCTGACATTTTCACACTCAGAGCCAGTCAGAAGCAGAAACTGTTTGTGTTGCTGACATGTCATCCTCTTTTAGCCCTCTTACATCAGCCCGTCTGCTGTGTCTTTCCGCCAGCTCCCTTCAGTGTGGATCACAAGGCGCTTGGAAAACAAGACAGGAAGTAACTCTCACGTCAGGGAGATGGTCCACAAGAGATGAGTAATTTGTGGGGAAATATTAGGTGTCCTGAGTGTCCTCATCCCCTCCTCTCCTGCTTTCATATTTCTAGCCTTGCCCACCTATATGTTTGGTTCCTCCACATCCGTTCCCCTGATGGTGCTCCCTCTTCTCAAGGACACCTCAGCCTTCGATTCTAATCCAGTAGCCTTCCAGTCAGGAAATCACTACTTAGCTTCCTTGGGTCCCATTGGAAGTTTCCCCTTCACAGGTTCCTCCTAAGACCATCACTTCAGGGACGTGAAAGGCTGCTCCAGACACTTGGGAATGTTTGGACACTGATGAAGAAGACCCGATGTATAAGAATCTCTTCAGAAGACACCAAAGAGAAGACGTCTCTCAACATCAAAGTATACAAAATGTTTCTCCTCACGTTAAAATGCTTTCATAGTTTAGCATATATACAATTTATGTGACTGTTACAAAAAGAGCTCAAGTTTTACATCTATTTTGAATGCTAATTTAAAAAAAAAAAATTCTGTTTAGCTTTCAACCAGGATTCTACTTTTCAGAGATGATCAACAATTGCTAAAAATCCTATTTTCTTCCTATTGGTAACTAGAAACTCATACTGAGGACAAAGATAAATCAAGTACCCTATGTTCCAAAGAAAGCTGAAAGTATTGGGGGTCAGGTATTTCCATTCTCTCTCTCTCTCTCTCTCTCTCTCTCACACACACACACACACACACACACACACAATAGCAACAACATTCTGTATTGGTAGGTGCATAAGCAGATTACTAAAAGGAAAAAAGATTTGCGTCAGGATTCAAAGAATTGACTAGAAATGTGGTCTACAGGCCCCCAGGGGAGTGTGTGGCTTTCTTTCTCCCTTTTCTTTGGGATGGGAGACTTACCCTATCAAGCCAGTGGAGGAAGTTCCAGTGACACTGAGAGAGGAAGAAAGTAAAATCCGTCCCTTGAGCTAAAGCCTATTGCCAGGACAGGAAGGTTTAAAGATGAGCACTAAATTGGAAATGGAACAGAAATTTTAAAACAAATTAAATTCAAAGAATGAGACTGTATTCACTAATAACTGAAAGGCTACAGAAGTGGTATCTGTCCCAGATATTAAGAAGCAAAATAAAGGAAGTTTGAACATCTTCAAATGAAGTGTTTTAATGCTTTTGGGGGAGGTTTTGAATATAGACTGTTTTTTACTTAAAATTTGACTAATATTCAGCTTATTTAAATTATACATTCAAAAATCTCATTAACATCAAGTTAAAAATCTTATTAGTCATTTACTTGTTTGATAAGTTTTAACAATAACTTTTAGGGATCTGTAAATAATGTTTGGTCTCACTTACACATGTAGTTAATTAGACATTTTAAATAAGTTAAACTATGTTTGTAGGTAAAATACAATCTAATTGCTTTTTAATATTTGGTTGTATGAATCCACAAAAAAGCACCTTTATAAGTACTAAATAATTTTTTAGTATCTTAAATAATTCTTATAATTTAAAAATATGGTGACTCTAAAATCCTTTTACTGTGGTCCAACACTTTGCATAACATTTCAATTTGAATGCACAGTGTAAATTAATTGCTCAGTCATATTGTTTAAATTAACACCATAAGGCTATTAGTCTGTGACATAAATTCTATAAAAGACTTTAAGTATATAAAATATATGTGCAGATTATAAAAGTTATTGTATTATTTATTTATATTATTAAGTATTATAAAAATACTAATAACATAGTCTTTAGTTTCTTACATGTTTTTATACTTAATTTAACATTTCCTAGGATTAAAAGATGGACCCACTCCCCAAAGAGACAGGAACTTAAGGTTGCCTACCCATGAAGCCAGTAACGTTAGAAATCCTGGAACTCTGGACATCACCTAAGAACAATTCTTCTCACCTACCCAACTATAAGCCTGAACTCCTCTTTGTAGCATTATGAAACATTTTGATTCTCTATTTTCAGAAATGTACACCTTCAATGGAATATTACTCAGCCATCAGAAAGGATGACTACCCACCATTTGCATCAACATGGATGGAACTGGAAGGGATTCTGCTAAGTGGAGTAGGTCAAACAGAGAAAGACAGTTATATGGCTCCACTCATATATGGAACATAAGGAATAGTATGGAGGACCATAGAGGAAGGGAGGGAAATCTGAAGGGGTAGAAATCAGAGAAGGAGACAAACCATGAGAGACTATGGGCCCCAGAAAACAAACTGGGTTTCAGAAGGGAGGGAGGTGGAGGGAAGGGGTAACAGGGTGATAAGTATTAAGGAGGGCATGTGTTGTGATGAGCACTGGGTGTACTACACAGTGGCTAATGGAACATAATAAAATATAATAACATAATAAAAATATAAACATAATAATATTAAACATAATTACATAATAAAACAATAAAAAAGAAATAAAAGTTAACAAAGAAATGTACAACTTCCTTCTAGACTAAACACTTGATTAAAGTTGTTCTTTTTCTTGCTCTCAACTTATGGACATATATTTTTCCTTTAACTCTAATAAAATTGTGCTTGATGGAAGCCTCAGATAACTAAACATATTTTCTAGTTGTTCAGTGACAGAGAGGGAAGGGTTAAATTCCTTCTCTCTAACTCTAGACTTCTTGATTTCTCCTAATAGTTCTGTCCATTCTTGCTTCACATGTTCTAAGACTATACACATGTAAATTAAAAATCGTTTTATCTTTTTTAAAAGATTTTATTTATGTATTTATTTGAGAGTGAGGGAGTGAGAGCATGAGTGGGGTGAGAAGAGGAAGCAGAGGGAGAGGCAGACTCCCCACTGAGCAGGGGTGGTTGGGGGCTGGATCCAGGACTCTGGGATCATGATCTGAGCTGAAGGCAGACACTTAACTGACTGAGCCACCCAGGTGCCCCTAAAATCATTTTATCTTTAAGATGAATTTAAGCTTTAATAATTCCAAAAGGATGCTTTGTATCTCTCATATTACCTCCTAACAAAGTCTATTTTAATATTAACAAATTAACCTTTTTACTCTTGATATGCATTACATAATTTGCATGTTATATTTTTCCAAGTTTTGAATTTAATCTATCTATATCTTTGTTTTTAAATATGTCTCTTGTAGACAGTGTACATTTGATTAGTTTTAATTTGGAGACTTTAACCCATATTCATTTTCATTTACTGCAATTGCTAATGTACTTAGGTTTAAACCTAATGTTTTATTTTGCTTATTTTGTCTTGGTTTTTCTTACTTTTCTTGTTCTCCCTCATTTTTTATATTCTTTCAGTAGATTATATTCTATCATTCCATTTCTTTCCTATGTTTGGAAGTTACGTTGGACTATACATACTTAAATCTAAAACTAATAAATACCTTTATCTTCTTCATAGAAAACAGAAAATCTGTGGACACCTTAACGTTTATATATATATATATATATATATATATTCATGTTGTCATATAAAATGTCATGTTTTTTAATTCTAGGATTTTTTTAAGATTAGCACAATGACTTCACGAAATTTTAAGAATATTTCAAAATACAGCCAATTGAATTTTATTTTTCACATGGCTTCAGCTGACATACAGACCCAGCTTATGAAGATTTCCTCCAGATACAATCAACTACAAACTATGGTTGAAGGTAATAAATGGAAGAAAATGAAATCATTTACACCATTGGATTTGTAAATCATCAAATATAACAGGTTAGATAAAATTATCCTGATTTTATATACATATAAGTAATAATATATATAAATATGTGTTAGACACTTTATATAAATATATATTAGACACTTTAAACTAAGTTTGTAAATGTAATATATTCTAATTCCTTTCTAATATTGGTTGTATGACTCTATAAAAAGAATCTTTATGAGTACTAAATAATTCTTTTATAGCTTAAATAATTATTATAATTTTAAAATATGGTGACTGGGACGCCTGGGTGGCTCAGTCAGTTAAGCATCTGTCTTTGACTCAGGTCATGATCCCAGGGTCAAACCTGGGTTTGAGTTTGTGTCAGGCTCCCTGCTCAGCGGGGAGCCTGCTTCTTCCTCTCCCTCTGCCTGCCATGCCTCCTTCTTGTGCTCTCTCTCTCTCTGACAAATAAATAAATAAAATATTTTTAAATAATAAAAATAAATAAAAATTAAAATGTGACTATATATGTATACACACACACAGACACAAATACATAAAATCAGGAGAATTTTGTCCTGTAAATTTGTTTCAAATTATTTATTTATTTATTTGTTTTTAAAAAGCATTTTATTTATTTATTTGACAGAGATCATGAGTAGGCAGAGAGGCAGGCAGAGAGAGGAGAAAGCAGGCTCCCCACAGAGCAGAGAACCTGCTGTGGGGTTCGATCCCAGGGCTCTGGGATCATGACCTGTGCCAAAGGCAGAGGCTTTAACCCACTGAGCCACTCAGGTGCCCCTCAAATTATTTATTTTTAATACCGCCAAGGCATCTTGTTATATGGCTAAACCAGTTATTTGATTATTCACTTTTGGTCAACTATTACATTTTTCCAAGTTTTCTTTTTTTTCACTCTAGTAACTAACACTGTGCTGCATTTGTTTGCACATAAATATCTGTGAAAATCTCTGATAGTTTTTTCAATGCAAATACCTTGAAATGAGATGACTTGAACAAGGGTGTGAGCACATACTAAATAAATATTGCCAAATCACTCTCCAGTGAAGTGGCTCCAATTTTCACTCTCCAGAAACAAAACCTGAGTTTCTGTTTAAATAATTCTTTCCAATGTCAATTATTATCACTGAAAAAATATATGCACTTGATTGTTGGAAGAGTGAGAAAAATAGGTATTTTGTTTTAATTCTAATTTCTTTCCTTATTATGACCTTGGACTTTTGATTAACCTTATTAGCCACTAGAGTTTTTCTCATGAAGCGTCTGTTCATGCCCAATGCTGTTTCTAAATTTGAATGCTTATCATATTCTTATTATTTCAATATTTATAAATTAGCTGTATTGACCCATTGTCTTTACATAATTTGAAAATGCTTGTATACTTTATTTGCCTTTTAGATCAATTTACAATACTTTATCACTTGTAGAAGTTTGCAGTCAACTATCTTAATATTTTTCCTTTATGGTTTCAATAATAATGATTTATTGTCAAAATATTCATTGTATAATTCATTACATCAATAATGTTGAAAACTCAAAATAGACGAAACAATCCTGAAAAAGAACAAAGTTATGCTCCTCAATTCCAAAGCTTACTATAAAAATACAGTAATCAAGATAGTGTGGCACTGATTTAAAGATAAACATACAGGTCAATGGAATAGAATTAAGAAGCCAAAAATAAACCTTTATAGTTATGGTCAGTTGATTTCAGACAAAGATGCCTAGGCATTTAAATGGGGAAGCAATAGACTTTTCAACAAAAGATGTGGAAAAAGTTAATATTTACATGCAAAAGAATGAAGTTGAACCCCTTTCTACACTATACACAAAATTAACTCAAAATGGACCATAAACATGAATGTAAGACCATAAAACTGAGACCATAAACTCTCAGAAAAAGGAAAAAACAAAAACAAAAATCCAGAGCAGTAAATCTACATGACCTCAGGTTAGGCAATGATTTTTCAGATGGAACACCAAAAGCTGAAACTAAAGAAAAAAATGATAAATTGACATCATCAAAACTTTAAAACTTTTGTGCTACAATAACTCCATCAGGAAAATGAAAAACAAACAACCCACAGAATAGCAGAAAATATTTGCAACTTATATATCTGATAAGGGACTTGTATCTAGAATGTATTGAATGTATTGCAACTCAGGAATAAAAGATAAATAATCTGGGGTGCCTGGGTGGCTCAGTGTGTTAAAGCCTCTGCCTTCGGCTCAGGTCATGTTCCCAGGGTCCTGGAATCGAGCCCCATGTTCAGGTTCTCTGCTCAGCAGGGAGCCTGCTTCTTCCTCTCTTTCTCTCTCTGCCTACTTGTGATCTCTGTCTGTCAAATAAATAAATAAAATCTTAAAAAAAAAAAAAAGACAAATAATCCAGTTTAAAATGGGCAGAGGATCTGAATAGACATTTTTCCAAAGAAGATATACAAATGACCAATATGGAACTAAAAAGATGCTCAACATTATTTATCATTAGGGAAATGCAAATCAAACCCATACCATTGGATGGCAATAATCAAAAAGACAGATTAGGATGTTTAAAAAAACATTGGAATCCTTATCCATTGTTGGCCAGAATTTAAAACGCGAAAAATGCTTTGGTCTGGAAATCCCTCAAGATGTGTAACAGAGTTACCCTGTGACCCAGCAATTCCATTCCTCAATACATACCCAAAAGAATTAAAACTTATGTTTGCACAGTGACTTCTACATGAATGTCATGGCCAAAATGTGGAAACAACCCAAATGTCCATCAACTGACAAATGGATAAACAAAATGTAGCATATCCACACAATGAAACATTATTTGAGAAAAAAATGAAATACTGAGACATACTGCAACATGAGAGGACCTTGAAAGTGTTGTGCTAAGTGAAACAAGCCAGACACAGAAGACCATATATTGTCTGATTCCACTTATAGGACGCACCCAGAATAGGCAAATCTATAAAAACAGGAAGTAAATTAGTGGTTTCCAGGGAATAATGAGAGGTGGAAATGAGAAGTGGTCACAACTGGGGATGGTGTTTCCTTTTGGAGTGATGAAAAATTTGAAAATTAGATTGTGGTGATTATTGCCTAACTCTGAGTACACTAAAAACCTTTGAACTCTACACTTTAAAATAGATAAATAGTATTTTTACTATAAATAAATCTGTTTTTTAAATCTATTTTTACTATAAATAGATAAATAGATAAAGCTGTTAAAAATAAATGCTAGAAAGTAATTTGATAAAATCCTAAATCTATTTGTGATGGACACAAAGCTTTGCAAAGTGGGATTTTTAAATTCTTTAACATAATATACAATATCAAACAAATGTCATATTTCTTTTTTCTCAATTATCCTGACAACATCTTTAGTAGTTAATTATTTTCAAAGATCAAATCTAATATCATAGATTATAGTTATTTGCCATGCCCTTATTCTTCATTAACAACTCTCACTTTTTTTCTTATCTTTTATTGAAGTTGAGATTTTGCAACCTTTTTAGGCAAAGTCTCACAAATTTAGATTTTTCTGATTGTTTTCTCATGTTTAAATTCTAAGTTACCATATTTGGCAAGGATATAACATAAATGGGATTGGGTTTTTCCCCAACATCATATTTCAGCATACCAAATGGTGAAATACTAGAGGCACTCTCATTAAAAAGGACAAAAAAATTACACTAGTATTGAATGTGTATTTGGAATATTGAACAAAAGCAATAAAGCAAGAAAAAGAAATGAGTTCTATACGCTCAACATTCATATGTGGTACTTTTGTCTTAATATAAAATTCAATAGCTTGAAAGGAAAAATAATATAAATTCTACACAAGTTCTTTCAAAAAACAGAAGCAATGGAAACACTCCAACACCTTGTGTGAGGCCAGCATTACCCTTACACTAAAACAAAAGACATTACAAAAAAAGAAAACTACAGTATAATTGATCTCATGAACAAGTTGCAAAAGTCCTTAACAAAATATTAGAAAATTAAGTACAGCAATATATAAAAAAGCTTTATACATGATGATTAAAAGAAATTTATCATAGAAATGCATTGCTGGCTCAATACCAAAATATAAATTAGTGTAATTCACTATGTCAACAGATTAAAGGAAAAATATGATAATTTCAGTATACTTTAAAAAGGCATTTAATGATATGCAACATTTTCATGATAAATATTCTCAATCTCTATCGAGAACCTGGGTCTCTCAGTTGAGCATCTGACTTGATTTTAGCTATCATTTGCATCATCCTTAATGATGAGAGACTGAAAGCTTCCCTCCTAAGTTTAGAACAAGGCAAGGATGTCTTCCTTCACTTCTTCTATTCAACATCATATTGAAGGTCCTACCCAATGCAATAAGGTAAGAAAAAGAAATTAAAAAAAAAAAAACACTTGAAGAAAGAAGTGAAACGGTCTCTTTCACAGATGATACCATGAACCCACTAGAATTAATATGTAAGTATAGCAAGATCCAACATACTAGTAATGAATATTGGAAATAAAATATTTTTAAAATACCATTTACCAAAATACCAAAAACGCCAAAAAGAAAAAAAAAAAACAAATGCCATATAATATTTAGGTATAAGAGTTTCTAAAAATATGTGCTTATTCTGTGTTGAAAACACTGTGAAAGAAATCAAAGAAGATCTAAACAAATAAAGATCTAAAAAAATAAAGATACCTATCATGTTCATAGATTGGGAGACTTAATATTGTTAAGATTTCAATGTTCCCCAATTGTCTACAGATCCATTACACTCCTATATACATTTCCAGGACATCTTTTCTTACCATTGGTCAAGGAAAACATACACTGCAGGAATTCTTCATCTTTTCTTGAGTCATATCCCCTTAAAGAGAAGGAGAAAAATTTTAAAGTAGAAAGGAAATATGGAGGGTACCCTTAATGTAAGAGGACATGAACAAGAATAAACAGACCCATAGGGTTCATACTATTAAGGAGTATCAGAGCCGTTAGAGATTAACTTGCCCAGTTCCTCAGGATACTGAGGAAGAGAGCTTGCTAGAAGTCATAGAGCCTCAACATCTGTGGCAAAGCTCAGCCAATAAATTTTCCAAAAATAAAAATTAGTTCTACCTGCCTAGGATACCCTGAAGCCTGGACCCATGACTCTGTGTCAAAAGCAATAAAATCTGCACTAAATTGAGTTCAAAGAAATGTTCAATGAATTTGTCTACACTGAGTGATTTACACTTGCCTATTCTCAGGTTGGTTTAATGGAATTCATTAGAAGTTTGGCCCAGGATTATCTGGAACAAAGAAATGATCCAGAACCAAGAAAGTGCTTCACATCTCCAATAATAATGGATGAAAAAGGAAAAAGAAAAATAATTGAAAATCATTGCTACCAAAACCCATCATAGAAAATCAAGTTGAGCTCTTTTCATTGCTTAAGACTCAAAGCCAAGGCCTGAAAAGAAAAGAAAAAAAAAAAAAAAAAAAAAAAGAATTAAGCATCCCATTTCTGATTTCAGAGAATTATTGGAGGAGGGACATGTCATCTACCAGCCTAAGGCTTACTAATACGTGCCAATTCAGAGGACTAGCCCTACCACAAACCACATCTCTGTCAAGCTCTGTAATATGGGAAGGGAACTTGCTGAAAAAGGTTGTTTAGTACCATTGCAAGGCTTGGAAAGAGGACTCTTTCCTGCCTCATCTTAGAGGAATTTCCCTAACCCCCCAAAAAGGAATCACTTTGTAAAGTTTGAGGGTGTCAGCAACATCAGATGACTTGTATTTTTATTCCACGGCTGAATATCTGCTTCACCGGAAGACACCCACCGAGCTACTGGAGGCAGTAGAAACCCAAACTGGGGAGAGGTGGCAGAGCAGGAGACCACCAGTGATGAGTGAGGACAGGGCTGCCATCCTTTGTTCCTAGTTTGGAGGGATTTCGAAAATAATCCCATACATGCCCATACTCTGAGTAGAGGCCACATGGGGCAGAAGAGATGAAGAGCTCTAATCTCTCCACAGCTGACACAGCAGGTTGAGAATGGCACATCAGAGAAGTGGAGCATAGTACCACCTCCTGGGAGTCAGCAGGAAGATGAGGCCAAATTTTCTAAGACATCACCAATGGTGAGGAAAGCTTCCTGCGGTGTGGGGAGGGTGCAGATTTCCTCATCAGCAAGGCATGGGAGAGCGACCATTCATGTACTTAAGAGTTTGTGGACGATGAGCTAGAAAAACCATCATGACTATCTAAGGACAAGACTGCAATATTGCCCAGTCATAAAGGAAAGTTGCCTTCTTTTTCTCTTTCTCCTGCCCAACACCTGAGAAACTACTGTCAGGAATGAAAAAGCTACCTGAGAGTCAAGCCATACAACCTGACCCTCAGTCCAAGACTAAACCTCCAGCAGCAGATGAAAGGAAGAAGACCCTTTGACTGTCGTATGAGATGGGAAGTACTGAACACAATGGCTCTCAGAAACTGATACCAAATTATTTAAATAACCAAGATCAGGAAGGGTTATAGAACCAGGCCAAGATATCATGAAGTGGGCCACTATCCAGGACAAAAAAAGAATTCAACATGACATAAAAAACAGAGAAAAATTAAATCCTTTCAAATTTACATCTCCAACAAGATGCCATTCATCAATAAATTGGTTATATATACTAATATATTCTACACATAAATGCAGCCACAAAAGTTTATACATTTTCATCTTCCCTCATCTCTCTCCATCCACTTGGTTCCTAAATCAAAAACTGATCCAAGGGGGAAAAAGCTCAGGTCTCTCAAACTCCTTCATTGATCATGACTTTGGCTCTGACTGATCTCATATAAAACTTTTCATTCTGCTTCCAATCATGCAAGTTTTGTGCCTTTGACTCATCTTTCCATTTACAACCTTATTTAGTCCTTAGAACCAACATTTGGCACAATTTCCCTGGCTATGACCTTTTGATTCTCTCAACTATGATTCATATTTTCCCTCCAGTTCCAGAGCCATCAATCATCTTGAGTCAACATCTCACCTGATTTGGCTTCACATCGGGGCTCACAGGCTGTAGGGCCACTGGAGGCTACCAGTGCTCTCATTAGTTTTGATTCAGACCAGGTCTAAGGAGTCATGCCATGCCAGAACATGAAGAAGACTCTTTCAGGAGAGAGACAGACTTCTTGTTTTTGTTCTCGGACCTTAAGTTGCTGTCTGATGCTCTCCCCAGTGCCCGAAGAGTCCTGTATCAAAGAGGTCATGGGTCAAAAATTACCAGACAAGGTTAGCCTCATTAGGAATGAGCTTTATCCAATGTTGATAGCTAATCAGAAACATGCTTTTGTAGAAGTCCTCAGTTTCACAGTTAATCAGAAAAGTCACTCAAATTGAGGGTTTATAGATGTGGACTTACTTTAAAAATTACCATAAATACTAATTAACTCAAAGCAAATAGAAACATAACCTTATTTAAAAGCCTTATAAGACCAACAATTTTTCTTTGAGTATGGATCTGCTAATCAGAGTTCTGTTTAGGCCTTTTTGGCACAAATAACACACTATGCATATGTGGGGCCAAGAAATACATAAGAAATCTCTGTACATAACCCTCAGCTTTGCTGTGAACCTGAAATTCCTCTAAAAAGATAGTCTTAATTTTTAAAAGTGTATTATTTATGTAATAAATAGTTGGAACAATACAGTATGTAGAATTTTCAGATTGGCTTCTTTTAGTTCATAATTTGCCTTTAAAGTTCCTTCATGTCTTGGCTTAATATCTTATTTCTTTTTAGCCTTCAATAATATTCATGGTATAACACAGTTGACTTATACATTCACCTTGTAAAAGACATTTTAGTTACTTCCTAGTTTTGGTAATCACAAATAAAGCCGCTATAACTATCCATGTGCAGGTTTTTGTGTGGACATATTTTCAGCTCCTGTGGGTAACTACAACGGAGCACAATTGCTAGACCTTACGGTGAGGGTATGTTTCAATTTGCAAGAGACTGCTATACCATTTTGTATTCCTACCAGTGATGAATGAGAGTTCCTGCTGCTCCACACTCATATAAGCATTTGGTGTAGTCAGTGTTCTGGATTTTGACCATTCTCATAGGTACGTAGTGGTATCTTGTTACTGTTTTAGTGTACATTTCCTTGATGACATATGATGTGGAGCAACTTTTCAGATGGTTATTTGCCATCTGAATATCTTCTTTGGTGAAGTATTTATTAAGGTTTGGCCCATTTTTAAATCAAGCTGTTTATTTCCTTATTGTTGACTTCTGTGTACTTATGCACTATGCCCTTTGAAAAATTTTCTCCTGTGACTTGTCTTCTCACTCTCTTGTTTCTCGAGAACAGAGGTTTCTAATGCTATTGAAGCTCTACTTACCAATGATTTCCATCTTGAACTATGCCTTTTGTGTTGAACTTAAAAAGCCATTGCCAGGGCCCCTGGGTAGCTCAGTGGGTTAAGTATCTGTCTCTTGACTTCGGCTCAGGTCCTGATCTCAGTGTTGTGAGATCAAGCCCTGCATGGGGCACTGCACTCAGCAGGGAGTCTGCCTGGGATTCTCTCCCTCCTGCTCTGTCTGCTCTTCCCCATGCTTGTGCACTCTCTCTCTCTCTCATTCTCTAAAATAAAAATAAATCTTTTTTTTTTTAAGTCATTGCCATAGCCAAAGTTATTCAGGTTTTTCCATGTATTTTATCTTCTAGAGGTTTTATACTTATACATTTCATATGATCCATGACAAGTTATTTTTTGCAAAGGGTGTGAGGTCTGTGTCCAGACTAATTTTTTCTGTGTGAATGTGTGGTGTTCCAGCCCGATTGAAAAGACAATCTTTGTTCCACTGTATTGCCTTTGTTCCTTTGTCAAAATTCAGGCTGTGTGACTCTTTTCCTGGGCTCTCTATTCTACTCCATTGATCTATTTATCTATTTATTCCTCAAAATCCCCCTGTCTTAATTACTGTAGCTTTAAGGTATTTCTTCAAGTCAGGAAATGTCAGTCCTCCAACTTCGTTCTTCAATATTGTGTTAGCTATTTAGGGCTTTTCCCCTCTCCAAACAAACACCAGAATCAGTTTGAGGATATTCACAAAATAACTGCTGGGATTCATATCAGGATTGTAATCTACAGATCAGGTTGGGAAGAACTGGCATCTTCACAATATGGAGTCTTCCTTTCCATAAACAGGAAATACCTCTCCCTCTGTTCAGTTCTTTGGTTTCTTCCCTCAGATCTTTGTAGTTTTTCCTCATGGAGCTCTTGTACACACTTTATTAGATTTATACCTAAGTATTTCATTTTGGATGGGGGTGCTAATATAGATGGCATGGTGCTTTTAGATTCAAATTCCATTTGCTCATTGCTGGTATATAAGAAAATGACTGAATCTTGTATATTAACCTGATATCCTACAACCTTACTATAATTGCTTATTAGTTACAGGAGTTTTTGTTAATTCTTTTAGACTTTCTACATAGATGGTCATGTCATCTGCAAACAAAGGCTGTTTTACTTCCCACTTCCCAATCTGTATACCTTTTATTTCTTTTTCTTCTCTTATTGCACTAGCAGGAACTTCCAGTATAATGTTGAAAAGGAGTGGTGAGAGGGGACAGCCTTGTCCTGTACCTGATCTTCCTTCATGGGAAAACTTCAAGTTTCTTGCCGTTAAGTGCAGTATTAACTGTGGATTTTTTTTTTATAGATTATCTTAGTAGGTTGAGTTGTTTATAAAGAAAGCTAAGTACAGAACTCCAGATTTTTAGATGTTTTCGTCAAAATTATTATAGCTGTCTCACCCCTATATAATCAATAGCAATCTTTTAAAATAATCCATCTTTACTGAGCCTTTTGAAAATATTTCTTCTTTCAACTGTGTTTTCAAGCAAACAACAGTTTTTCACATTCATAGTCCCTTGCCTTACATAATAGCAAATCAAATTTTATAATTATAATTTCGAGTTTAACTAGAATAAACAGATTTAGGAATAAACGCAATTGACTCAATGAACACATAGTTTTTCTAAGCAAAATTTCATAGTCTTACTGGAAAGTAGCCTCTTAGTTATGAGTACTCACTGTGCTATGGGGATTGGTCAGAATGTCTTACAGAGGAAGGGAGGAACATTCATTAGCCCAACAAGTCAATTAAGTAGAGGCATGTTAAAAGAGCTCTTACAGGGCACCTGTGTGGCTTAGTCAGTTAAGCATCTGCCTTTGGCTCAGGTCATGATCTCAGGGTCCTGGGATTGAGTCCCTTGTCAGGCTCTCTGCTCAGTGGGAAGCGTGCTTCTCACTCTGCCTCTGTGCTTTCTCTCTCTCTCAAATAAATAAATAAAATCTTATGGGAAAAAAAGAGCCGTTACTATACACAATAATATGAATCTGCACAATAATATGAATCTTGATAAACTACTTTATAACGTATAACATGCTATCACATGCATTATCAGGCATACACATGTACTACTTACGGGAAATCATTTTTTCAAATGTCTATTAAATGTAGTAAACTATACTCAAACTAAATCATGAATAGTTGTTTTTATACTTATTTCTCAATCTTTTGAATTCACTTTGATTTTATTAGGATTGGAGTGTCTCTAAAACTTTGATCTTTCTGCAATTTCCTGGTAATCTTCCCCATTTCAAAAACTGAGACAATTTAAGATTGCTAGTAAATATAAGGAAATGAGAATTGAAATGGCAAAAAAAGGAAGTTGATATCGTATTAAGAATTAAAGCTACGTATAAGGAATTATGTATTTAACTTTTTAAAATCAGGGAATACCTCATCAGAGTGAGCTCTTTATATTAAACTTTGAGCAAAATAATGATTATGATTTCAATAACTAGGGGGAGGTGGGAGAGAAAGGCAGCTCCCTGAGAATGAATGGTATAAACAGCATATCAGAAAATATTAACATGCATTTTTAAATGTAGGGTATTGCAAGGGCAAAAAGCAGAGAAAACAGAGATGGTTTAGACTCATGCTGTAGAGCACAGCTCCAATAGTCTAGGAGGGAAACAGAACCCAAAAGGTCCATTCCTGAGAGACAGATGAGTAACTGTCTCCAGAAACCGCTGACGTGGATTTTATTGGGTTTAGATTTTCTGAAGCAAACTGAGAAAGATTTATCTTTTCTGAGTCTGGTGGTTTTAAGTTTTTGAAGCCAAAGCCTCAAAGACAGGAAAACAGAATCATCAGGCAGATGAGGCCACCCATGCAAAGGCGTGAAGTCTCGTGAAGTCTCCAGGCCAGTCATTTATTCTGGTCATGTTTTGGGCACAAGATAATTGTTTGGGATGGAAACGAGGGATTCCACAGCAAATGAAAAATAAAATAGATATATTTTGTTGTGTGTTTTGTTGCCGTGATCAAGCTTTCCAATAATTAAAGGGGTGATCAAGTAGTGTTCTTTGGGGTTGCTTTGACATAATTTCTCTGTGGACGACGTAGACGAAATATCCTTCTCTTCATAGGATATTTCGGAATTCGGTTTACTATAAAATATGAGCTCTAAAGTTAATAAACAGGGTGGCATTTGGTGCCAAGGATTAAATATTTACTGGTAAAATATACAGCGATGAAAAGGATTTTCAAACAGGCAATAAATCATACGGTCTGAGCTCTATATTAAATATTATTTTTACCAAGGAAAAAAATAAAATGTAGACCAAGGGAAAAAATTAACCCATTGTTGTGGCACCCCAGGCCTGATCTTGTGAAGATCAGCAGATATTTCTTTAAAAAACCATGTAGATGCCAGAGATTGATTTAATCTTTGAAACGATTCATTTATTTAGTGAAGGAAAGAATGCTAACAGCCCATCCTTCACTCAGCGATGGTTAATGCGTTCTTTCCACAGGCCTCTCCCATCTAGCCTTTCCCGTTCCGTCCATCATGTCTATCTGTGGAAGTCCTTCTGCCCAACAGTGAAGAGCATATGCCCCTATGGCCAGTCTGTCTAGGGTCAAATTCTGATCTCCAGTTCCTAGCTATGTTACTGAAACCTCCTGTTCTTCAATGTACTCATCCACAAAATGAGTAGATTAATAGCACCACAACATAGGTTTCTGTATATATTAACTGAGTATATAGGTAGAAACAGACATATTATATACCACACAGAACACAGCCTAGGAAATAGTAAAATTTCCTTATTATTTTCCTTCATCCTCCCCCTTAATTATCCAAATACTAGGCTGTCTTTCAAAACCCAAACCTATTCTTTAATGTGTTATCCTTGATCAATGCAGACCTTCCCTAGATGTGCACAGTCTCTTAGGCATCAACCTGTCTGTCTAAATACCTAATTGTTTATGATGCAGTATTTCAAACTGATTCATTATTTTCCTAATGCATCAGTCTCCAAGAGAGAAAGACAGGGGCTAACATTTTTCTTTCTTAAGATTCTATTTTATTTTATTTTATTTTATTTTATTTTATTTTGAGAGAGAGAGAGAGAGAGAACAGGGAGGGGCAGAGGGAGAGAGAGAAAGAGAGAGAGAATCTCAAGCAGACTCCATGCTCAGTGTGGAGCCCCATGCGGGGCTCGATCTCATGACCCTGAGGTCATGACCTGAGCTGAAATCAAGAATCAGATACTTAAATGACTGAGCCACCCAGTTGCCCCAACAGGGGCTAACTTAAAAAAAAAAAAAATCTCTTTTAAATGCATATGCTTCTAGAAAAGGATACTATCAATGGTGTGTGCCTGCAAATTTTTCATTTATGGAGAGCCCCATATGTGCATACTCCTGAAGACTGAGCATAGCTCCCTGTCCTCCAACTTAGATACTCAGGGAGGCGGGTGCAAATGTTAAAGCATGTTCCCTGTGGGTTGGCTAATGCGTGTTCTTCATAATTCTGCTCTTGATAAACTTATTTAAGATGGATGGATAGATGGATGGATCAACACAAGACCCCAGGGGAAAAAAGCCCTGCAGAACAAAAGAAAACAGTCCGCCTCTGGAAATGATTTACCACGCAAAGCAAAAGTAACTTTTGGAAGATATCTGCTTCACATTATCTGTGTGGCATAGGAAAGACTAGAAAGAATGCATCGGAAGGAAAATCCGAAAGGCAAGATGGTGGTGGGGACTACTGAGTCAAGGGAATCACTGTGGTAAGGAAGTGGAGGGGTAGAGAGAGAGAGA
Source organism: Mustela nivalis (assembly GCF_964662115.1). NCBI lineage: Eukaryota > Metazoa > Chordata > Mammalia > Carnivora > Mustelidae > Mustela > Mustela nivalis. Next base: position 24,802,387 of record NC_139028.1, on the reverse strand, counting down.
GAGAGACTGAGAGAGAGAAACTGATAGCACGATACTACTCTGCATTTTAATTCTATTTCCTTTAAACTCAGCATTCATGGAGAGCAGCTAAGTGATTTTCTGCAGTCCAAGACTTATGTTCCTAATTAGACTCATTTATGTAGTAATAGTAACAATGCTTTTCCTGGGTAAATAGAAATAATAAAAATGACTGAGTGCTGTGTCCTCTTTCATTTTCTTTGTCATTGTGAAGACAAAAAATACCACTCAACAAAATCTCAAGATCATAGGACATGAGCAAGAACACTTGTGGCACACCCCTGCTTCCAGATGGGGAGGATTTCTGGTAAGTCACATCCGAAAGCTAACTTTCCTTATAGGTCTCCAGAGAGAGAGATTTTGGCCTTACAATGAGGTTTTGCTTATGGAACTAGTCTGCCCACCATATTTCTACCTGAAATTCCATGTTCTTCTGCAAAGAGCTTTTCCCAATAAGGAAAGCAAGATACAGACAGGTGGCAAGAGTTCTTCTAAAAATCACTGGGAGGTAAGTCATGAGACCCGAATTTTAGTTCCATCGTTTTCTGTTCATTTTTTTAGTGATTCTGTCCAAATCACCAGACTTCTGAGGCTTGGTTTCTGGAGCCTGAAAAGAATAAGCATGAGGCCTCTTTTCAAAAACAAAAGGGAGGGGAGCGCCTGGGTGGCTCAGTAGGTTAAACCTCTGCCTTCGGCTCAGGTCATGATCCCAGGGTCCTGGGATTGAGCCCCGCATCAGGCTCTCTGCTCAGCAGAGAGCCTGCTTCCCCCTCTCTTTGCCTGCCTCTCTGCCTACTTGTGAGCTCTCCCTCTCCATCAAATAAATAAAATCTTAAAAAAAAAAAAAAAAGTGGGAACCACTAGCCATTCACCAAAACTTTATAAGGCATAAAGCACTTTGGGATATGTATTACTTCTTCTAAAGATGGTAGATTTGGATGTTAAATGGCTAACAGAGAAGTTTCAAACCCAACAGTGCAAGTTCAAGTGAGGAAAGAAAACATGCAAATCTGCTAGTTTGCTTCCCTATCCAGCACCACGTCCCATGGTCCCATCCAAAGACCCTTGCCAATTAAACTCCTATAAATGCTTACCCTTCTAACTTGTTCCGGAGTTTTCCTAGATTCTTGGTTGCATCCTGCATGTATCTCTACCTGTTTCTATTGGATCATATCGATACACATTCCAAATAGTGCTCCCCCAAAGGGGATAACCCATGGTCCCATAATGACAACCGAAGTCTACTGATCCCATGGCTGAAGACATTAACTATAATGATGGCGAAGATGGTGACACTACGGTGAAGCAATGGAGAGTGATGGAATCCTACCATGTATCTCCAAAGGGAGGTAGCTCCAAAGCTGCCTTTGTGACCCGAGTTTCCAAATCCTCCATGAGGTTCCACTTAAACACACAACAGATGCACGCGAAGCCTCAGCAATTGCCAAATTATATTATTTTAACTAGCAAACCAAATCTGAGAGCCTTGGGCAAAGTTTTCACAAAGCACATTGGGGAAATGCCAGCTTAGATGATGGTATAAGTTTTGATTAGGAGTTTGCCCACATCTTAAATAAATAAATAGTGACCTCCTTACCACCCAGAATGATTTTTCCTTGAATGGAACTATTACTCAATGGAAAGACAAACACTGAAATTCAAAGCAGAAGTTTTCTATGCATTGATATTAAACCATAAGAAATGAACCAAGAAAATGAAGAGGTAGAGGAAGCATCTCCTTGCCGTCAGCTACTGCCCCTTGGTTCCCACACCCACAATTGCTTTACCTTATCTTACCTGCTGCTCTCTCAACCTGGGTCAGACCTCCCCCCACCCCCCGACCATCGCTTTGCCTCCTGGTCAATTCCTCACCAACATTTCAGTGTTTCCTCCTCTGCATAGTCTGTTCCAGCTCCCCCATCCCTGCCCCTCTCTTGGAGTCTGTGGCTCTGATTCTCTCACAGCTCATCTCAGAAGGAAGAGCCATGAAGTCAAAATCCCAGGCTTCTAACTTAGGGTTCCCTTCCTGAACAGGTCATTTAATCTCATGCCTCATCTACAAATTGGGATCATAATGCCTGCCTCTTTGGGGGCAGAGTGAAGACTAAAAAGACAATCTATGTCCATGGCTTGTACAATGTTTGTGACGAAATAACCAGACAATACATTTTTAGCTTTCACCAATTTATAAGAAGTTCTCTATTCAGGTATATTTTGTTTATATTTTGTTCTGTATTCGGGTATCCCCAGCATGTAACATTGTATCTAGTACAACATAGGCACTTAAAGTTTTTTTCTTTTTTCTTTTTTCAAAGATTTTATTTATTTGAGAGAAAGAGAGCCAGCATGAGCAGGGAGTGGAAGTGGGAGAGGGAGAGAGAGAATCTCAAGCAGACTCCGTGCTCAAGTGCAGAGCCAGACATGGAGCTCGATCCCAAGACCTTGAGATCATGAGATGCACTGAAACCACGGGTCAGACACATAACTGACTATGCCCCTTAAAGTATTTTTTTTCTCCATTTAACGAGTGAGTGAATATGTACAGTGCTTCACATTTTAGAAAGAATTTTAGCATATGTGGTCTTGTTGGCACCTTTCGGTGCTCCAGAGAGGGGCAAGGCAGGCCCAGGCTTTCTCTTTGAGAGAAAGACCCTTCTTTGACTTCAAGTGCAGGTGCCAATCATGGAAGACCTTCTGAGCTCAAGGATGATCACAGGACCAGACAGGGCTAAATAAATTATTTCCGGTGATGTTGCTGTTAGAAGAAACCACTAAGAGGTAGAAAAAAGTTGGAGCTCTTCAGTCAGTTGTAGTATGGCTGGGAAAGTTGATCGACTCCCAGTACTAAAATTCTGCAAGCTTCTCTCAGCCAGTTCTTCCTTATCTTGGGTTTCAATTCTTTCTAAGCAAAAGTCTTGAGTCCTATGATATAGTAAGTAGGTAGAGCATCGAGTTCTCAAGCTGTCTCTGCCACCAGTAACTGTGGATAAAGCTCTTCATCTCTCTTAAAAAGAGTTTCAATATCTACTGAATGGGAACCATCCTGCCTGTTCTGCTGACTTCCATCCTTGCTAAAGATACAAATGAGATGATTTCTGCAATGACGTTTTAGTAACTATGAAGCAAATATAAACCATTAGTATTCCCCACTTGCCAGGCAGTGGATTGGTTCCCTTAGTGTAAAAGATAAAAGCTTATGTTGGAGCCAGCACGCTTCTCTGTGGCGACCCTAGTAAGTACCAACTCTCTCTCACCCTTACTAGGTTCTCGACTTGTGTCCTGAACCTTTTGCTTTTGAACCACCTTACAGTCTCCTTCCTGACCAACAGCTGATCTCCTTGGCATCAAACCTCTAGACTTACCCCTTGTCTGTAGTCTAAAATGCTGCAGCCCCTAGCTGACATTTAATACTGTTCCTCTAACATGTTACCTCTGAATGAGGAGAGTGACGACAACTTTGGCCTTTCTGGGTACTTCTAAGTGGCCAGGGTGGGCCTACGGACTCCAGGCACAGGCCTGGCCACAGAGTCGAATGAAGAGCTCTTCCTTCGGTCATGTCTTGACCCACGCCTTTTTATTCTTCTTGCTCAGAACGTGTTTTAAAAAGCATTTCTCTTACCCAATGATAAGTCTGTCAGTGACAAAGTCCAAAGTTGACTCTGGCTGGGAAGGGTTATTAGCTTTCTCTAGCTATATTATTTTTTATATATATGATGAGAGAATGCTCGTGAGATCAAATTGCTAGGCAGTGTTTCCAGAACGCAAGCCACTCTTTTTCTCTAGAAAAACTGAACAGAGAGATATAAGCCTAGATTCCCTTCTCATGTGTGGGGCGAATATGTCCCGCCCAAGGGGGAGGGGCCTCTCTTCACCCCAACCCTGCAAACATTCTTTCAGAACTTTCTTTGCTACAAGGGTATGCCCCGTTTCTGTTGGAGCACACAAAAAGCGTCTTCCAGGTCTGAAGAGACCACCCCCAAATCGGAGGGAGCCAGGGGTGGGGTAGTCTTAGGATGATAAATTCACCACACTTTCCATGAGAATCTGTTTAGAAGGTGGCAGGAAACTGCTCTAGTCCTCAGGTCACTTGGTTCTGGAAGTTCCAGACCGGTTCTGATCTATCAGAGAACTGAGAAAGACAGTGGACGGCCTGGGCTAACAGACACAGAAGCAACTCCTCCACGCCGACAAGCCTTCCCACATGCGGCCTCAGGGCCGGGGGCGTGAGCCAGAGTTCACTTCTCCAAGGATCCTGTTACAACACTAGCCGTCCAGCTGTCTGCAGCTGTGTGCCTTCCAGCTCCTCGCAGCTGGCTTTGCAAGTAGAAATGGCCTCTCTCTAAGACTCCTTACCAGAAGAGATTGTTTCGGATGTGCCATGTGTTAAAATATGATTCTAAAAGCGGCTCTTAAACCAAACGCATTGCAACGTTCCATATAAAGTGTGCTCGGCCCACATCCTCACACAAGCAGGCACTCGGCAGATTTCCCCTTCATTTCCTTGTCTCTTCTACTGTTTATTCCTGCTCAAATGCACAAAGGTTGTAAATACTGTAAAAGCATTTGCCCTGGGGAGCAGGCACAGGGGTTGGGGGAGGCCCCGAAACCATTCATCACGCAGGCTCATTTGTGCTTGGTGTGGTGTATACGCCTATGGGGTTCTGAGTCTGCAGAGGAGACGACCTTGGGGCCCAAATGCAGGCGTGTGCACCCATGTGTGTGTAAACGCAAGTCAGATACAGTCTAAACTTAAGTTCAAGACCCCATGAGAGAAGAAAGTGTTTAAAGGACTTTTCTTCATGAAAACAGCCAGGGAGTTGAGCTACCAGCTTTCACAAGGTAGATTCAGTTGGATTCAAGAGAATAACCCAATTAGAAGGAAGTCATGGGGCAAAGAGTAGTGCAGGCTGAATTCCATTTTCACCCAAATCAGATACTGTTGCTTTTCTTCTGTTCTTATTGTCACAAAGTTTCAACTACTGACTTCTTGTTGCTTTGAGGATGAAGCTCCTGTGCTCAGGGTAGTCTCACTGCATAAATCAGGGACTGTTTTTGTTGAAAATGTTTTAAAGGCTATAAACTTCCAGCCTGTCCATTTTTTGAAGGTTAAGTTCACGTCTACACTAGGCGGTTTGTTCAGAGCTCCATAATTCGAGCAGACAGTGGTAAGAAATTTTGCAATATGCATTTATGTTAGTTCTCTCTACTTCCTTTTCCCCTTTCATTTATCCTCCTGGGACTTCCAACTATGGTTCTTTTGCCTTTTCTTCCCCTCTTTCTCTCCCTCCCTCCTTCCATCCCTTTCTTCATTTCCAGTTCTTTCTGCCTCTCTCTCTCCTCTTTTTCTTTATTTCCTGAGCCCTGGCTTCTGTCTCATGACACAGCCTCCCTTTTGCCAGATTACGTAAATATCAGGCAGCCTGTTCTCTGTCCCTCTGTGAAACACCTTCTCCAAACTGTGTTTTTCCTTACATTTAACTCTTCAAAAGTAGCGGGGGTTAAGGGGACTGAGAGGCCCAGGCACCAGGGTAGAGAGGGACAAAAGCTCTTGTTTGGCAATGTCACAGTGCCCCCCCCCGCCCCCCCCACCAAAGCCCTTTTCAAATCTGGAATTATTTTCACGCAGCTGAAGAAGGTCAGGTTGTGGAGTTGTTCCTTCCGGCTTCCTCTGACCCTCTTCCCTCACCCCCGCACCTGTCCCCCCGACCCAGCACAGAAACCCAGAGCACAGTCAATTAAAAGAAAGAGACAGATAATGTAAGAAAGGAGTTGGAAATGTAGGAGAAAACAGTGAAATATTTTGAAATGATGGAGGCAGGTATGAAACCCAGAAACAAGATGGTTAATATTCTCGCTGCCTTACAAACCCTTTGTCTCTCTGAGCCCCCCAGGAACTGGCCTCAGAGGCTGTGAATTCAGTTATCCCTGGTAGAGCCCCAGCCCAGGCCGACTCCACCTACATTCCTCCACTGCCCTGGTGGGGAGGGGGAAGTTGGGGGGGCGTGCGGTGGGCAGGGCAGACCCTGGGGACTGTCTGACATACCATACCTTTCACACCGCAGGGAGGACTTGAGCCTGTTCATTTTGATGTTTGCCCAAAGTCACCCAGTTGAAATGCCTGAATTTAATACCACTTCCCTCACCACACACTCAGCCAAATGTCCTTGGCTTTTCAATAGACCTAACCTCTTGGCACCAGGAGTCTTGATGTTTCGCATTCTCTTTTTTTAGGTTTTTAACTCTCAACTTCCTGACTCAAGCTTCCTAAGTCATTTAAACGCCTTACTTCCTGGGAGAGATCCGGTCTCCCCTCCCCCCCTCCTCCCTCCCCCCTTCCTCCTTTCCTCTCTCCCATCACTTTTGCTTCCTTTATTTCACTTCTTTCACTTTTTCGGCCCGGGGCTGGGTGAGGAGGTGGGGGTGAAGGCACAGCAATGGAGGAACCCTTGCAAACTCTTTCCCCGGGGACAAGGCATCCCAGGGATGTCTCGGGCAGGGGCAGGGCGTGCTGGGATGTGGGGATCCCGCACTGGTCATGGGGGAATCGCTCTGCCCAGAGAACAGAATTCTCTTTACTCTGTACGACGGCTTCCCAGTTCCTTCTTGCTGTATTGTTTGAAGTTGCTTCAGAAAACTGCACTCTAAACCTTGTCCCCAGGCTCGTCCCAAGCTTTGGCACTTTGTCCAGCGTTACCCTTGAGTAGCAAAATGGGCTTATTGTCAAGTTGTCCCCTTATGCCCTTATAAATGCCCTTCTGGAGACTTTCTCCTTCCCTGGCCAGCGTCTACAATGGCCGAGCTCCTTAGTTACGGCCAGTCAGGGCTGGTGTTCGTTGTTAAACACTGAGATGCTTTTCATACCTTTGTCTCCATTTTTTTTAACCATCCTGGGTTATTTTCCCCTAGAAAGTCCAGTAGACTTGCCAAAGCTCACAATCTCTATGAAGAACAGCGCCGTGGGAACGACTTACCCTTGTACCCCAACTTGCGTGCACACACAAGCTAGGTCTCACTGAATATGGTGCATCGGTAACTGTAAGTGAAGCAGCAAGTGTGAATTTACCTATACACGTATTTTTCACGAAACTGACTAGTTGTGAAATTGTAGAATTGATCCAACAGTTTGGGGGAGGAGTTTTGGGGTTTTTGTTTTTGTTTTTGTTTTTGTTTTGTTTTTCCTTTCAGTTTTGTCCTTTTAAAGGCCCAATGTAGTCTTAAACTTTAAGATGATCCTTCTGGATCTCTGTGTTTCTTTAGCAAGAAGGTCTTTCAGGGACCTGGTCTGCAAACAGCTTGTTACTTTGCATCCATTATGCACACAACCCATAGTGATTCTTATCGTACTTACTGAGCACTTTCCATGTGCTAAGGGCTTTTTACATAATATCTTCTTTCATCTTCCAAACAATACTGTCAAGTGGGAGCTATATTAATTAATTTTACAGATATAGAAACTGAGGCCTAGATAGGTTATGTCACTTGCCTAATACCTGTGCCTATTTGCCTGTATCTTCGAGTACCTGGTTAGAAGTAGAACATTCTCTTCCTAATTCTGTCCATCACACGACATAGGACATCATTTCTGTACACAGCAAGTGCTGGACTGATGCCAGTAAATGTCCATTTACCAACAGTAAAGCTTTGAATCAGAGACCAAGAGAAATCAAGGCAGGTCATGTTATGATTCTTTATAAATTTACCCTCTTTGGAGTCCTACAAGCTACTCTCAGACTAGAGCTGAACAGTAGTGATTCTGTAACACATTAATAGGGGACTTTATGGTCCCTATTTCAGATTTCAGTGCCCCAGATGGGGACTATGAACCCATGGCTATGAAGTGTAAATACAGATTTCTACTGTCCTCGGTCAGCTAAAAATGGCTTTCTCATGCCTCAGATTATGAACTTCTTGACTCTGTGTAAGAAAAAAAATACCTGGATGGCTGTGGTTATCTGCAGGGGCCATCGAGTCAAGCAAACCTTACGCATTCATTTGGTTCGAGGGCCTGGCACACCAATTCCATGTTAGATAACTTCCTATGCCTAAAACCTGGATTCCACTGGCATTAAATCTCTCTGTACCCTTGAGGTTTCTTTTTCATTCCCTTCTTCATTGACCAGAACAATACAATCAGAGAAAGCAGGGGGTAAGCCGATTGTCAGGGCTTTAGTATTGAATGGAGATCTTGCTGCTGTACCAGCTTTTTAGAGCTTGTTAGTATATTACTGAGATATGTCTCAGATTTCTCCCATTGGCTCCATTGCTAGCTCAGCCTCAAAAGAAGCCCTACACACGGTTCTCTAGATCAAGCAAAGGCAATTGCTACAACCCACAGTAACTAATTAATTTGGTAGTATCCCGAGACACTAAGATGGTTCACCACAAGGTGAAGAACTCTGGTTCCATGTATTGTTAAAGTCTGATGACTGCCAGGGTTAGATGCTGAGAGCCAAAAAGGACAGAAGAAAGAGGAACGTCCTCTCTGGGAATACTCAGTCACTCCAAGAAAGACTTTTCTAAGGAAATAATCAATACAGACACTACCCTTTATTTCAGGAAGAGCCAGAAGACACAGAGAGAAGAAACGAGTTGGTCCTAACGAGCTTGAAGACTAAGACAGTACCATGATCAGAGAAAGAAGACGTGCCACTAGAAAACAAAGACACAGGCAACAAAGAAAACTTGACTTAAAATAAATAAGTTATGAACTTGTCTAAGTTGTCTCTCCTCTGTCTGTCTAGAGATAAAATCATACCATGAGCTAAGGTATGAAGCCAGAGACGTAGATGGACCAAGCAACCAATTCCATCACCTTGGTATGTTTTCAAGACCCTTCAGTTCGAACACCCCATATTATTTTCCAATAGGGCGGAAAAAAACAAATGTTACCCTCAAAAAATTAAGATTAATGTCACAGCTCTCTTCCAACAAGATCACAACTGCACAGTACTACATTCTCTGACCTCACCTACCCATATTCCAGTGCTTTTTTTTCCATATTCACATGAAATCTCTTTGCCATCTTTCCTTTCAACTTCTATCTCTACTGGCCCTCTATGTTCCAGAAAGCTGCCACTGGGGATCCAGACTTACCTGACGGGTTGGTTTCCTATCAGTCACACAAAGAAGGAAAAAAATGGAAACAGGAACTGTGATGCCAACCTACCAAGAATGGGATAAAAAGGAAGGGCTGACCAGGAGACACTCGAGAGCTCTGAGACAGACAGTGGAAGAGAGAAATAAACATTCCTACTCCAACAGCACTGGTTGATTTTACTTCCACTCACACACAAAGAGGATTTGAAAAGACCCAAACTGGTTGGAAGCTCAGGTGTTGATCCCCAGCTCTCCCACTCACCAACCCGGTGATCTCCGCACAGTTGCTGAGCTGTAGGCTCCTGTCCAAAAATGGAGATCATCATACCTCCCTCACAGGAATAACTTGAAGTTTAAATAAGATCATAACTAGCCCTTCTGTAGCACCCACTATGTGCCAATGTCATTAATTAAGTAACTGACCCCAGGTCACACAGCCAGGAAGTAGCAAAGAGGGGATGTGAATGCAGGAGGGCTGGTTGCAGCCTGCCTTCTCCTCTCCAAACCTCTCAGGCCAGAGCTTATACACCCCTCGGCTGCATGCCTGCCATGCAGTAGTGCCACTGTACATGTCGGCTATCATTTTATTATTGTTTTTCTTACACAGGGCATAAGAAAAATCTTGTTGTCAACAGAGAGTAGGACAGGAAGACGGCTCCGGGCAGCAGGACCTGGAGCTCTGTATGCCAGAACAGTTTTTCTGGGAAGCTCTAGGAAGGACTCACCACAGAGATGGGCTGCCTTTCTCTAGAGCGGTCTCTAGCTCAACACGTGTTCTTGGTTTGGCGCCATTGTCTCCTCTGTTTTCCAAGATTGGCTCAGACCTCGAAGTCTCAGTGGAGGACTGAAGATTATCCCCACTCTCTCATTTTATAAATGAGTAAATTGAAGGTCCGAGTGATAGCCTTTTATCACTGGAGCTTTGTAAATTTGCAACAAAGCCGATACTCGAATGGAAAGTTCTGATGCCCAGATAATGTTCTGGCTCTTCAACGTGTAGCCAATACATCCACTGGATTTTTTAGATTTCAGAATCTCTTGCCTGCCACCCGCCTAAGTGCTGTTCTATTGGCCAAATAAGTGATTTAATTATTGATTTGGAAAATACAGTTATAACAATGATTCATCACACAGAAGACAGTTGCAGAGCCATTCTCTCCATTTTATCCTAATGGACCTGAGGGGGCGGATGGCACTTAAATCAAAAGGTTCCTAATCCTCCTGCTCTTCAGTGGTCCTGAGGTTTGGGGACCTGTTTGCTAAGGCTCAGTCCCAAGAGCTCACATTGAATTAGGTGGTTCAAGTGCTCCAGACCAGAGGGGACATGAAACATTGAAATCAGGGACCTCCTTCCACTCCCCCAAAAAGATCCTTTGCCTTTAAGGGCTCCTTTTAAAAGCCAGCGAGTTTTCTCTGATCCTCCTTAATAAAGTGCCCCAGCAGCGGCGCTCCCCTTCCTTATTTGAGATCTGTGCAGTCTCATTAAATGTGATGTGTCGCAGAGGGCTTGGATATGTGAAAGGGAGGCTGTGAGAGCAGGACTGGAGGTTGCCAGCTTTGCTAAGGAAACGTAATTCATTACGGCTTTTCAAAATGGACGCCCCTCTGGCTTCCTGCTCCATTGATTTTTCCCCCTTTGCAAGTAACAAGTGAAGGGCCAGCTCAGCCTGCAGATTTAACCCTTATTAACAGCTGTTTAAATTGGAGATGCGTTTTGATGCAGGGACGGGAGCCTTCGTATATCCCCACTCAAAGCAAACCCAGAAGAGATGATTAAAGATGAAAGCCTGCAAGCGAGCCAGGCAATGTGGCATCTACCCCCATCTGAGGAGGGGCCAGCACTGCTATTAAGTAGTTTATCCAAATAACATGCTCCTACTTTTCCCCGATTAAATATTCATGACCCACTCCTTCCTCCCCCACCCCCCTGCCCTTTGAAATAGTAATGGAGGAAGGAGTATCTGCTGTTCTATGTGACGTGATGAATCCTAGGACAAGAACAGATGCCAGTGTGTCAGTGCTAGCTCAGAAAGACTCATCTAGAACAACTAGGAGGACACCCACCCACTCCCCCACCCCACCCAGCTGGAGGCTTCCCTGAGAACTTCCCAGACAAAATACCTTGGTGCCTTGGTGCTCCTGAATGGAAGAACTTCCAGGAGGCCAACCTGCTCTGGGAACAGAGTCTACAGAGAGAAGACAAGGTTCATCGTGCAAACGCAAGCTTTGCCTCCATCCATGGGGAGCAGAGTGTGCAGTGGTCCCACAACCCCCGGGAAGCCCAGTAGGAAGGCCAAGGACAGCACTGTGATGAGGGCAAGAGGCAGACACTCCGGGATGAGACTGCTCATCCCAGCTTAGGTTCCTGTTTTACTTGGAACCTTCTTATGCCTCAGATTCCTTAGGTTGTTAACCCTATGTGCTCTTAGGGGTGCTGCCGCTGTGGTTCTTCTAATTTCTCCCTCAAGAGAAGAACGGACGTGGAACATCACATTGGGTACTGCAGAAAAAACAAAACTGCCTGCCCATTGGGACAAGGCACCATAGGAAAGACCATTTCCCAGAAGGGATGGGGCTGGGCACCACACCAAACCATCAAGCTCACTTTGCTCAGATTTTTTTTTCTTTTGCTTTCCCACTTCCTCTAACAACTCCTCATTTTCTCTCAAAACATTTTTTAAAAAATCAACAGAATCAGTGTTATATCCTTTGGAAAACGCACACGCGCTCACACACACACACACGCACACACGCCCCACCACTATAAGAAAAAACATCAAGGCGGCTCTCTCATGATCATACTCTCTAAATTTACATTCCTGACTTGCAGCAACTAACTCAAGGAATCTAAAGAGAAACGTTCTGTGACAGAAACAGAGTAAGACAGGCCTAAGTAAATCACGAGCTGGGAGCACCGCCATTTACATATTAAGTGAAAGAGGATGTCAGCTCCCTCCATTCTGATTTTATTTTCAACTCAAGGGCAGAGAAGAGTTTTTTTCTGGGGTCTAAATGTTACCGTCGCAATTCGCGGTGCAAAAAAACCTCAGGACATCCTACCTTTCACTTCACAGGATTTAATTCTCTCCCCACCCCCCCACCCAGTCCTGCAGTAGGAAAGAACTATGTGGAAAAGCATGGCGCCCCCACGCCACCCCCTCAGTTCACCTTGTTGACTTTTAAGCAAGCTTCTCTGGGACACTCAGAATCTACACAGAATCTGTTTCAAGCAGGATTTTCTTCAAACCGTTCTGAAACAGTTTTAACGTATTCACAGTGTCAGCAAACGTTGTGGCCAGCTTGGGCTTGCTGTGAAGTGGGGGACACTGGAAATAGACGCCTTCCTTTTTTTTTTTTTTTAATACTAATTGACACCATCAGGAAAATGCACAAAGACGAAGCATGGGGGAAATAAACCATCAATTTCCAGTGTAGGTCCCATCCAGGGACAGATGAAGGGAGGTGCATGCTTTAAGAGCTGCCAAGAACGTTCAGGTTCAGAACAAGTGTCCAAGCACAGTACAGACTTGGCAAAGCCTTTTCTTCTTAATTTCATACTTGCGAGTATGTACAGGGAAATGTAATCCCTGTTTTTTCTGAGAAGCTTTCGCTTTCCAGAACATCCAAGCCCTGCTTGACAAGCACGTACCTCATGAAAAGGGAGCTTATAACATGGAGGAAACTTTCCTGCCAAAAAAGGTAGTTACTCCCCCCACAGTGAGAGACAGTGTGCTACAGGCAAGGGCTTCAAAAGGTATTTTGCTCATCTGTACCTTCCTCTGCCTGCAGCAAGATAGTTCTCTGGCCCCTGAAAGTGTACAGAATAATAAAGGGAAAAGTGGAGACTGGGGAAGGAAAGAAAAATAAAGTCATATTATTGAGCATTTAGTATGTCCCAGAAATATGTTTAAGAATGTTGGATACCTTGTTTCATTTAATCTTCGTAGCAACCCTATGACACAACTTATTCCTTTTTTTCCCCCCTTTCTTTTTTTTTTTTTTTTTTTTTCCCCCTACCATGTGAAAATAGAGACACTAGGGACAAGATGGTTTGGGTAACTTTTCCAGAGTCGAAGGTCTGATCTAGAAGTAGAATTGCAATCTGTATCATTTTTTAAAGGAGTTTATTTATTTATTTGACAGACAGAGATTACAAGTAGGCAGAGAGAGAGGAGGAAGCAGGTTCCTTGCTGAGCAGAGAGCCCAATGTGAGGCTCGATCTCAGGACCCTGGGACCATGACCTAAGCCGAAGGCAAAGGCTTTAACCCACTGAGCTACCCAGGCGCCCCAATCTTTATCATTTTAAAACTACTCTATTTTCATTACACAGAACAATTTCCAATTGCAAGGTCTTTAAAAACCATAGACTCCAACACAACCGAAGTCACAAATAAAGTGAAAACAAGAACCTTGATTCTTAGCTTGTTCTTATTATAGCAGAGCGACCAGTGCTGTGTTTGCTGCAAAAATATTTGTTTGCCCCGTGAGCGTCCTCCTGTTACAGTTGTTAACACAGTTCCACGTGTGATCAGACACAAGCCGCACTACGCAACAAGGAGGACAGAAAGGGGATCCGTTCTACAGATCAATTGTTTCAACAAATATTTACTATGGCCACTATACTGCAAAGCATTTAAGGTTAAAAAAAAAAAAAAGTAAAGAAAGAAAGAAAGGAAAAGAAAACTCCATACAGGCAGAGAATGGAGAATGTCACTGGCTTATCATCAGAAGCTAAGAAGACATTCTCCAAGCAAAAGCACACATAGATATTCACCAACACAACATTGGGGGTTCAATCCCATGCAGAAGGTAGGGTGCCTAACCAGAGCCCACCCACCTTGTCTTCTTCCATACTTTCCCATCATCAGCCCCATTTCCATCCAAACCTGGCTCTCATCCACCCTCATACTCCAAGCCTATAAAGGCCTATTTAGCCAGAGCAATGGCATCCTGTAAAACAGTGGTTTTTGTTGTTTATGCAGTAAAACTTAAACTGTCTCTCCCTCCAGGAGACTTACTTAAAAACAAGTCCTAGAAACCAGTCCCAGGTAACAAAGCCCAAATACAAGGGTGGGTCAGGCCAGGTGGAAGTATCCAATCGGTGGGGCGCATACTGTCTCCCTAGATACCAAGGAGTATGGGCCCCGCCCGTTGGGCACCTTTGGGGTGCTAATTCTGACCAAAGTGATAGGCTGGTTCAAATATCTACTAGGGTAAATTATAATTCAACTGGCCATCCGTGTGTGACCTAGCATGACTGTGCAGCTTTCTCTGTGTGTTACAATCTCATTGACCACCTGTGCATGGCCAGGCCCAACCACATGGCCCTTGCCCTTTAAAAGTTAGTCGGTAAAGCAGGGAGAGATCACCTCTTTGCAAGAGATGGCCCTGGTCAGTTTGATTATCAAAGCTCTCAAAGCTTTGCTTGACCTTTGCTTTGTATCAGTCTAGCTCCTTTGACCATGGACCCAACAAGCCATCCACTCCACTAGTCACCCAGTGACTTGGTATCCTGTGAGATCATATTCTGTTTAATGAGCCAATGCCCACATAGCTTCTCCACTCTAGGATCCCCGATTTACCCAACTTGGCCTCATTGTTTCTTCTTCTTCCAACTTTGCTAAACTAATATTTGCCTTGGTCTGGAAGTCTAGAACCTCTTTTGGCCTCAATTTGATCCAGTCCGGACCCCTGGTGAGATATTCCCATGATGCCTCTAAGCCCCATAACTGGTTTCCTCTAAATTTGGACTTTGGCAAAAGGAATGAAATGGTGCCGATTTCATTCCAACTGGCTATCTTACCTGGCCCTAGCTGCTGGCTTATAACCATATTATTCATTTTCTTTTGGGTATGCTAATTTGTTCTTTACAATACGCCTAATAGTTACCCATTTTCTTTAATACTACTATTTGGTATCTTCAAAGATAACCAAAGATACTTTGGTATCTTGGTTTACCGGTATCTTCAATACCAGTCTTCCACACTTTGGCCATTGGCCTTGAGTCTTACTTGACTAAGAAAAAAGTCCCCCAGCGACAGCCTCCATTTTTTCCCACTGCTCTCCAATCCATCTTTATGGCTGCGCCTCCTGACTCCAAAGTAGAGGGGAGAATCCTCCTCCCTGAATCGCTGACTCTTCTCCCTCATGACTCCACCAGAACCTCACGGCTCAGGAATGCTGGTGGAATGGAGGTCCTCTAAGAAGGGAAGTTTGAGACCGTGTTGTTCAGAGGGCAGAGGGGTTGTCAGTGATTAATAATGTCCTGTACCAGAAATAGATCCAAGATAATAAAACTGAGGAGAGGTTGTTGGTTGTGGCCAATTCTAGATAAATGGTTTCAAAGCCGCTGTTTCTGCAGAGAGGTGAGGACAGGAGACAGATGGTAGGGGCTTACATGAAGGAAGTAAGGATGTCAGGGTGTGCATGGCCCACTATAAAATGAATTTAGCTAAAGAGAAGGAGGGCTCAATGGATACTCTTCTCTCCACCAACCATTGGTGTAGTCAGCATTGGTTCTATGCAAAGGGAAAGGAGCCAATAGAGAGGGAGAGAGGAAAGACAGTGTAAGCTGTGAATCTTGGAGGAAAGGGGTCCCATAAAGGACAGAGAGAGAAGAGAGAGCAAAACTGGAGGGATCTGTATATCAGGACTCTTAGTTGCTGCTGGTGGTGTATCTTCGTCAATGAACTGAGGCCCAAACAGAAACCTACGGGCTTACACAACCAGCAATGGAGTCGTGCAGCTGGAGAGGGTGGCATCCAGAGACGGGGTGCTTCCAGGATTGCTGTCTCACTCTGCTTCCCTCTAGGTCCCTTTCATACTCTCATGAAGACAAGCGGAGGCCAGTCCCTTTCCACAGACTGCCTCTGGCATGTGTCTTCCCAACTTGGCCATCAGAACAGAAGGCCTTTCTCCTCAGCTCCTGTTAAATGCCATCAAGATTCTGATGGGTCTGATCTAAATGTTGTGCCCAGCCCTGTGGTCAGAGAAAGAAGGGGAAGACAAAGGATTCGTGCTGATAGTCCCCATTAGAAACATACATGGAGGAAGAAGCCACTCTTCATTCTCCGACAACACATAGGGTGCTTTGACCCACAGGCTAGGAAGGAAGGAGGTACAGGGCAGATGAAAGCAACCGCTTCAACGAGACATGGTTAGCCTTGGATAGGAACAGAAGCACGTCTTCAGATGAATGTATGTGTGTGTGTGTGTGTATATAATGTATATGCTATATACGTACACATAGAGAGTCATATAGTTATAATGTATGTAACAGGCAGGGTACTCTGAAAGCAGGTGCCGAGATGATTTTGTTCGCAAGATCAACACTTGTGCAGGGAAGGGAGGAGCTATGTTTGGAAAACGGAGAAGTAAAGCCCCAATGCAGACCTCCATCAGCCCAGAGGAGTGCTCCAGACTGTCGTTCGTCAGAATTATCTTGTGTCACTCAGAAATGGCTGAACCTAAGTGCCTGGGCCTTTATACACCTGTATCCCTCAGTCAGTGGATGTGGGCTGCCCCAGGAAAGACATGAACTCGGGAAAAATTGTGCCCTGTACAGCAGAGGCAGACTTGGGAGATGCTGACTGCTCTCTGCATTCCCCAGAACTGGGTAGCAAGTCCTTCCTTCAAGAGGAATTCAGGATGGTACCTCTTCACATCTACCATGCAAGACGAGAACAACCGAGGTTGTTTAGGGCAGTGAAATTACTCTGTATGATACGCAATGGCAGGTACATGTCATTATGTATTTGTCCAAATCCATAAAATGTGCAGCACCCAGGGTCAACCCTAATGGAAACTATGGGCTTTTGGGTGATAAGGAGGTGTCTGTATAGTTTTGTTGACTATAAAAAATGGGCATTCTGGGAGGGGGGAGGCTATATACGGGGGGAGCGGGGTAGGTAGTCTATGGGAAATCTCTGTAATTTTCCCTTTGCTTTTGCTGTGATCCAAAACTGCTGTAAAACATAGTCTTAATAATTTTTATATTCTTACTATTTTTTAAAGGTTCATTTATTTAAGAGAGAGAGAGTGAGTGGGGGGAGGGGCAGAGGGAGAGGGAGACAAGCAGACTCCCCACTGAGCAGGGATCCCAACTAAGGGCTCTATCCCAGGACCCCGAGAACATAACCTGAGCTAATCTGAAATCAAAAGTGGGTAGCATAGCCAACTGAGCCACCTGGGCATCCCTAATTATTTTAAAAGAATTTATTTAAAAAGTTACATCAAGCGTCATAACCCAGGTCACAGAGCAACACGGTCCTTTCCTATGTCAGTAAAAACGTTTAAATGCAGAAAAATCTTTCAAATACCTCTCATCAAAAGGTAGGGTCTGTTTCCTCTTTCCTTGAATCAGGGCTGGCCTATGACTGCTTTGATCTTTAGATGATGTCCGAAGAGACACTTTGTTGTTTCTAAGCCTAGCCTTTGAGATAAGTTTGTCTCTGGGAACCCAGATGTGTCAAGTAAGAAGTCCAGTGGCCCCGCTGGAGAGATGACATAGAGCGACTCCTTGGAGACGGAGAGGAAGCCAGCCAAGCCCTGCCTCCCAGCCATCCTCACCAAGGTGCCAAGCATGCGAATGAAGCTGGTTTGGACTCTTCCTACCAACCACCCACCGGATGCCTCTGTGTGACCCAGTTGATATTAGTGAGCCAAGCCCTGTCTGGACCCCTGACAAAGTTGTGTGATATTATAAAATTGAATTGTTTAAAACTTCCAATTTGGGGAGGGGGTGGTATTTCGAAATATGGAACAACAGATAACTGGAAGTGTAGGCAAGAGCAGAGCAAGGACGCGGGAGTTCTGGGAGCAGTCAACACAAGACTAAAGAGACAATGCAGAAAAGCCCAGGGAGGAACGGAGACGGACAGAGATTCATAAATCAGCAAGCTGCTCCAATGGATTTGCCAACACATGGGGGCAGATCTGACTCGTGCCAAGACGGACATTGCTGCCTTCCCAACTCCCAGTGAGATAGCAGGCGAGGTAGTCAGTGGGTGCCAAGGGCTGGGAGGAATTAAGACTGGGGCTGGGAGAACACAGAGAAAAGTGGGAAAACGGTGGCACAAGGCTAAGTAAAATGCAAGATACAAAAACGAAGTTTATCAGTAAGCGCCTATTGACATCGGATGACCAGAATGTGTGTTGGTCCATGTCACTGGCGTTTAGAGACCCTCTCACATGATGCTGTGCCATTGATGGGTAGAGGGGGACTGAGTCAGTTATAGGGGGCACTGCAGCATGTGGGAGGAGTGAGGGGAGGAGGGTGTTAATGAACGACGCAGGGATGAGATGACCTAGATGCAGTTAGACGGGTGAAGGAGAGGCCGAGGGTGTTGGCATCTTGATGAAAGTAAAGATCAGCATCTTAGGGCGCCGTAGTGCCTAAAAGAGTTCTTTCATCATTTATTCATTCAACAAATACTTACGGAGTATCGACTGTGTGCCAGTGTAATTCAAAGCTGCTCCATTTCTCTGCCTGAGAGTAAACAAGAAGAGGAAGATAAAATGAAATTAACTAAGTCCACTTAAGAGGAGTTGAAACCAACGGACAATATGATCTCCTGCATAATCCATGGGATTCAATTATGTTTCCATTACTTTGAGAATAAAGAGTTTACCATATCCTAATTATTTAAACACACTGTGAAAGAAATGCATGGAAGGGCCCTGTTTCAGACTGGCCTCTGAAATATACCATGTTCAGAAAGATTTTAAATTATGTTTTAAATGCTCCAGACTCTGTACAGACCATATAGCAAATCTGACTTCTGACCTCTGCTGTACAATCAAGAACAAATAGTTTAACCTTTCTACTCTTCGGTGTAATTATCTATGGCAGAAAACAATGCTGACCACTCAGTTTCTAAGCATTCGTTAATTCCACTCAGTCAGTATATATTTACTGAGAATACCTTACTATGTGCCAGGTGTTGGGCTGGGCCCCGCAGAAACAACGGTTATTAACAATGTTGCTTATCTTCAAGAAAACCTTGGTTTAATATGGGAGACAGGCCTCTATTCCATTAACCACAAAACAATGTGTCAAATACTAGGATTATGTATACATACTGTTCTTAGCATATGTTTAACTTGTTAACCATATTGTGCTATTATTATAGGAGAGGGAGAGGAGATGTTACATTAATCAGACATTCTATATGTTATATTCTTCAGATAGATTATTTCATTTACCCCTCATAAGAGTTCTACAAAATAGGTATGGCTTGTCCAGGGCTCTGTGGCTCAAAGGAGAAACTAACGTGCCCAAGTTAGTTACAAAGGACTAGATAAGGATGTCTCTCTCTAAAGCCCATGCTACTTTCCTAATCCCAGGAAGCCTCCTGATGTACTACATTTATTTGTTTATGTCTGTTTCTATATCGGGTTGTATTCTTTCTAAGGATAAGAGTCTTGCCTGACTCATCTCTATTTTCCTCCTATGTTAAATATATATCAGCTAGTCAACAAATACGAATTCCTTTTTTTTTTTTTAAGTTTTTATTTATTTGACACACAGAGAGAGAAAGAGACAGCACAAACAGGGGGAACAGCAGGCAGTGGAAGAAATAGGCTCCTCACTGAGCAGGGAGCCCGACGCAGGGCTCAATCCCAGGACCCCAAGATCATGACCTGAGACCAAGACAGATGCTTAACCGACTGAGCCACCCAAGTGCCCCGACAAATACGCATTTCATAACCACAGTGAAGTACAATTTAACAAAAGAAGTTGCCTGGGAGTGCATAGTTGGCCTTGAAGTTATTATTTGTAAGAAGGAACGTGAATCGAAGATGTACGAAGGAACAAATGAATGCAGAACTGAAAGCTGGATGTGCTCTCGCCTCAGGGTGTTTACTCGCATATGCTGTTCCCCCCAACTGCTGTGCTTTTCCCCAAAACTCTTACGTGGTTGGTTCCCTCAGCGTTGTCTTCAGTTCTCAGCTCAAAGATCACCTTATGGGCATCACCTTCATTGGCCACCCTATGTGAACAGCAACTCCCCCTCCAGCAGCCATTTCTCTACCCTTACCCTGCTCCATTTCTTTTTTTTCACAGCACCTACTACACCCTGACATATTACATGTTCGTTACACCCCTCGTCCTGCCTCTGTCACTAGAACAGGCATTGCCCGTGAGCGGGACCCCCTTCTGCCTTGCTCACTGCTGTGTCCCGTGCTCTGGGCGCTCCATTAACCTGTGCTGTGACATAGTCACAGAAATCCAATTCCTTCCTGCCTTTCTTCTTGTCTGACCTGAAAAAGCAAATAATTGTATCAACCCTTTAAACAGTGCCGTGTTCCAAAAGTATAATTTCTCTGTGAAGAGACCTCTGAGATTACATTTTTTTTCCTCCTTTATGCACGTGCACACACAACGGGGTTCTCTTAGGATATGTTGTCACTTTTCCCGTCCGCAGGAGTTGGAGATAAGACCCGCTGTGTCCATTCTCTCCCCAGTGAATTGAAAGGGCAAATGGAGCCCTGCTTAGAGGAAGGTGTCTGGGCTCCTCCCCCACTCCTTTCCTCCTTGTGACCAGGTGGTGGTTTGGAAATTCAGTGAAATGTCGTTTCAGCCACTGTGATGCTGAAGAGGGAGAAGAAGAAACTGCAGGCTAATGTTTACTTCATAGAAAGACAAAAACTCCATTGAGGTTTTCCCTGTGTCCTGCAGACAGTTCACAATCAAATACCGTCGTTAGGAAGGAAATTCAGTATTTTATGCAGGTTTTTGTTTTGGTTTGTTTTAGATCGTTAGAGAAAGTATTCGTTTCAAGATAGCACAGAAGCATAATACCGAAAAAATATTCATTGCGATGGAATTTTACCTTTATGATAATATTATCTACGGTGGCAACCAATCTCATTGCCCCGTTCTCTGTGTCTCTAATTACTTAGAGTAATATCCTAACATTGTGATATTTAAAGGTAGGTCCTATGTGACTAGGATGTTAACAGACTGTAATGCAGAACCTTCGGGATTAAAAGAAACCATAGGCGGCTGAGCTCACACTCAAAGCTGAAATGGTAATAATACTTCGTACAGTTCCCTTCACTCGCTTTCTGATCTCCACCTTCCGCATTAGAAATAAATCACAATTGGAATTTTCCTCAAATTATGGGTGAGATTCCAAGAAGGTCAACAATGTCTTATGGTCACCCAGCTAGAGACTAAATAAATAAATACAGACAAAACTAAAGCCCACGTCTGTTGGCTCCTGTGACCTCCTCTACTTGCTCTAAATAGCCCAGAAAAACTGAAAACCTGTGCCATGGACCACAGCCCTTGCCCTTCAGCCTCGAATTTCTGGATCTCCAAGTCAATAATAAGTCACAGTGTGCACCATATTCAAATAAGGAAGGCTTTGTGGAGGTAATTCAGGATGAGAGCCAAAGTGGAAAGTGTGCCCTCAGGAACCCAGCCCAGGCCAGTGACTTTCCCAGGGGAGAGTGTCCTGAATCACATACTGAGTAGAGGGAAGAAAGAGTCCCCAAATGAGCCTTCCAGAACAACCTGATTTCTGCTCTGGCCAAACGTTTAGTCCGGAACCCTCGCAGGCTCGGCAATAAATCATAGTTTCTCTTCTTAAATTCCTTTTCTGCAATGAGGAGAGTTATTTACTCTGTGATTAATAGTGCCCTGAAAATATTCGGTACAGGTGCACTCCTTCATCATCGCTCCCCCTTTCCTAGGCCCTCCCCCACTCCCCCCTTCCCCTTATTTTGCTCACTCTCTCTTTATCATAAGCTTTCAAATCCTCGGTCTCGCTTGGGCTATTAGTTCTCTATTGCTGCATTAAAAATCACCACAAAGTTAACATCTTACAAAAACACCAGTTTATAATTTGGCAGTTTCTCTAGGTCAGAAGTCTGGGAAGGGCGTGGCTTGTCCTCTGAGTCCCACTGGGCTGACATCAAGGAGCCAACCAGGACTGCATGTCTCATCTGGGTCCTCTTCCAAGGGGACTGGTTGTCAGCGGAATCCATGTCCTTGAGGGGATGGGACGGAGCCGCCCATCTTCCTGCTAGCCGTCAGCTGAGGACAGCTCTGCACTCCCCGAGGCTCCAAGTTCCTGCCATGCAACCCCATCGGCCAGAACAGCTGGCGTCTGTCTCTCTGACTACCTCTTCCGCCACCAGCTGGAGATGACTCTGCTTTTCAGATACGGTCGGGTCCATCAACTGTCATATAGTAAATCACTGCAGTAAGATTCAACGTATTAACAGTCCTGGGGATTTCACGGGCAGCCATACATGGGGCATAAGAAATGGGGGAGGGGAGGCTCTTAGAATTCTGCCTGCCACACTTAGCAACAGCCTACTCCATTTGTGTGGCATTGGTATACCTAAGGAGACTTTCTTTTTCTTTTCAAGAGATGACTCTGCCCTCCCATGTGAAACTATTTTTTTTTTTAAGATCTGTTTATTTATTTGAAAGAGAGAGAGAAAAGGAGAGGGTCTCAAGCAGACTCCGTGCCCAGGGCACAACCCAACACAGGGCTCGATCTCACGACCCTGAGATCACAACCAGAGCAGAAACCAAGAGCCAGATACTTAACCGACTGTGCCACCCAGACACCCCAAGACAGTCTTGATTTGTCCTCTGAAAGCCACTATTTCTCTAACCTCTAATTACTGTGTTGGTTCCTCTTTACCCACCCTCCCCGCAGCCCCTAAATGCTGGAGTTTCTCAGGACTCTAGCCTCTTTATCCACAGCATTCCCTAGAGTTTTCATCCCACCCAAGGGCCACCTACCCACAATGGCTCCCTAATTTACCTCTGGCTCAAATCTCTCCCCTGAATTCCTGACTCACATACCCAACTGCTTTCTCAGTATCTCCATTCACCGTCCAAAGTGAATATCAAACAATGTTTCTCAGAATAACTTGATTCTGACCCGTCCCCAAACTGTTCCTCTCCAAGTCTGCCTTCTTTCAGGAAATGCAACTCCTCCATTCTCTAACCCCTCTTTGTCTCACACACCCCAGACCCAGTTCCTCAGTAAAGTCTCCTGGCTTTATCTTCAAACTCTGTGCAGAATCTGGCAACCGCTTACTTCTACTGCTCACAAGCTGCCTTGCCTGAGTTTTTACAATAGACACCTCAATGGCATATTAATTTCCATTTTTGTTTCCCCTTCCACACTCCAGTCTCATGTCTACACAGCAGCTAGAGTGTTTCCTGTAAAACATCAAATATAGCATATCACTCCTCTGCTGAACATGTGCCCAGAGAAAATGCCAGAGTCTCCACTTCATGATCCGATCCCTGTCCCCTCTCATCTCTCAACACGTTGTGCACCCTTCCCTCCATTTCACCACAATGCCCCTCCTGCACGCCAACTGTGTTCTGCCCACAGGGCCTTTGCACTAGCTCTTGCTGTTGCTCTTCTTCCAGATACCCACAAGATACCTACTCACTTCCTCACTTCCTGCTTAAATAAGAACATCAGAGAGAATTTCCCTGATGAACACCATCCTTGGGACTTCCTAGCTCCCTGCCCCTGTTTTATTTTCTTCGTGGCACTATTGCCTCCTGACTGACGAGGTAATACAGTTGTATGACTTTCTTTCCCACCACCATATTAAAATGTAAGTGCCATGACAGGGGCCCTTGTCAGTTCAATGCTGTGTCCCAGAGCCTCAGTTAGAATGTCAGGAACATAGTAAGTATTCAATGAGTATTTGCTGAATGAGTGAAAATTATCCAATAGCTTACACATCAGAGAACATAGATTTTTCTCAACATGGTGTTTTTTGTTTTTTGTTTTTTGTTTTGTAAAATTAAAGAACGCTTAGGATAACCTTGTGACTCTCTTTAGAAAATGAGCAAATTCAACCCATCTAAACATCAGAATGAGAACAAAGGAAGACCTTCATGGAGGAAAGATATTCAAATGAGCTATATGTTTTCTTTCATCTCAAGGGTTATAGAGTAAGTTTGGGTCAAGTGTAGTCAGCCTTGATGGAAACCAGAGGCTGTTTTGTCTCCCTACACCATTTTCTGCAAGCCAAATTAGATTCCCACCTCCACATCGTGGTTCCATGGCTCTCTGCCTGGACTGTCCTCACCTTGACTTCTCAAAATCCTACCATCCTTCAAGTTCCATCAGAAACACCACCTTCGTCATCAAGTATTTCTTGATGACCTGACATCGCATGCCGAAGGCACCCTATTCCAAATGGCCGCCCCTGTGTGCCTTCTCACCCCTCCCTCTTCCCACAGTTCCCCACCTTCGAGAGAATGGTACTGTGGGACTTCTCTGTCCTCTAGAGCACTTAGCACCACGTCTTACCTGAGAAGATGCTTGCTGTATGTGTGTGGAGTGAGATTGGATTGATTCGAATTGGTGCTTTTAATTGGGAAATGAGGCATTTAGCTAGCAAACTGTCTCATTGCACTTTCAGGATGTAGGGACCGAGAAACAGTCACCTTCACCTCTGACAGTCAGTTCAAGAGCCTGAGACCACAGTCACCTTGCTCAGAAGAAGCTCCCAACCCACTGAAGATCTTATTATTTCATCAAATGGAAGGGCCAGTCAAGAATGGTCAAGGGGAAAAAAGAATTCTCTTTTTAAGTACATTAAACTCTCCATCTATTTTCCATTTCATGCTCACTAGCTGTGTTTAAAAAAAAAAAAAAGTACTTTTAAAATCTTTATGAAAAGCAACTTCTTTTCTATTCAAGTGGAATAACACTCTTCACCCCGTGCTGCCCATCGCCCCTGCTAGTGCTTCCAGGGGAATATAGCAAAGGGCTACTTTCCTTTACAGTCTTTGATTTGTTCTTTCTACATCCTGTAATTTCCATCCACACCGGAGAGCCAAGTGCTGTGTGGGGCTAATTAAACACTATAATTATCCATGAGCTATGGCCCAGAAGCAGAGAGAAAATCTAACACATGTCTGATTGTAATATCAGGTAAATACTCAAGATGTGTGACTGGCGAAATGCAAAATATTCTATTCATTTAATATTCTTGATGAATAGTGAATTAGTCTAATCACATTAGCTATTCTATTCATTTATTAGGTGAGAGTGATTAGAAGTGAATAGCTACAGAAAAAACCCTCTCAAGTTGCAAAAATTAGACTTCTATAGTTTTATTATGTTTATTTTCAACTGAGGGTAATTGTCTGTAGCTTTCCCCGAGATAGTTGACACCCCTCCCCTATCTTTGCCCCTTGAAAAACTGAGTACCGGTTACAAGGGTAGAGAGAACAGATAAGACAGTGTAGGACTGGCATACAAATGCTTATATGGATTGTATAAACACATAAAAATATCCCATACAAGCATTGTGCTTCCAAGGACATGACCACACTATTTTTTCTTTTTCTTTTTTTTATAGAGGTATAATTTACATACCAGAAAAACACATAAATCTTAAATTCACAGCTCATTGAATTTTTACTTATATATATGCCCCTGTAACCATCACACAATTCAAAACACACATTTTCTAGAAAGTTCCCTTCTGTCCTTTCCCAGAGGTAACAACTATTTTCACTTCTATCTCTGTGCACTGAGTTAGCCAGTTCCTAAAACCGTACAAATGGAATCATACAGTCTCTCATTAATTTTTAAAGAGCAGTACCAGGTCCTTTGAATACAGAAAATCAAATCAAATGGGAACGTCCATAGTCCCACCACCACCACCAAAAAATGAAAAGGAAGAAAAACCCTCCATGTTAAAACAATGAATGAAATACCTACAAATTATTAGGTATTTCGGACATCACAGGACAATACTGGGGAAAGCCCTCACTTCTTCAAAAGTTGTTCATTCCTAAGCTAACCCTGCTGGATCTCTCCCATTGGCTCCTTCACACACTTCCAACCCTCTGCTCTCTGCTCTGTGCCTTGGGAGGCTGACCTTCCCAGGCCCCCTGAGTGGCTCCTGGAGTCCCTAGTGTCTACTTGGGAACTGTCAAAGGAACGCCAGCTACAGATGGGAAGGCAGCGGTGAGTTGGAGGAAGTGTTTGCTCCCGTCCTCTCTCCCCATTGACCACCTTTGGGAGAGCCACACTTCAGGCAGACTTCACCTAAAGCTAGCTGCTCTCTCCAGGCATAGGAACGACTCCCTCCCCTTGACTCCTCAGGCCAGGATGGTCACAATTCCCACCTTTGGCTTACCCCTTGATTGCTTCAACACTTCTGGTCGGTTTTCCTTAAGCCTTCCCACACCTTTGTCAATAGCCCCTTCATTACACTCGTCTCAGCGGCTCCACATGAATGTGCTGCCTGTCTTCTGCCCCTGATTGCCATTCACGTTAAGTTTTAAATAGATCCTACAGGAAATATTTTTGCTCCCGCCACACGCATGGGCTATAAACTGCTCCACGAGCAACAGACTGTTTGCCAGCTACCTACTTCTAATCAAAGCACACTTACAACAAACCCCCTCCCCACGGATTCATCCTGCCCTGAGAGCACAGTAACAAGTGATCTCAAATCTGCAAGATACCATCTTGACCCTTCTGGGCTACTTTTACCATTTGAAATGACTTCAGCTCTATGTCCAAATCTCTCTGTTGCAATTTCAAACTGGTCTTCAGACATGAGTGGGGGAAGCCAATCTGGCGACCGTGGAACGAAAGCCCAAAGGGACCAGAAGGTAGTCAAAGAACAACTCACTTAATTTAATTGTCCAAACCCTGAATCCAGACAAACTACACTGTGGAGTGTGAAGAAACTTAGATTTGCTGTCAGAATCCCCATCTTATTTACAGACCTGGAGAAAGAATCGGTGATGTTTACTGTCAAGTAGCAGAGACCTGAGAAGGGACAGGATAGCCCTCTAGGGATGAGACCATCTCTGGAGCTCCAGGATTCAGAGCCAAGGAGTGGAGGTTATAGTGGGGGCTCTGCACCTACTGATTTCGCTTCATTCATTTACTTTTTCAACAGATAATTATTGAGAATCTACTATCTACTATATTTTGTGCTAGTAAATACAACAGTGAGCAAGGGCCAAAGCTCCTTGTGCTCAAACTTACAATTTTTATCAGAATAGACCGTAAGAAGAAAACAAAGGGATCAATAATATGTCAGGTATTGATAAGTGCTATAAAAAATAAAGCAGAGTGAGGCTACAGAGAGATGAGGGAGGTTACTCCTTTTTTTTTTTTTTTTTAAGATTTTATTTATTTATTTGACAGACAGAGATTAAAAGTAGGCAGAGAGGCAGGCAGAAAGAGAGAGAGGAGGAAGCAGGTCCTCCGTGGAGCAGACAGCCCGATGCGGGGCTCGATCCCAGGACCCTGGGAGCACGACCTGAGCCGAAGGCAGAGGCGTTAACCCACTGAGCCACCCAGGTGCCCCGGTTACTCCTTTTTTATATAGGGTGATCAGGTTCACATATCTGAGAAGTTCCCTTCTCTGAAAAGAGGGATCCCTGTGGCTATCTCCTGCGCTTATTCAGGAGAAAAAGATTCCAGGTGGAGGGAACAGCATCCACAAAGGTCCCGAGTTGCATGTATATTTCACCATGTTTGAGAAGTAGCAAGGAGATCATGCTGAAGTTGGACAATCAAAGCTAGTGGGAGGATAAGGAACATGATGGAAACTAACTTCCCACCTTAATCTGCTGGAGACACAGTGTAAGGTGTTGAGCCCTTAATGGTACTTTGCCTTTCACTATGAGTGAGAAGGGAAACTACCAGAAGATGTTGATCAGAAGAGAGCCATAATTAAACTAATGTTTGAGTAGCCTCACTCTGGGTAGTATGTTGGAAACAACCTATCGCTGAATGTAGCGGGAAATAAGGAGACAATCCGGAGCCTGTTAAAATGACAGAAGATAGTGAACTGGACGAGACTCTCACTGTGTCAGTCCACAGGAGAAGTTCTTAGATTCAGAATTTTGAAAGTAGAGACTCCAGCATTTGCCATTGGATTGGCTGGTTGTAGAGCATGTTCACAGATGACATGCCAAAGATGACGTCAAGATTTTAAAACAAGAGGAATCACCTGTGGAATCCAATTGTTATTTATTGAAATAGGAAAAACTTCAGAATAGCTAATTTCAAGGGGAAAATCAGGAGTTTGCTTTGGACATGATGAATTTTAGAGGTCTGTAAAGACAGCCAAGCAGAGATATTAAATAGGCAGTTGGCTATGAGTCTGGCTTTCAGGAGAGAGGGCCTAGATGGAGATATAAATTGAGGAACTCTCAGAATATACATGGTATTTTAAACTACGGGATTAGATGAAACCCTCTTTCCCTCCCCCAAGTGTTCGGAAATTCAGAACCGAGTCCTGGGGCACTCAGAACTTTAGAGGTTAGGAAGATGAGAAGGAACCACACAAAAAAGATCGAGGAGGAACTGCCAGTGAGGTGGGGACAACCCAGACAGAGTGGTATCCCAGGGAGAGTGAAGCAAATACTTCAAGGTGAAGGTGTGGCCAACTGTGCCCAATGTTGCCAGTAGACCAAGCAAGATGGTGATGGAGAATCAAGTGTAACTTCTGGAAATGTGAAGACCTTTTGGAACCTTGACTACAGCCATGGTGGAATAATGGGAACAAAGACCCAACTGGAGTGGGTTCAAGAAAGAACAGGAGGAGCGGTTATGGAGACAAAAATGTGTAGACTAGTCTGTGAGTGAGTTTTACCGTAGAGAAAAAGACAGGACGGGGTAGTAACTGCTGGGGGGTATAGAGTAAAGAAGATGTTTTGTGTTGGCTGTTTGGTTGAAAGATGGAGGCCCTTCCTCCATGTCTTCTGGCTGACAGGAATGATCCAGTAGAACAGTGTTACAGGTAGATGTAGGAGACAGAGGGAGAATTGCTAAAGGCAAGTCCTTGAACAGGAGGGAAGACAGGAGTTCCAGTAGCACACAAGAAGGAGGGTTTCATTGGGGCCATCCATCTCATCTGCCTTGTGTTTTGCCGTTCCACAGAGAATTTCACTCGGGGAAATATGAGTGTTTTACTGTAATGTTAAAAAAAATAATTGATAACTATTTGCTTAATTTACCCCTCACATGTTCCTATGACCAACTGACTAATAAGGAAGGTTTGTAAAAGTTATATGATTTCATCAGGTTTTCAAAGCTTATATGAAAACCAGGTCTCAGGCTAGATCTGGATGATTCCAAAATCATAAAATAAATGTTCCACAACATCAGGAAATCTGGGGATTGCCCCAGAGGGCCCACCAGCTAATGAGAAAGGGAGACATCATCGTAGCATGGCAGGCGCAGCAAAGCACCACTAACATAAACCATGTACATCTCTGTTGCAGAAGGCAGGGTAAGTTAAGTGCCTGGACTCTGCAGGGAGGGTTTTGGAGAGATGTGGTTTGTTCAATAGATTTAAAAGGCAGAGAGTGGGGAGAGCATCAGTACCTTACAACGTCCTGAGAAGAGAAGGAGCAAATGCTTTCAGGAACTGAAAATGCAGTGGCAGAAATCGAGACAAGCATGGGGCTTCTTTGGGTTTTCAGCCACTTCCTTGGACATTCATTAAGCTCCTCCCATGTGCACAAGGCAGGGCTTTGTGCTGGAGAAATAAAGAGTGGTCATCCTCCCGGGAGTTCCTTACACAATGAACAATTCAAATTCAGCATAAGTCTTCTAAACGGATCAGGCAGGGTTCTCCAGAGAGGTAAAGTCAACAACACCTAGATAGAGATATCGAGGCAGAGAGATTTATTTTTATATGAAGAGATCCATTTCAAGGAATTGTCGGAGCCAGCAAATCATGCAACGGGCAGGCCAGCAGGCTGAAACCCCAGGCAAAAGTGGATGCTGCAGTCTCAAGGCAGAATTTTTTTCTTCTCTGAGAGACCTCGGTTTCTGCTCTTAAGACCTTCAACTGATTGGATGAGGCCCACCCACCTTATTCAGGGCAGAATGGTTAGTCAATCAACTGTACCCCTTAGCCACATTTACAAAACATCACCAGGTTAATGCCTGGATTAGCACTTGATTAAGTCACTGGGTACCATAGCCCAGGCAAGCTGACACATAAAACCAACCATCACAGAATCCGATTAGTTCCCAGATTTATTCCATACATGCCAAATGCAGGTACTTTATTTTAGAGACACTTGCCTTCTAGAATTGCTCTTCTAATGGGATCTTAAACCGTAGACCAGTGAGAGGCCAGAAGAGGGGCTGTCTCCAAGCCATTGTACTGCTGAGGGTGGTTTATAAAGGTTCTAATTCATTGTAATTAATTTTTATTGTACAGAAGCAGAAGGCTGGCAGAGTGAAAGGGGTAATTTCACAAGTCAAAATAACAAATAAATAAATACAAATAGTGCCCAAGTTCCCAAGAGCAGACCACCGTCGGCAGGTCTCTGTGAGTGAGGCACAGATCATAAACCCTATTGCCCCGTCACCAGCCCTGGCTCTAGGTGACCCCTTCCTCCAGTTCTCCAGGTTGCAAGGCTGGCTACAAATGTCTCCGGTCCCCATAGCCCTCTTCCTCTCCCCCGTGAGACCATGTGGAGGCCCTTGTCCATCAGGTGGAGTGTAAATTTCAGGTGTTGAAACAATACCCGCCCCCCCCCCCCAAAAAAAAAGGCTAGGGAAGTGGCATGCGGCAGGCTGGGCAGGGAAGCCCTGGTTGGTGGTGCTCTTTGCAAACAATGACATGTCTGCATGGAAGCTCTTTGTTCCTCTCCGCACTCGGAGCCCGGGCGAGCTCAACAGTGCAGGCGCGTGCACAGGATATTAAGTCTCATTTCAAAGCTGCTGCTGTGGCAAAGTGATGTGGGAGCGGCTGGGTGCTGGGGGGTGCTGGAAGTGGGAGGCTGGGAACCGCTCCGAGCCTCCTGGCGCCCCAATGAAGACAAGTTTCCATGAGTCGTGGGGGCGGTTTCTTTCTCAGGGGGTGAGGGGAGAAAGGGGCACTTTGACTTTCCCAGGCAGGAAACCTGGTGTTGGGGTTTCTGGAGAGTCTTGAGTAATGACCAGTGTAGGTTTCTCATGGAGGACTCATTTATCTGGGTGCCACTGGGTGAGCCTGGCTTCCCAAGCTTGAAAATTTAGATTTATTGGGTGCCAGAAATTGGACCGGACACCATTTAATAGGCCCATGCACCATGAAGGTGAGGGTCGGCGGGGAAGAGTCAAAAGGGCAGAATGGATGGGGAAGGGGCACGGTGTGGAAAAAAACGGCAAAATCTGATTAGGGCCATAAAATTCCAGCCATGGCAGGCAGGAAGTCCAAGACTCTGGAGAAGCTGGGGGCTTATGAACACAGCCGAGGTCAGAGAAATCTGCAGAAAGGGAGAGACGGAGGGGAGTAAACAGTTAGAGTCTCTGAACTTAAGCAAGGGCCTTGCCAGAGAGGGTCCAGGCAGTGGGGCGAGAGACCGAGAGACAGAGAGACAGGGAGAGAGATACCACAGAGTCCTCAAGCCTGCACGAAGAGAAACCTGCTGTTAGAAGAGGTGAAATCGATAAAAAAGCCATTTGCTGGTAAAAAAAAAAAAAAAAAAAAAAAAAAAATATATATATATATATATCTTGTTTGGCCTTTTGCTCTGAAACAGAAGAAAAGCTTTGGGATTTATGGAATGTGGATTTACATAGAGAGGCCCCATAATATATATAAATACTCGACCAACTTCTAATGTGAAGAGAAAGGCGGAGGGAGGCACATTTGCGGGAGGGAAAGAACAGAGGGAAGTGAGATCCAAGCCGTGGGGTTCTGCGCCTCATTCCCCCGGTGAACGTGGGGAATTCATCCTCCTCCCGGCGCTGCAAGTTCTTCATTATTTTTATCTATTGTCTCCCTTGGGCTAGAGGAAGCAGTGTAAAAATGACTTTGCAGGCTTTGAGAGGCTTAAACAAAAATCTGTGTAATGCAACCCAGCCGAAGTGAATCTCCCTACCCAGGAACAGAGACGCTCATTCAATATTTGACTCCTCTATGCAAAGCCCTGTATTGGATGTACAGGTGGAAAAGTGCATGGTAGGCACTTCATTCATTCATTCATTCATTCATTCAACAAATGTCTGGGAGTAAAAAAGATGAAAAAGATCCATCACATTCCTCAAAAGGCTCCCATCCCTATGGGGAGGGATAGACAAGTGAACCCATGTGTATGGTGTTCTGGAGATATGAATGGGGAGCTGAATCACATAGCAGAATCACAGCCTCTTCCCAGAAGAGGTGACTTAAACACAGGTTGTGGGCGCCTGGCACTCAGGGATCTGCAGAAAATCACAGTTCTCAGTCAACAACCCGGATGTTTGGGGTACATGTCAACACACACATGGGAATCTGCAAATGCCTGGATTTCTGGTGATTATATCCAAATGCCCAACAGCGTTTGGAGAAAGGAGAGCATGCATATACCTTGTAAATAACGTAAGCACGTATCATGTGATCGTTATTTTTACAAGCCATTCTTCCACGAGGACACAGATCACCCAACATTCTTTGCTGTTTATTAGACATTAGTTTATTACTTTCCCTCCATTACATGGTAAAGTTTATATCTTTGCACGTGGCTGAGGTGGTAGGCCCTGTGGCCCAAGGCAATTAGATAAGGCCTTCAAGAAATCCAGACTGTATAAGGCCAAAGTTTAATAAATTTGAAACCCACAGCTGTCAGACGGCATGAAGCCCCATGTTCACAAATATGGGACCTCCATCACTAAAGAATTGTTTAATTTAAGAAGGGCTGGCAGAAACTCTGCGTGCCCTTTGGTGACAGGTTTAAAGACGGTGCTGGTTGTTGTAAGTGTGTGCACACACAGACTTACACACACATCTATATGCATACACCATACATATACGGTACATTTATGTTGATGTAAGGATGTGCTAGTGGGAGGAAAGAAAAATTGCAAAGGCAGTGCTTCCCTTCAAGAAGCCTCGATCTCGTCTCATTTCCGTCTCCCTCATCGCCTTCTCGTCCCACGCAAACCCCTAGACGGCTCCGAGTCCTCAAGCCCCCACCACCTCTGTGTTCCGGTCACTTGCACGTAAGCTCACTCTCTTACTCCTTACTCACAGAACTGTCTTTCCCGGGAATCGTTTACTCAGAATCGTTTAATACAGCCTGGCGCTGAAAGACGAAGTCCGGAAGATGATAGAAGGCGTCAAGAGTAGGTGCGCGGATGGCAAGAATGTGAGAGAAACTTCGCTGGTTGGGGGAGAGTGAAAACAAAGGAAGGATGAGTCGGTACACCTGGGTAGTAGTTTCATCGCCCTTCTTCCTACATCAGGCAAGGCACGTGGGATCCTTTGGCTTGGAGTCAATCTCTCTCATTCCTGTCTTTCAGAGCCTTCTGTGATGGCCTCGGCTGGAATGCGTATCAGACTGTAATCACTTCCGGCCACCTAGCTCTCTGGATGATGAGCTCCTCAAGCAGGGGACCATGTCTTCCCAGGGTCTAGCGCGGGTGCCTCGCAGGTAGTAAGTGCCCCATGTTGACTGCTTTGCCATGAACTCAACTATTCTGAAGGAGTTTCTCACCTGCAAAATGCAAATCTGTCCACTCATCCCCTCATTTCTTTATTTGCCATTTACTGGACAACCGGCTAGGTTAAGTTAAACATACAGATGCATAATTGAATAGCTTACCTAAAATCAGAGTCCCTGCCTACCTCCCAGGACCACAAGGATGCACAAAGAGACCATGCATATGAGCTCTGGAAACTGTCCCTGCTACCTGAGGTAAGGGAGGCTTTTTATTCTGGCTCCTTACCTGTGCCATCCTGATGCTGTGTGCACGCCTGGCTCTGCAAGGGTTATTTTCACAGATTCTCCCCATCTCCCTTCTCTGTAGCTCCCAGCAGATGTATTAAGTGTAATCTTGGAACCGACCCAGGTTCCCTCTTTAAGACTCAGAATGTTCAATATTTCCTACAAGCAGCAGGCCGCTCTAGCCTAGTATGACGTCAGGGACTCGGAAGGGTTCACCACCCGCCTCCAAGCATCCCTGGTGTCTGGGCCCCAGTCCCAACTTGTCCAGGCTCCATGGAGCTTATTGGAATGCAAGCAGGGGAAAAGCCCCAGCTGGGGCAGCCACTACAGCGCCACCAGCTTGTATCCAAGATCACCTGCACTCGGACTCCCTCCGAAGCACCAGCTAAAGAAGAGAAAGCTCACTGCCCATGGGCCCCTGCCTCCTGGAGCAGCCTGAGCCCACGGGAGGCAGGAGGAGCATCCAGGCTGACCCACGACTCAGGGTGGTTGATAGTGGAATTAGAACCTTAGAGGGGTATCCACGGGAAAATGAGTGAACAGCAGCCAATGGAGCCCCCTGAATGCTTGCTGAGCTAATATCATGGGAGATGGGAGGTGACCCCCTCCCCTGCACTATGTGGGTGATAACAGACCCCATCTGTTCTGCAGTGAGAACCGGCTCCCTGTGACTGCTCAGAGCTAATGCCTCTTTTCTCCTAGAGCAGCAGCATAAACGGGATCCAGAGCTTCCTCCACACACCGATGTGGGGAAGAAAGCCATTCTAAGGGATCTTTGGGAGCATTTCAACATGGACTCGTCTCCCGTCCCCTCTTCTTTCCTCCCCCTTTTAAATTAATTTGCATAATCTCTCGGGCAGGCTGAATACATGTGACGCACCCGGACGCACGTCTGCGTTTATACAGGAGCCAGTTTCGTGCCTTTAAATGTGATCTTTTTCTGACTTTTCCCCATCCTTTGTCTTTCTTTTCCTTCACTCTCCCATCCCCTCCCTACGTTTCTTTCTCCGCCAACCCCCTCAGACCTGGTGGATGACAAAGCCACTTCCAACATCCCTCCGTCACATACCCGCCCTCTTCCCCAACCACGTCTGTTCAAACGAATGAGTGTATTCTACAGTAGAGAGGAAGGCAACCAAGATGCACTGAGCTCCTATGAGGCACCACGCAGAGTGCAAAAACCCAGAATACAGACAGAGAAGCTCCCTGTACTCAGTGTTGACCTGGAGCTGGTGCTGTAGCACCTCCCTAATGCAGAGCCTACAAAGGCAGTGAAGATGAAGGTCTAGCCGAAGAGTAGAGGGTAGGAGTTGCACGGGCCCTTTAAAAGCATGAGGTCCAAAGACCAGCCCAAGAGGAGACCCTCCCGTGCATGGGCACTGAGAGATGATCGCCTTTCCGGTGGGAGGACTTGCAGTCCCAGGTACAATTCAAGCCATGGGTTAACTGACCTCTGTTAAACCTGTAACCTCTTTGGACCTCAACTTTCTTGTTTATAAAAGGGGACAATTCAACCAAATTAACCACATGTGTTGCCCAGCTTGGCAGTACTTTGTGACTCTTTCCCTGAGGTTTGCTTGGTGACCCACGTCATGGTGAAACCGTATGAAATGGACCAGATACGGGTGAATGTCAGCAGAGGCAGATTCAGGAGACCAGATCCCTGCATCCTTGTCATAATGGTCTGCATTTGGGGCCGTAATAGTTTATAATTATTCTTGGTGTATATTCTGTGTCCAACAACTAAAATGCGGTCTGCTCTAAACATCTGAGTCCGTGGTGTTTGGAAAGGCAGACCGTTATTCAGTCTGTAGCCATCCTTACTGGAATCCTGGGCAGACAGAGCTTGAACTGGATGAGCTAATCAGCGAGACCTTTTATCAAACCCTGGAGGTCAGCAGATGTGGGCTTGATGGGAAAAGTGAAATAATGGGGGAAATTCTATCATGGTCATGAAAAGGCACTTACAGTAAACTCTGTTATCCATCAAGGGAGAGTGATGGGTTGTTCTGGTAGGTGGTGAGTAGACAGTCTTTATAGATGCTGCACGGATTATCAATTTTCAAAGATTGAAAGAGACATGGAAATACACAAGAAAGTTGTAAATACATCAGTCTTCTTTGAGGAGTCCAGAACTTTATTGCACAAACGTGACATAGCAAGTGAGAATGATCAGATTCAAAGTATCATTTTAGTTATTGTCACAAAAACAAAGCTTCTGTTTCCCAATCCTGTCACTTTTGGAAAAGATATTTTTACTAACCATGATTTCGGTTGTCCTCCATTGCAAATGCCGACTTCTCCCCCGTTCCTGCTCCATGCTTTAGCCACATTTGGCCATCACCACTTCTAGAAAAAGTCCCAGAATCTCCCATTGCACACCTGTGCTCAGGTGCCCTTTCCCCCTGGCTCTCACTGACTCACTTCCCTACCTGCCAAGCTCAGCCATGGTCTCTCGCATGAAGCCATCCATAATATCCCCCAAGAGATGTGACTATTTCCTTTTCAGATCACCCACAGCCCTTCGTTTTCAGCTCCCTTATGGCATTTATCAATGCTGTGCTCTTTGGACCACATGAATCTATTTGGCCCCGGCACTTCCCTTTAGAGGAAGTTTGACATGTAATCTGCCTGCGGACATTAATGTTCTCATTGGACATCAGCCTCCTGATGGGAATAGAAACCTGATACTATTTGACTCATTTATTTATTTATTTGAGAGAGAGAGAGCATGAGCAGGGGAAAGGGCAGAGGGAAAATCAGACTCCTTGCTGAGCAGGGAGACGACTGGGGGTTCGATCCATGAGACCATGACCTGAGTGGAAGTCTGATGCTTCACCAAATGGGCCACCCAGGTGCCCCCCAAAACCTGGTACTGTTTATCAAAATTTTTAAATTTTGAAAAAGTGAATGGTAGTCTATGTTCTGTATCTCTAGATGGCTGTGAGCATCTTGAGGGCAGGTTCCTATCTAAGCAAACTGCATTTCTGTCTTCCACAGAGTCTGGAATGTGGTGGGGAGCAATCAGTGCCTGTTGAATTTAACTAAACATAATCAAAGGACACCTTGGCCCATTTAATCCATTCGCAGAATGCTAGAGACAAAAATCTTCAC
This sequence comes from Mustela nivalis, assembly GCF_964662115.1. Lineage (NCBI taxonomy): Eukaryota > Metazoa > Chordata > Mammalia > Carnivora > Mustelidae > Mustela > Mustela nivalis. The sequence continues at coordinate 24,765,476 of NC_139028.1, read as the reverse complement.
CAAATTTAAATCTCCCATTTTCAACAACAACAACAACAAATTATATTTTACATTGGAAAGAAACAGTGACATGCACAATCTCATTTTGAAGCTCAAATGATGCTTCTTTAATAAAGAAGCACCAATAACCTAAAATCTTCCAAGAAATTGTTGACAAACATGTTGGCTCTTGGTTGTTGAGACATGGATTCATTCATTCTCTCCACAGATATTACTACGCACCAACTAGGGGCCAGAAGCTGTTAAGGTGTTAGAGGTGCAGCAGTGAAACAAGGCTTCTTAAACTCAGGGAGTTTACATTCTCTAGGAGGAACAGGATAAGAAAGTAAACAGAAAACAAACATGATTCGGTGATGTAGAGGAAATAAAGGAGCATGGTGGGGGTTAGGATGTTAGGTAGGATAGGTGGTCAGGGAAGACCACTTAGAGGAAATGACTGGTTGGCTTGATGAACATGGTAAGTATGCCATGCAAATATATGAAGGGTCAGTATCCCAGGCAAAAGGAACAGCATGTGCAAAGGTTCTGAAGCAGGAGAATCCTGGGGTTTGAGGAAGAGAATAACAAGGAACACCATGTAGCAGGATAGGACGGAAGAGGGATAAGGTTGTGTGGGACAAGTGGCAAGAGATGAACTCAGAGCAACAGCAGTGGGTCAGATGAAGGAACTTAGACGGCAGTAAGGTTTGGATGTTACACTAAGATGGATGCTTTTGGAGGATGGGCAGCTGAAGTGCCATGTGGGCTAGCTGCTGTGCTGAAAACAGGCGGGAGAAGGCAGGAGTGGTGGGCAAATCTGCAGGCGCTAAACCCATTAGGAGGCACTACCATAATCCAGGATGCTGGTGGCTTGAACTATGGCAGCAAGTGGTGAGGGTAGGAAGACGTCTTTGAGTCTGGGATATATATCTGAAGGCAGAGCTAGAGGGAAGGATTGGATATGAATTCTGACAGAAAGAACTCCAGGGTTCTTCACCTGATCGACCAGAAGAATAGAGTTGCCACTTACTGAGATAGAATAGATTGTAGTAGTAGGTTTTGGAGTGAAGGAGCTCCTTTTGAGGTATGTTAATTTGGGATACTGATTAACCATCCAAGTGGGGATGCTGACTGGGCAATTAGGCATCTGAGATTGGCATTCTGGAAAGATATGCAGGTTGGATACAGAAATGCATGGGTTGCCAGCAATCAGTATTTCTATTAGTCTGTTTGGGCTGCCACGATAAAATACCACAGACTGGTGGCTTAAACAACAGGAATTTATTCCACACAGTTCTGGAGGCTGGGAAGTCCAAGATCAAGGTGCCGGCCAACTTAGTTCCCTGGTGAGGGCTCTCTTCTCAGCTTGGAGACAATCATCTTATTTCTCTGTCCCCACATGGCAGAGGGAGAGAGAAGAAACCAGCTCTCTGGTGTCTGGTACTAAGGTACTAATTCCATCAAGAGAATCTCACCCTCATGACCTCCTTGTAACCTAATCACTTTCCAAAAGTCTCATCTCCAAGTACGTTCTCATTGGGGGTTCGCAGCTCAACATAGGAATTTTGGGGGGAATCAATTCGATCTATAACCATATTTAATGCCAACAGACTAGGGCATAAAAGAGAGAAGAGGAGGAAGGGAGGGAGCAGAAAGGGGAGCCCTGGGGTGGGCTGGAGATAAGGCTGGGCCAACAAAACCACTAGAAGGAACTGCCTTGGGACCAGAGAGGAGGGAAGCCAGGGGAGTCGGGTGTCCTCAGAGCCAAGAGAAGAAAACATCTCAAAGAGGACAGACGGTCACCTCGGTCACACATTGCTAACAGATCAAGTGGTGTGGGGATGCACACTGACCATGCATTTAGCAACTGGCAGGTCATGGTGACCTTGACAAGAACAATTTTCTGTCAAGTAATGGGGGTGAAATCCTGCATGTGGTGTGTTCAAGAGAAAGTGGGGCATGTGGAATTGGAACACCTCCTATCAGTCACTATTTCTAGGCATTTCACTGTGAGGGAGAGAAGAGCAGACACATTCTGCTGTAGCCGAAGAACAACCTGGAGAAAGGTCACCGCCTTCCAAGGGGAAGAGTGCTCCAAAGGCCGCTTGTCACTCCCAGAGGATGAGCCCATGATTTAGAACCTCTGGAAACTGCTCCTCCGTCTACCCACTAAAATCACAGAAGGTGCGGGCTCCCTGGAGTGCCCCAACTCAGCAGTCCTGTACAGGCTAGAATGACTAAAACCACCTAACACCTCCCTAGCTCTTCCTTCTTGGGTCTGCAGGCACCATTTGGTCTGGTCACCTGCATGAAGACAATGCCCTCTAGGTTTGTCAGGGACCCTGCAAAAAACCCTGAGATATGAAAGGTTGAGAACCCAAAGCCAACTAAAGAATCACATTGTGAGCACATGTCTGGCTAAGGAGGAGGGAGGAAAGGGAGGGGGGAGGGTAGGTACTAACAATGAACAGAAAAGTATAAATCAATCTCCAGCTCCCTAAATTTCAGGGTGGTGGGGTACCCCATGGCAATCTGAGATAGTTTCCATTACTTCTAAATCTGTATCAAGTGATGCTGTGAACATATATTCTTTGCTGATAAGTGCTTCTCCATTGACCTTGGACTGCTTCACACCATAACATGCTTCATCCGCTTTTCATTGTGGCCTCTTTAACCGAGGCTGAAAAGTTGGCAGGAGGTAGCAATCATCCCCAGGTGAAATTTTGCTCTTTTGTTCAGTTTGAAATTTTACTCGACTACATTTTATTAAATCTAATAGGTTTAATACTACTAGGGCTGGATGCTATGCGACTTGGTGCAAGGATACAGTTTTTTTTTTTTTTTTTTTTTTTTTTTAAATAAGGAATAGGGGCTCCCGGGTGGCTCAGTAGGTTAAGTGCCTGACTCTTGATTTTGGCTCAGGTCAGTCTAAGTCACTGAGTCTACAACATCTTGGGTTCAGTAGCTAGACCCACTGGCAGTCTTGGGTATTACACTCCAGGAAAAACAGAGCCCAGCACATTCCTGCACAAGGATTTGTATGAATTCATATGGCTCTCTGTAGTAAGAAATCTCTTTTGTATACATTATCATGTTTAGTCCTTGCAACAGTTCTGTCCACATAACGGTGACCCAAGAACAGTCCTCCTCTACCTGGAAAAGCCATTCTCTCCAACTAAACCAGGAAGTGGTAGAGACCTCTGTCTAGTCAACCAAACAGCTGAATCAACTCTCGGTGGTCACTGGTGACTGATGCCCCAGGCAGATGTCCGTCCCTCCTCAACAACCGTCTTGAGCAAACAGAATCAGTATATCTGTACTTAAATTTGGAAACTAAGGTCTCTCTGCTCCTAGCTTGTACTGATCTGGCTCCTAAGCCTTCTGATTCTAGATGCAGAAATCTTCCAGAAATCTTCGGAAGCTGCCACTCTCCATAATAACAGCAGGCATAAGCACCCTTCTGGCTGGAGACTGGCAATTGGCTTAAGTGATTTTCATGGACACTGTTTCTCTCTTCAGGTGTTGCTTTGGACAAACTCATGGAAAAGAGCAGAGCACGCCGTTTGGGTTCAGGCTGAAAGAAAAAGTCATAGCTCATATTTTTCTCAGTCATATTGCATCTTTTCATGTTCAGACATAAATCATGGAGGAAGGAGAGCTGCAGAACCACCTGGCATCAAAACGGAGTCCTTCTAAAGGGTTCCTCCAGAAGCACCATACACCACATTTATGTGCCCTTACAAAAAAAAAAAAAAAACCCACTCGGAGGAATTCATCCAAGTATGGTATGGCTTAAAATGACCAAGTTAAAACTGAGCCACATGCTTTTGTTTAAATACAGATGGTCAGGTTCTGTTTATACACACAGAGCCAACTGCTGATACAAAGCGGTGCCCTAACATATAAACCAGCAAAGCCATTTTAGAACCCAGAGTTTGAAAGAGTCTATATAAATGTAAATTACTGACCAAAGGGAGCATAAAATCTATGGATGTGAAAATGAGACGGCTATCATTCATCCTGCTCCAGTCGGCCAGGGTGGGCTCACAGGGTTTTTCTCCCATTTGGGGAGTCTCTGGAACATGGATGTGGCTAAGCTTCTGTGTGCCCGCATTTTAGCGGGCAGTGACTGGGTGCCCTGGGCTTCCTCTGGGGCTGTTTGTCAAAGCCGGGGTGGGGGGCGTTCAAATCTTGCCGAGAATCTGGGTCTTCGTGCATCTGACTTGTCACCGCTAGCACTAATTTGATCCCTTGGATTCTCCAGCGGGAGTCTTTCAAGCAAATGCTAGGAGTGGCTTGGCCCCATAATTCAGCCTCATGGCCAGTAGACCTGCTTTCTCCAGGGCCCAAAGCGAGCTCTGGTTGGAAATGAAATGCTTCTGCAAGCCGCATGAACTCTTTTACATCACTGACGTTGTGTTGCCTCGAGCGGGGATGGGCGGAGGCCTGTAGTAGCCATTCCCTAAATGGGCCTGCGGAGCATGGAAATACTCCAAGTGAGTTTTCCAAGGCCACACGCTTCCCAACAAGGGAGGATGTGGCTCACAGGGGTAGGGGATTTATGGAATAAAAGAGAATGTCTGCAAACCGCTTGGAGTCCATGCGAGATGAACCCAGGGAGGAACGATCTAGCTAAATGAAATTGTTTTCTTCCTTTCCAACCACCGCATATTAATTGGGTACAAATCAGTCCACTTAATGCCAATTGACAGTAAGCAATTTGCCATTTGATGGCAATTGAAAACCCATGCTTACTGCTCCAAACCCTCTTGATTGTTCCAAACAAATTTCCTACCCTAAAGTGGAAATGGATTTAATTTGATCTCTTCAGTCTGTTCACCATTATGTGTAAAACAGTGACATTGGTACCAGGAAATCAGCAGCTACCTGAGCAGTGTTCAAAATGAAGGCAATTCGTCCATGGGAAAAATCCAGAAGGAAGCTTACTCTACAAGTGCAACTATGGCCGCAGACCTGGGGTAGCATTGTTGTTCTTTGGTGTTGCTGACTCATTGCGCTCATCTTTTTTTTTTCCTGAACACCAGAGAGGCTTAGAGTCAAGAAAAGTCCTGGAAAGAATCAACTTCCATTCTGTGACTTCTCCAGTGAGAACATAAAAGGCCTGGAGCACCTGGGTGGCTCATTGAGATAAAAAGCCTCTGCCTTCAGCTCAGGTCATGAACTCGGGGTCCTGGGATGGAGTCCCGCATCGGGCTCTCTGCTCAGCAGGGAGCCTGCTTCCCTCTCTCTCTCTGCCTGATGCTCTGCCTACTTGTGATGTCGCTCGCTCTCTCTCTGTCAAATAAATAAATAAAATCTGTAAAAAAGAGAGAAAGAAAGTAAAGGCCTAAGGAAATCATGTGACTTGCCCAGAGAGTTAAGCACACTAACCTGTTCTCTCCTCGTTCTTGTGTCTTCTTTTTTTCTCTTAGATCCCACCTCCACCCCCACCCCCCACCTCCACCCCCCCAGCCCAGCAACCCAGTTCAGAGCTCTGTGGGCAGAGAGGTAATAGGAAGAACCTGCGGTCTTATAACCCAAGGACCTGAGTTCATACTATGTACCTGTTGTCACTTAACTTCTCGGGTTTTCAGTCTCTTTATTAGCAAAACGGGAAGAAAGATCCACATCTCCCAGTGTTTTGATAAGGACTGGATGAAATAATTTACAAAAAGCACATTAAAAACTGCAAAGGGACATGACATTTAAGGCCTTGTCTGACTGCAGCCTGGCCTCGACATGAGACGGGCCGAACAGGTCCCAGGCTGAAAACCAGGCAAGGAACAAACTTTGAGCCGTCGACGATATTGACAGTAAAATCCGTAACACCCGGTACTCTCTGCTCATACTTGAAACTGAACAAAGATTAGGGATTCGAGGGCTAAAAATACTTGCAGATGTTTGGCATGGCTGTGGTTAGCTTTTTGACTTTTGGAGCAAGTAACATCTAGTGATATTTGTTCCACTTGTTTTTCTTTTAACTAAGTTGTCAGCATATTATTCGAAAACTTTTTTTAAATTCTGAAGACCTATTTTGCAGAAAGATTTCTAATCATGGATCTGAACAAATTTGTAAACATGGCTTTACGGGCCTGCCCTAACGTCGCACTTTCCAGTGAAATGCACAGAGCCCTACCCTATACCCTGCTGGCAGGGACCCCGGACCTTTATGAAAGTGTTTCCAGAAATCCATGTCGATGGCACTCTCACAAGTCCAGGCATAAATGAAACACACAGTCGGCCATAGAAAAAACCCTGGACTAGGGTACGCCACGGGATGCTTCCTATTAACTACATAACTTGGAGCAAGTCACTTTCTCTCTCTGAGCTTCCAAGAGGCCAAATGGGGATAAGTCACAATATCAAGTCCAGGATTAAATGGGATCGAGTCATCCGGTCCCAGTTCAAATGTCCCCTGTGCAGAGGGCCACAGTACGGGCTGTGATGTGTCACTCCGTTCCCCCCTTTCAGGACTAAGGCATCGCTCCTGTGCCCATAGCTGCTGGGAGTGTTGGCTGCTGACAACTGCCAGCTGGGGGCTCTCACAGATCGCCCTCACCCGTGCCCTCCTACCCAAGGCACCCCATGTATAGTTCTGGCCCCTCAGAGGGTCTAAAGGCCAGCCCTCCAACTCCAGCTCAGGGTACTCAGCCAAGCTGCCCCAGCTACAAAGTTCCCCGTGGCTTTGGAGGCTGAGGCTTTGCTCTGACTCTGTAAGAGCCAAACTTCTCTTTCTTCCAAATCCTGTTGCCTAGACCCCCCCCCACCCCCCAGCATGGGTGTTGATTGGAAAAGAGCTCCACGATACACTCCCTACGGGGTCATCCCCATCTCTGAGCTGTCCTCCCCAGGAACCAACCTGGCCAGGGGCCCTACCCAGCCACTCCAGGTGATGTAAAACCTCCCTCTGGCCACTCGCTATTCCTTTGCTCTTGTCACCGTCTGAAAAAAAACACCATTTACCTGCATGTGTACTGTCTACTGCCCTGCTGTTATAATATATGCTCCCTGAGGGCAGGGGCCTCCTGTGTCTGGCCCACTGCTATATCCCTGGGACCAAGCATGCAGTTGGCACTTCCTAAATATTGTCAAATAAAAGAATATCAGATGTTAAGAGCTTTTAGTCCAGTAAATACAATGAGGCGTACACATGTTAGCTTATATGTTTTTAAGCACTCAGTTTGTGCTCCTTGGAAGGATGAATTACGGATTTTTAATAAATAGGCCAGAGGACTCATCCAGTGAATCACTTATCAACAGATTAATGGATCCTGCCTTGGTTACCATTTCTGTTTGCAAACTAATGGCACAGTTATTTAACAGTCCCCATTACAGGCCCTCTATATGTCCAAATCTATATACATTTAAACATTAAAAAAAAAACAACTGAATGTAGTACAGTGTGTTTGTAGGCAAATCCCATTTGGATAAACTAACAGCTCATAACTTAGGAAACAGCTATCAATAAAAGGAATAGATGACTAGTTCAAACAGAGTGTTGTGATAGGCAAGAGCGATTTGCATGTTGATTCTTGTAAGGTTCTGGGTCATGAAGGCTACAAGTCAGGAGATCTGGGCTCTCGTCCAAGCTTTGCCTCTAACTTCCCAACTGACCCAGGTCAAGTCCTGCACCTCTCTGGTCCTGAGTGTTCTCATCTGTGAAATGAGAAAAATGCTTTCTATCTTCCCTTGTAACACTGCAACTCTACATGCCTGTCTTTGCTGATTGATGGACATCAATGATATACTGATGTCAATGAACTACTGTAGACTCTACTACCAACGATATCTAGGACAGGCTAAAAGATCTCATAGCCTACAGGATACTTGTGGCAAAAAGTAAATAATCTCTGTTCTGAATTCAAGGTCGTACTTGAACTGATTTTTCATGAGATTAGATTAATAACTAAAAAGGCAAAGAAGCTGGAAGCCAGCAGGTGGTAGAATATATATGACTATCTTCGATCTGTGGGATGAGATCTGTTTACCTAGGCCATGAGAGGCAGTGTTTTTAAGAATGGTTCCCCCAGGAATGCCTGGGTGACTCAGTTGATCAAGTGCCTGTCTTCAGCTCAGGTCATGATCCTGGGGTCCTGGGATTGAGCCCCCAAGTTGGGAAACCTTGTTCAGCAGGGAGCCTGCTTCCCCCTTTCTGTCTGCCCTACCCACTCCTCATGCTCCCCCCATCTCTCTCAAATAAATGAATAAAATCTTTTTAAAAAATGGTTCCTCCAAAAATCTTTTGAGAAATGCAATGATCTCCTTTCCTCAGTTGGTGTGAACCAAACGAGGAGGTGTCAGACCCCGTCTACTCTCCCATTTTATTTTGAGCCCTAGCTCAGAAAATCATGACCTTTGCTTCCTTCATTGCTCTTTCCTCCGCAGCTTCTCTCTCCCTCGCGGTGCTTACCCTTCAAGGTCCCCTCCTCGGCTCTCCTCTCCATGTGCTCATCCCAGATGATGAGCTCATCCACCTCCACAGTTCGGTCATAGCAAATGACTCCCGTGGCTGTATGACATTGCAATTTCTAGATCAAATTCCCAATTGCATACTGGACAGTTTCACTGGTGATCTCAACACCTCAAACTCATATCTTTACATAAACTTAACTTTTTTCTCATTCATACTCCCTTTACATAGTTCCCCAAACTCACTGCCTTCACTTAGCTTGTGGTGGGACTCATTCACGTTCTTGCTTCCAGACTCTAAACATTCACTAAGTCCTTGCCTTTTCCCTTTTCATGGTCTTCTGCATAGGTCCCATTTCCATGGCTCCCACCCTAACACAGGTCTTAAAGAGGAGGACCCATGCAATAATCAACTCTCATGTTACTAGTCTAAAAGTGGAAATAAGCAACAGTCTGAAAAAAAAAAAAAAAAGTATAGGCCTAATTCACTTACAAACATAGATAAGGCAACATGAAAGAAATTATTAGCCAACCAAATCAAACAATGAATAAAGAAGACATTATGATCAAATTGGGGATATGCCAGGAATTCATCTATGGCATAACGTTAGAAGTTTGATTAACATAATTTATTGCATTAACAGACTGCAGGAGAAAAACCATGTGCTAATACCCAGAAGTACAAAGACACAGAAAAATTATTAAAAATTGTTAAAACTCAACACCTATTTCTAATTTAAAAAGAAAAAAAGTTAGCAAACAAAGAATACAAGGGATTTTTTTTACATCTACCAAAAACATCTCTCAAACATCATTTTAATGATCAAATGTTTAGAGTTTTATAGGAAAGTTGCAGATATTCCAACTATCAACACATTGGTCTTTATGATCCAAGTCCTAAGCAGGACAGTAAGAAAAGTCCAAGAAATAGCAGGTACAAGACTGAAAAGAGAAACAGAATTGTTAGTACTTGCAGTTGACATGATTTCCTACATGAAACAATAAAACAAAAGAATCTATAGGGAAAAATACCAAACAGTAGATTTAGTAGTGTTGTATCTAGTATAAATAAACAAAAATTAATTGCCCTCCCTTATAAACTAAACAAAAAAATGTTAATGTAATTTTACAAATACCATCTATGACACCCAATATAAAGTAACCAAATAATTAATCCCACAGAAAATGTAGACTATCTTTAAGGATAAAGTGATATGACTTTATTGAAAAAAATATTTAAAAGACCTAAACAAATAGAAAGATGTGCCAAGAATACTATGTCCATTATTCCCAAATTAATCTACACATTCAAAAGAAATTCCGATCAAAGCCCTAATAGAATTTTTCATGGAACTTAAGAGGCCAAATTCTATAATGCATGAAAAAGCAAAAGGCAAAAAAAAAAAAAAAAAAGGCCAAGACAATCTTAAAAAACATCTGCTCTAAATGATTTCAAGACTACACTGTGAAGTTGGAAAATGGATAAACAAATAAACACACTCACACACACAAACAAACACACACACAGAGAAGCTATGGAGCTCAAAGACAGATCTGTGCATATGAGGAAACTTCACATATAATAGAGGAAACGTTACCAATTAGGAGGAAAGGATGGCAATCCAATAAATGGCACTAGGGTAACTAATTCCTTTGAGAAAAGAGAAAGATTTCTGTCTTATTCCACACCCATTAAAAGCCATTGACATGAGAAACAAAAATATAGACTTTATAAGTTTTGGAAGACTTAGAAGAGAACATGTTTATGGCTTTGTGATGTTGAAGAATTTCTTAAAGACTCAAAACATAATATGACTATATTAAAATCAAAATATTCTGCACTTCAAAAGACATCACTGGAGGCAAGATGAAGAAGTAGTTTTTCCAAAATACATATAACGCTGGACAAATTGCCAAAACCAATCATATCAAGGCCCTAGAAATCAACCAGGAGTAGACAATAAATTGGAAAGCTTGATTCTTGAAAAGCTGCTAGAACAAGGCATGGGTCTGTGGTCTTCTCACCTGGGGCTGCTCCCATTTCTTGCCCTGGTTTGGTAGGCAAGCACTGTAGCTTTGCCAATGCTGGGCCAGCTGCAAACCCTGGAGCTTTGTGGCCAGAGAGAACTGGCTTAATACATAATGGTGGTTGGAGAGATGATGTGGGGAGCAAACACCCAGAGCTTTTCCGGCTGAAAGTGGTGAATTCTGCCATAGCAACTTGATAGTCCCAGTTTGCAACCTTCGTTGTGGTGAGTGGTAGACCAGTCAGAAATATAATGGAGAGATCCAGGAAATAAGAAAGCCATAGGAGAGCTGAAATAAACTTCCTGCACCTACCTTAGTGACTGGCAAACTACACCCATGTGCAAGCGAGACTCAGGAAGTTCTGGAGATGAATCCAAGGGAGACTTGAGAACTGGTTGCAAGTCTATATGATTTCCTGGTTCACCCACAGATCACTCAGCACAGGGAGAAAGTCTTAGAGAATCAAGCACGATCTCTATCCAAATCATTGGCTGACCAGTAGCTATGCAGACACAGAGGTGGCCTTCAGGAAGCCAAGATAAAAATTAAAATGAGAATTAAAAATTTCAGCTGATATTGTAATGGCTACACATTAAGGGAAACTGTTTCTCCATACCCCCTCCAACTCTTGGTATTGCTAATCGCCATAATTATAGCCATTCTAGTGGGCACTTAGGGTTATCTCATCATGCTTTTAATTTACATTTCCTTATTGACTAATAGTGCTGGGCATCTTTCCATATTCTTATTAGCCATTCACATATCTTCTTCAGTGAAGTGTCTATTCAAATCATGTGTCCACTGTTAAAAAGTGCATGCACTTCTTTTCGGGATGAAAAATGGTACAACCTGGGGCACCTGGGTGGCTCAGTTGGTTAGGCAACTGCCTTCAGCTCAGGTCCTGATTCTGGAGTCCTGGGATCGAGTCCCACATCAGGCTCCCTGCTCAGCAGGGAGTCTGCTTCTCCCACTGACCTCTCTCCTCTCATGCTCTCTCTCTCATGCTCTCTCTCAAATAATTAAATAAAATCTTTTTTTAAAAAAAAGAAAGAAAAATGGTACAACCATTTTGTAAAATATTTCAATAGTTTCTTAAAGGGTGTTAAACATGGAATTAACCTACAACTCAGCACTTCCACTCTGACTATCTACCCAAAAGACATCAAAATTTATATTTACCCAGAAATGTATATGCAAATGTGCACAGCAAATTATTCACCAATAGTTGAAAGCTGGACATGATACAAATATCGAAATGGGCAAACACAATACTAAAGCCATATAAGGGAATACTAGTCCGTAATAATAATAATAATAATAATAATAATAATAATAATAAGCAACAGTAGTAGTTATCTGCAACATCACAGAAGGACTTCTAAAATATTCTATTAGATGAAAGAAGTCAGACATAAAAGACTGTATATTGTATACTCCCAGTTATATTTTTGGAAAAAGCAAAACCAGAGACTCAAAGCAGATCAGTAGTTGGCTGGGCTAGGAGGTGATATTCACTGAAAGTGGCCAAAAGGGAACTCTGGAGAGTGATGAAAATACCCTAAAATTGTAGCAATGATTGTCCAACCATGAACCTATTAAAGCCCATCAATTGGTCCATTACGATGAGTAAATTCTGTGATCTACAAACTCGAGATCGATAAAGCTTGCTTTAAAAAAAAAAATAAGCCATTGCTGAAAAAAGTAAGAAGTCAAGTTATAGACTGGGAAGAGATATTTAAAATTTATATAATCATGGAAGGATTAGAATCCAGGATATATATATACATATGTCTCTACATGTGAGTGCATATATATGAACTCTTACAAATCCGCTAGGAATAAAATACACAATACGGAGAAAGAGGAGGTGGCAAAATGACAAACAAGCATTTCACAAAGGAAACCTGATCGGACAATAAAAACATCGAAAAGCCAATCAATCTCATTGTAATCAAGTAAAATGCAAATGAAAACCACAATGAAGTAGCAAGTGGTGCCAGAAAAAAAAATTAAAAAATCTTGATCACACCAAATGTTGGCAAAGCTATGGAGCAATAAGAATTCTTAAACACTGTTGGGGAGACTATAAATAAATACCATCACTATGGAGAACAATTTGGCAAAGCCCCTCGGTGTGGAAGCTGCACACTCCTTACAACAGAGTTATTCCCTTTACACACACACGCACACACACACACACATACACACACACACACACACACACACCACAAAATTCTCACACACATTCCACAAGATACAAGACCGTTCATGATAGTAGCTGGGTTTGGTGTCACAGGCTTGGATTCTATCTTGTGTAAATCATTTATTCTGAGTAACCCCAGGCAAAAATTTCTCAAATCGTACTCGGCTTTAATTTGTCCATTATTCAAAGAGGGACAACCGTACCTGCCCACCAGAGATACCGTGCGGATTAAAAGAGAAACATGTTTAGGAAGAATGTGGCACAGTGTTGGAGACTTACTATCCCTTCAAAGAAAATAATTTCCCTCCTGTCTGTGTCCTAAATGAGTGTTCATCTCCTTACTTGACTGGAGGCAATGTTTCGATTGTAAGCAAGGCTGGGGCCCTACAGGGAAGCAAGTGGGCTCTTTCAAAACGTTTAAACTCTATTTCCTCTCTCCTGGTGCCTTCCAAAAAGTGCGCCATGCCATGCCTCCCAAAGAACTTAGAACCTGAAGCAAAAGGTATTTCTTGGAAAGAGGGAGGCAGGGGACCCTGAGACAGTCACACTAGCTTAGGAAGCCACTGATTACAGCCTTTGCTCCACCTGGATCTCCGTATGAATTAAATATAATTATCCTTGGCTTGGAGCAGCATTTGTGTTACCTTCAAATGGGTCTCCGTAGCTTTAAAGGGTAAATGTGCTTATGCAGGTTCAAGGGGACACACTGGTGCCTGATCCTTAAAAACTTATAAGACCATCTTAGTTTGTCTTACAGAAAAGACCAATTACGTTAAGGAGGTCAGAGTAAATATGTTGGCCCTTTGTTATTTAATTTCACAGGGATGCTCACAGCAAATGAGGTTAAAATGTGGTTGGCTTCCCAAGTGTGATGATGCATTCTCTTATTGTGAATGAGTGTCAGCCTCGAAGTCTAGTAGATCTGAGCGAACCTTAACTAACAGGAATTGTCTATGTGAACACACCACACCCAGGTCAGAACTGGGAGGCACACAGAGCCGCAGGAACGGAGTAGGGAAGAACACACTGGATGAGAAGGGGGGAGTCGCAGGCTCCAAGCCCGCAGGGTCACTGACTGGCTAAGCCACCTGAGAAATTCCGTCACAGCCTTCAGATCTTCCCAGACCCGATTATCTGCCTCCTCTCGTTCTGGTTCCACAGCTCATCACCTCTTGAACCCCAGTTGTCGAAGTCATATTCCAGGGCATCTACGAAGATGCCCCAAGAACAGAAAGACCTATACTGGATATAGACAGGGCACAAATGAGGACTGGGAGACAGGGAATGACAAGAAGAATTTAGAAGATGCATAAACAGGGGGCGCCTGGGTGGCTCAGTGGGTTAAGCCTCTGCCTTCGGCTCTCAGGTCATGATCTCAGGGTCCTGGGATCAAGCCCTGCATCGGGCTCTCTGCTCAGTGGGGAACCTGCTTCCCCCTTTCTCTCTGCCTGCCTCTCTGCCTACTTGTGATCTCTCTCTCTCTCTCTCTCTCTCTGTGTGTGTGTGTCAAATAAATAAATAAAATCTTTTAAAAAAAGATGCATCAACATTCAAAATGCATAAAAATAGACATGCATTTTTTAAAAGGCATTAAAAATATGGAGTGGACACATCTCACCAAAATAATGCCTCCATAAACTCAAAGAGGTCCAGGTGGGACACCGACTTCCCAGTCTGAACTTTTCCGAACAGACTAGATGGGTGACATTGGGTCCGTTACTGCCCTTCGCTGGGTCCTTGTTGTCTTCTCTGTAAAATGAGGGCTTTGGGCCAGATCATTTCCAGGCAGAACAATGCAATGAATCGAAGTTTCAGGTAAATAGCATGTCATGGATGTCGAAGCCTTGAGGGACCCGGGAGAACCGAGGCATGGCTGGAAGTGGGCAGGGTTTCCGTCTTAGAGCCTCTCTGCCCTCCCAAGTGTGCCCCTCCCTGCCAGACTTCCCAGACCGCGCTGGCGTCGCCAGAGGGCTGCTGGGAATTTCTCTGCACAGCCCTGTTCCTAAATGAACTCCCGGGAGATTGGGGGAAGGAGGAGGGTGCCAGTTTAAAGCAGGTCTGATATGATCCAGGACCTGGATAGGGTTTCAGCTGCCTGCTTTCTGGCAATTTGCAGAGAAATTAAAGAGATTCTTGTAGAGGTTAAATGGCTGTAGTCCTAGGGAGGGGACGCTGTTGCTCAGAAAGAAATACAAAGACGAGATTCATCTTGCTCAAGAATTATAAATAGAACAGTCAGATTAGATTCGGCAGAGGAATGGGGGCACCATGAAGGAGCCAAGTTCTCTCCGAATAAAGAGGCAAGGCTCCAAAGACTTCCAAAGCAGGCTTTCAAAAGGGGAAAGAAAAAAAAAAAAAAAAAAAGGAAAGATGGGAAAGAAGAAGACTTCAAAAAAAAAAAAAAAAAAGTGGGCCTTTTCTTTTAACCCAAAACTTCTATCGGGCAAGAAGGCAAAATCGTCAGTTCCTGAAAGAGAGATTAAAAGTAAATTATCACCCCATAAGGAGCCGTTCCCCGTAAAAGGAATGAAGATAGTTTACTGCTCTACGGAAAATGAAAACCGCTTCCAAACTTTAGGTTAAAAACTTGGCAGTGGGAATTTGGCCTCCCTGTGCGTCTGTCTTAGAGATGTTTATCCAGCGGATGGAGATACTGAGATGGGTCTGGTTTTCAGGTTTGTTTTTTGTTCCACATAAGGTTTCCATCAGATGCAGTCCGCAGACTGGTGCACGCCAGGAGGCAGCTGGAGGAGAGACCCGGCTTTCACCGCAGCGGGCTCTGCCTACACCTTGGTAGGAACAAAGACAGAGAGTGGAGACCACGCTGGAGGCAGCACTGAGGACTGGGGGCATCCGGACCGGCTCCTGCCTAATTCAAAAGACCCTTTTTCCAGATCTGCTTCCAGCATCAGATGCCATATGGTCTTAGACGAGTCACTCGACCTCTCTGAGCTGCAGATTCCCCATCTGTGCATCAGTGAGTCTGGCTTATACCTACATCTCAAAGTTGTTCCAGGAAGTAATATAAAACACGAGCAAAACCAGCTCCCTGCACGGGGGACTAAGTGCTTTCTACAGAACACAGATAATGGGGGCTGCTCGGTCACATGCACACTTCCTGTTCTCCAGGATTCCTCTTGTAAAAGGAAGTCCACTGAGGCAATGAAACACAGAGATTTCAGGTTTTCTATCAAGGCGTGCTAAAGTGTGAATCTCCTTCATTAGACATACAACGTTGGGACTCAAGTTTCTTAGACTATCTGTAGCTCAGTTCACTTCACTGTAAAATGGGAATAAGGCTGGCCTCACAGGTTTGCTGTGAGAATTGATAAAAATGGAAGAAAGTATGCAAATGTGCTCCGTGTAGTGTGGTCACTGTTGTTCCTCATCACCCATGACCATGGTCACCAATTTTGTTCTTTCTGGATTAAATCAGACAAGCACTTCTTGACTGATTCAGAACCCTCTAGCCACAGTTTAATAAGTCTTTTTGTTTTGTTAAAAAAATAAGTTTTTTTTTTCTCACCACAAAAATGATACATGGGTGTATTTCCACCTCCAGGAAAGATGGAGTAGACATATATTTCTCTATTCCTCCCACAAACTAGAATTCAAAAGCCTGGACATTGTACATAACATTAATCACAAGACTCTGAAATCTACAGAGAAGGAAAAAGACTGGCAACAGGGCTCAGGACCCGAAGAACAAGGCAGTGCTGCATTCCCCGGGTTTTCTTTTCGCTTCATCGATGCCAGGCTTGGAGCTCAAGGAACTAAAAACTGAGAGATGGCAGCAGGCACAGATTAAAAATAGCCTGTGCACCCTAGCCGAAGGACCAGGAAAGAGGCAGTCTAGCAGGAGAGAAAGCTTTTCGACAATAATCGCTCTACTCCTGCCAAAAAGCACAGAGAACACTGTGGCCTTACCCCCACCCATGCCAGCAAAGGCCAGCAAGAAGCCTAGATTTCTACCCTAATCAGGCTGTAATGAGGCACCCACCACCCCTGTCAGCTGTCATCAGAAAAGACCAAGTAAGAAGCTGCACCTTTCATCCCCACCAGCAGTTACCCCCTCTCCACCATGTCACAGGAGACCACACAGGGGGCCTGGACCTCCACTCCCATTCAGAATGTCGAGGTAACCCTCCACATCCCCCCTGGGGTAGTATCAGAGGACAACTGAAAGGGAGTCAGAGCTTTCAGCCCTGCCCAGCAGTAATGAAGACACCTGCCCCATGGTGTCGGTGTGGCCAGATGGAGAGCAAGGCACGTCTACCCCTATCAGCCAGCTGCAAGGTAACAGTAGAGGCCTAGAGGGGAGCCAAAATGCTGCTCCCACCCAGCTGTGACAAGGATCCCCCCACTGGATGTCAATAAAGACACAGTGGAGAACCTACACATTTCCCTCTAGCTGGCAGCATCCAGAGAGGCCCTCTTCTCCCCCTCTTGAAGTAGTGTCAGAGGAAGCCAGCTAAAATAGAATGTTTAAAATGTTTAAATAAGATCCAGAATATCATAACATATGCAAAAACGACCAGCTTTTAATAGAAAATTACTCATCGTAACAACCAGAGAGTGAATGAAGGAAAAGACATCAACAGGTGTGAACACCAACACCAAGATGACAGAGATGTTCGAACTCTAAAGAAGCTATGAGAAAAATGAATTATGAATATGCTTAAAATGAATGAAAAAGAAAGAAATTAGAAACCCTCAAATAAACAGATGATAAAAAGAAGAATTAAACAGAAATTTCAGAACCAAAAGCAAAATAATTACAATAAAAACTCGTGAAATATAAATGGCTTAAACTCCAATTAAGACAGAGATTGGCAGAATGGATAAAAACACACAACCCTACAATGCAACTACATGCTGTCTACAAGAGATTCACTTTAGATCCAGAAATGCAAATACGTTGGAAGTAAAAGGGTGAAAAAAGATATTCCATGGAAAGAGTAACCAAAGGAAAGCAGGGGTAGCTATCCTAATATCAAACACAATAGATTTAAACCCAAAAAAGTTTACAAGAACAAAGAGGACAATATAGTTTCAATTCAGCAAGATGATATAACAATTATAAATATATAAGCACTGGTAAAACAGGTGAGAAAAATATATAAAGCAAAAACTGACAGAATTGAAATAAGAAATAGTTTTACAGTAATAATTGGAGACTTTAATAGGTTGTTGTCAGTAATGGATAAATTAGAGAAAATATGAGTTAGAAAATAGAGGACTCAACATAATAAACTAACAAGATCTAAAGATGTAAACAGAACACTCTGCCCAACAGCAATAGAATATATATTTTTTCTCGAGTGCACAGGGACATTTCCTGGGATAAGCCCGGTCAGCCCGCAAATTAACTGCCAAGAGATTTTTAAAGGCAAATGCCATGCAGTGTATCCTCTCTGACCACAATGGG
Organism: Mustela nivalis; assembly: GCF_964662115.1. Lineage (NCBI taxonomy): Eukaryota > Metazoa > Chordata > Mammalia > Carnivora > Mustelidae > Mustela > Mustela nivalis. Next base: position 24,747,429 of record NC_139028.1, on the reverse strand, counting down.
ATGAAGTGAGAAACCAAAAGAAGAAAAACTGGAAAATTCAGGAATTTGTTGAGATTAAGCAATACAATTTTGAACAACCAATGGGTCAAAGAAGAATTAAAAATGGAAATTAGAACATATCTTGAGATAAATGAAAATGAAAATACAACATGTTAAAACTTAGGGGGTATCACGAAAGCAGTGCTAATGGGAAAATTTATAGCTAAAAATTCTCACATTACAAAATAAGAAAGATTTTATTAAAAAAAAAAAAACCTAACTTTAAAACTTAAGGAACAGGAAAAGAACAAACTAAAGGCAAACTAGCAGAAGGAAAGATATAATAAAAATTAGAGCAGAGATAAATGAAATAAAGAATAGAAATGTAACAGAGAAAACTGACAAAATCAAAAGTTTGTTCTTTAAAAAGACCAACAAAATTGACCAATCTTTTAGCTAATCTGACTAAAAAAGAGACAAGATTTAAATTGCTAAAGTTAAAAGTGAAAGTGGGGACATTATTACCAAAGTTACAGAAATAAAAAGGATTTTAAAACAATCATATGCCAACATATTGGATAACATAGATGAAATGGACAAATTCTTAGAAATATAAAACCTACCAAAACTAAATCATGAAATAAAAATCCTCAATAGACCTTTAACTAGTGGCAAATTGAATAAGGAATCAAAACTCTCCCAACAACAACAGCAAAAAGCCCAGATCTGATGACTTCACTAGTGAATTCTACCAAACTTTTAAAGAACACCAACTTGGATGCAAACTTTTAAAGAACACCAACTTGGACACCTGGGTGGCTCAGTGGGTTAAAGCCTCTGCCTTGGGCTCAGGTCATGATCCCAGGCTCCTGGGATCGAGTCCTGCATCAGGCTCTCTGCTCAGCAGGGAGCCTGCTTCCCTTCCTCTCTCTCTGCCTGCCTCTCTCTGTCTGTCAAATAAATAAATAAATAAAATCTTAAAAAAAAAAAATAAATGAAGAACACCAACTCTTCTTAAAAAAATTAATAATAATAATAATAATTGAAAATGAGGGAACATTTCCTGACTCAGTATATGAAGCTAGAATTGCCCCAATGCCAGAACCAAAGACAATACAAAATTAAAGACCAATATCCCTTAAGAACATTGATGCAAAAATCTTCAACAAGACTAACAAACAGAATTCAACGCATTTTAAAAGGATTATACGCTGTGACCAAATTGGATATATTTCTGGAATATAGGAATGGTTCAACATACAAAAAATCAATCATGTAATACACCACATTAATAGAATGAAAAAAAAGCAATACATTACCATTTCAATTGCTGCAGAAAAAGCATTTGATAAAGTTCAATAAATTCAGTACCCTTTCATGATAAAAGCACAGCACCCGAGGAACAGAAGGAAACTACTTCAACATTATACAGCTATATGAAAACCTAGAACAAATATCATACTTAGTGATGAAAGACTGAAACCTTTTCTTCTATGATCAGAAACAAGGCAAGGATATCCACTCTTCCACTTCTATTCAACATAATACTGGAAGTTCTAGCCAGAGCAATTAATCAAGAAAACAAAATAAAAGGCATCCAGATTGGAAAGAAAAAAGAAAAAATATATCTATTCATAGATGATATGACTTTATATGTAGAAAATCCCAAAGATTTCATATCAGAAAAAATGTGTCAGAACTAATAAATAAATTCAGCTAAGTAGGATACAAAATCAATACTCAAAAGTAACTTACATTCCTGTACACTAATGATGAATAATCTGAAAAAGAAATTAATAAAACAATATTACAAAATATCAGAAAATATTTAGGAATTAATTTAAAGGAGAAGGTAAAAGACTTATACAATAAAAACTACAACATATTGCCGAAAGGAATTAGAGATAAATGGAAAGATATCCCATGTTCATGGATTGAGAGACTTAACATTGTTAAGATATCACTATTACCCAAAGTGATCTACAAATTCAATGAAATCTCTATCAAAATCCCAACAATTTTTTTTCAGAAATAGAAAAACCCATTTTTTAAAAGATTTTATTTATTTATTTGACAGAGAGAGAGAGATCACAAGCAGGCAGAGAGGCAGGCAGGGGGGGGGGGAGCAGGCTCCCTGCAGAGCAGAAAGCTTGATGCAGGGCTCAATCCCAGGACCCTGAGATCATGATCTGAGCAGAAGGCAGAGGCTTAACCCACTAAGCCACCGAGGCACCCCTAGAAAAACCCACCTTAAAATTCATTTAGAATCTTAGGAGACCCCAAATAGGAAAAACAATCTTGAAAAAGAAAAGTAAAGTTGGAAGACTCACATTTCGTGATTTTAGAACTTATTACACACATAAATGTGATAACCTTTAGATGAAATGGATCAATTCCTTGAGAAACAGAAACTGCCACAACTCATCAAATATGAAATAGATAATTTGAATATCCTTATAATTATTAAGGAAATTGAATTCATAACTAAGAAATTCCCCCCAAATAAATCTCTGATTTATTTTTATTAAATCAAAATAAATAAATTTGATTGTTAAATCAAAATAAATAAATCTGATGGGAATTTTATCAAACATTTAAGGAAAGACTGACACCAATTTTATAATTTTATATAGTCACTTCCAGAAAACAGAAGAAAGTACACCTTACAATTTATTTTATAACCCTAATATTACTCTGCTGTCAGTCAAAGACAGTACAAAATCAGTCAAAGACAATACAAAAAAGGTAAACTACAGTCTAATATCCCTCAAGAATATGAATATAAAAACTCCTAACAAAATGTCATCAAATAGAACTCAATAATTATAGAAAGAATTAGTCATCACAACCAAGTGGTATTTATTCCAGAGATGCAAGGCTGGCTCAATACTCAACTATCAATCAGTGTGTTTCATCACATTAATGGAGTAGAGGGATAAAATCACATAATCATATCAATCAATGCAGAAAAAGCACATGGTAAAATGTAATACCCATTTATGATTCTTTAAAAAAAGACTTGGGAAAAGAAAATGGAAATAAGGGAAATCCCTAAACTTGATAAAGACCAATTGGCCAATGGCTAACATCACAGTAGTGAAAGACTAAATGTTTTCCTCCTAAAATTAGGAATAAAATAAGGATACCTGCTTCTCAGTCTTATTCAACATAGTGTGGGAAATTCTAAATATGGTAATGTAGGGGCACCTGAGTGGCTTGGTCAGTTAAGCATCCAGCAGGCTCAAGACCCAAGAAGAGCCAGTGCATTAGTTCAAATCGGAAAAGACCAATACCTCAGCTCAAAGCAGTCAAGCAGGAGTTTCCTCTAACTTGTGAGAAAATCAGCCTCTTTGTTCCCTCCATGCCTTCGACTGATTGCATGAGGCCCGCCCACATTGGGCAATCTGATTTACTCAGTCTACTGATTCAAATGCTAATCTCATCCAGAAACCTCACAGACACCCAGAATAACATTTGACGAACTATCTGGGTACCCTGTAGCCCAAGTTGACACACAGAATTAACCATTGTAAGGCCTGATGTCATTCTCTGCCCCACCAGTGAATCACCAACCCTCCCTTCCCAACACTTCAACTGATTTCTTGAAAGATTTCTCTTCTAAATGCAGAGAAGACCAAATTCTTCTGCTTTATTTACAAGAACCAGTGGGTTCATAGCAGAGATGCTGTGGAACTTGGCTCTAGTATTTTGCTGCCATATATCCTACATCTGGAGTATATCCCAAGGGAGGTACAAAGTCATTGTACCAGGGTGAAATTACCCCAAAGGGAATGGAGTTTTAGTTTTGTGATATAGGAGAGGAGTGATATGATTCAAGAGAAAATTGAATAGCACACACACACACATACACACACATACACACACAATGGGACCTTGGGGTCTGTCATGCCAGGGGTTCACCTGACCTGTAGTGAACATCTCAGTCTGGGGGTGCAGATGCCTATCAGGACATTTTCGATGGGTCTGTTCTGCAGAAGAATGATGGCGCTCCCTGCTGCCACTCTATGCCTCAACTTCTGTAACCATAAAGTGGGCATCTTTGATCTGTCTTTGGTTTACAGAGGTCTTGGGAAATATAGCGAAGCCTCTGCAGCATTTCAACTCCTTACAGAAAACCTGCATAAGTCAAAGGCCACTCTACAAGAAACAATTCCAAGTTCATCAGTCCCCCAGATCCTTAGGAGATTCTCTGTAAATATTTAATAAAAGTAGACAAATGGCTGGAAACGTGAAGATTCAACCTGCAACAAGAGTTCAAAAAGAAAACAACCCACTGAAAACCAAGCCCCACATGGTGCACGTGATGAAGTGATTCCATCTTGGCCATACAGTTCTCTTGCTCTATGGGCCAACCTCCCTCCCAGTGGAATAGTTTTCATCACACATTAATCTACTCCTTGAGCCGGCAATTCTACTCCTGGTATTCACCCCAAAATAAATAAAAAACGTGTCCACAAAAAGACTTGCACAAACATATCCATAGCAGTCTTACTCATAGTAGCAAAAATCTAGAAACAACCCAAGTGTCAGTTGCCAGAAGAGTGGATAAAAAGATTGGAGTTCACACAATAGAATACTTCTGCAAAATACAACAGAGCCACACAACAATACAACGCAATGCAAAATAAAAAGAAGTTTGCAAAGCACTGATAAAGGCAACCCACATGGGTGAAACTCAAAGTCATTTTGTGGAGGTAAAGAAGCCAGAATACAGAAGAGTAGCAAAGAGTACATACCGCATTTCCATTCACAGGAAGTTTGAAACAGGGGAAATTATCATATTGTGAAAGAAATTACCACTGGGCTTGCGTGGGAAAGCAGGATGGGGTTAGAGGTGGTAGGAAGTAGATATCTGGAAAGAGGAAATGAAGGTACTTTCTGGAGAAGTGGAAATGCCCTGTATCTTGTGTGGAGGAGGTGGTTTCACAGGTATATAGGGTTATTGAACTCATCAAACTGAACACTTAAGATCTATGCATACCATTGTATGTAACTTCTATCTTCATAGTTTGTTTGTTTGTTTGTTTTTACTAGTCAGACCCACCCATATCCAGGGGCAGAAAAACTATCCCAACTGAATAAACTTTGAACGAGCAGTGGGAAACAAACTGAGTTATGTTTTGATCACATCCTTCGATTGTGCTTGTTGAAGATATCAGTAAAACGCGTGACTTATTTTGTCCAAGAAAGGCAGAAAGGAAGGAAGAAAGCGGATGTCTGGCACCCTCTCCGATGTTTCCTGTTTAATAGGCTTACTTCCCTCCCCCTCAACCCCATTGTTCTATCCTTTTAACATTTCCCCATCTTCCTCCAGGCGGGGTGCTTGGAGCTCTCATGGACACCCTAAGGCGGCTGGCTGAGTGTGGAAGGAGGTGCCTGGGGCGGGTACAGGATGACCCAAGACGGTATACAGTTTGCATGGTATCTGTCCTAAGTGCCAAAATCAGAGAAAAGCCCCTTCCAGGGGAGTCGGGGCTGGGGGGGGGGGGAGGGAGGGGACCCCTGAAGCAGTGGGGTGAATGTACTTGGAATGGGAGTATTGTAATCAGTGTAGATAAGGAAGGAAGAGGACAATTCCACAAGGAGGGGATAATAACCAAAGGCACAGAATCAGAAATTCACCAAGAATATTAGGGAAAGATAAAGGACTAATTATAGCTACTACCTGTTGAAGGGCTTCGCTTTACCACCAATGGATATAAGCATCTATTTCCCTAATTAGCCTTCAGGATACCTCCTCATTATGCAGACATGGAAAGGAAGTCAGGGAGGAAAGGAGGAACCTTGCTCAAGCTCTCCCAAGTAACAAAAGCGGAGTTGGACTTGGAATCACAGCCCATCGCTCATGAACTTGAAAACTACACCAGAATGCCACTGCCCTGGGTTCATGCAGATGAGGTTGCAACAGGAGTCTCAAGGCCTTTCAGCAAAAGGCAGGGTATCAACTAATCAAGTAATTAACTAATTAAAACAGAACAGAGCTAAGGGACTACTTAGAAATACGGAGGTGATATAGAATGAAAAGTTGCGGGACCAGACCATAGAGAACTTGAGTAACAAGTTAAGGGGTATCGATTTATTGCAAGGAAAGAGAGGTCATTAGAATTCTTAAAGGAAAACTTTGTGAATGTGGAAGAAATGTTCTAAGAAGACTATTCTGGCCATGATGAATGGGATGAGTTAGGTGCAAGCCAACCGCCAAAAATAGCAAGTAAGAGAACATTAGGCTAGTGTGTTCATTCTAACAGAGGACCCTTTAAATGTCCCTATTAAGGGACAGTAGGGAGGGCAGAATTTTTTAAAATAGTCAAGAGACATTACAGAAGAAATATGGTCAAGCCTTGAGTCTAATAGGATGAGGAGTTGACCAAGGTAAGCAAGGAAAAGAAAAAAGGGTTGTAGGGGTCACTCCTTGGTCCTGGGAAGATGGTTCTGTGGCAGTCTGGAAGGAGGGGAGAGTGGTCAGCTAATCCATACAGTACCTTTGCATTCAGGATCAGTTGGGACATGCAGACATGGTGACGTCTGCAGGGTAATGACAGAAGAGCAGGGATTCAGAGCAGAGACCCAAACCTTGGGCAGTAGAGCCACCCAGTTAAGAGCTTAGACTCAAGCAGACCAGGATTTAACACATATCAACTACCTTAGCCTTGGCTCTTCCTCTAAAAATGAAATAATCAATGCACCTTGTTTACAGGGCTGAATGGAGCATTCAAAGGCACAGTAAGTACTCAACAAATGTCAGCTCTGCTTTTTGAGGCCTGCATGTATTTTGGGAGAAAGAAGAGGAAGGGTGGCAGAGAGGACACAGGTGAGAAAAAAAAATAGAGACATTTACAAAGACTTAGAAAAGTGCTAGCTGACATAGGCCTGGAGGGTTAGGAGAGATTGATAAACAAGGAGGGTAGGGTCAGAATGGATGGCTGGCTGGCCTTTGCAATGGGGGGGGGGGGGGGCGGGGTTTCAAGCCACCACTGTGTAATGTCACAATGGAGACAGCGGATGTGGACAAATAAGACAGGCAGTAAAAGGAAAGAGAATCCTAGAAAAGACACCAGAAAAGGAACACACTCAAATGAGTATTTAGTTGCCATACCTAGAAGACTGGACTGTGACTGAAAGCAGAAATAAGCCAAGTGAAGTTCCAGTGAAAAAAGAAATACTTGGGAGAAAAATGATAATTCAGAGACCACTGCCAGGAGGCAGATAGTCATGTAGTCCAGGAGAAATATGGGTGAATTAGCCTGAGACACAGAGAGAAGAAATCTCCTAGGTGGAGAGGATGAAGAAGAGACAGGGAGAAAATTGGGATTTAAGGAAAAAGATGTGTTCTGAGGCCCTGGGAGTGGTGGAGAAAAAGGATTCCAGGAGGTAAAGCCACTCGAGTCCTTTCGGATTCATCTCTGGGAAGCCGCACCAGTGACCTCAGACCACAAGAAAGGGAGCCCATCACACCCTTAATTTCCACTCGGCCTTAGCTTGAATATATACCCATGGTCCTATCAAGGGGAGAGTATATTTCTTCCATGCAAACAAATGGAACACACATAGGCTGTTCTAGAAGCTTCTCGCAGTGGCCACTCCAGGAAAGTATTGTTCCAGGTACCCCATGACAAAGATCGACAAGTATTCCCATGACACTAAAGTAGAAGTTGAAAAGTTTAGACTGTAGATTTGGTGAGGGGTGTGCCCTCGCCGGGTTCCCTCTGGATCAATGATTTCTGTAGAAATTGTAAATGCCCCAATTCTCTAATGTATGTGGCTTTGAAGGCTTGGCCTCACAGGGGCCTAATTCAACATTTGGCAATCCATTGGAGTATGTGGGACTTGGCATTTTCATTGCTTCATTATTTAAAGGGCAATTCATTATGTGCAATGGAAACAAATAAAACTCTATTTCTGACATTTCTAAATCTGAACCCTGAACTCTCAATAAACCTTCCAGTTTCAAAATAATTATTTAAGCAAAGCCCTGGTGTATTCACTCTAAACCATTGAGTAGAGCTCCTAATGGTTGGTGACGCAATCTCTGGTACTCAGACTTGCGCATTGGAACTTCCCCGAAGAATATTAAATAATCCCCCTCCGCTACAACCCATTAAAGGCAATCTTGTCCTCACAGGCCTCAATCAAATTTGCACAGCAATTAGTCCTGCACGGGGTTTGATACATTTCTTAATTATAAAACAACTTTGTACTCTATTGGCCCTTTCAGATGGGTTAAGAGAACATTAATTACCTCCTCCTGAGACATCAAAGAGTTTTTTCTTTTTTTTTTTAAATCCCCATCTTAGAGCTGAATAAAGCAAGACATGCGGAGGAACTAACATTCGCTGAGCACCCACTACGCGCGTTCTAGTTCTGTTTGCGGTGATGTAGGCGTGCGTGAATAAGTTTATGGGTATATTGTTAATCCTGTTTTGCAGATGAGAAGAACGCATTTGGAAAAGTGAGGTCACCTGGAATTGGTCATATTGCTAGGAAGTCTGCTTGCCCGCCAGTCAAGTTTTGTATCATAATTGAGGGGGATTGAGGGCGATTCCTCTGACTTTAAAAAAGGGGGGGGGGCTATTATTACCCATTATGAATTTTTGAGCACCAACTGTATGCCCCTGTGCTAGTTGCGGTGAAGAGTATAATGACCTGGTCCCCGCTCCCGGGGCAGACATCCAACAAGTCAGTCCTGGGTCCTGGGTCCATGCAGCCACCCCGAAGGCCTGGGGAGTTCACAGCAGGGAGCAGCCGGCTCAACCCCTGTGGGTGCCCGCCGAGAGTTCCCTCAATCTAAGGGAGGAGAGGGCTCCCCGGGATCCCAATGCGTGGAAATCGCCGCCTCTCCCTCGCGCGGGGAAGGAAGTGAAAACGTGGCCCGCGGCCACCCCTTCTCCCTTCACCTCGGAGAAGCCCCGAGGCATTCCCGAGCCGCTGGCCTCGGCGTCAGCCAACGCCACCCGCTTTCTTGCCTCCCCCGGACTCGGGCAACCCGGCCCCGCGCCCTCCGCAGCCTCCTCCCCCACCCCCAGCCAGACGAGATTTGTTTTCACTGCAATCTTCCTAAATTGCGCATTTCATAAGACCTTCAGGAAAAAGTCAGGAAATGAGGTTTAGAGGAAGACGGAGGAGGAGAGTAGGGGGCCGGGAGGGGAGGCTGGCGGGGGGAAGCCAACTCGGGGAGAGCAAGTCTTTCATTATCGCGACCTGTTAGGCGCACATCCTCTCGCTCTCCGCGTGCCACCCTCTCGCTGGATGCGAGCCATCCTCGGGGCTAATGAGCAGAGCGCAGGAGATAACTAATCCTAATGCAATTACCGCTCGCCATTACACTGATAGGTTGGAGGCGCTCCCCGCGTGCCCCCCAGCCGGAGACGGGCTCGTGCAGATGTGCCTGCGCCTCCCGTCCTAGACGTTTTGACAGCTGTATACAGGGCCGCGCCCCCTCCCCCTGCCGGCGTCCCGGGGGAGCGATCTTTGAACAGGCAGTCCCCCCAGCGGCCCGGCGGAGGTGAAATGCAGCCCCAGCAGCTGGAGGGGCGCGGAGGCCCCGGCGGCGCGCTGGCTGCGGGGCGCTGCGCGGTGCGGGTCGGCCCCCTCCCCCGCGGCGCCCCCCCAGCCCCCGCTCCGGCCCCGCGGCTTCCGGAGAGCCCCGGCCGCTCCAACCGCAGGGAAAAATTACCGCGCGCCGGCCGGGCCCTCTCCTGGCCGAGCTCGAGCTCCCGTGATAGGGGGGATGGTTTGCAGCACACATGTTCCTTTGTTTGGTCCGACCACGTGTTCTGTTTGCACAGCAGCATGTGGTACCACTGGAGGAAATCGAACCAACACTGAAAGTTCAAGGAACAGCCAAGCTCTGCTGGGAAGCGGCTGGGCCGGGGCCGGGTGAAGGGATGGAGCGGGAGACAGGCCCGGCTCCCCGGAGGGCTGGGGGTGGGGGCGGGGAGGGGGGACAGGGCTGTTCTGGGTGATGGGGACTGCAAGCTCCCGCAGAGCACAGGCTCTCCGTGGGTGGGAAGGGGGGATTTCTAAAGTCGCCAGCCAGCCCGGCCGGCGATGGGAAGTGGACTTTGATTGTGATTATCATCTCTTGTATTTGAAAGAGCTTTATAGCTGATAAAGGCTTCCCGCTACCTTCATCTCATTTAATCCTTACAAAAACATGGGATGCCAAAGTGCCTCCCCTTCTTGGGGTAGAGAGAGAGAGGGGAAAGGCCAGAGCCCCTGAACCCTTGACCCTATAGTGGTCTGACCTTCCAGGCTGATTCCAACTAGGATGGCAAAATGCAGGAGACAGTGATCATTTGTCTCCCTCCTCCTCCCTCCCTGTCCTCCCTCCTGCCTCCTCCTGCCTCCTCCTCCCTCCCTCTCCCTTCCTCCCCATACTTCTCTCTCTCTAATTACAGAACAATACACATTTGTGGTTAAAAAAATTCAAACAATTCAGAAGTGTATGAAACATAAATGTACAATGTAAAAAGGGAAAGTTTTCCAATCCAACTTCCCCAATATAGTCATAGTTAAGATGTTCAGTCATTTTCTTATTTTTCCACGCATGCCTGAACATATTTATGCAGTTTATAAATACTTACATCTTTACAAAAAAAAAAAAAAAAAAAAAAAGGAGGGGGATCTTGTTACACATGCCATTCAGTTAAATCTGTTCGATTTAACAATGTATCAAAGAATATATCTGTCCCAAACAGAATACAAAATTCTAGACCAGTGTTCTTTTTAATAGCTGCATAATATTTCTTTTATGAATGTATCATTATTTAATTGCATAATCAGATGGTTTTCAGTTGTTGTTCATTAAAAAAAAGCCATACTAAACATGTATGACATATACAAATATACATCATATATGAATATATACCAATATATTTGAATATATATCCATATATAAATATGCACTATATATTCTGAAAGTATTATTCTAAGATGAGTTCCTAAAATTTCTACTTCAAAACAGTATTGGGTCAAAGGTAAGGCACATTCTAAATTTCAATAGAAATGGCCAAATCGTTCAATAAAAATGTTACACTAATTTACAATGCATGTAAGAAAGTTAACTGTTACTGTATGACATTACTGTGTGAACCTAACTGCCTTCCATTCATACCTGACCTCCATGCTGAGTGTGGAACCTGATGAGGGGCTCAATCCCACAACCCTGAGACCATGACCTGAGCCAAAACCAAGAGTCAGATTCCCAACCGACTGGGCCACAAAGGTACTCCTTATTTAGCAGATTTCTACTGAGGAAGTAATATATGCCAGACCAGATATGTATACATAGTTCCTAAATCCATGGAATTATATTCTAGAGAGGGAGATAGACAACGAACAAACAAATGAATAAGCAATTACAAAATCCACAGCACTATGACAAATTAATGGGGGAATAACAAAGAGAATAATTACAGAAGGCAACATTTAAACTAAGCTCTGAAACGTAAACAAATAAACTATGTCATTAAGGTGAAGATCATTCCAGGCAGAAGGAACAGTATGTGCAAAGGCCCTGAAGAAGATAATAATTTGGAGTATTTGAGGAACTTAAAGAAAATCAGTGTACTGTAATACTGTGAGCATGTAGTGAACTAGAGAATAAAGAGCCAGTGTGCCTGGGGGTAAGGGTCTGCCTTCAGGGTCCCCTGGGTTGGCTCAGTCATTATGCTTCTTCTTTTGGCTCAGGTCATGATCCCAGGGTCCCGGGATCAAGCCCTGCATCAGGCAGGCTCCAAGCTCAGTGGGAAGCCTGCTTCTCCCTCTTTCACTGCCTGCTGCACGCCTTGCTTATGCTCACTCTCATAAGCTTGCTCTCTCTCTCTGTGTCAAATGAATAAATAAAATCTTTAGGAAACAAAATGAAAATAAGGAGTCTTATAGATCAGGACAAGGAAGAAATTAATGGGTGCTTTGCAGACCCAGGTAAGGAATCATTTTTATTCTAAATGCAGTGGAATGCCACTGAATAGTTTAAGGGGGGAGGGAAGTATCTGATTTATGTTTGGAGTTTTCTAAAAGAAAGCTCTATTTCCTGGAAAATGATATAAAGGGGTAAGAGATGAAGCAGGGATCCAGGAAGTATCGTGAGAGAAAAGGATGGTGACTTGCTGGATAGTGATCAGGGTATAGAGGGAGATGGGAAGATTCAAGAACCATTTGAGAAGACATGGACATGACTTGCTGATGGAGCAGATGCAGGTGATGACAGAGAAGCAGGAATGACCATGACTTCTCGGTTCCAATTTAAGTAACTGGGTGGATGGTGGTACCATTTTTGAGATGTGGAAACTAGAGACAGAGAGGAGGAGTCTAGGAAGCATTTCCCACATATTGAGTTTGAGATTATCATGAGATACTCAGGTAGATCTATCAAGTAGGTGGTCAGTGATGCAAAACCAGAGCTGGCGAGAGAGGATTAGGTAAGAGGTCACAATTTGAAAACTGCTGGCCATTATGCACTTAGGTACAGGAAAAGGGTATACAGAGAAGAGCAGTGGTCCTGGCCACAAGCCCTGAAGAACTTCCATATTTGGAGATGAACTGAGAAGAAACCAGCATCATAGACAGAAGAGAAGTCAAGGAGGCAAGGAGGAAACTCAGGAGAGGTTGGTGTCTCTCAGAGATGAAGAAAGGAGGAATAATCAACACCCTCAAATATGAGGACAGGCACCATAATATACAAAGACGGACAAGAATCCATTACAGGTGACAGCAAAGAGCTCACTGATGATATTGGCAAGACCAGTTAGAGTAGAATAAGGAGGTAGAAGTCATAATTCGAGAACCATGGCTACCTTCCAGAGAGAAACCTTAAAACTTAATAGGAGACTTTTATAGATATAATGCCTTCATCTGGGGTTTCTCAAACTTTGCTGGGCATTAGACTCATCTAGTGAAACATACAGTCGCCTGAGCGTCAACCCCAGAGTCTGACCCAGAGATCCCAGGGTCAATACTTTTTTTTTTAAAGATCTTATTTATTTATTTGGCAGAGAGAAAGATCACAAGTAGGGAGAGTGGCAGGCAGAGAGAGAGGGGGAAGCAGGCTCCCTGCTGAGCAGAGAGCCCAATGCAGGACTCAATCCCAGGACCCTGAGATCATGACCTGAGCCAAAAGCAGAGGCTTAACCCACTGAGCCACTCAGGCGCCCCCCAGGGTCAATATTTTAAATAAGTTTTTTAGACAATTGATACATAGCAAAGTCTGAGAATCACTGCTTTAATTCAAGGACAGATTTCTTAAAATGGAATTTCAGTTTCTATGTCAGGTGGAAAAAAGAAAGATTGAAGGACAGAAGGCCTTTCAGTATCTGTCAGATCATATCACATAAGCAGCTGCTTATTCTTTTACAAAAATAGTGACCACACAGAAAAACACATTACACCGAGGTGTTTCAACCTGAACGCAAACTGAACTCCCTACATCCCCTGCCTGTTGGGATAGAACTATGGGTTGACTCAAATAGCATTCACAGGTAAAATTCCTTTTTTTTTTTCCTTTTTTAAATAATGGCCTTCCCAGAATTCAAAAATGTTTGTTATTCCATTGTTCCTCTAACCAACTAGATGATCCAAGACTGAGACCATCTCCTTAAAGGCAAAACAACTCCCGGTTTGGTTGCTCAGTCAACTCCCTTTGATTTAACAACACCACTCCAGGCAAACACTTTTATATACATTAATGAATCCTCAAATGAACCTTTTGAAGCAATTACTTTTATTTCTATTTTATGGATGAAAAACTGTAACTAGAATAAACGGAGCTGAAATCAGTTATTAAAGATGTCTCAAAAATATCATTCCTTGGCTACATGTAGATTTGACTGTGTTATCCTGATTATGGAAGGAAAAATGGATGGCTCCTTGCCCATGAGATTCTGGTATTTGCCTATCCTCACCCTCTTGGCTCTGCTGCATGATCAGATTATTAGCAGCCTAGGCTCCATTACCAGCTGCGTTTTTATTCTTTCCTAACTTGGACATAGACCACGGTATCATGGAGTGCATAAACATGGACTCTAGGGGCCAAATCCTGGCTCCGCCCCTTAGTGACCCTGTTGCCTTGGACAAGTCTCTTGGACGTTTTGGGTACATGTATACCATTTTCCTCGTGTGTAAATCAAGGAGTTTTCAAAAAAAGATGCTGTGAGGGACGCCTGGGTGGCTCAGTTGGTTAAGCAGCTGCCTTTGGCTCAGGTCATGATCCCAGCGTCCTGGGATCGAGTCCCACATCGGGCTCCTTGCTCGGCAGGGAGCCTGCTTATTCCTCTGCCTCTGCCTGCCATTCTGTCTGCCTGTGCTCACTCTCTCTCCCTCTCTCTGACAAATAAATAAAATCTTAAAAAAAAAAAAGATGCTGTGATATCTAATGATCTATATCACACACACCGAATGCTCAATATTCAGTAACTATTATTATTATATATAATATATTATTATATATATTATATATAACTGTCTTTATCGCCCATAAATCTGGTGATTTTGCTGCACAAAAATCCCCAATCCCCGTAGCTATGCTTGCCAGGATGTGGGGAAATGGACTTCACCTCACTTCCACCTTATAAATCTTATAGGTGTATCCAAATGCATATCGTGTTAATTGGGTGAAAGAAGCCGTGTTTAGAACAGAGGTGGGGTAAGCTTGCTCTCTGTGCTGGGGAAAGCCCACCTTTGCATATATATATAATAATATATATTATTTATAATAATAATAGTTATTGAATATTGAGCATTCGGTGTGTGTGATATAGATCATATATATGTGATATAGTGATATAGATATATAAATATCTATATCATATCTATATCATATATATCATATCATATCTATATCTATATATAAAAATGTGATAATGTGATATAGATAAATATAATAATATATATTATTATATAACATATTATATAATATATATATTATATAATGATAATAATAATACTATTTATTTATACTAAACCCCATGACACCCCTCAGTTCTGCCCAAATGTCCCATAGGATGTGTTCTTTATGTCTCTTTTGGAGTAGGTACTGCTGTTTCTTCTTCTCTAACCCCTGATGGTGTTATTTCAACCATGTCCTGTCCCTCCCCTGAATTTCTTACAGCCTCCCTTCTTCATCAGATCTTACTTTGGATCCTGAAAGAGAAGGTGTGTTCAACCACATTTCTTTCTAAATCCAGCATTAATATAGACACAGTTACCCTGGAAAACTGAGGAAAGAGAAGGGCTTTGCCCAAATTAACCAACTTCATAATTAATTTATATTTAAGTCTCCAGGATCTAAAAATACAATATTTTTCACAACATCCCTATTACATGGTCATGTAGATCATGGTTGGGTACTTCTAAAGTTGGAAAACTTCAAAACAGCCCAATCATTCCACAGCTCTGACTAGTAAAAACTTCTTAATGTTCATTGAATTCTGTCTCCCATAACTTTCACCCTACTCTTAAGGACCTTAAAGAACTTAATCTTTCTAATACCTAGCAAAAGCTGGCAGAGCCTTCTTGAGTTTTCTCTCTCCCAGCTACATATCCCCAGATCCTCCAACTCCTCCTTACATAATACAGTTTGTGGTTCCTTTGTCATCATGTCTATCATCCCCAAATACATTATTTCATTCCCTCTTAAAGTGGGCTACCCAGAAAGAATGCAAAGGTGGGCTTTCCCCAGCACAGAGAGCAAGCTTACCCCACCTCTGTTCTAAACACGGCTTCTTTCACCCAATTAACACGATATGCATTTGGATACACGTATAAGATTTATAAGGTGGAAGTGAGGTGAAGTCCATTTCCCCACATCCTGGCAAGCATAGCTATGGGGATTGGGGAATTTTGTGCAGCAAAATGAAGTTTCCTAATCAACAGATTTATGGGCGATAAAGACAGTTGTGAAGACCTCTGAAGTGGCTTCTGATTCCAGTTTTAAAGTCAATAGTTCCCAGTGGAAACCTCCTGATTTTTCTTTGATTGTGGCAGAAGTAGAAGCTCCCTGGGCCGACCAATTCCTCAAAAGCCTATCCTAAAGCTTGCTCCTTTAGCACATCTAACAATTCTGGAGGTGCCTAATTCTTTGTATGAAATTTCTAACTGCTTAAATAGATACAGTGCTTTCGGCTCCCTGCAATTGTATGCTACCAATTTTGACCCACAAGGAGGATTTCACAAGACAGAAAACATTCTAGAAATTTAAAGTATCAATTTGTATTCACATGTGTGGGATACCCATGGGACTGGAACTGGATGGACAGATGGTGAGACCTGTGGATGGATGGATGTAGGATA
Source organism: Mustela nivalis (assembly GCF_964662115.1). Lineage (NCBI taxonomy): Eukaryota > Metazoa > Chordata > Mammalia > Carnivora > Mustelidae > Mustela > Mustela nivalis. The sequence continues at coordinate 24,731,142 of NC_139028.1, read as the reverse complement.
CACTATCCATACGTTTATCCCCTAAATTCACAGCATACCAACCCCGGCTGGCAGCTATATTACTGCTCAAGATACGGCATTTGTCCACAATTCTAAATCCTACTGTTCTGATCAGGACTTGTGGTTACGAGGGACGGAAAAGAGGTGGATTCATAATAATCCAACAGCAGAAGGGGCAAAAGTTGGACATGACCTTAGGGACAAGTAAGCCAAGGATCAAATGTTCTAAAAAGTCTCTCTTCATCTCTTACCTGTTCTTCTCTGAATACCAAATTTATTCTCTGAAAATATTTTAGCTACCAGGGTAGGGTACCTGGCTGCCAGCTCCACCACATCTGTATTCCCAAACACCCCAAAACAAGAAGTATAAATAACTCACCCCCAGACCTGACTGAAGTGATCCGACTGATTCACCAACTGCAGCTATTAGCTTTGAGATGTTAACTCTTCTCAGAGGATTTAAAACCACCAACACCACCGCTACGTTGAGAAGTCTGTCTCTGTGTTTATGAGTCTGATGAACATGTTTCTGAAATATTTCATCCATGGAGGATTTTTGAAAATATGACATTGATCTCAAGGTCAGTTGCTTGGCCACATCAAACATTTAGAATCTAGAAATAAAGAAAAAAAAAATCACCTTTGAATAGCCAGAAAGGGGTGGGGGTAACAATCAAGGTGTAGGAATGATGAAAGCGTTCTGGAAATAAGACACTGGTCGTGGTGATACAACATTGTGAATGTACTTAATGCCACCAAATTATACACTTAAAAATGGCTAAAATGCTAAACCTTATGCGTACTTCACCACAATAAAATAATTTAGCTAGGTATCTAACTCATTTACCCCACTCACGAACTCCTTTATTCACCATTTACCTTTGGCTCCAAGGAAAATGCTAGAGTGTAGGGACATACCTATGGATAATGGGACCAAAAATAGTAGGGCTTTGAATAATCCTCATGCACTCAGCTCTCCAAGAGGAACCATTAGAATGCTGTAGAATTCTCGAGCTAACAGTGTTAGCACAGATCTAGTTAATCCTCCTCTTGTCACTAAAGAGCATTTCACTCCATCTATCCAGGACACCTAATTCATCCCAGACACAGATGCTTCAACTGGTTTAGAAATGCCACCGACAGTCATTGCCCTCCGCAGGCTTCATAAGCAAACCTTAGGTGTGGTCCAGACTGGAAAAAAATGCTCATGGGAAGAACGTCAGTACCATGCCCCCACCCCCTGCCACGTCAGCCTGAGCCAATAGGCGTTTTCTCCCAACTCATAGAAACTCATTTAGAACGCAAAATGAAGGCCTTCCATACTCTTAACCTTAAGAACCCGAGACTATTATGTAAGAAGAAAAATAAGGCATAATGTTTTTCTTCCCCTAAATAACAGTGAATGATGAGCTCAGAGAAGGCTAAGATGAACTGGTTGAAGTTTTCTGGACCTTTGAAATTTTTAGAAACAGAGATTAGAAATCTACTACTAGGGGCGCCTGGGTGGCTCAGTGGGGTTAGGCCGCTGCCTTTGGCTCGGGTCATGATCTCAGGGTCCTGGAATGGAGTCCCGCATCGGGCTCTCTGCTCAGCAGGAGCCTGCTTCCTCCTCTCTCTCTCTTTCCTCTCTGCCTACTTGTGATCTCTGCCTGTCAAGTAAATAAATAAAATCTTTAAAAAAAAAAAAGAAAAAAGAAAAAAGAAATCTACTACTATGTGTCTATTTCCCTCTATCCTGGCATTAGGGCTTTCAGATAACTTGTCATTGCTCCATGAGACAGAGGCTGTCATGGAGAAGCCACTCTGCCAGAAAGAATTTAGGACATTTCTACAGAATTGGGTCAAATCAGAGATAGTCTCTGGTCGACTGGCCATAATCTACCATTTTCAGATCTCCTGGAAATTTTTTAATTAAAAAAAAATTGTGGTTTATTATTTACATACATTACCAAAAAATCAGAAAGTGGGTAAAAAAGGAAAAAAAGAAAGTAAAAAACAAAAACTCCCACCATGCATTGCTTTAATAGATACTTATTAAAGACTCAATACATGCCTGGCTGATGTTACCATTATCTATTGTTATGTAACAACCTATCTCAAAACTTAGCTGCTTAAACAACCATTTTCAT